>NC_058083.1:375474858-376074858 GCF_014858855.1 Bufo gargarizans | reverse complement strand
GAGACTGGCTAGGCCACTCCAGAACATGCCACTCCAGAATATGCTTCTTAAGGAGCCACTCCTTTGTTATTCTGGCTGTGTACTTTGGGTCGTTGTCATGTTGGAAGACCCAGCCACGACCCATCTTCAATGCTTTGACTGAGGGAAGGAGTTTGTTGCTCAAAATCTCACAATAAATGGCCCCATTCATCCTCTCCTTAATACAGTGCAGTCGTCCTGTCCCCTTCACAGAAAAGCACCCCCAAAGCATGATGTTACCACCCCCATGCTTCACAGTAGGGATGGTGTTCTTGGAATGTAACTCATCATTCTTTTTCTTTCAAACACGAGTGAAGTTTAGACCAAAAAGTTCTACTTAGGTCTCATCTGACCACATGACTTTCTCCCATGCCTCCTCTAGATCATCCAGATGGTCATGGGCAAACTTCAGACGAGCCTGGACATGTGATGACTTGAGCAGGGGAACCTTCCGTGCAATGACTGATTTGAAACCATGACGGTGTGTTCTACCGACAGTGACCTTTGAAACTGTGGTCCCAGCTCTCTTCATGTCATTCACCAGATCCTCCCTTGTAGTTCTGGGCTGATTCCTCACCTTTCTTATAATCAGTAATACCCCACAAGGTGAGATCTTGAATGGAGCCTCAGTCCGAGGGAGACTGACAGTCGTCTTTAGCCTCTTCCATTTTCTAACAATTACTCCAACAGTTGATGTATTTTCACCAAGCTGCTTGGCAATTGCCCCGTAGCCCTTTTCAGCCTTGTGGAGGTCAACAATTTTGTCTCTGGTGTCTTTTGACAGCTCTTTGGTCTTGCCCATGGTAGTAGTTGGCTTCTGACTGACTGTGGGGTGGACAGGTGTCTTTAAAGAGCTCAGACAGGTGCTTCTAAGTTAGATTAATTAGTGGAGTAGAGGTGGACTTTTTAAAGGCCCAGTAACAGGTCTTTAAGAGAAAGAATTTGTGCAGTTTCTCAGGAGTTCAAATACCTATGTTCAGCAGTGCAAGACAAATAAATTATTTAAAAATCATACAATGTGATTTCTTGATTTTTTTATTTATTCTGTCTCTCAGAGTGCGAATGCACCTACAATGTGAATTTTAGACCCCTCCATGATTTCTAAGTGGGAGAACTTGCAAAATCGCAGGATGTTCAAATACTTATGTTTCTCACTGTACCGACAGTATCCCCCATAACAGTGACCTCTACAGTACCCCTCCCCCTTAACAGTGAACTCCACAGTGCCTGCCCCTTTAAAAGTGACCTCCACAGTGGCCTGCCCCCTTAACAGTGACCTCCACAATGAACGCCCCTTTAACAGTGACCTCTGCAGTGCCTGCCCCTTTAACAGTGACCTCCACAGCAGCCTGCCCCCTTAACAGTACCATCCACAGTGAACGCCCCTTTAACAGTGACCTCCACAGTGCCCTCTCCTTTAACAGTAACCTCCACAGCAGCTGCCCCTTTAATAGTGCTCCTGGCCTCTTAACAGTGACCTCCACAGTGCCTGCCCCTTTAACAGTGACCTCCACAGTGCCTGCCCCTTTAACAGTGACCTCCACAGCAGCCTGCCCCCTAAACAGTAATATCCACACAGCAGCCTTCCCCCTAAACAGTAATGTCCATGGTGAATGCCCCTTCAACAATAATCTCCTCAGTGCCCGCCCCTTAAACAGTGACCTCCACAGTGCCCGTCCCTTAACAGTGACCTGTACAGCAGCTGCCCCTTTAATAGTGCCCCTGCCCCTTTAACAGTGCCCTCCACAGTGCCCACTTCTTTAACAGTGACCTCCACAGCAGCTGCCCCTTTAATACTGCCCCTGCCGCCTTAACAGTGACCTCCACAGTGCCCACCCCTTTATCAGTGATCTCCACAGCAGCTGCCCTTTTAATAGTGGCCCCTGCCCCCTTAACAGTGACATCCACAACAGCTGCCTCTTTAATAGGGGCCCTTGCCCCCTTAACAGTGACCTCCACAGCGCCCTGCCCCTTTAAAGCTAGGGCTACGTGACAACAGGCTTCGCATGACATTTAGTTGCATAAAATCCATCCAAGATGGATGCATGTCCCAGTGTAGTTGTGACCTATGTGTCATGCGACTTATTGTTGTTGTGTAGCCCTAGCCTAAAGCTGACTTACAGCAGTGGAGAAAAATGGCTGGGTTGTTATGGAAACTTGGTATAATACTGTGTGTATGTGGAGACTAAGGTCCTGCAAGCTTCTATTGGCTGATAAGGGACATGTGACCATGTGCATGGCAGTTACAGGCTTGTATTGGCTAATGCAGGTCATTTTTTTGGAATATCTCAGGAACGGTATGTGCTAGACCCGGTCTGAGCTGAGACCCGGTCTAAAACCTTCCCAGAAACTAATGTACCTGTGTGCCAAATATGGTAAAGATCGGTCCAGTCGAGATATATATATATATATATATATATATATATATATACTGTATATATAGAAAAACAAAAAAGTATAGTGGCAGCACCGTCAATGGTATAAAAGCAGGTCCAACTAGCCCAATATGGATATAAGCCATAGTGAATAAAGATAGTGAAAAAAGGGCAGCACTCCAAAAAGTAAAAATGCAAAAATGCTTTATTTACCCATATGGGACACGCAACGTTTCGGCTCTATACAGGAGCCTTTCTCAAGCGGTGAGTACAGACAAAATACTGAGTTTAAATACCATTATACTAGGTCATATCAATTCACAAGACAGGTGTAATCAATTCATAATACATAAAACAATTTAGCAGAAATTACAATACAAGTGCATACGTTACAGTGTAACACCAGTAATCACTGATGCATGATCGTACAATAAATATTCAATTAATAGACTGTGTACATGATTCTGTGATCTATAGAAATTCTTACATAAATTCATAATTGACAATCATGACATTAACAGTGCCAGCTGTGTGTAATGATAAAGTGCTAAGTGCTTACTACGTAGGTAATGCAGACGGAGGGTGAAGGAGGAGGTAAAAAATGGACTGGCTGCCATAGCTCATGCGGTCCGGCGTGCCCGTGGCGCAACTGCGCATGTCTCGATGACGTACACTTCCAGGTCTCGATATGCTCGCAGCTCCGCGGCTGCGCACTGCCGTCCCAGAGTCATCTCGGCCATTTTCATTATGGGAATAATATCTCCACTGCCAGACGCTTTTAGCAGCGAAGTCCGATGTATGCAAAGATCAGGTGATAGCACATATTAGTGCCACATAACTTCTATCAGTGGCTAAGTGTGTTCGGATGCGGGCCACAGCAACATAAGAAGTGAAGCCCCCATCCGGGATCCCAGACTAGTTGCGCATCAGCACGCTAGTGCAGAGTCGCACTGTGTCTATGATCCAAGCCCACCTATTACCACCTGTTAAAGAGGGTTCTCCTCACAACCTACTGTTCAAACAATGGACTACAACTCCAAAGATCCCAAATATAATCAAAAATAGATCAATCCTCATCAGTATATTATAACAGCACGCCGCCCACGGATGCAGCCTCAAACTTCCTCACTCCATACTCCGTGGCATACCTACTGTAGTATAAAGAAAAACAAAGGAACAATAAATTATTATTAAAAATATGAGAATTCATAAAGAACATATATTTTTTGTCCAGTACAAATAATCACACAATATACACAGCAAAAGGGCAAACCACAGTCCTAGCCAACCCCAATTTTATAGTCCACATTCAGACCATGCAGTTTAAGGGACTTCAGTGTGTGAATCCACTTCAATTCCCTTTTTTTCAAAAGGCTAATTCTGTTGCCACCTCTCCTAGGCATTGGTATAAAATCAATAATGCAGCATCTCAAATCCCTTTCTGTGTGTTTAAATGTCAACAAAATGTTTTGACACCGGCAGTTCGAGACGTTTTTTTCCTTATGCTTAGACGGTGATTGTTAAGCCGTGACTTGAAGTCAGTGGTTGTCTCACCGACGTAAATCAAATTACACGGACACGTCAGTGCATAAATGATATAACTGGAATCGCAAGTCAAATAATACCGTATCTGATATACTATCCCAGTTTGTGGATGCACAAAATTTCTGCCTTTTAGAATGTATTTACAATTGACGCATGATAGACACGGAAAACATCCAACATTGCATGTTGTCAGCGTTGTCTGTCTTGCTGTTTTTAGTGCACCTACATCGGCCTTGACCAATTGGGAATGAAATTCCTTAATGGCACTGTGGTACCCACCCAATATATTCAAATGACGTCGAATGATATTCCCTATCTCTATGCTTTGTTCAGAGTGCATCGAGATAAAAGGGATCCTGTCCGATTTAGTTTGTTGTTCCTTCCTTTTTAGAGTGTCAACCCTATTCAGTTTCCTGACTAATTCCTTTTTCTCATGAAGCAATTTAGAGGGATAGCCACGCTTCTTAAACTTATTTATCAGTATATCCAGAATGTCATCAAATACATCTGGGTCTGAGACTACACGTCTAGCCCTTAAAAACTGAGAATAGGGCAAGGATCTAACCATAAATCTAGGGTGACTACTATTTGTCAATAGTGTGTTCCTGTCGGTCGGTTTCGTGAAGAGTTGAGTCTGTAGCTTGCCGCCACGGGCACGCCGGACCGCATGAGCTATGGCAGCCATCCATTTTTTACCTCCTCCTTCACCCTCCGTCTGCATTACCTACGTAGTAAGCACTTAGCACTTTATCATTACACACAGCTGGCACTGTTAATGTCATGATTGTCAATTATGAATTTATGTAAGAATTTCTATAGATCACAGAATCATGTACACAGTCTATTAATTGAATATTTATTGTACAATCATGCATCAGTGATTACTGGTGTTACACTGTAACGTATGCACTTGTATTGTAATTTTTGCTAAATTGTTTTATGTATTATGAATTGATTACACCTGTCTTGTGAATTGATATGACCTAGTATAATGGTATTTAAGCTCAGTATTTTGTCTGTACTCACTGCTTGAGAAAGGCTCCTGTATAGAGCCAAAATGTTGCGTGTCTCATATGGGTAAATAAAGTATTTTAGCATTTTTACTTTTTGGAGTGCTGCCCTTTTTTAGCTATTTTTACTGTATATATATATATATATATATATATATATATATATCATAGGCATGTGCGCACGGGGTGTGCCAGGTGTGCTTGGGCACACCCTAATCATCACCTCCGTGCTGCACTGCCACCTGCCAAGTCCCAACTCCTGATCCCATGCTTCACATAGGCTTCAAGCGAGTGGTCTGAAGCCTATGAGAAAGTATAGCGCTAGAATGGATTTGCTGCAGGGAGGTATGATGATCGGAGGAAGAGGCGGAGTCTCATCATACAGGGGGCGGGGCCTCGAGATGTGCAGAAGATTCAACAGAGCACGTTGGAGAGAGGAGCAGAAGTTCGGCAGGCCGCTCCGGAAATGTGGATGCGAAGAGCACACTGTGTGCTTTCCGCATCGATTCTGTCCCCATAGAGAATGCATGGGTCCGCACCCGTTCCGCACAATTGCCTAATACAGAGGGGGCAATTATAATATTAAGAATAATAATAATAACACAGAGGGGGCCAGTATATATTATAATTATATTACCCATGTAAAATGTCCCTGATAGCCCTCCTTAGTTATATTACTCCTGTATAATTTACCCTGATAACCAGTAGTTATATTACCCCTGTAAAATAATGTACCCTGATACCCCTTAGTGTATATGTGTATATATATATATATATATATATATACAGACGTGGACAAAATTGTTGGTACCCTTTGGTCAATGAAAGAAAAAGTCACAATGGTCACAGAAATAACTTTAATCTGACAAAAGTAATAATAAATTAAAATTCTATAAATGTTAACCAATGAAAGTCAGACATTGTTTTTCAACCATGCTTCAACAGAATTATGTAAAAAAATAAACTCATGAAACAGGCATGGACAAAAATGATGGTACCCCTAACTTAATATTTTGTTGCGCAACCTTTTGAGGCAATCACTGCAATCAAACGCTTCCTGTAACTGTCAATGAGACATCTGCACCTCTCAGCAGGTATTTTGGCCCACTCCTCATGAGCAAACTGCTCCAGTTGTGTCCGGTTTGAAGGGTGCCTTTTCCAGACTGCATGTTTCAGCTCCTTCCAAAGATGCTCAATAGGATTGAGGTCAGGGCTCATAGAAGGCCACTTTAGAATAGTCCAATTTTTTCCTCTTAGCCATTCTTGGGTGTTTTTAGCGGTGTGTTTTGGGTCATTGTCCTGTTGCAAGACCCATGACCTGCGACTGAGACCAAGCTTTCTGACACTGGCTAGTACATTTCTCTCTAGAATTCCTTGATAGTCTTGAGATTTCATTGTACCCTGCACAGATTCAAGACACCCTGTGCCAGACGCAGCAAAGCAGCCCCAGAACATAACAGAGCCTCCTCCATGTTTCACAGTAGGGACAGTGTTCTTTTCTTGATATGCTTCATTTTTTCGTCTGTGAACATACAGCTGATGTGCCTTGGCAAAAACTTCGATTTTTGTCTCATCTGTCCACAGGACATTCTCCCAGAAGCTTTGTGGCTTGTCAACATGTAGTTTGGCATATTCCAGTCTTGCTTTTTTATGATTCGTTTTCAACAATGGTGTCCTCCTTGGTCGTCTCCCATGTAGTCCACTTTGGCTCAAACAACGACGGATGGTGCGATCTGACACTGATGTTCCTTGAGCATGAAGTTCACCTTGAATCTCTTTAGAAGTCTTTCTAGGCTCTTTTGTTACCATTCGGATTATCCGTCTCTTAGATTTGTCATCAATTTTCCTCCTGCGGCCACGTCCAGGGAGGTTGGCTACAGTCCCATGGATCTTAAACTTATGAATAATATGTGCAACTGTACTCACAGGAACATCTAGTTGCTTGGAGATGGTCTTATAGCCTTTACCTTTAACATGCTTGTCTATAATTTTCTTTCTGATCTCTTGAGACAGCTCTTTCCTTTGCTTCCTCTGGTCCATGTCGAGTGTGGTACACACCATATCACCAAACAACACAGTGATTACCTGGAGCCATATATATAGGCCCAATGGCTGATTACAAGGTTGTAGACACCTGTGATGCTAATTAGTGGACACACCTTGAATTAACATGTCCCTTTGGTCACATTATGTTCTGTGTTTTCTAGGGGTACCATCATTTTTGTCCATGCCTGTTTCATGAGTTTATTTTTTTACATAATTCTGTTGAAGCATGGTTGAAAAACAATGTCTGACTTTCATTGGTTAACATTTATAGAATTTTAATTTATTATTACTTTTGTCAGATTAAAGTTATTTCTGTGACCATTGTGACTTTTTCTTTCATTGACCAAAGGGTACCAACAATTTTGTCCACGTCTGTATATATATATATATATAGAAAGGAAAAATAATGGCGGCACTGGAAAAAAACACAAGGCGGGTGCTTAGGTCCAGGGATGTAGCAGCTTACCCCGTTTGATAAAGATGAAAAAACGGACAGCACTCCAAGTAAAAGGAAGTGGTGTTTATTCACCCATGTGGATGGCCATCCACATGGGTGAATAAACACCACTTACTTTTACTTGGAGTGCTGTCCGTTTTTTCATATATATATATATATATATATATATATATATATATACAGTACAGACCAAAAGTTTGGACACACCTTCTCATTTAAAGAGTTTTCTTTATTTTCATGACTATGAAAATTGTAGATTCACACTGAAGGCATCAAAACTATGAATTAACACATGTGGAATTATTTACATAGCAAAAAAGTGTGAAACAACTGAAAATATGTCAAATTCTAGGTTCTTCAAAGTAGCCACCTTTTGCTTTGATTACTGCTTTACACACTCTTGGCATTCTCTTGATGAGCTTCAAGAGCTAGTGACCTGAAATGGTCTTCCAACAGTCTTGAAGGAGTTCCCAGAGATGCTCAGCACTTGTTGGCCATTTTGCCTTCACTCTGCGGTCTAGCTCACCCCAAACCATCTCAATTGGGTTCAGGTCCGGTGACTGTGGAGGCCAGGTCATCTGGCGCAGCACCCCATCACTCTCCTTCATGGTCAAATAGCCCTTACACAGCCTGGAGGTGTGTTTGGGGTCATTGTCCTGTTGAAAAATAAATGATGGTCCAACTAAATGCAAACCGGATGGAATAGCATGCCGCTGCAAGATGCTGTGGTAGCCATGCTGGTTCAGTATGCCTTCAATTTTGAATAAATGCCCAACAGTGTCACCAGCAAAGCACCCCCACACCATCACACCTTCTCCTCCATGCTTCACGGTGGGAACCAGGCATGTAGAGTCCATCCGTTCACCTTTTCTGCGTCGCACAAAGACACGGTGGTTTGAACCAAAGATCTCAAATTTGGACTCATCAGACAAAGCACAGATTTCCACTGGTCTAATGTCCATTCCTTATGTTCTTTTAGCCCAAACAAGTCTCTTCTGCTTGTTTCCTGTGGTTTCCTGTGATTTCTGAGGCTGGAGACTCGGATGAACTTATCCTCCGCAGCAGAGGTGACTCTTGGTCTTCCTTTCCTGGGGCGGTCCGCATGTGAGCCAGTTTCTTTGTAGCGCTTGATAGTTTTTGTGACTGCACTTGGGGAGACTTTCAAAGTTTTCCCAATTTTTCGGACTGACTGACCATCATTTCTTAAAGTAATGATGGCCACTCGTTTTTCTTTACTTAGCTGCTTTTTTCTTGCCATAATACAAATTCTAACAGTCTATTCAGTAGGACTATCAGCTGTGTATCCACCTGACTTCTCCACAACGCAACTGATGGTTCCAACCCCATTTATAAGGCAAGAAATCCCACTTATTAAACCTGACAGGGCACACCTGTGAAGTGAAAACCATTTCAGGTGACTACCTCTTGAAGCTCATCAAGAGAATGCCAAGAGTGTGCAAAGCAGTAATCAAAGCAAAAGGTGGTTACTTTGAAGAACCTAGAATATGACATATTTTCAGTTGTTTCACACTTTTTTGTTATGTATATAATTCCACATGTGTTAATTCATAGTTTTGATGCCTTCAGTGTGAATCTACAATTTTCATAGTCATGAAAATAAAGAAAACCCTTTGAATGAGAAGGTGTGTCCAAACTTTTGGTCTGTACTGTATATATTTGAGAGAGGGATGAGATTTATGTCTGAATTGTGTCAGAATAGCTTTGTGTTGTGTCACTGCTGATTATTAGTATTTCATCTGTATGCCATAGAAATATGGGCTTGATATTCAGTTATATTAAACACATTATTTACTAAGAGTAAAAACTGTAGTATTATTTGTACCTCACAAAAGACAAACATAATATCTCCATATACATACCTTTTAGAATTTGCTCCAAAACATAGCTCCTGGCTCCCACAATATATTGCTTTTCTGTGAATCTCTCAGCTATATTTTGTTTTACATATGTGCAAGCCAGCTGCAAAATAGACAGAAATATATAACAAAGTATTGACTACATGATATCATTTATTTAATCCTACAATCACGAGGAACAGACTGCACAAAGATTTAGATTAAAGGATTTCATATTTTCCATTATAACAATTTACCGTACATTCTACAAAGATAAATAGTTGTGACGGCATGAGTTAGCTTTTATGGGGATATCAACAGGAAAGCTGAAAACAGTAGATCTAATAAAAGAAAAAGTGGCAAAGAACCAAACTAGAGGGTGGTCAAATTGTACCTAGAAAATAGGGATGATAATATAATAGATTTCCACTGAATAAAATGTTTGGTCGAAGAGCCACACACTTCAGAAAGGCAAAATGTGATCAGTTTAGAGATGCCTCTAATCTAATTGACTGGAATAATAGAATCTCAAACTAATCTGTCCATATTCTGTGATGCAGTGAATTATTGGATGTCATATTCTGTACATTATATTGTCAAAAGGTGGACATCTCACCAACAAATCTTTATGGGTTTGTTGAAAATTCTATTCCATATCCATGGGTGTTAATATGGACTTGACCAATTTTTTTACAGATGGCCAGTAATTGTCTCTGGGTTTACACGTGTTATTAAGGTACTAAAAATTAACATTTATTACTTGTCCTTAAAATTTCTTTAGTCTAGAACTACCTTATTTTAAAATATCAGCCATGTCTGCACTATCTCTAATATTATTTAAATATTGCCACAGGACCACTGGAGGGCAATCTTCATATTTTCTGCCTAGCTATCTAACCTGTCTCCGCATAGAATCTGCTATGCCCTGTTTGGTGCACACTGCTTATTCCACAGTGCGCTACCTATTGATAACAGTGCCTTCCTAGTGTTGTCTAATTGCCTCTTATTATATCATAGTTCTGGCTTTGCATGACATGGCTGGCTAAAATGTATCTAATATCACTCTCTGCCCCGCGACATATTTCGCCAAAACTTGGCGTCTTCAGGGGTATGGGCAGTGAATTGTGTTGGGGGCGGGACCAGGCTTTTAAAACCTCCTTGCGCGCGTCACACTGGAACTGACTAATGTGTGTTTCTTTTACTATTGAGCTGAGGATTCGGCCAATCCGTGTTGACTTTTCAGGGAGCGTTTTGCTGGTAGCTCCTCCCCCTCAGTTGTCATCCAATGGGCATATGGCTACATCGTGTCTGTTTGCGCTCCAAGGCCAATCGAAACTGTTACTCGTTACTGCGCATGTCTGGGCACTTATGTTACAGTTTTACTCTCTTAGTTTAAGTGCACATGCGTCTGCTCTTTTGGTTAGCGGACCATTATTCACCACAGCGCATGTGTGTAATAGTTGTAATTCCTTAGAGTAAGCCGTTTGCGTTTTATCCATGCGCATGTCTAAAAACTTAGCATTATCCTATGTGGATACTGTGATGTACTGCGCCTACTTAAAGTGATAGGTAATAGCGCAGTCCGCTGTAATCTGCTTCTGCACATGCGCCAGAACTTCTTCGCTGGAATACATATCGTGGCCAGTGCTGCGCATGTTCGGGCACTTATACCTGGCGGGGGCTTACTTCCTAGCTGTGCCTGCTCGCTTTTCCTATGTAAGGGCTGTGATGTACTGCTCCTGCTTCGGATGATAGACAATAGCGCAGGCCAGTGGGATCTGCTTCTGCGCATGCACCGGAACTTCTTCACTGGAGTGCATATCGTAGCCAGTGCTGCGCATGTCCGGGCACTTAGACCTGGTGAGGGCTTACTTACTGACTGTGCCTACTCACTATAATGGACCTTCCGGGGTCAACTCCTCCTGTGCACGTTTTGGACTTTGAATTTCTCCCAACTTTTACTACATTATGTAAATTCTCGCTGGAACTTCTTTTCAGTCCAGCAGCTACTCAGCCTCATGGACCCGTGCGCCTGGTCTTGAGGTGTGAGACCTTCTCTTGTTTTATGATCCATCAGTTATATCTTGTCCTCAGCAATTAGAAAGGACCAGATCGTTTGCCTTAGTGACATCTGCTCAGATGCCTTATATGGCTAAGGGATCTTCCCCCCTCATTGGCATTTTTAATATGGTACCAGGTCGTGATGGAGATAGCTCAGAAGATTTTCCTCCTTTCATCATTACTTTCATCATTGCTATGCTCATTATTCTGTGCTTCTTATGGATAATGGCCTTCATCTACTGCTCAATGTTGATCCACTTTATTTTCTATATTTCATAGGTATCCTCTACTTCTAGCTTCGCTGCATCTCATCTGTGGCTCTCCTGGTAAGTATGAATTTATGTTTATTTCTATTTTTATTTGTTATTCATTATTTTATTTTAGTGCCACAGTAGATTATTTTGATTTTATTAGATGGATTATACCTTGTATTATATAGTTTCGCCTAAAAGGTTGAGGTACGTATTTCGTTAGTCAGGTTGCAGGTTTTCACACCTGCTTTGCCGCCCTGTACTTACTTCATTGAATAGTTCTACAATTAATTTGTCTCTTATATAATTTAACATTTACAAACAAGTTGTAGGAATCGCTCTCAGAGAAACGAGGCATATGTGAAGCCCTCATTCAGACCATGTGGAGCCAGGCTACCCAGGCAATATATCCACCGGGTTTCCTCCTGTTGTAGCCTCTTATCCAAATTACCCATTCTCGGGCCTAGCTTAAGTTTTTGGATACCCCATACTTCTAGGCTCTGGGTACTTCCATTATGTTTACTTTGCATGTGTCTCGACAGAGGTGTGTCGCTAATAATATTTATAGTACTAAGATGTTTTGAGATGCGTCTCCTAAGTTCTTGAGTGGTTTTACCCACATATATTCTTTAATCTGATATTTTTTATTGTCAGCCGGATTCCTTTTTTGGTGTCATTTTTTCACAGAACCTACAATCACCACATGGGTATGATCCTACCGTCCGAAGCCAGGTAGGTTTATCTTGTTTTTTGTCATGGGTGAAGTGACTGTGCACTAGTTTTTCTTTTAAATTCTGTCCCCTTCGGAATGTAATGGCTGGTCTAGGGGTAATGATCTCTTTAAGTTCTTCGTCAGAGAGCAGTATATGCCAGTGTTGTCTCAAAATATTACGTATCTTTTTGTGTTGTCCATCATAGTTGCCTATACACCGTACTACTTTCTCAGTTTGGTTCCCAGGTTGTTTGCTGTCAATTAGTAGGGTGGTTCTATTACTTTTTTTCGCCTGGTTATATGCATAATGTAACGTCTTTTTCGGATATCCTCTTGACAGGAATCTGTCAAATAGGAGCCTACATTCTTCCTCAAAACTTTCAATAGTGGAGCAGTTTCGTTTTGCCCGAAGGTATTGCCCAATGGGAATTCCTTTTTTAAGAGTAGTAGGGTGGTGACTTTGCCAATGTAATAGGCTGTTTGTGGAAGTAGGCTTCCTGTATATAGTGGTTTTGACACTGCCATCATCTTCCAGGGAAATTGTAAGGTCAAGAAAATTTAAGGTTGTCTTATCTATTTCAGCAGTAAATTTGAGGCCTAGTTGGTTATTATTAAGTTCCTTTACAAACTCAAGGAAGTGTGTGCTAGTGCTATCCCATAAAATTAAAATGTCGTCTATGAAACGACCCCAGTATAATATGTGACTTGTGAATTGATAATTGTCCTCTGTGAAAACTGTGCGCTCCTCCCACCACCCTAAAAATTAATTTGCAAAGCTAGGTGCACAACAAATCGTCCCCATAGCTGTTCCAGTGAACTGTAAATAAAATTTATCATTAAATATAAAATAATTGTGAGTTAACAAAAATTGTAACAGTGATAAAACAAACTTATTGTGCTCAGGGTACTGTGCGCCTTTAGTGTCTAAATAATATCTAATTGCTTCTAGGCCCAAATCATGTTTAATGCTGGTATAGAGAGCCTTTACATCCAGACTCGCTATCATGGTGGTTTTGTTGACCTGAATACCCTGGAGCTTAGTCAGCGTGTCTTTGGTATCTTTCAGATAAGAGGATAAACTGGGTACAAAAGGGGATATCATCTGGTCCACATAGCTGCTGATCCCCTCACACAGACTTTGGTTGCCCGACACTATGGGCCTCCCTGGTATGGGATCACATTTTTTATGCACTTTGGGGATAGCATAAAATGTAGCTATATTTGGATGGGGGTTGTAAAGAACTTTCAATTCTTCTTTAGTGATGAGATCTTTCTCTTTATATTGGTCCAAGATAAATTTTAGTTCTTGTTTGAATTTCTCTGTCGGATTTTCTTTAAGTAATCGATATGTATTTATGTCCTCCAAGAGCGCCATCACCATTTGTATATAGTACTCCTTATCAAGGAGCACTATATCCCCCCCCCCCCCCTTGTCTGAGGCTTAAATCTCTAGATTTTTTTCTTTGATGAGACTGTCCAACGCTACTTTCTCTTGTGGGGCTAAATTTGATCCCAAAAGTGCTTTTCTAGTTTTTATCTTTTTGAGATCCCTAGTGACTAGGTCTACAAACGCCTCTATTTTCCCATATTTCGTAAATGGTGGTGTAAATTTTGATTGTGGAGTTAAGGTGCTATGAGGTACTTGGTGCTGCTTGAGGCAGTCAAGGCTCAACAACATCAGCAGAAGGAAGCTGTTGTTCCTTCCCATCAACTTCATTCTCTCTATTGTTCCTGATGCTCCTCCACCTCCTTGTCACTTGCTTTGACAGCAATCTATTACCGAAGCCATTGCAAAAAGACAACAGTATGCGTGCACTCATCCAATCGCGCAGAAGCTGAATGTCCACCTGGCCAAGATGCTGGTACTACAATCCCTCTCTTTCCATGTAGCTGACTCTACACATTTCAGAGAACTGATGGCTTGTGTCCAGCCAAGATGGAGAGTCCCAAGCTGACATTACTTTTCCACAAAAGACACTGCACTTGAAACACACTGCACGTCAAAGAGATATATAATGTTATTCAGCTGCATAATTGAGTCAGTGTGTCCTACTTTTTTTTTTTGTTCCAAACACCTCTTTTGCATCTGTGACATGGATATACAATTGTTTGTCTGTCAGCCAATTTTTTGGGTGACCATAACAGATGAGGAGAGGATGAACTAGCGGATGTGGCTGTGGTGTTGGTGGTCGTGGACCTCCTGCTGCAGGGAGAGGACGTTGTCAATCTGTGTCAGCTACCCACCCAAATGAAACTGTGTCATTTTGTAGGCCTGAATACCACACTAAGAATGGTGAGACCAGAACAAGTAGAGGCAGTAGTAGATTGGATAGCTGAAACTTCCTCCAGTTCCTTTACATCGTCCTCCACCTGGTCCTCTGCTGAAAGTGTAGAGTTTTCACCAGTGGCCCATGGGCATCCGTCACTTACCTCAACGCCTTGCACATCAGTCAAGCAGTCTGAGCCCCAAGTCATGCAGCAGTCACTTATGCTTTTTGATGACTTGGCTGGCGGAGTTTTCGTGGGCCATCCACCTAGCCCTGCCCCAGAAGTGGAAGAAAGTTAGTGCACTGATGCCGAACCACTTATGTTTGAGGATGAGGATGTGGGAGAACCACCGCCACATGTCTCTGATGATGATGATGATGATAATGATGAGACAGAGGTGTCAACTGCTGCAGCTTTCTGCAGTGTGCAGACCAGCCAGGAGGGCAGGGGTGAGGAGTGGGTGGAGGATGATGAGGTCCTAGATCTCACATGGCATCCAGGTCATGCCAGTGACATGTGCAGTTTAGAGGGAAAAATTGGGGTCACGCAGCACCAACCACACAGCAAAAGAGGGAGCAGGGTGCAAAAGCAGAGCGGCCAGCCCCCAGCCAGTATGCCTGCAACTGCAAAATAGGGTTGATTGCAAATATTCTAATCACAAATTTTTATCGCAAATATCAGCACTTCGAGAATTCGCAAAGATATAGAATATGGTGCTATATATTCGTAATCACGAATATTTTTTTTCATCAGTACCCTCCCTTCTTGCTTGTAGGCCAATGAGAAGGCTGCAATATCTTTGTCTGAGCTTAGCAACATTCTTACCAACCACTAGGAAAGTTTTTTTGCAGTTTTGAGAGACAGAGAGCAATGTCATTGCTGTGCTCTGTGCTTTGCTGAGTCATCTGGATCCTTATTCAATTACATTAGATAGTTAATTTATATATAATACAGATAGTTAGTAGGAGATAGTCAGTGTAGGTTAGATAGTGATATAGTGTAGCTGATATGTTTAAGTGCAGGGTGTTAGGTAGTATGATAGCAATTACTGTGCTGTGATAGGGATTAGTGTACATACATGCTACAGACATAGTGCTGTGATGTCACCACAATACTTATTGCACCAATCAGTAATATCTACTCAGACCTGATAAAATGTGCAGTTGCATGTGCATTGTTAGTGCCGATTTGAACAATCACAAATATATTGGAGCACTCTATCTGCATATAAAACTATTGTTCTGCCATGCATGCGAAATGTAATCAAAAACTGTGCTGTAATTTAAAATTACTTACAGTGATCAGGAGTTCTTCCTCACAGTCTTGAAAGTTGCTGCCAAACATATTCTCCAGTCTCAGGAAACTTCTAGCAGCTTGACAAATGTAGCAAAAGTGAGCCATGCCTGTATTGCACGTGCAATCAAGAAAATAATGACTGGAGATCACGAATTCTAGAATTTGCAAATTTATGGCAAATATTAGGCCCAAAATTTGTGAAATATCGCAAAAAAGAATATTGCCCATGCTGCTCATCACTACTGCCCAATGTGCCAAGAGACATAGCACACCAAAGCCAGAGCAAAGGAGTTCCCTGGTATGGCAGTTCATCAGGCAATTTGCAGAGACTTAAGCAAAGCATAAATGTACTAAACCTGAGCAGCACCTGCAAGACCCGGCATCTAACTGCAAAGCACGAGCTGCAGTAGAGTATACACCTGAAAAACCACAAAAGATCTGATGCTCCTCCTGCTCCCTCTTCTGCTGCAGTCTCGGCCTCTCCCTCCCCCTCTGGAGCATCAGGGGCACCTGCCACCCACAAAGAGAGGATGTCACAGCAACAACACTACCACCACCACCGAGCATCTCCACACTGTCCCATGGAAGCATTCAGCTTTCCATCCCTCAAACACTGGAGAGAAAGGGAAGTACCTCCCTATACACCTGTGAGCCCTGGACCTGAATACCAGCATTTCAAAAGTTCTGGTCTTTGAAATGCTGCCAATCCATCTGGTGGATATGGACAGTTTTAAAATCGTCATGATGCCAGTTGTCCCACGGTACGTGGTTCCCAGTCACCACAACTTTTCCAGGAGGGCTGTTTACGAACAAGTAGCAGAAAAAAAATCAGGTGTGCACCGCGCAATGCCATCAGTGGCAAGGTCCACATTACCACCGATACGTGGACCAGTAAGTATGGGCAGCAGCGTTATATCTCCCTAACTGCTCACTGGGTAAATGTAGGGGCGGCTGGGCCTGTGGAGGAAAGTGGTTTGGCGCATGTCCTACTGCGACCAAGGATTGCTGGATGTTTCTTGGTGCCTCCTGTTGCTTCCTCCTCCTACTCCACTTCCTCCTCCTGTTCCTTCTCTACCACCTCCTCATCACATTAGTGCAACACCAACTTCAGCACAGCCAAGGGGAAACAATAGCAGGCTGTTCTGAAATTCATGTTTGGGGGGAAAAACCCACACTGCCCAGGAGTTGTGAGTGGGCTCGGAAGAACAGATTGATGAGTGGTTGGTGCCGCTGAGCCTCTAGCCCAGCCTGGTGGTGTGTGACAATGGATGAAATCTCGTAGCAGCTTTCAGCCTAGCCAGTTTTACGCAAAATTCCTTGCCTGGCACATTTGTTGAACTTAGTGGTTCCTGAAAAATTACCCAGATAAGTCAGAGCTGCTGCAGAAAGTGAGGGCTGTCTGTGCGTGCTTTAGGCATTCTCACCCTGCTGCTGCTCGCTGCAGTATAACTTCTTTCTTGCAGCTCACCGTCTCATATGCAACGTACCCACAAGGTGGAACTCCAACTTGCACATGCTGGAGAGACTATGTGAGCAGCAGCAGGCGATAGTGGAGTTTCTGCTGCAGCACACACGGATGAGTCGCTCTGCTGAACAGCACCATTTCAACACCAACAAATAGACTTCCATGTGGGATGTGTGTGCCATGTTGTGCTGTTTCAGGTACTCTACTAACATGGCCAATGGTAATGATGCTGTCATCGGCGTTATGTCTCCTTGAAAAAACACTTCAGGAGCAGATGGATGAGAATGTGGCACAGTAGGAAGAAGAGGAGGAACAGGGATCATTCCCATGATTATCAGACAAGTCACCCTTACTTCCATCACTGAAGCGTGATTGTAAGATGTGAGATTACAAGCGCACGCTGGTAGATGCGCTACTGATTGTGTTCCCACCTGACAGCGGGGGCTCAGTGAAAGCAAGAGGTAGAGACTGAGGAGGAGAAAGTTGCCAATGCAGCTGGGCACCATCAGCTCCTCAGAAGGGAGAGTTAGCATGGCCGAAATGTTGAAAAGCTTTGTCAGCACACCACAATATCCAGCACCGCCATATGAAACGGACCATCTTAGCAGGAGGCAGCATTTCAGCAACATGGTGGAACCATAGATGTCCACACGTACTGACTGATGGGTCTACCACATTTAACTTCTGGGTCTTCAAATTGGGCACATGGCCTGAGCTTTCCCTTTAAAAAGGACATTTCATGGGTCCAGACTTTATAAACTAAGTATCAGGATACGTAGGGGATAGTGCAGGGATCTAACTGCACTTACTATTTTTCCTGAGCGCAGCTCCATTCGCCTGCTGTGGCTCCGGTTGTATGATTTTTCTCCCTGGCTGTGATTCTCTTCTCTGCGAGTGGACAGCACTACAGCCAGGGGAGAAGGAGACACCCATGGAGAAAGACTCAGTCTCCTCCTCATTGCTCTGATGCTATTAATTAGCATACCAGGCGGGAGAATACAACAGGGGCCACAGCGGGCGAACGGAGTGGCGCTCAGAAAAAATAGTAAGTGCAGTTAGATCCCTGCACTATCCCCTACATATCCTGATACTAAGTTTATAATGTCTGGACCCATGAAAGGTCCTCTTTAAGCCTTGGAGGTGCTGTCCTGCCTTGTGGCAAGTGTATTGTCTGTGTTTAGCATGGTAGGGGGTGATCACAGACAAGCACATCCGCTTGTCCATAGTCAACGTGAACATGCTCACATTCATTAAATTGAACCAAGCATGAATGCCGCAGGACTTGTCTGTACCTTGGGTAGAGTACAGAGTGTCACGAACTAGCGACGAGACAGAAAACTTTTTACCAAGTTCAGAGCATGTATGTTCCCAATACCTCTCCTCAGGACCAAAGCCCTTCCAGTCCACAAGATAGTAGGTCTTCTTGCCATGCTTCTTGGTGTCCAGAATGTCCTTGACCTCAAATATCTTGTCAGAATCTTTAGATACCAGAGTTGGAGTAGAAGGAACAGTCGAGAAGTGATTAAGAACTACTGGTTTTAGTTATGACATTAGGCATTAGGAATACGCAGAGAGAGAGAGGCAGACATGACTTAAATGTCACTTCGTTGATCCTCCTCAATACTTCAAAGGGTCCAAGGAACCTAGGAGCAAACTTAAAACTGGGAAGCCTTAAGCAGATGTTTTTAGAGGAGAGCCATACCTTATCTCCAGATGAGAACTGATGCGGTTTTCTTCTTCTCTTGTCTGCATTTGTTTTCATGCGAGTCACTGCTTTGTTGATGCAGTCCTTGGTGTCACGCCAAATGTTCAAAAAATCCCTAAAAGAGGAATCTGCAGCTGGTACCCCAGAAGATATAGGAACAGGGAAAGGAGTACGAGGGTGTTGTCCATAAACGACAACGAATGGAGAGTACCCAGTAGACTCAGCCCAATGAAGCGTTGTCATATTGGGCTGAAACAAAATGCCGGAGATAGTTCTCTAATATTTGATTGACCCACTCTACTTGCCCATTGGTCTGGGGATAATAACCGGAAGAGAAGTCCAGCTCAATTTCGAGCAGACGGCAAAGAGCTCTCCAGAGCTTAGAGGTAAACTGGACTCTGCGATCAGAAACAATATGCCAAGGTAGACCATGGAAGCGGAATATGTGTCTCACAAACAGTTTAGCAAGTTCAGCAGCTGAAGGCAGTCAAGGAACAAAGTGCACCATCTTGGATAACCGGTCCAAGACCACCCAGATAGCTGTACATCCAACAGCAGAGGGCAGATCTGTAACAAAGTCCATGGCAATATGTTGCCATGGGGCATCAGGAACAGGAGGAGGTAGCAACAGCCCAGGTGGTTTGGTCTTGGAGACTATATTCTGAACACAGGCGGTGCAGCAGACACAATCACACACATTCTTAGACAGTGTGGGGCACGAGTACTGGTGAGACAAAAGTTTTGCGGATCCCTGGGTGACCAGCCATTTTGGAATTGTGCCCCCAAGCTAGAATATGTTTTCTCTTGGCAGTTGGCACGAATGTCTTCTCGGGAGGGATGTCTTTTACCAGGACAGGAGCCACTGTGATCAAGCGAGCAGGATCTACAATGTACTGGGGCTCCTCCTGAGAAGTCAAATTACCGATACAGAGCATCCGCCTTGATGTTCTTCTCGGCTGGGCGAAAGTGAAGCTCGAAATCAAAACGGGAGAAGAGTGCCCATCTGGCTTGGTGAGGGTTCAGATGCTGGGCGTCCTCCAATAGATAACGACACTCCTCCAAGGCAAGTTTTATGGCCAGAAGCTCTCTGTCTCCTATACAGTAATTCCTCTCATTCAGGGGAGAAAAGCTTGGAGAAAAATCCACATGTAAACATCTTGCCCTAGGAACCTTTTAATAGTAAAACAGCACCGGCTCCTATGGAGGAGGCGTCCACTTCTAAAAAGAATTGGCAGAAGGCATCGGGATGAAGCAGAACAGGTGCAGAAGCAAAGGACCTTTTTAATTGGACGAAGGTGGCCTCCACCTCAGGAGTCCAGACTCTGGCATTCACCCCTTTCTTAGTAAGAGTGTAGATCGGATATGTAAGAGATTAAAAATTCGGGATGAACTGATGCTAGAAATTAGAAAATCCAAGGAAGCTCTGTATAACACAAAGACCTTGTGGGCGGGGCCAGTACATTACTGCATTACATTTTTCAGGATCCATCTGCAACACGAAATCCGAGATTATGTATCTGAGGAATGGTAAGGTAGATTTTTCAAAGATGCATTTTCTCAAGTTTGGCAAAAAGTTGATTCTTTCTCAACCGCTGTAAAACCAAATGTACATGCTTCCGGTGAGTGGTCAAATCTGTAGAATAGATCAGTATATCGTCCTGGTACACTATCATGCAGACATAGAGCAGGTCCCGGAAGATATAATTTACTAACTCCTGGAATACTGCGAAAGCAGTGCACAGACCAAAGGGCACGATGAGATACTCGTAGTGTCCATCACGAGTGTTGAAAGCAGTCTTCCACTTATCGCCGTTTTGAATTCTGATCCTGATGCAGAGCAAATTTTGTGAAGATATTAGCTTCCAAAATCCTGTAAAATAGTTCAGAGATTAGCAGAAGAGGGTATTGATTCTCGACTGTGACCTTATTCAGACCTCAATAGTCGATACAGGGCAGTAAGGATCCATCTTTTTTCTGCATAAAAAGAAGCCGGCACCGGCTGGTGAAGTAGATTTCTGGATAAACCCCCTCTCGAAATTCTCCTTGATGCAATCAGACATCGCTTGGGTTTCAGGAAGTGAGAGTGGGTAGACTCGACCATGAGGAGGAGTGGCACCAGACGGCAGGTCAATCAGACAATCATAAGGACGATGAGAAGGTAGAGTCTCAGCCTCTTTCTTACTGAAGAACAGTAGGCAAGGAATCAGGTCGGACCTCTGATAAGCAGGTGAACTGGCAGGATGATCCCCAACACAGAATCTGACCGGAGTGCCAGTCCAAAAAGGAGATCATCTCTGAATGCAGAACCCCTATTTCGCAACTTAAGGGGCATAGTAACAGAAAGCACAGGTTCGTGAAGTGGCAGTCTATTTATGGAAGCCACTGACAGAGGCC
Organism: Bufo gargarizans; assembly: GCF_014858855.1. NCBI lineage: Eukaryota > Metazoa > Chordata > Amphibia > Anura > Bufonidae > Bufo > Bufo gargarizans. The sequence continues at coordinate 376,053,399 of NC_058083.1, read as the reverse complement.
TTTCTAGAGGGATGGTAGGAAGCCGGTACTGATGGACCAAAGCATGCTGAATTAAGTTACCGGCTGACCTAGAGTCCAAGAATGCAGGCACAGACAGTATGCCTTTGTTAGAAAGTCACCAGAACTGAAATTTCAGAGAGGACTTCTCCTTGTCTAGTCCCACCTCTCCAACTGATCCTAGAGATTGCCGTTTCCTGTCTTCTGTGGACAATTATGCACAAAGTGGGCCTTGCCGCCTCAATCCAGAGGAAGGCAAAAAACCTCTGTGAGGTAGAAGCCAATTTCCCCCACTTAAGGGGGAAAAAAATTCCTTCCTGACTCCAATCAGGCAATCAGAATAACTCCCTGGATCAACAACCCTCTCTAGTAGCTATAACCTGTAATATTATTACACTCCAGAAATTCATCCAAGCCCCTCTTAAATTATTTTATTGTACTCACCATCACCACCTACTCAGGCAGAGAGTTCCATAGTCTCACTGCTCTTACTGTAAAGAATCCTTTTCTATGTTTGTGTACAAACCTTCTTTCCTCCAGACGCAGAGGGTGTCCCCTCATCACAGTCCTGGGGATAAATAGATGATGGGAGAGATCTTGTTCTCAGCTGCTCAAAATTATACACAGTACTCCCTGTTTGGTCTGACTAGTGATTTGTAAAGTGGTAGGACTATGTTCTCATCACCGGCATCTATGCCCCTTTTTATGCAATCCATTATCTTATTGGCCTTGGCAGGAGCTGCCTGACTAATTTGCTGTACATGTCAGTGTTGGCCAGTGTTTTACCATTTACTATTTATGGGTATTATTCCTTCCTTGTGCTCTGTTCATTTCAGGGGGCTGCAGTGGGTAAGGGGCCCATGTTCTTGTGATTGAGAATGACATTTGGTCCCAGGGATTGCAACTCCCCCAGGGAAAGTCCAGACAGATACCGTGGTTGGAATTGGCCATGGTTTCTGAGGAGTTAAATGTCCATGATCAACGTTATCACAGACAATTCCTAATGCCCTTAAATATCCATAAAATAACACTGGAAGTAGTATGGGTCATTCTGCAGAGCTCATTAATTTTACACGTGGCACTATTATAGGATACCACCGTTGCTCCAAGTTACTTTGTAAAATTTCAGCTCTTCTATGTTTGCCTTATTTACAGGAGCCCAGAATTGTACACAATACTCCATGTGTGGTCTGACGAGTGATTTGTAAAGTGGTAGGACTATGTTGTCATCACGGGCATCTATGCCCCTTTTGATCAAACCCATTATCTTATTGACCTTGGCAGCAGCTGCCTGACACCGGTTTTTACTGCTTAGTTTGCTGTTTATTAAAATTCCTAAGTCCGTTTCCATTTCAGTGTTACAGAGTGTTTTACCATTTAGTATATAGGGGTGAATTGCATTATTCCTTCCCACATGCATAACCTTACATTTGTCAGTGTTAAACCTCATTTGCCACTTTTCTGCCCAAGCCCCCAGATCCATCTGTAGCTGTATATTGTCCTCTTCAGTGTTAATTACTTTACACAGTTTAGTGTCATCTGGAAAAATGTAATGTGCAAGCCTTCTACAAGATCATTAACAAATATATTGAAGAGAATATAAAAAAATATATTGAAGAGTGACAGTGACCCAATCTGAGTGTGTACCATTAATAACCACCCTCTGTTTTCTATCATTAAGCGATTTACTTACCCACATACAGACGTTTTTTCCCGGTCCGAGCATTCTCATTGTATATACTAACCTTTTATGTGGTACAGTGTCAAAAGCTTTGGAGAAGTCCAGATATACAAAATCCATTGATTCACCACTGTCAAGTCTAGGACTTAGCTCCTAATAGAAACTGATTAAATTTGTTTGACATGACCGATTTCTTATGAAGCCATGCTGATTTGATGTTATTTGCTTGTTTTCATTGAGATCCTCTAAGATAGCATCTCTTAGAAAATCTTCAAACTGTTTACCCACAACAGATGTTAAACTTACCGGCCTATAGTTTCCGGGCTCTGTTTTTGCACCCTTTTTGAATAATAATACACTATCTTCCCATCCTATAACGTAATTACCCTCCCCCAGTCCCTAGTTTAAACACTCCTCCAACCTTCTAGCCATTTTTCCCCTAACACAGCTGCCCCTTCCCCATTGAGGTGCAGCCCATCCCTAAGATAGAGCCTGTAGCTGACAGAGAAGTCGGCCCAGTTCTCCAGGAACCCAAACCCTTCCTTCCTACACCAGTTTCTAAGCCACTTGTTAACCTCCCTAATCTCCTGCTGCCTTTATTGCGTGGCTTGTGGCACTGGCAGTATTTCAAAAAACACTACCTTTGAGGTTCTTGCCCTAAGCTTTTGACCTAAATCCCTAAAATCATTTTTAAGGACTCTCCACCTTACTCTAACTTTGTCATTGGTTACGATATTGACCATGACCGCTGGATCTTCTCCAGCCCCTCCCAGTAATCTGTCAACCCGATCAGCTATGTGTCAAACTCTAGCACCAGTAAGACAACACACTGTTCGGCAATAACGGTCTTTGTGACAGATTGCCCTTTCTGTATCCATACCAGTACCTGTCTGCCATGCCCTGATCTCCTGGTCCCCTGCTTACTGGAGCTGACATTCCCCTGACTGGCAGAGGAAGTGTCCGGCTGCAGCAATGCTGTCCCTGAAGCGCCACCCCCCTCATCTGTCAACCGTGCAAACTTGGGGTGTGATAGATCAGGGCTAGCCTCCCTGGCACTCTTCCCTCTATCCCGCTTTCTAACTGTTACCCAGCTAGCTACCTCACTTTCCTCAGCCTCCTTGCTTTCACCGTCCCCCTCATCTACCCCATAGAGTACTTGCTCAGTGAGTTCCAAATTGTTAACGCCTCTCAGTGTTGAAACTCGCCCATTTAGATACTCAATTTGCGATATCAAACGTGTAATTTGCTAACATTTTGAACAATGATACAGACACAGGTTCTTTGCTTAGGAAACATAAGTGGTTATGCGTCTGTGCATTCTATGTCTTCTACCCCTGGGGAAGGGCTAGGTGGAGGCCCTTGGGAAACCCTGCCAGCAGAGTCTTCAAACAGCATAAGAGACTGCTGCATGACTTGAAGCTCAGACAGGTTCCCCGATATGCATGGGGGTGATGTGTTAGACTGATGGGCATGGGTTTCAGGCACCACCTGCGCGCTTTCTGCAGAAGACTGGGTGGGAGATAATGTGAACCTGCTGGATCCACTGTCGGCCACCCAATCGACTAGTACCACCTGTACTTGCTCAGGCCTTACCATCCTTAGAACAACATTAGGCCCGACCAAATATCGCTGCAGATTCTGGCGGCTACTGGGACCTGAGGTAGTAGGTTCAGTAGGATGTGTAGCTGTGGCAGAACGGCCACGTCCTCTCCATGCACCAGAGGCTCCACCAACACCACCACCACGACCATGACCGCGTCCCTTATTAGATGTTTGCCTCATAGTTAGGGTTCACCAAGTAAAAAGTGGTTAAGTCTGTTAAAATAATTAACTGCCAATAAAAAGCCTGATGTAGGGTATTGCACAATTATTATTTTTTTAACGCTATATGACAGCGGTATTTGTGGCCTAAATTTCACAAAAATTTATGCACGTCTAATCCCAGATGTGCAGTATATCAGAGGCTTTTTTAACCCCAGTTAGCAAAAAGACGTATTTGTGGCCTAAATTTCATAGTAACTTATGCATGTCTAATCCCAGATGTGCAGTATATCAGAGGGTTTTTTAACCCCAGTAAGCAAAAAGCCGTATTTGTGGCCTAAATTTCACAGTAATTTATGCATATCTAATCCCAGATGTGCAGTATATCAGAGGCTTTTTTAACCCCAGTAAGCAAAAAGCTGTATTTGTGGCCTAAATTTCACAGTAACTTATGCACATCTAATCCCAGATGTGCAGTATATCAGAGTTTTTTTTTACCTCAGTAAGCAAAAGCCGTATTTGTGGCCTAAAATGAACAGTCCCTTATGCACCTATAATCCTATATGTGCACTATATGAAACAGAGGGGTTTGTTTCACCCAGTATGCCAAAGCTGTATTTCTGGACTAAATGTGACACTCATTTATGCACTTATAATCCTAGATGTGCACTATATGAAACAGATGTTTCTTTTTTCACCCCAGTATGTCCCAGTATGAGAAAGCCGTATTTCTGGCCTAAATTTCACAGTCACTTATGCAGCGATAATCCTAGATGTGCACTATATGAAATAGTCAGAAAAAAGTGTCTCAAAGCAGTATTTCTGGACTTGCAGACATGCAGATATCCTGTGCTGGTGCACTATAGTTGCATAAAATGGCTGCCGATTATGTATTGATATTGACTAACTAAAGGAAAAAAAGTTTGTTTTCAGTAGTAGTTGGCTCAGGGCAGGCTTAAAACAATTGTGCACTGCACCCGCAAAACACATTTGCTGTAGATCGCTGAGTAAGCAGTTCTTCATAAGATTCCTCCCTGATCTCTCCCTCACAGCAGCTGCATCCTCTCCGTACACTAATGCGAGCAGAGTGACGTGCGGCGCTACGTGACTCCAGCTTAAATAGAGGCTGTCTCACATGCTGCAGTTGGCAAATCACAGCCTTGCCAATAGTAGGCATGGCTGTGATGGCCTTTTGGGGCAAGTAGTATGACGCTTGTTGATTGGCTGCTGTGCAGCCTTTCAAAAAGCACCAAGACAGCGCCAAACACCAAACCCGAACCCAAACTTTTGCGGAAATGTTCGGGTCCGGGTGCCGAAAAACCTAAAGTTCGGTACTCGTTCAACTCTATCTGTAGTATCAGGCCACAAGTTTATCTCTGTCTGTCTGTCTTTCTAGACGTCTGTCTTTCTGTTCTTAATGCGCGACCAAACAACTGGACCAATCTTCACCAAATTTGGCACACAGGTACATCAGGTGTCCGCGGAGGTTTTAGACCGGGTCTCAGCTCTCTAAGACGTAACTTCCTAAAATATTCCCAAAAAATGAGCCCACCCCCAATACAGGCCTGCAAATCTTTCTCTTCAAACCCCAACTGCCATGAAAACAGTTTTACTCCAGGTTTTCATAACAACCCAGCCATTTTTCTTTACTGCTTAACCCCTTAAGGACTCGGCCCGAATTCTTTTTTGCAAATCTGACCAGTGTCAATTTAAGTGCTGATAACTTTAAAATGCTTTGACTTATCCAGGCCATTCTGAGATTGTTTTTTCGTCACATATTGTACTTCATGACACTGGTAAAATGAAGTTAAAAAAATCATTTTTATTTATAAAAAAAATACATAATAAAGTTTAAATTTCTCTCTTTCTATAATACATAGTAATACCTTTAAAAATAGTTATTACTTTACATTCCCTATATGTCTACTTAAGGTTTGGATCATTTTGGGAATTATATTTTATTTTTTGGGGCTGTTACAAGGCTTAGAAGTTTAGAAGCAAATCTTGAAATTTTTCAGAAATTTTTCAAAAACCCAATTTTTAGGGACCAGTTCAGGTCTAAAGTCACTTTGCGAGGCTTACATAATAGAAACTGTCACGGATGAACCGCGAGAAACTGCAAGATATCCGGAAATAAAACGCAGTCAATCGATTTTTTGATTGTCGCATTCCTGTAATTCCTGTAATTACAAGCTGTTGTCCTAGGAGGCCAACGTTCTCTTAATGTAATTACAGCTAGTCTCCTTAATTAACCCTACACAAAGAACTTCCTTGCTGCAGAAATCTCACAGCTAGGTGCGAACCGACACCTGACAAGAACATTTGGTCTGTCACTGATAGAGGGCCTGCAAGCCAGCCTTTCTAGCACCAATGGAAAATGAATAGGTCATATGATTTTAACCCCTTTGTACGAATATATATATTATATAATTTTGTTGGTCAGGATCCACTGAGTATTCTGATATAAAACATATGCAGCTGGGATAAGCAACATCCAGGTTATTAAACCTTCATAAGGCCATGAGTGAAATCTAATGGGAGTCCTCCCTTGTATAACATCATCTGAAGAAGCCAGTCACAAGGACCAAGGTAGGCTGGCATCCATATTTACCAGACTTTTTATTCTGGAACAAACAGACTTTCTTGGACTTTCTACAAAGGACATTCTTCTTCTGAAACTAAGTATTCCCTTTCATCTGTTTTCCCTTTTTATTTTACACTGGACTATCCTTCCCTATAATTGCTATTTTTAATAATATCTGTATACAGGGAGTGCAGAATTATTAGGCAAATGAGTATTTTGACCACATCATCCTCTTTATGCATGTTGTCTTACTCCAAGCTGTATAGGCTCGAAAGCCTACTACCAATTAAGCATATTAGGTGATGTGCATCTCCGTAATGAGAAGGGGTGTGGTCTAATGACATCAACACCCTATATCAGGTGTGCATAATTATTAGGCAACTTCCTTTCCTTTGGCAAAATGGGTCAGCACTCTTAAAATTGCAAAGCTTCTGAAGCATGATCATCGAACAATCAAGCGTTTCATTCAAAATAGTCAACAGGGTCGCAAGAAGCATGTGGAAAAACCAAGGCGCAAAATAACTGCCCATGAACTGAGAAAAGTAAAGCGTGCAGCTGCCAAGATGCCACTTTCCACCAGTTTGGCCGTATTTCAGAGCTGCAACATCACTGGAGTGCCCAAAAGCACAAGGTGTGCAATACTCAGAGACATGGCCAAGGTAAGAAAGGCTGAAAGACGACCACCACTGAACAAGACACACAAGCTGAAACGTTAAGACTGGGCCAAGAAATATCTCAAGACTGATTTTTCTAAGGTTTTATGGACTGATGAAATGAGAGTGAGTCTTGATGGGCCAGATGGATGGGCCCGTGGCTGGATTGGTAAAGGGCAGAGAGCTCCAGTCCGACTCAGACGCCAGCAAGGTGTCACAAACAGACAGCTGAGAAGCTCTGACAGAGGCCTTTCAGAACCTCCTCCTTGAGTTCTCTTTGTTGTGCTGTTCAGTTCCTCATCTCGTTAGCCTCTCTCAGCTGTCATGGAGTCTGACTGATTGCTTCCCTTTAAATCCCTCCCCATGGTGCATTGCTGGGCGGCTTATACTTCCTCTTGGAGTGTGTGTGCATGCTGATCTTGTTTTCCTGTCTGCTACAAAGTTAAGTACTGAACATTTATCTGTTATTTTCTGTTTGCTGGATCCCAGGTGACCCTGACTCCCTCCGTGTCTGGAGTAGGGAGCCGGTGGTCGTGTCCCCTCACTATTGTAGGGTGTTCAGGGGTATATAGTCGAGGTACGTGGATATGCAAACCTCCACCTTTCGGATCTTTGCATAGGCTGAGCAGCCAGGGATAGTCTCAGGTCTTGTGCAGGGGTCTCCCTTTTGGTTCCTTAGCTTTGGATCCACTCAGTCATATATGCATGTTGCTTTGTCTTGTTTCCTGTACACCGTCTGTGACACAAGGTGGAGGTGGAGTACTGGTTTGGGCTGGTATCATCAAAGATGAGCTTGTGGGGCCTTTTCGGGTTGAGTATGGAGTCAAGCTCAACTCCCAGTCCTACTGCCAGTTTCTGGAAGACACCTTCTTCAAGCAGTGGTACAGGAAGAAGTCTGCAAGGTAAGAAAAACATGATTTTCATGCAGGACAATGCTCCATCACACGCGTCCAAGTACTCCACAGCGTGGCTAGCAAGAAAGAGTATAAAAGAAGAAAATCTAATGACATGGCCTCCTTGTTCACCTGATCTGAACCCCATTGAGAACCTGTGGTCCATCATCAAATGTGAGATTTACAAGGAGGGAAAACAGTACACCTCTCTGAACAGTGTATGCGAGGCTGTGGTTGCTGCTGCACGCAATGTTGATGGTGAACAGATCAAACCACTGACAGAATCCATGGATGGCAGGCTTTTGAGTGTCCTTGCAAAGAAAGGTGGCTATATTGGTCACTGATTTGTTTTTGCTTTGTTTTTGAATGTCAGAAATGTATATTTGTGAATGTTGAGATGCTATATTGGTTTCACTGGTAAAAATAAATAATTGAAATGGGTATATATATGTTTTTTGTTAAGTTGCCTAAAAATTATGCACAGTAATAGTCACCTGCACACACAGATATCCCCCTAAAATAGCTAAAACTAAAAACAAACTAAAAACTACTTCCAAAAATATTCAGCTTTGATATTAATTAGTTTTTTGGGTTCATTGAGAATATGGTTGTTGTTCAATAATAAAATTAATCCTCAAAAATACAACTTGCCTAATAATTCTGCACTCCCTGTATGTTAATCATTTGTATTGTATGTATAATAAATGACGTTAAAGTCATTTTCTTCAGCCTCATACCTGCTCTGAGCACCGCAGAACGAATCCTAGCCGTTTCTGAAGAGTCGCTACCCGGATAGTTGTCGTGTTTAGTCAAGGGTTTCCCTTGCCCTGTTACAAGAGATGGTGGCAGTCTACCTACATATTGTGTAGTGTATGTTTTCTATAGTCCGCACGCTTCCTCCTAGCCTGTCTGCTGCCCAAATTCCGGCGGTTTCAGTTCACCCATCGCATCCCCACAGTGGACAATCTGCGGTCTGAAAACGCATTGGAAGTCATTGAGCGGTCAGGCCACTAGGGGGCGTGTGATAGCAGGGCTAACACGTGTAACAGTGCTGGCCACTCTTTGTGACAGAAACCACTCAAAAATGACCCCATTCTATAAACTACACCCTCAAGGTATTCAAAACTGATTTTACAAACTTTGTTAACCCTTTAGTTGTTCCACAAGAATTAATGGAAAATAGGGATACAATTTCAAAATTTCACTTTTTTGGCAGATTTTTCATTGTAATAATTTTTTTTCCAATTACAAAGCAAGGGTTAACAGCCAAACCAAACTCAATATTTATGGCCCTGATTCTGTAGTTTACAGAAACACCCCATATGTGGTCGTAAACTACTGTACGGGTACACGGCAGGGCGCAGAAGGAAAGGAATGCCATACGGTTTTTGGAAGGCAGATTTTGCTGAACTGTTTTTTTTGACACCATGTCCCATTTGAAGACCCCCTGATGCACCCCATGAGTAGAAACTCCATAAAAGTGACCCCATTTTAGAAACTACACCCCTCAAGGTATTCAAAACTGATTTTGCAAACGTAGTTAACCCTCTAGGTGTGCCACAAGAATTAATAAAAAATAGAGATACAATTTCAAAATTTCACTTTTTTGGCAGATTTTCCATTTTAATATTTTTTTTCCAGTTACAAAGCAAGGGTTAACAGCCAAACCAAACTCAATATTTATGGCCCTGATTCTGTAGTTTACAGAAACACTCTATTTGTGGTTGTAAACTACTGTACGGGCCCACGGCAGGGTGCAGAAGGTAAGGAATGCCATACGGTTTTTGGAAGGCAGATTTTGCTAGACTGGTTTTTTGACACCATGTCCAATTTGAATCCCCCCTGATGCACCCCTAGAGTAGAAACTCCAAAAAAGTGGCCCCATTTTATAAACTACGGGATAGGGTGGCAGTATTGTTGGTACTAGTTTAGGGTACATATGATTTTTGGTTGCTCTATATTACACTTTTTGTGAGGCAAGATAACAAGAAATTTTTTGGCACCGTTTTTTTTGGTTATTTACAACATTCATCTGACAGGTTAGATAATGGGGTATTTTTATAGAGCAGGTTGTCACGGATGCAGCGATACCTAATATGTATACTTTTTTATTTACGTAAGTTTTACACAATTATTTCTTTTTTTAAGCCAAAAAAAAAATCATATTTTAGTGTTTCCTTAGTCTAAGAGCCATAATTTTTTCAGTTTTTGGGCAATTATCTTGGGTAGGGTATGATTTTTGCGGGATGAGATGACGGTTTTATTGGTACTATTTTGGGGAGCGTGTGACTTTTTGATCACTTTATATTATACTTTTTTATTTAGCACAGTTTTCATTTTTTTAAATTTTTACGGTGTTCATCTAAGGGGTTAGGTCATGTGATATTTCTATAGAGCTGGTGAATACAAACGCAGCAATACCAAATATGTATACTTTTTTATTTACTTATGTAAGTTTTAAACAATAACAGCTTTTTTAAATAAAAAAAAAAGATGTTTTAGTGTTTCCATATTCTGAGCCATAGTTTTTAAATTTTTTGGCTGATTGTCTCAGGTAGGGGCTCATTTTTTGCGTGGTGAGGTGATGGTTAGATTGGTACTATTTTGGTGGGCAAACAACTTTTTGATTGCTTGCTGTTGTACTTTTTGTGATGTAAGGTGACAAAAAATAGTTTATTTAGCACAGTTTGATATTTTTTTTTTTTTACAGTGTTTATCTGAGTGGTTAGGTCATGTGATATGTTTATAGAGCCGGTCGATACGGACATGGCAATACCTAATATGTATACTTTTTTCCCCCCTATTTTTTTCCATTTTTTTTTTACTTTATTTGGGGAAAATGACATTTTTGCTTATTTTTACTTGAATCTTTAAAAAAAAATTGGGGGGGGATTTTTTTTTTTCAAATTTTGTTTCCTTTCACATTGGGACTTGAACTTTTGGGGGTCTAATCCTTTACAATTCTTCTAACTTCTGTATTGGAATGCTTTGGCTGTATGAGTAATAATGTGTGTATTATTCATACAGCTTCCGGCCTGTTAGATCCAGGTGGCTGGATCTCACAGGCTCTTCACCGGAAGGCATTGCGCTGCCTTCCATGCCATCGGGTCCCCGCTACAGCCCCATGGGGAACCGATGGAACCGCTGCCGCACCAGGCAAAAGCCGCAAACTGCAGGACTGAATTGACCTATGGTTTGCGACGACCACGCATTTAGCCAAGGTGCCTGCTCAATGATTTGAGCAGGCACCGGGTTACGATCACCGCCCGCCAGGCAGCTGTGATCGGAACTATACATGACGTAGCGGTACGTCATGGATCCTTAAGGACTCGGGAACCATGCCGTACTGGTACGCCATGGGTCGCTAAGGGGTTAAAGGGACGGGTGCTGTGGAGGTCACTGTTTTTAAAGGGGTGGGCACAGTGAAGGTCACTGTTTTTAAAGGGGCGGGCACAGTGGAGGTCACGGTTATTAAATGGGCGGACACTGTGGAAGTCACTATTATTAAAGGGGCAAGCTAAATGAAGGTCCTTGTTAAAGAGACGGTAACTGTGAAAGTAACTGTTAAAGGGGTGGTCACTGTGAAAGTCACTGTTAAAGGGGCAGTCATTGAAAGTCACTGTTAAAGGAGCGGTGACTGATAAACTCACAGTTAAAGGGGCGGTCACTGCTAAATAAGTGGTCATTGTGAAAGTCACTGTTAAAGGGGCAGCCACTGTGAAAATCACTGTTAAAGGGGCGGTCACTGTCAAATTCACTGTTAAAGGGGTGGTCTCTGTGAAATTCACTGTTAAAGGGGGGGTCACTGTTAAAGGGGCGGTCATTGAAAGTTACTGTTAAAGGGGCGGTCATTGTGAAAGTCACTGTTAAAGGGGCGGTGACTGTGAAAGTCACTGTTAAAGGGGTGGTCACAATGAAAGTCACTGTAAAAGTCACTGTTAAAGGGGCAGCCACTGTGAAAGTCACTGTTAAAGGGGAAGGCACTGTAAAGGTCACTGTTAAAGGAGCGGTCTCTGTGAAACTCACTGTTAAAGGGGCGGTGACTGTGAACGTCACTGTTAAAGGGGCTGTCACTATGAAAGTCACTGTAAAAGGGGCGGTCACTGTAAAAATCACTGTTAAAGAGGCAGCCCCTGTGAAAGTCACAGCTAAAGGTGCGGTTACTGTTAAAGAGGCGGGCACTGTGAAAGTCACTGTTAAAGGGACAGCAACTGTAAAAGTCACTGTTAAAGGGGTGGTCACAGTAAAAGTCACTATTAAAGGGGCATTCACTGTGAAAGTCACTGTTAAAGAAGTTGTCACTGAAAGTCACTGTTAACCCCTTAACCCTTAAGGACACAGCCTTATTACACCTTATGACCAGGCCATTTTTTGCAAATCTGACCAGTGTCACTTTAAGTGCTGATAACTTTAAAACGCTTTGACTTATCCAGGCCGTTCTGAGATAGTTTTTTTCGTCACATATTGTACTTCATGACACTGGTAAAATGAAGTCAACAAATTTTTGCAAATTTCAAAGTTTCAGTTTCTCTACTTCTGTAATACATAGTAATACCCCCAAAAATTGCGATGACTTTACATTCCCCATATGTCTACTCCATGTTTGAATTATTTTGGGAATTATATTTTATTTTTTGGGGATGTTAGAAGCAAATCTTGAATTTTTTTTAGAAATTTACAAAACTCAATTTTTAGGGACCAGTTCAGGTCTGAAGTAACTTTGCGAGGCTTACATAATAGAAACCACCCAAAAATGACCCCATCTAAGAAACTACACCCCTCAAGGCATTCAAAACTGATTTTACATACGTTGTTAACCCTTTAGGTGTTGCACAAGAGTTATTGGCAAATGGGGATGAAATTTGAGAATTTTATTTTTTTGTCTAATATTTCATTTTAACCCATTTGTTTCCAGTAAGAAAGCAAGGGTTAACAGCCAAACAAGACTGTATCTTTATTGCCCTGACTCTGACGTTTACAGAAACACCCAATATGTGGCCGTAAACTACTGTACGGCCACACAGCGGGGCGTAGAGTAAAAGGTGCGCCGTTTGGTTTTTGGAAGGCTGATTTTTACGGACTGGTTTATTTACACCATGTCCCATTTGAAGCCCCCCGAAGCACCCCTAGAGTAGAAACTCCCTAAAAGTGACCCCATGTAAGAATCTACACCCCTCAAGGTATTCAAAACTGATTTTACATACATCGTTAACCCTTTAGTGTTGCACAAGAGTTATTGGCAAATGGGGATAAAATTAGAAAATTTCATTTTTTTGCCGTATTTTCCATTTTAACCAATTTTATTCCACTAACAAAGCAAGGGTTAACAGCCAAACAAGACTGTATCTTTATTTCCCTGATTCTGACGTTTACAGAAACACCCAAAATGTGGCCGTAAACTACTGTATGGCCACACAGCGGGGCGTAGAGTGAAAGGTGCGCCGTTTGGTTTTTGGAGGGCTGATTTATATGGACCGGTTTATTTACACAGTGTCCTGTTTCAACCCCCCTGATGCACCCCTGGAGTAGAAACTCCCTAAAAGTGACCCCATCTAAGAAACTACACCCCTCAAGGTATTCAAAACTGATTTTACATACGTTGTTAACCCTTTAGGTGTTGCACAAGAGTTATTGACAAATGGGGATGAAATTTGAAAATTTCATTTTTTTGCCTTATTTTTAATTTTAACCCATTTTTTCCACTAACAAGGCAAGGGTTAACAGCCAAACAAGACTGTATCTTTATTGCCCTGACTCTGCCGTTTACAGAAACACCCAATATGTGGTTTTACACTACTGTACGGCCACACAGCAGGGCGTAGAGTGAAAGGTGTGCCGTTTGGTTTTGGAGGGCTGATTTTTATGGACCGGTTTATTTACACCATGTCCTGTTTCAATCCCCCTGATGCACCCCTGGAGTAGAAACGCCCTAAAAGTGACCACATTTTGGAAACTACGGGATAAGGTGGCATTTTTTGGGGGACTATTTTTAGGGTAAATATGATTTTTGGTTTCTCTATATTACATTTTTGTGAGGCAAGGTTACCAAAAATTGAAATTCTGAAATTTCATCTCCATTTGCCATTAACTGTTGAGGAACACCTAAAGGGTTAATAAAGTTTGTATAATCAGTTTTGAATACCTTGAGGGGTGTAGTTTCTTAGATGGGGTCACTTTTAGGGAGTTTTTACTCTGGGGGGCATCAGGGGGGCTTCAAAAGGGATATGGTGTCAATAAAAAAGGCCATCAAAATCGGCCTTCCGATAATCTGGGGGGTTAGATAATGTGATACTTTTATAGAGGAGATTCTTATGGACGCGGCAATACCTAATAAGTCTACAAATTTTTGGGGGGTATCTCTAAAGTCTAAGAGTCATTTTTTTAAATCCAATTATCTTATGTGGGGGCTCATTTTTTGAGGGATGAGCGGATGGTTTAATTGGCACTATTTTGGGGGCTATATGACTTTTTTATAGCTTGCTATTAAACTTTTTGTTATGTAAGGTGACAAAAAACAAATTTTTTGCACCTATTTTATTTTATTTTTTTGACCGTGTTAATCTGGGGGGTTGTGTCATGGGGAATTTTTATAGAGGAGATTATTACCGACACGGCAATACCTAATAAGTCTACTTTTAATAAATTATTTTAGTTTTTTTGGGTGTCTCAAGTCCGAGAACCATTTTTTTATCCGATGTCAGTGCTAAATTGGGATATAAATTTAGTACTCCATCGAAGTGTGATACTCCCTGAAGCAACTGTCAATGCAGAGGCCCGAATGATCGGGGCACGGGTCGCACTGTGTAGTCGCGTCCTTCCGTATCCCCCTCCTGCAACACACTCTGCACTTTTTTGGGGTTCGTCCCTTCTTTCCAGTATGGGGGACCACACCTGGAAAGTGTTGGCCAGGGACGATCCGGGCGCCTACAGTTCCCGAGGTACTCCGGCCTGCTCTTTCCCAGTCCGAAAAGATCAGGGCCTTGAGGACTGCCTCATAGAACTGGAGGAATGTCCCTGTGCTGCCATCGCTTCGGGATAGTACAAAAGAGTTGTACATGGCAACCTGCACCAAGTAGACCGCAACTTTTTTGTACCATGCCCGGGTTTTGCGCATGGTGTTATATGGCTTGAGGACTTGATCCGAGAGATCAACTCCTCCCATATACCGATTGTAGTCGACGATACAATCGGGCTTGAGGACCGTTGCCGTGGTACCTCGCACAGGGACAGGGGTGATGCCATTACCATGAATTGTGGACAGCATAAGGACATCCCTCTTGTCCTTATATCTGACCAGCAACAGGTTTCCAGTGGTAAGGGCACGGGTCTCACCCCTGGGGATAGGTACCTGGAGGGGGTGGGCAGGGAGGCCGTGTTGATTTTTCCGCACGGTCCCACAAGCGGACGTGGATCTGGCGGCAAGGGACTGGAACAAGGGGATACTGGTATAAAAGTTATCCATGTACAGGTGGTAACCGTTATCCAGCAGTGGGTGCATAAGGTCCCACACAAGTTTCCCAGTAACACCCAGAGTGGGGGGACATTCTGGGGGTTGAATCCGGGAATCTCACTCCTCGTATACACGAAATTTGTAAGTGTACCCTGAGGTACTCTCACAAATTTTGTATAGCTTCACGCCATACCTCGCCTGCTTGGAGGGTACATACTGGCGGAAAATGAGTCTCCCCTTGAACGCAATGAGAGACTCATCAACCACGACCTCCCTTCCAGGTACATAGGCCCCCATGAATTTGGCCCCAAAGTGATCGATGACCGGCCGTATCTTATACAGACGGTCATGAGCAGGATCACCTCGGGGGGACATGCTGCAATATCGGAATAATGCAGACATTTCCGGATGGCCTCAAACGGGGAGTGTGTCATGGCCATACTGTAAAGTGGGGCCTGGTATAGGATGTCCCCACTCCAGTACAGCCTGGCACTGGGTTTCTTGACCAGGCCCATATGCAGCACGAGGCCCCAAAATGTCCTCATTTCGGCTGCACTGACCGGCGTCCAGCCACCGGGCCAGGCCAAAAAGGAGCCCGGGTGCTGAGCAACGAACTGTTGGGCGTGCAAATTCGTCTGCTCCACCATCAGATTTACCAGTGGGTCACTGAAAAAATGACAAAAAAAAGTCATATTCAGTGTAGCCCACAGTGGAAATCTGGATTCCTGATTGGCCTACAAAATCAGGAATCACGGGCTCGTATCGCTCTGGGCTACACCAGACTAGTTCACCGGCAGGGTGCTCCGGTGGATTTAACTGGTGGGCCGGGAAACCAGTACGAGCTTCAGAGCTGCTCACACTAGTGTGGGCCACAGGGTCCCTAACATGGCGGTGCCCTTGCTCCGCCTTGCGGCGTCTCCGCCGCCTTGGGGGCTCATCATCATCGCTAGATGATGAGGAGGACGCGGATGACAACAGGAATGTGGGGTCATCCTCATCCTCACTGGGACTCTCAGAGTCGAAGGCAAGCTGGGCGTATGCCTCCTCGGCCGAGAACGACCGGCGGGCCATAGGGGATTGTGTGTCTGCGTGTATATGTGCGTGTGTGTAACTCTTTATTTGGTGTGCGTGTGTGTGGGGGCACGGGTGTTCCCAAACTCACCCTAAAACTAACAGAAAAAATAAATAAACTAACTAATAAAAGGGCAAAAAATGTGGCAAAAAAAATTCTAAACCGCTGATCAACCGTCCGAAGTTGATCAGCAGTGGGGTGTGCGATGCGCTAACAGTGGCCGGACGCTAAGAGTGCCGACCAAAGTGAGCGTACACCAAAAAATAAAATAAAAAATGCACCCCAAAAAAGGTGTGGGGGGGCAAGTGGCAGCACCCCTGGGGGGTCTAGGGTCACACAGCTGTGCTGTGGACCCCAGACATCCTAACTTAGGGTGACGCAATCAAAGTTCACAAACTAACTTTCCCTTTTTTTCCCCTGCCTAACCCAAACTTTCCCTATGCTGTCTCTATGTACCTGATGGGGTGCTGGGGGCAGAGATCGGGTCCTGGGGGCACAGATCGGGGTGCTGGCAGCGATGGCGGACACACGTGCAGGCAGCTCCTCTCTCCTCCAGCTCCGGAACACAAAAGGAGGAAGAGAGGAGCGCCTGCCTCTTTTAAATCTGCCGCCGGACCGCCCACAGACCAATCAGAAAGCGATCCTGAGTCACCATCACCACTCAGTATCGCTGGATGGTGATTGGTGGGGTGAAATCACACCACCATCACCCTCCTGTTCCGGGTTATCGGGTCTTCAGAGACCCGAATAACCCGGAAACGCAGAAAACCACACGTCTGAATTGACCTGCGGTTTTCTGCGATCGCATACATAAGGGGTCACTGGAGCCCCCGGCGCATTTGCCCCAAGTGCCTGCTCAATGATTTGAGCAGGCACAGGGTTCCGATCACCGCCCGCCGCGCGGCGATGATCGAAAATACACAAGGGCCGTCACAGTGAAAGTCACAGTTAAAGGGGCGGTCACAGAGAAAGTTACAGTTAAAGGGGCATTCACTTTGAAAGTCACAGTTAAAGGGGCGGTCACTGTGAAAGTCACAGTTAAAGGGGCTGCCACTGTGAAGTCACAGTTAAAGGGGCGGTCACTGTGAAAGTCACTATTAAAGGGGCATCACTGTTAAAGGGGCGGTCACTGTTAAAGTCACTGTTAAAGGTGCAGTCACTGTGAAAGTCACTGTTAAAGGGGCGGTCACTGTGAAAGTCAATTTTAATGGGGCAGGCATTGTGGAGGTCTCTTTTAAAAGGGCTGGCACTGTGAAGGTCACTGTTAAAGGGGTGGTCAATGCTCAATTGGCAAACACTGTTAAAGGGGCGGGCACTGTAAAGGTCATTGTTAAAGGGGTGGGCACTGTGGAGGTCAATGTTAAAGGGGTGGGTACTGTAGAGATCACTGTTATGGGGAAACTGTTGATATCTTTTTACGACACACTGCAACATAAAATTAAAAAGATTAAATATACCCGTGCAAAGCTGGGTCCTTCTGCTAGTCTCCTATACATATGAAAATAAGTTTCTGTCTGTCTGTCTAGACGTCTGTCTGGACATTCTTCATGCGTGACCAAACGACTGGACCGATCTTCACCAAATTTGGCACACAGGTACATCAGGTGTCCGGGAAGGTTTTAGGTCAGGTCTCAGCTCTCTAAGACGTACCGTTCCTGAGATATTCCCCAAAAATGAGCTCACCTCCAATTCAAGCCTGCAAATCTTTCTCTTCAAATCCCAACTGCCATAAACATTGTTTTACTCCAGTTTTCCATAACAACCCAGCCATTTTTCATTACTGCTTAAAGGGGCGGGTACTGTGGAGATCAATGTTTTTAAAGGGGTGGGCACAGTGGAGGTCACGGTTATTAAATTGGCGTGCACTGTGGAGGTCACTATTATAAACCGCCTCCCGACCGCCTAACGCGGGTTGTTCCACGTTGACGCATCGGCGCATCATCTCGCGAGACGACGCGAAAGGCCGGCCTGCACATGCGCAGTGCAGGCCGGGAAAAGTTGCAGCAGAAGTTTGTCACCTGCCTGCCAGACAATGATCTGCGTTGGCAGGTTGGTGACTTTAAAAAATCGAATCACAAGCCATATAACACATATTTATAAATATAATGTGTTAAATGGCTTCTGTGCTCTCTGCTGGTTCCTTTTCATCGGTTGGTCCCAGCAGAGAGCACAGATCACTATAAGTACACCAAACACAACACATTTAGCCCCAGATCACCCCCCCATCACCCCAATAAACCCCTTGATCACCCCTGTCAATCACTAGTGAAAGGGAAAAAATTGATCAGTGTAAACTGTCACATTTTTTTTTTACCAGTATTGACTGTTAGGGTTTAGGTTAATTTAGGCCTCTTTAGTAGGTAGTTAGCGTCGGTTAGCGCCCAGCCCACCACACCGCAGTCACTTATTCGCTGATTAGCGTATAGCTAATCAGCATTGGTACTTTTATAGTATCTGTAAGTGATGAGAACTGATCACAGCCAGATCTATAATAGTATTAGTGTCACCTTAGCTCGACCTCCACCCAAAAAGCAGTGTTTGCCCAATCAGGCCTGATCGGTTGCCCACACGTGCGTTCACCCACACTCGCCCCGCCGTGGTGATATTTTTTTTTATTACTGCACAATCACTACACAAGCGCTGCAGCGATAAAACAATCAGTTTTGATATTTTTTATCAATAGCAGCAGCTTGATGTACTTCACTAGCCTCCCATTTGTAAGACAGACTTGCTTTTTTTCTTGGGTAGTCTCAGGGAATACCCCCTCAATTTAATTGACCAAATGGCAAGTAAGGGGTATTCTTCTGAAGAGGCCTACAGGCTTCTGACTCAGTCGGATGAGGAATGGGAACCCTCATCTGACGAATCCAGCGGGTCAAAATATGAACCTGTAGAAAGCAGTGGCAGTCTGACCCAAAGTTCGGACGATGAGGGTGAGGTCCCTGATACCACCAGGCGTACCCGGCCCTGTGTTGCTAGACCACAGGTTGCGCAGGATCCACTTCAAGGGCAGCAGAGTGGGGCTGGCGCTGTCGGATTACGTGGTGAGGCATACACCAGCAGCGCAGCCCATCCTGGACCTAGTACCAGCACTGCCGTAGAACATGGTGAAGTTGCGAGCACCAGAAGGGCAGTTAAAGCTGGTACGGTGGCACGTGCATTAGTTCCCCCGTCGCAGCCACTGCACAGATAGGCCCATAGAGCCCCTGGAGTCCCTGAGGTACAGGCAAACCCTGAATGGCAGCCCCCAACTTCAGCCACACCAGTAGTTCCCCCTTTCACCACCTAGTCTGGAGTTCGAGTTGAGACAGCTCAGATCGGATCGGCGCTGTTTTTTTTTTAGCTGTTCTTTACTGCGGAGCTCTTTGACTTAGTCGTGGCAGAAACAAACAGGTATGCCACTCAATTTATAGCCACCAACCCGGAAAACTATTATGCCCAACCTTTCCGGTGGAAACCCGTCCAAGTTTCCGAATTTAAAACTTTTCTGGGCCTTCTTCTCAACATGGGCCTGATAAAAAAGCATGAATTGTGGTCATATTGGTCCACGAACCCAATTCATCACATGCCCATGTTTTCTGCTGCCATGTCCAGGACACGATTTGAGACCATCCTGCATTTCCTGCACTTTAGTAACAACAGCACCTCTCGTGCCATCCAGCTTTTGACCGGCTCCACAAAATTCGGCCCCTCATAGACCACTTTAACACCAAATTTTCATACCCCTGAGCAAAACATCTGCATAGACGAGTCCCTGATACACTTTACCGGGCGCCTTGGCTTCAAACAATACATCCCAAGCAAACGCGCCTGGTATGGGGACAAATTGTATAAGCTCTGTGAAAGAGACACAGGCTATACCCACAAATTTCGGATCTATGAGGGTAAAGATCAGAGCCTGGAGCCGGTTGGTTTAACCCCGACTACCTGGGGAGCAGTGGGAAGACAGTCTGGGACTTGGTGTCACCCTTATTTGGCAAGGGGTACCATCTTTATGTGGACAATTTTTACACAAGTGTGACCCTCTTCAGGCATTTGTTCCTAGAACAGATTGGCTGCTGTGGCACCGCGTGACCTAGTCGCAGGGGCTTCCCCCAACGGCTTGTTACCACCCGTCTTGCAAGGGGGGAGAGGGCTGCTTTGTGTAATGAAGAACTGCTTGCGGTGAAATAGAGAGACAAGCGTGACGTTTACATGCTCTCCTCCATTCATGCAGACACAACAAATTGAACGAGCAACCAGTGTCATTGAAAAGCCCCTCTGTGTCCGCGACTATAATTTGCTCATGGGAGGGGTGGACTTCAATGACCAGATGTTGGCTCCGCATTTATTTTTTGTCACAAGTTAGCGGAAAATGATGATTTTTTTTTCTTACAAAGTCTCATATTCCACTAACTTGTGACAAAAAATAAAAACTTTCAAGAACTCACTATGCCCATCACGAAATACCTTGGGGTGTGTTCTTTCCAAAATAGGGTCACTTGTGGGGTAGTTATACTGCCCTGGCATTTTAGGGGCCCAAATGCGTGCAAAGTAGTTTGAAATCAAAATCTGTAAAAAATGGCCTGTGAAATACGAAAGGTGCTCTTTGGAATAATATATATAAATATCTCGGCAAAAGACAACTTTTCCCATTTTTTTATACAAAGTTGGCATTTGACCAAGATATTTATCTCACCCAGCATGGGTATATGTAAAATGACACCCCAAAACACATTCGCCAACTTCTCCTGAGTACGGTGATACCACATGTGTGAAACTTTTTTGCAGCCTAGGTGGGCAAAGGGGCCCACATTCCAAAGAGCACCTTTCGGATTTCACAGGCCATTTTTTACACATTTTGATTTCAAACTACTTCTCATGCATCAGGGCCCCTAAAATGCAAGGGCAGTATAACTACCCCACAAGTGACCCCATTTTGGAAAGAAGACACCCCAAGGTATTCCGTGAGGGGCATGGCGAGTTCCTTGAATTTTTTATTTTTTGTCACAAGTTAGCGGAAAATGATGATTTTTTTTTTCTTACAAAGTCTCATATTCCACTAACTTGTGACAAAAAATAAAAACTTCCATGAACTCACTATGCCCATCACGAAATACCTTGGGGTGTGTTCTTTTCAAAATAGGGTCACTTGTGGGGTAGTTATACTGCCCTGGCATTTTAGGGGCCCAAATGCGTGCAAAAAAGTTTGAAATCAAAATCTGCAAAAAATGGCCTGTGAAATACGAAAGGTGCTCTTTGGAATAATATATATAAATATCTCGGCAAAAGACAACTTTTCCCATTTTTTTTATACAAAGTTGGCATTTGACCAAGATATTTATCTCACCCAGCATGGGTATATGTAAAATGACACCCCAAAACACATTCCCCAACTTCTCCTGAGTACGGCGATACCTCATGTGTGACACTTTTTTGCAGTCTAGGTGGGCAAAGGGGCCCACATTCCAAAGAGCACCTTTCGGACTTCACAGGCCATTTTTTACACATTTTGATTTCAAACTACTTTGCACGCATTTGGGCCCCTAAAATGCCAGGGCAGTATAACTACCCCACAAGTGACCCCATTTTGGAAAGAAGACACCCCAAGGTATTCCGTGATGGGCATAGTGAGTTCATGGAAGTTTTTATTTTTTGTCACAAGTTAGTGGAATATGAGACTTTGTAAGGGGAAAAAATATTAAAAAATCATAATTTTCCGCTAACTTGTGACAAAAAATAAAAAGTTCTATGAACTCACTATGCCCATCAACGAATACCTTAGGGTGTCTACTTTCCGAAATGGGGTCATTTGTGGGGGTTTTCTACTTTCTGGGCATTGTAGAACCTCAGGAAACATGACAGGTGCTCAGAAAGTCAGAGCTGCTTCAAAAAGCGGAAATTCACACTTTTACCCAAACCATTTTTTTACCCAAACTTTTTTTTATCAAAGACATGTAGAACAATAAATTTAGCGAAAAATTTATATATGGATGTCGTTTTTTTATTTTTTTATTTTACAACTGAAAGTGAAAAATGTCATTTCGTTAAATTTCGATTAATAACAAAACAAAGTAAAAATGTCAGCAGCAAAGAAGTACCACCAAATGAAAGCTCTATTAGTGAGAAGAAAAAAAGGTAAAATTCATTTGGATGGTAAGTTGCATGACCGAGCAATAAACGGTGAAAGTAGTGTAGTGCAGAAGTGTAAAAAGTGGCCTGGTCATTAAGGGTATTTAAGCTAGGGGGGCTGAGGTGGTTAAAGGGGTGGTCACTGTGAAAGTCATTGTTAAAGGGGTGGGCGCTGTGAAGGTCCCTGTTAAAGGGGGGGCACTGTAAAAGTCACTGTTAAAGGGGTAGTCGCTATAAAGGTCCCTGTTAAAGGGACGGGCACTGTTAAAGTCACTATTAAAGGGGCGGTCACTGTGTAAGTCACTGTTAAAGGGGTGGTCACTGTAAAAGTCAATGTTAAAGGGGCAGTCATTGTGAAAGTCACTGTTAAAGGGGCGGTCACTGTGAAAGTCACTGTTAACCGCCTCCGGACCGCCTAACGCAGATGTGCGGTCCGGAGGCGGCAGCGCTGCGCACAACGACGCATATACGCGTCATCTCGCGAGACGCGAGATGACGCGCTATGCGGCCCGCGCATGCGCAGTTCGCGCCGGCATTTCGAAGAGGACCATTTTGTCATCAGCTTGCCAGCCAATGATCGCGGCTGGCAAGCTGATGATTTTCAAAAAAGCCAATCACAGAGCCATATATCAGATCATATTTGTAAATATGATCTGTTATATGGCTGCCTGCTCCTCTGCTGGTTCTTTTCGTCGGTTGGATCCAGCAGAGGAGCAGGCTTCACAGTGAGTACACCAAACAGCACACTTTAGCCCCAGATCACCCCCCTGAACCCAAATTAACCCTTTGATCACCCCTTTGTCAATCACTAGTAAAAGGAAAAAAGTGATCAGTGTAAACTGTCACTTTTTTTTCTCACTGGTATTGACCGTTAGGTTTTAGGTATAGTTTAGGCCCCTTGGTTAGGTAGTTAGCGATCAGTTAGCGCCCAGCCCACCGCACCGCAGTCCGTTATTCGCTGATTAGCGTATCGCTAATCAGCATTTGTACTTTTATAGTATCTAGAAGTGATCAAAACTGATCACGGTCAGATCTATAATAGTATTAGTGTCACTTTAGTTCGCCCTCCACCCAAAACGCAGTGTTTGCCCGATCAGGCCTGATCGGTCGCCCACACGTGCGTTCGCCCACGCCAGCCCCACCGCAGTGACAAAAAAAAATTTTTTTTTGATCACTGCACAATCACTTTACACGCACTGCGGCAATAAAAAAAACAGTTTTGATATTTTTTATAAACCGCAGCGGCCTCCGGTACTTCGCTAGCCTCCCCTTTGTAAGACAGGCTTGCTTTTTTTTTCTTGGGTAGTCTCAGGGAATACCCCTAAATTTAGTTGCCCAAAATGTCAAACAGGAGGTATTCTTCTGAAGAGGCCTACAGGCTTCTGACCCAGTCGGATGAGGAGTGGGAACCCTCATCTGATGAATCCAGCGGGTCAGAATACGAACCTGTAGAAAGCAGTGGCTCTCTGACCCAAAGTTCGGACGAGGAGGCTGAGGTCCCTGATACCACCAGGCGTACCCGGCCCCGTGTCGCTAGACCACAGGTTGCGCAGGATCCGCTTCAAGAGCAGCAGAGTGGGGCTGGTGCTGTCGGATTACGTGGTGAGGCATACACCAGCAGCCCAGCCCTCCCTGGACCTAGTACCAGCACTGCCGTACAACCTGGTGAAGTAGCGAGCACCAGAAGGGCAGTTGAAGCTGGTACGGTGGCACGTGCAGTAGTGACCCCGTCGCAGCCACCGCAAAGATGTGCCCGTAGAGCCCCTAGAATCCCAGAGGTGCAGGCAAACCCTGATTGGCAGTCCCCAACTTCAGCCGCACCCGTAGTTTTCCCTTTCACTGCCCAGTCTGGAGTTCGGGTTGAGACAGCTCAGATCGGTTCGGCCCTGGGATTTTTTGAGCTGTTCTTGACTGAGGAGCTCTTAGACATAGTTGTGGCCGAAACAAACAGGTATGCCACACAATTTATCACCGCTAACCAGGGAAGCTTTTATGCCCAGCCTTTCCGGTGGAAACCAGTCCAAGTTTCCGAAATTAAAATTTTCTGGGCCTCCTCCTCAACATGGGCCTGACAAAAAAGCATGAATTGCGGTCATATTGGTCCACGAACCCGATTCATCACATGCCCATGTTCTCTGCTGCTATGTCCAGGGCACGTTTTGAGGCCATCCTGCGTTTCCTGCACTTTAGTGACAACACCGCCTCCCGTCCCAGGGGCCACCCTGCTTTTGACCGGCTCCACAAAATTCGGCCCCTCATAGACCATTTCAACCAGAAATTTGCAGATTTGTATACCCCAGAGCAAAACATCTGCGTAGACGAGTCCCTGATACATTTTACCGGGCGCCTTGGCTTCAAACAATACATCCCAAGCAAGCGCGCCCGGTATGGGGTCAAATTGTATAAGCTCTGTGAAAGGGCCACAGGCTATACCCACAAATTTCGGATCTATGAGGAAAAAGATCAGACCCTGGAGCCGGTCGGTTGCCCTGACTACCTGGGGAGCAGTGGGAAGACAGTTTGGGACTTGGTATCACCCTTATTCGGCAAGGGGTACCATCTTTATGTGGACAATTTTTACACAAGTGTGGCCCTCTTTAGGCATTTGTTTCTAGAACGGATTGGAGCCTGTGGCACCGCGCGAACTAGTCGCGCGGGCTTCCCCCAACGGCTCGTTACCACCCGTCTTGCAAGGGGGCAGAGGGCCGCACTGTGTAACGAAGAACTGCTCGCGGTGAAATGGAGAGACAAGCGTGACATTTACATGCTCTCCTCCATTCACGCAGACACGACAATACAAATTGAGCGAGCAACCCGTGTCATTGAAAAGCCCCTCTCAGTCCACGACTATAACCTTCACATGGGAGGGGTGGACTTCAATGACCAGATGTTGTCTCCGTATTTAGTTTCCCGCAGAACCAGACGCTGGTATAAGAAGGTGTCTGTATATTTAATTCAATTGGCTCTGTACAATAGTTTTGTTCTCTACAGTAAGGCTGGGAGAACTGGATCCTTCCTCAAATTTCAGGAAGAGATCATCGAGAACCTCCTGTACCCAGGAGGTTCCGTGGCCCCATCCACCAGTGTAGTTAGCCGTCTACACGAGTGACATTTCCCCAATGTCGTTCCTGGTACCTCAACCCAACCGTCACCCCGAAAAAGATGTTGTGTCTGTAGCAGGAGTGGAATAAGGCGTGACACCCGCTATTTCTGTCCTGACTGTCCTGACCACCCTGCCCTATGCTTTGGAGAGTGTTTCCGGAAGTACCACTCACAGGTACACTATTAGCATAGGGATCATCTCACCAGGACAGGCACACAGGGCTATTAGGGCCCATTCACTAACTGCTGCTGCAAACGTCTCCTTTCACATGGGACAAAGTGCATAACGCACTTCGCCACATCTTTGGGCGATTTGCGCTTTGCACATTGACCCATGGGGAAGGAGAGGTTTGTTCTATAAAGGTAAAAAAACAAAAAAAACAAAAACAAAAAACCAGTAAGCAAAAAGGTTAATGTTCAGTTAAAAAAGTTAAAGTTTATATGTTCTGTTGCAAAGTTAATAAAATTATTGCGTTGCGGCCTGGTTTTTTCTTTTTTTTTTTTTACCTTCCAGGTGGACCAACCGATGGACCAGCTGCAGCACCGATGTGCATTCTGACAGAAGCATTGCGCTGCTGTCAGATTACACGCAAGTCGGTGTATGCGGCGCTGCAAGACGGGAGTTTCTCCTCTGCAGTAACAGATATGTTTGCCGAGGCATACGAGCTGAGGAGGAGGCGGCGTTCCTATGCTTTGGCAAACACTTTGTATATATATATATAAAAAAAATAAAAAATCCCGGCAATGATTTATTCATCCACATCGATTGATGTGAATGGAGAAATCTGGTTTGCCAGGGCATACGAGCTAAGTGGGTATGGATGTAGGGCGGAGCTCCTATGTCCTGGCAGACGCCTTTCCCCTCCATTTTTTTTTTTGGCAGAGATTTTTTCATCCACATTGATCGATGCGAATGAAGAAATCTGTGCCGTTCATTTTTTTCTTTCAGCCCAGAGGCTGAACGGAAAAAAAAATCTCATTACCTGTATGCTCAATATAAGGAGAATAGCAGAAACTCCTAATGCTGGCCATACATGTAATGATTGCGGAGACCCTCAAATGCTAGGGCAGTACAAACACCCCACAACTGACCCCATTTTGGAAAGAAGACACCCCAAGGTATTTGCTGAGGGGCATATTGAGTCCATGAAAGATTAAAATTTTTGTCCTAAGTTAGCGGAAAGTGAGACTTTGTGAGAAAAAAAATAAATGTGGGGGTATTTATACTGCCCTGGCTTTTTAGGGGCCCTAAAGCGAGAGAAGAAGCCTGGGATCCAAATGTCTAAAAATGCCCTCCTAAAAGGAATTTGGGCACCTTTGCGCATCTAGGCTGCAAAAAAGTGTCACACATCTGGTATCGCCGTACTCAGGAGAAGTTGGGGAATGTGTTTTTGGGTGTCATTTTACATATACCCATGCTGGGTGAGATAAACATCTTGATCAAATGCCAACTTTGTATAAAAAAATTGACAAAAAATAAAAAATTCTAGGAACTCGCCATGCCCCTCACGGAATACCTTGGGGTGTCTTCTTTCCAAAATGGGGTCACTTGTGGCGTAGTTATACTGCCCTGGCAATTTAGGGGCCCAAATGTGTGAGAAGTACCTTGCAATCAAAATGTGTAAAAAATGGCCTGCAAAATCCGAAAGGTGCACTTTGGAATATGTGCCCCTTTGCCCACCTTGGCAGCAAAAAAGTGTGACACATCTGGTATTGCCGTACTCAGGAGAAGTTGGGGAATGTGTTTTGGGGTGTCATTTTACATATACCCATGCTGGGTGAGAAAAATATCTTGGTCAAATGCCAACTTTGTATAAAAAAAAATGGGAAAAGTTGTCTTTTGCCAAGATATTTCTCTCACCCAGCATGGTTATATGTAAAATGACACCCCAAAACACATTCCCCAACTTCTCCTGAGTACGGCGATACCAGATGTGTGACACTTTTTTGCTGCCAAGGTGGGCAAAGGGGCACATATTCCAAAGTGCACCTTCCGGATTTCACCGGTCATTTTTTACACATTTTGATTGCAAGGTACTTCTCACACATTTGGGCCCCTAAATTGCCAGGGCAGTATAACTACGCCACAAGTGACCCCATTTTGGAAAGAAGACACCCCAAGGTATTCCGTGAGGGGCATGGCGAGTTCCTAGAATTTTTTATTTTTTGTCGCAAGTTAGTGGAATATGAGACTTTGTAAGAAAAAAATAAAATAAAAAATCATCATCATTTTCCGCTAACTTGTGACAAAAAATAAAAAGTTCTATGAATCACTATGCCCATCAGCGAATACCTTAGGGTGTCTACTTTCCGAAATGGGGTCATTTGTGGGGTTTTTCTACTGTTTGGGCATTGTAGAACCTCAGGAATCACGACAGGTGCTCAGAAAATCAGAGCTGTTTCAAAAAGCGGAAATTCACATTTTTGTACCATAGTTTGTAAACGCTATAACTTTTACCCAAAGCATTTTTTTTTTTTGCCCAAACATTTTTTTTTTATCAAAGACATGTAGAACAATAAATTTGGCGAAAAATTTATATATGGATGTCGTTTTTTTTGCAAAATTTTACAGCTGAAAATGAAAAATGTCATTTTTTTGCAAAAAATCGTTACATTTTGATTAATAACAAAAAAAGGAAAAATGTCAGCAGCAATAAAATACCACCAAATGAAAGCTCTATTAGTGAGAAGAAAAGGAGGTAAAATTCATTTGGGTGGTAAGTTGCATGACCGAGCGATAAACGGTGAAAGGAGTGTAGTGCCGAAGTGTAAAAAGTGGCCTGGTCATTAAGGGGGTTTCAGCTAGCGGGGCTGAAGTGGTTAAAGGGTTGGTCAATATGAAAATCACTGTTAAAGGGATGGTCACTGTGAAAGTAATTGATATAGGAGTGGTCACTGTGAAAGTCATCGTTAAAGGGGCGGGCGCTGTGAAGGTCTCTGTTAAAGGGGTGGGCACTGTAAAAGTCACTGTTAAAGAGGCAGTCACTGTGAAAGTCAATGTCAAAGGGGCAGTCACTGTGAAAGTCACTGTTAAAGGGGTGGTCACTGAGAAAGTCACTTTTGAAGGGGCAGTCACTGTGAAAGTCACTGTTAAAGGGGCAGTAACTGTGACAGTCACTGTTAAAAGGACAGTCACTTCGAAAGTCACTTTTAAAGGGGCGGACACTGTGGAGGTGTCTGTTAAAGGGGCGGACACTGTGGAAGTCACTGTTAAAGGGGTGGGTACTGTGAAAGTCACTTTTAAATGGGCAGCCACTTTGAATGCCACTGTTAAATAGAGGTGGTTAATGCTAAAGGGGCGATCACTGTTAAAGCGTTGGGCACTGTGTAGGTTATTGTTAAAGGGGCAGGCACTGTAGAGGTCGATGTTAAAGGACGGCCACTGTGGAGGCTAATGTTAAAGGGGAGGGCAGTGTGGAGGTAATTGTCAAAGGGGCCGGTAAGGTAGAGGTCACTGTTACGGGGGAAATTGTTGATATCTTTTTACGCCACATGAAAACATAAAATGAAATACAGATGTAGCACGGGGTAACACATATACTCTTAACTCAAATTTCTTAACTCATTGCGTTATCTTGAAACAAAAGCCATTGAAAAGCAATTGCTTTAAGCATTTAGTTTAGATAACATGTCTCAAGTGTGTTAACCCTGCTACATCCGTAGATTAAATATACCTATGTGAAGCCGGGTACTTCTGCTAGTCTCTTATATATATAAAAATGAGTTTCTATCTGTCTGTCTGTCTGTCTGAACGTTCTTTATGCGTGACTGAACGACCGGACCGATCTTCACCAAATTTGGCACACATGTACATCAGGTGTCCGGGAAGGCTTTAGACCGGGTCTCAGCTCTCTAAGACGTACTGTTCATGAGATATTCCCAAAAAATGAGCCCACCTCCAATTCAAGCCTGCAAATCCTGAAAGAAACATTTCAGAAATAGAGGCTAAATTAGATTTAAATACACTGGGTGACCCCAAGCATACTGACTCTTAGCACTGACTGCATGTATGGACATAGCCATATATGGAGTCAGAGCAGGGATTCCTAAGCTGGGAACTAGAGTCCTGATTGTTCAGTAACACTGGAGGATTTTCCGTACAGCCATCTTCAGTAGCATTGGGGGATTCCCTGTACAGCGATCTTCCACATAGACCTGAGTGGGCCCCCTAGGAGCAGTGGGCCACAGGTTTGCTGGGTGCTGACGCCTGCCCAGTCGACATCATTCTGCTGTGACTGAAAGCAGGAGTGAGCCATCTAATTGTCTTCCTCCTGTTGCGCCTTTTGGAAGCAATGGAGAACTGGGGCCCACTACTGCTGCTACTACCTACATTCTGGCTCTGAGAGAACTGTAAACTCACAATTTTCTTAAAGGGTTGACCAATGTGTTTGTGAGATAATCATATGGCATTTACTAATATACAGGGAGGGGAAAAGGATTCTATTACTTTTAATCAATCAAAAAACTAGAATGAAATAATGTTCACTATCATCCAAAACAATACCCCACAGTGCACAAAAGTGTAGATTAAAAAGCGGCAAGGGTTACACGTATGGCGTTAACCACCACTGGCAATCATCTAAAGCAGCCTTGCACTGGTAGAGGCAACCCTGTTTGTTGGATGCAGCAACCCTCTGACATTGGAGGGTGGTTTCATTATTCATTTATCCCTTTTTTAACATTTTTTTTCAACCTTTGAGAGATTTATAGTAAATCTGGCATTATAGCCAGTCTAATTTATCGCTGATGCATTTCCCCTGAAGAGTCTGGTGGCAAGGAATGGACCAAATCTGGAGCATTTTTTCAGGGACACCAATAAGGAGTTGTCCATATACAGGGACAGGTTCCGGACTGGGTCACCCCTATCGGGGTGGGTGCTCTGTGTTAGATAGGTAGGGTAACATAGCAGATCCCTTCTTGGTAGGGTTAAGTTAGGAATAGTCACTCCCCGACCCTGCAAGAATCTTGTCTATGCATAGACATCTGAACAACATTGTGGGGTTATCTACCTACAATTGAATCCAGAACCTTAAGATCCCAGCTGATTTACGTATCCTTAAAGAGGTACACTGCATGATTCGATAACCGATACCTATACGTGTAACCCTTGCCACTTTTGTCCATGTGGTGTATTGTTTTGGATGATAAGATGAACATTATTTCATTTTAGTTTTTTGATTGATTAAAAGTTACGTTTTAATAGAATCCTTTCCCCCTCCTCACGTCGGGTGGATAGCAAGTATTGATATGTGTGGGTAGGAGGGAGAGGCTACGTAATAGTAGGTTCTGCAATCTTTGGCTTTTTCATTTACTAATGTAGCCTTTGCTGAAATTCTGCGCTATTTTCTATATTTCGTAAGTTATGCTCCCTTGTTTAAAAAGTCTTTTGTGCTGTCTACACAGAGGTCTTGTCCATTAAATGGCTGCTGAAGGAGTGTGAAGTGACCAAGGAAATCACCTTCATGTGATGCAGTGTATTTAAATGAAAGACTATACCATATATACCATATGTGATGATTATGCAGGATGACGACACTTTGCGGAGACAAATGTGCCACCCCACACAAACAACCAGCAAATGTGCCACCCCACATGAAACAACCAGTAAATGCATACAGTAATGAGGGTTACTAAAAAATGCATATAACATATGTGATGATTATGTTGAATGACGACACTTTGCGGTGACAAATGTGCCACCCCACACAAACAACCAGCAAATGTGCCACCCCACATGAAACAACCAGTAAATGCATAGATCTGTCAGCTATTCTAATAAGCCCCTTTATATTAGGAAATTTAACATCATAATTTAATAAATAAATGTAAGTGTTTTGACAAGAATACAGACTGCCATGAGGAGGATCAGTGGGTGGAAACAACATTATGGAGGAAACACCCATCCTCACTTACACTTCCATTTCAGACAGCAGTATTCTGGGACTAGTAGGCAAGGCTGCATCCAAATGGGAAGGAATTTTGAAAGAGCAGCAGCCATTTCCAATTACTATAGTAGAGAGAAAAGGCAGATAAAGATTGCAGACCAGCACAGGAAAACCAGAAAGGAGACTTGTAGCAAGGATGACACAACAGTAAGAACGGTTTTGACATAGACATATCTTTAGGTTTTCTGCAGAAAATAGAATCATAGAAGTGCTTCTTTGATATTTTTTGAGCATCCATTATGCTCAATTATGCATACAGGGAGTGCAGAATTATTAGGCAAGTTGTATTTTTGAGGATTAATTTTATTATTGAACAACAACCATGTTCTCAATGAACCCAAAAAACTCATTAATATCAAAGCTGAATATTTTTGAAAGTAGTTTTTAGTTTGTTTTTAGTTTTAGCTATTTTAGGGGGATATCTGTGTGTGCAGGTGACTATTACTGTGCATAATTAGTAGGCAACTTAACAAAAAACAAATATATACCCATTTCAATTATTTATTTTTACCAGTGAAACCAATATAACATCTCAACATTCACAAATATACATTTCTGACATTCAAAAACAAAACAAAAACAAATCAGTGACCAATAGAGCCACCTTTCTTTGCAAGGACACTCAAAAGCCTGCCATCCATGGATTCTGTCAGTGTTTTGATCTGTTCACCATCAACATTGCGTGCAGCAGCAACCACAGCCTCCCAGACACTGTTCAGAGAGGTGTACTGTTTTCCTTCCTTGTAAATCTCACATTTGATGATGGACCACAGGTTCTCAATGGGGTTCAGATCAGGTGAACAAGGAGGCCGTGTCATTAGATTTTCTTCTTTTATACCCTTTCTTGCCAGCCACGCTGTGGAGTACTTGGACACGTGTGATGGAGCATTGTCCTGCATGAAAATCATGTTTTTCTTACCTTGCAGACTTCTTCCTGTACCACTGCTTGAAGAAGGTGTCTTCCAGAAACTGGCAGTAGGACTGGGAGTTGAGCTTGACTCCATCCTCAACCCAAAAAGGCCCCACAAGCTCATCTTTGATGATACCAGCCCAAACCAGTACTCCACCTCCACCTTGCTGGCGTCTGAGTCGGACTGGAGCTCTCTGCCCTTTACCAATCCAGCCATCTGGCCCATCAAGACTCACTCTCATTTCATCAGTCCATAAAACCTTAGAAAAATCAGTCTTGAGATATTTCTTGGCCCAGTCTTGACGTTTCAGCTTGTGTGTCTTGTTCAGTGGTGGTCGTCTTTCAGCCTTTCTTACCTTGGCCATGTCTCTGAGTATTGCACACCTTGTGCTTTTGGGCACTCCAGTGATGTTGCAGCTCTGAAATATGGCCAAACTGGTGGCAAGTGGCATCTTGGCAGCTGCACGCTTGACTTTTCTCAGTTCATGGGCAGTTATTTTGCGCCTTGGTTTTTCCACACGCTTCTTGCGACCCTGTTGACTATTTTGAATGAAACGCTTGATTGTTCGATGATCACGCTTCAGAAGCTTTGCAATTTTAAGAGTGCTGCATCCCTCTGCAAGATATCTCACTATTTTTGACTTTTCTGAGCCTGTCAAGTCCTTCTTTTGACCCATTTTGCCAAAGGAAAGGAAGTTGCCTAATAATTATGCACACCTGATATAGGGTGTTGATGTCATTAGACCACACCCCTTCTCATTACAGAGATGCACATCACCTAATATGCTTAATTGGTAGTAGGCTTTCGAGCCTATACAGCTTGGAGTAAGACAACATGCATAAAGAGGATGATGTGGTCAAAATACTCATTTGCCTAATAATTCTGCACGTAGTGTATTTTGCATACATTTCAGCCATTTCCATCAAAGATCCGTTATTTTAGACAGAAAAAAAGACATGCACAAACGGTGACATAAACCTGGCTTACAAGTTTTAGAAAGGGGTTGCCTAAATCAATAAATCATGAAACTAAAAATGGTTGGATTCCATAAATTTTTTAGTTTCAGTTTAAAAGTTTCATATATAATGTAGACACAAGGCAGTATGTGTGCACTGTGCAGATAGCTGAATTGTAGTTAACTTGGTACCTGGTATCCTTCAAGTATTGAGAATAACATTCCATACAAAAACTGAGCCACGCTATTATTCTCGGTTATAAACATTTCATAAGGTGTCCTGCTGATAGCATTGAACTTAGCCAGCAGAAGACAACCCTCTTCAAAATCCTGCCAGAGAAAAAATATAAAATTAATACATTATTGCATCTTCAGAACTGTTCTTCTATACCTGCAATTTTGATATTATTCCTCCCATTTAGAGAGGAAAATATATCTCTTTACAACATTGGGAGAAAAATTGGTGCAAAGTAAACCAACATTTTATTATTAAAGGGGTTATCCAAGATCTATAATGTCCCCTCGGGCCCATCACAGAAGTTGTACTTAACTCGCTTCCCGGCACCAATGTCGCTTCTCATACGGGGAGGGTGATGCAGCGGTATGAGAAGCGACGCGGGTGCTGGGGAGCCAGGTAAGTCCAAGAGGGGCCCAGGCATATAGGGGGGCATTATAGATCTTGGATAACCCCTTTAATCTGATGTTTTTCTTGTACCTTGAGATAGCTACCTAATGAGTCTTCCTTTGTAGGTATTAAGACACAGCCTACCAATTATCCTAATAGTAATGGCTCATGCACACTGTCATTCTACAGCTCCATTTTGGAGTCATTTTGGAACCTACATCCCTCAAGAAATTTATTGAGGAGCGCAGTGAGCGATATAACACAGATTTCAAAGAAATTAGAAACACTTGGCTGTGAAAATGAAAAATGATATTTATTTGTACAATAAAATGTTGCTTTAGCACGAAATGTTTCATTATCACAACAGGAGAAAATGCATCCCACATTTTGTTTCCTGTTGCATTTTTTCCAATACGGCAACACCCCATATGTGGTCATAAACTGCTGTGTGGGGACATGGTAGCATTCAGAAAGGAAGGAGCTGTACCTGGATTTGTTAACATGGAATTTGTTGTAATCTTTTTAAGGGCCATAACTTTTTACTTTTTTGTTGTCTGAGCTAGGTGAGGGCTTGTTTTTTTGTGGGACAACATGCAGTTTAGGGTACATATGATTCTTTGATCACTTTATATGCCATTTTGTGTGCAAAAATTGCAATTATGTTAGTTTATCTGTGGTATATATGATATAACTTTGTTCTGTGGGGCGATACAGTTATGGTGATATCAAATTTATATATATCGTAGTTTTTCACGTTTTACTACTTTTGCAGCATAAAATCACTTTTTCATTAAAAATAAATTATATTTTGCATCTTCATATATAAAGATGAGTGAATCAAAGTTGACAAAGTGGAATTTGATCAAAATTTCAGAAAAAAATTGATTTGCACCGAATCCAAATTTCCTCACGCTTTGTGGTAACAAATCCCAATTTTTATTAAAATGGCTGCTACTCGTGTTAGTACATGGAGCAAGGAACTCTGGTAACGAGGGATCACCCAAAATGCGATGCATGCAACCAATCAGCAACCAGCCCTGTGATGTAACAGCCCTATAAATAGCCTCAGCTGTTTTGGATTCAGCCATTTTCCAGTGTACTTAGTGCAGGGACTGACATCAGCAGGCGCTAGGGACAGTGGTAGAAAAGACTTTAAAACTTTCATTTTTCTGTACAGAAGTTCAGGGAAAGGATACAAATTTTACTCGAGCATCGCGTGATGCTCAAGTCTCCTCCCCGCATGTTTGTTGGCTGCTACACAGCCAATAAACGTGCAGGTGAGTGCTGCCATTCACTGTAATGTTGGCTACTGGCATTACAGTGATTGGCTAGCCGGAACGCGTCATCGGGTGCTATTTAGCACCCGATGACATGTGTTCGGATCAGTCTTAGTCAGGGACAGCTATGCTAAAGAAGGGACAGATAGTGTAGGGGGTGAAATACTAATATTTTTATTGGAAAAACTTGTTAGAGACCCAAAAGTCATTTTAAGGACTATTGTTGTATCTTGCAGCAATATATATTTTTAGTGCAACCTGCGCTTAATAGCTTTCAATTGTTTGGCCGCTGGTGACAGCGACATTATCTGCGTTACATCTCCTGTCTAACGTGTGCGCAGCCTAAAAATATCTGTGACATCTAGTGTACTTTTTCTGTAGACGATGTCCTTTGCGGACAGTTACATTGCCTGCGCTACATCTCCTGTATAACGTTTGCCCATCCTAAATATCAGTGACATTAATTCAGTGTAATTTTTTTATCAGCCGCTGGTGACAGCGACATTAATTGCACTATACCTCCTGTATAACGTTTGCACATCCTAAATATCAGTGACATTAATTCAGTGTAATTTTATTAGCCGCTAGTGACAGCGACATTACTTGCGCTATACCTCCTGTATAACATTTGCGTGTCCGTAATATCAGTGACATTCATTCAGTGTAATTTTTTATTGGACGGTGGTCACAGCAACATTATTTGAGCTATAACTCCTGTATAACGTTTGTGCATCCTAAATATCAGTGACATTAATTCAGTGTAATTTTGTATTAGCCGGTGGTGACAGTGACATTACTTGCGCTATGCCTCCTGTATAATGTTTGTGCATCCTAAATATCAGAGACATTCATTCAGTGTGATTTTTTATTAGCCGGTAGTGACAGTGACATTACTTGCGCTATACCTCCTGCATTACATTTGAGCATCCTGAATATTAGTGATATTCATTCAGTGTAATTTTTTATTAGGCGGTGGTGATAGCGACATTACTTGCGCTATACCTCCTGTATAATGTTTGTGCATCCTAAAATTATATGCAACATTTAGTGTAATTTTTTCATAGACGCTGCGCACTGCAACATTATCTGTGCTACATCTTCTTTTTAACGTCTGTGCGTCCTAAAAATATCTGTGACATTCTGTATACTTTATTTGCGCATACACTTACAAAACCTGCGCTACTGTATGTGTGCAAGCATATATACCATTTAATATGCAAAAGGTGAGCAGTAAGGGACAGTGAAGTGTCCGTGGTGCTGATGGTGCACGCAGAGGACGTGGCTCTGGGCGCGGGGAAACTGTGCCTGCTGCCAGAGCACAAGAAACACACTCAACCACGATACTTAGCTTCATGTCCCAGTTTGCAGGGCGGCGCAGGACACCACTCTCGACGTCACACCAGTGCGACCAGGTGGTCGGTTGGATTGCAGCAGATAATGATTCCAGTTGGTTAAGCACCACCCTGTCTTTCACAAAGTGCAGTCTCAGTAGCCAAGAGTCTGGTCAACAGAATCCTTGCCCTGATCCTCCTTCCTTCCACCATGGAGAGTCTTTGCAAACAAGTGATCCCACACTCGGATATTCCGAGGAGCTCTTTTAATCGCCATTCCTTAATTTGGGCCTCTCGCAAGTCTGCTTAAAGAGGGACATGAGGAGATCTTGTGCACAGATTCCCAAACTCTTGGGCATCCACAGTCAGAAGTAGATGGCGGTGGGGAATGGGAATTAGTGTTTGAAGAGGTTGATAATGAGGAAGAGACACAGTTGTCAATAAATGAGGATGTTGTTAGGTCAGGAGGATAACCAGAGTGAGGAAGTGGAAGAGGAGGTGGTGGACGATGAAGTCACTGACCCAACCTAAGAAAGGTGGCAAGCTGAATGAGGACAGCAGTACAGAGGGGGAGGGATCCGCAACACCGCAACAGGCTAGAAGAGGCAGTGGGGTGGCAAAAGGGAGAAGGCAGGCCACACCAAACAGGCCCGCAATTGGTGGGCCGAACACCTGGGTCCACAATCAGTGTCTGCGGGTCATACCACTCCTCTTCCCTTGTGTTACATGCTGGCTAATACCCTGTCCAAGACACAGGCCGGAATGCCTCCCGCCATGCACCTGGACCTTCGCAAGTACCATCAGCTAGCACATCCACTTCTGTGTCCCAGCGCAGCATACAGATGTCTATACCCCAGGCCTTTGAACGAAAGCGCAAATACCCATCCACCTATTTAGAGCCCTTGCACTAAATGAGCACCTTTTCAAATTGATGGCCCTGGAAATGTTGCCATTTAGGCTTGTGGACACTGAGACTTTCCACAGCCATCCCGTGTTACTCTGTCCCCAGCCGACGGTGTGCAGTCCCAGCCTTACACCAGCATGTGTCCCGTAACATCACCCATGCCCTGACCAACACAGTTATTGGGAAGGTACACTTAACGACTAACACATGGACAAGTCCTTTTGGCCAGGGATGCTACATTTCCCTGACAGCACACTCGGTGAACATTGTGGAGGCCGGGAGCGAGTTGTACCCTGGGATGGCACAGGTGCTACCGATGCCAAGGATTGTGGGCCCTACTTCTATCAGGGTTTCCTACGTTAGTGACTGCAACCCCCACTTCTCCTCCTCCGCCTCCTCCACTTCCACCTCTGAATTATCATCTTACAGAACCATTCAGACATCAGTCAGTAGCTGGAAGCAGTGCAACACTGCAGTGGGGAAGTGACAACAGGCCGTGCTTAAACTGATCTGCTTAGGTGACAAACAGCACACTGCCGCAGAGCTGTGGCAGGAGATAAGGGACCAGACTGAGCTGTGGCATTCGCCACTCAAGCTACAACCACGCATGGTTATGTCTGATAATGGCAATAACTAGGTGGCGGCTTTGGAGCTGGCAAGCTCCCACAAATACCATACCTAGCCCACGTGTTCAACCTACTGATTGAGCGGTTTCTCAAAACCTACCCCAATTTGCCTGAACTACTGGTGAAGGTGCGCCACGTGTGTGCCTATTTCCTCAAGTCATCAACAGAGCTTGCAATTGCCAGCTCACCGACTGTTGTGCAACATGAACATGCGCTGGAACTCCACATTCCACATGTTGAGCAGGCTTTGTGAGCTGCAGAGGGCAGTAGTAGAATACCAGCTGCAACATGGTCATCGGCTTTCCAGTCAGCTTACGCTCTTGACAAGCGACAGGTGAGCATTGATGTCTGACCTCTGTCAGGTTTTACGCAACTTTAAGGAATCAACACACATGGTGAGCGGCGATGACGCTATTATCCGTGTAACCATCCCACTTCTGTGTCTACTCAAATGCTCACTGCTCACAATTAAGGCAGACCCTTTGCATGTGGAAGAGGTGGAAATGAAGTCGAAGGCGAAGTAAAGGCGATCGCCCCAGGTGGCGCGGCCCTGCTCACAAGTGGGTGGCGGTGGCAGGGCACAGGGAGATGAGTGCTTCCATTGTGGAAGCGCTCATCCCCATAGTCATCTGTATCGCCGTCCTTAGGACAGCAATACAGATGGATGTGCAGGGCAGGGGAGGTAGAGGCGTCTCCCTTCCCCGTTCCTCTGATAGGCTGCAGGCCTAGTGCCTGCGGCCTATCAGAGGCCAATGCAGGCGGCATCACACCGCCTGAGCCGTACAGGCCTGTATCGCATCGCTGCCATGGAGGTTAGTATAACAGTTTATTTTTTTATATGGTACAATATTGGCTACTGGCACAAGATTGGGGGGCCCTCTATGGGGGGCACTTATTACTGTCACACAATTGGGGGGCACTTCTTACTGGCAAATGATTGGGGGCACTGTAGGGGTATCTATGGGGGCATATCTTACTGGCACATTATTGGGGAGCACTGTGGGTACATCTATGGGGGCACTTACTGGCATATTATTGGGTGGCACAATGGGGGCACTTCTTACGGTCACATTATTGGGGGCATCTACTAAAGCCACAAAGGAGGAGTATTTTATATGGGGGCTCTGTATAGGGGTATTTTATACTGGGGCACATTATGGTGGGTACTATGGTGAAGGGGAGAGAGGAGTACTAAGGGGTCATCTACGGGGTCACTAAGAAGGGGTACTATATATATATGGGGCATTTTATACTGGCACATTATGGGGGCACCATGGGAACATTAGCTGAACTGGGAGCATTAAAAGGGGGTATATTAAAAGGCAGCATAATGCCATAATGTTTTAGAGGGTCACAAGCAGGCCCTCACCCATAATGTTTTAGAGGGTCACCAGCAGGCCCTCACCCATAATGTTTTTGAGGGTCACCAGCAGGCCCTAGCTCATAATGTTTTTGAGGGTTACCAGCAGGCTCTCAACCATAATGTTTTTGAGAGTCACCAGCAGGCCCTCGCCCCTAATGTTTAGAGGTTCACCAGCAGGCTCTTGCCCATAGTGTTTTTGAGGGTCACCAGCAGGCCCTCGCCCATAATGTTTTAGAGGGTCACCAGCAGGCCCTTGTTCATAATGTTTTAGAGGGTTACTAGCAGGCCCTCACCCCTAATGTTTTAGATCAGGCATCCTCAAACTGCGGCC
Organism: Bufo gargarizans; assembly: GCF_014858855.1. Classification (NCBI taxonomy): domain Eukaryota; kingdom Metazoa; phylum Chordata; class Amphibia; order Anura; family Bufonidae; genus Bufo; species Bufo gargarizans. The sequence goes on along the minus strand of NC_058083.1, from coordinate 376,013,827 downwards.
CTCCAGCTGTTGCAAAACTACAATTCTCAGCATACCTGAACAGCTTACACGTATCGGCCTACAGCAGGGCATTGTGGGAGTTGTAGATTTACAACAGCTGCATGGCCGCAGTTTGAGGATGCCTGTTTTAGATCAGCAGCAGGCACTCACCCCTAATGTTTTAGAGGGCTAGCTCAGCAGCAGACCCTCAACCCTAATGTTTTAGATGGTAAGCTCAGCTGCAGAACCTAACCCCTAATGTTTTAGATGGTCAGATCAGCAGCAGGCACTCGCCCCTAATGTTTTAGAGAGTCAGCTCAGCAGCAGGCACTCGCCCCTAATGTTTTAGATGGTCAGATCAGCAGGCCGTTGCTCCAATAGTTTTTGAGGGTCACCAGCAAGCCATCAATCATAATTTTTCAAGGGTGTGTATGATGCCCTCCTTTATGTATAATAAAGGGTATATTGGAGTGCTGGTTCCTTTAGCAGCCTTTTCAATTAGTGTATAGGATTTATGAGTGTAGGAGTCCCACTACCTAAATAATTGTACCACAATGTGAATGAGGCCCTCCTTTAGGTGATATACAGGTTGTATCAGAGTGCCTCTTCCTTGTAATTTTTGGCACACCCTCCCCTCTTCAGAGCAGGGAATGCCTGGTTTAATGCTCAGGTTCTCCCATTGACTTCCATTGTGCTCATCCTGAGGTGTTCTAATCGAGCACCTGAGCACTTTGGTGCTCGACCAACACTAATAGGGAGGAATCATACCACAGTATTCAAGCAGAAAAGGGTTCAGTAGGGGAGTTTACAGCCTGGGTAATAGGAACAATCCTATTACACCTTGCTGTACTGACTGCAGATCTAAATTGCCATTATACAGCTTTGTAATTCCAGCAAACCGTTCTTGTTATTGGGGTGCAAGTGTTGTTTGATACAGCCATTAACAGGGTTTATTACAAGGAAATATTCCTATAGTACGTCTTATTTACCCTTGTGTGGTGCAGTTATATGTTCTAAAGCATTTTTGGCTTGCATTAGTGGGAAAAAAAGGTCTTATTAGCCGTTGTGTGGTGAAGTGAGAAAATTACAGACCTTTTTAGCGTGTATTAGTGGCACAAAAATATATATTATTTGCCATTCAGCGTTGCAGTTACAGTATATGTTCTAAAGCCCTTTTTGGCGTGTTTTAGTGCCCAAAATAATATATTATTTGCTGTTCAGCAGTGCAGTTACATGTTCTAAAGCCTTTTGTTGCGTGTACAAGTGGAAAGAAAATAAGGGCCATTTGCCGTTCAGCAGTGTAGTTATATTTTCTAAAGCCTTTTGTGGGATGTATAAGTGGAAAAAAATAAGGGCCTATTTGCTGTTCAGCGGTGCAGTAATATGTTCTAAAGTTCTTTTTGGCGTGTATTAGTGGCAAAAATATATATATATTTGCCATTTAGCTGTGCAGTTATATGTTCTAAAGCACTTTTTGGAGTGCAGTTATATGTTCTAAAGCCCTTTTTGGAATGTAATAGTGTAAAAAAAAAAAAAAAAAAAAAAAAATATATATATATATATATATTATTTGATGTTCAGCAGTGGAGTTATTTGTTCTAAAGCCTTTTGTGGCGTGTATAAGTGACATCAGACACCCCTTACCACGAGTCGGTGGATTCGTCAGACAAAACCCTTAGTTGGCATGGCCCGGCAGCAGGCCCTGTGCCCTCACCTGTCCTCAACCTGCCTCTGTCCTTTTCTGTTCCCTCAGCCAGAGAAGTATTATATGCTGTGGGCTCAGCTCCACTATACAGCGAGGACGAGCTACTAGAGGACAGTCAGCAGCTACTGGCCAGCCAACATGTTGGCTGCTTCCTACGGTAGGCAGGCAAGTAGTGATGAGGAGAGTGGCATGGGAGCTGGTGTTGCGAGCTCCTGACCCAGAGACAGTTAAGGAGGACATCAGTGATGTACAGACAGTACTCGATGATGATAATGTCGCTGATCGCACTTGGGAGACTGGTGAGTTAGGGGCTTCATCATCATCGGGAGAAGAGGGTTGCAGCTTGCCCGTGAGGCAGCGGTGGAGTCAGCAAGTCACTAGCATGGCCGGGAGTCAGCAGGGTGGTAGCAGTGGGGGGGGGGGGGTCATCAGCCAAACGTGCCCGGAAAGTAAGGGTGCAGGGGTTCACGGAAGCAGCGCACTAGCAGTCAGTCAGTGTGGACCTACTCGGCGGTGTGGCTGTTTTTTGTTAAGCCACCGGAGGAGGTGAACATGGTCATTTGTAGAATCTGTGGGTAGAAGGTGAAGCATGGCCAGGGTGCCAATGTTGGCACCACGGCCCTGCGTCAACATATGCAGTGTTACCATAAAGTGGCCTGGGAGAACCGTGGCTCCGATGTGGAGGTCCAGCCTGCTGCAGCAACAGTTGCATCACCCAGTGGCAACCACCCAATTTCAGGCAGTCAAGGCTCCACCACCTAAGCTGTAAATTCTTTGCCAAAAAGGCAGCACCAGCCCGACACACATATGTATAACAGAAGGTGGGCCAGTCTTTGAGCCTGTCGGTGTCTGTCAAAGTGCACGGCAGCACCAACGTGTGGAGCTGTAACTATAGTCAGGGACAATACATGTCCTTTACTAGTGTTGGGCGCGAATATCGGCACTTCGAGAATATTTAGAATATAGTGATATACAGTGGAATGCAAAAGTTTGGGCAACCTTGTTTATCGTCATGATTTTCCTGTATAAATCGTTGGTTGTTACGATAAAAAATGTCAGTTAAATATATCATATAGGAGACACGCACAGTGATATGTGAGAAGTGAAATGAAGTTTATTGTATTTACAGAAAGTGTGCTATAATTGTTTAAACACAATTAGGCAGGTGCATAAATTTGGCCGGCATTTCGTCAAGGGGGGTCGCGTCATCAGCTTGCCAGCCAATGATCGCGGCTGGCAAGCTGATGATTTAAAAAAAAAACAATCAGAGTGCCAGATAACAGATCATATTAGTAAATATGATCTGTTATATGGCTGGCCTGCTCCTCTGCTGGTTCTTTTCGTCGGTTGGATCCAGCAGAGGAGCAGGCTACACAGTGAGTACACCAACACTACACACTTAGCCCCAGATCACCCCCCTGAACCCCAATTAACCCTTTGATCACCCCTTTGATCGCCCCTGTCAATCACTAGTGAAAGGAAAAAAGTGATCAGTGCAAACTGTCACTTTTTTTTTTCACTGGTATTGACCGTTAGGTTTTAGGTATAGTTTAGGCCCCTTGGTTAGGTAGTTTAGGGATCAGTTAGCGCCCAGCCCACCGCAGTCCGTTATTCGCTGATTAGCGTATCGCTAATCAGCATTTGTACTTTTATAGTATCTGGAAGTGATCAAAACTGATCACGGTCAGATCTATAATTGTATTAGTGTCACTTTAGTTCTCCCTCCACCCAAAACGCAGTGTTTGCCCGCCGCAGTGACAAAATTTTTTTTTTTGATCACTGCACATTCACTTTACACGCGCTGCGGCGATAAAAAAATAAGTTTTGATATTTTTTATCAACCGCAGCGGCCTCCGGTACTTCGCTAGCCTCCCCTTTGTAAGACAGGCTTGCTTTTTTTTCTTGGGTAGTCTCAGGGAATACCCCTAAATTTAGTTGCCCAAATGTCAAACAGGGGGTATTCTTCTGAAGAGGCCGACAGGCTTCTGACCCAGTCGGATGAGGAATGGGAACCCTCATCTGATGAATCTAGCGGGTCAGAATACGAACCTGTAGAAAGCAGTGGCTCTCTGACCCAAAGTTCGGACGAAGAGGCTGAGGTCCCTGATAGCACCAGGCGTACCCGGCCCCGTGTCGCTAGACCGCAGGTTGCGCAGGATCCGCTTCAAGAGCAGCAGAGTGGGGCTGCTGCTGTCAGATTACGTGGTGAGGCATACACCAGCAGCGCAGCCCTCCCTGGACCTAGTACCAGCACTGCCGTACAACCTGGTGAAGTGGCGTGCACCAGAAGGGCAGTTGAAGCTGGTACGGTGGCACGAGCAGTAGTGACCCCGTCGCAGCCACCGCAAAGACGTGCCCGTAGATCCCCTAGAATCCCTGAGGTGCTGGCAAACCCTGATTGGCAGTCCCCAACTTCAGCCGCACCTGTAGTTTTCCCTTTCACTGCCCAGTCTGGAGTTCGGGTTGAGACAGCTCAGATCGGTTCGGCCCTGGGATTTTTTTGAGCTGTTCTTAACTGCGGAGCTCTTAGACATAGTTGTGGCCGAAACAAACAGGTATGCCACACAATTTATAACCGCCAACCCGGGAAGCTATTATGCCCAGCCTTTCTGGTGGAAACCAGTCCAAGTTTCCGAAATTAAAACTTTTCTGGGCCTCCTCCTCAACATGGGTCTAACTAAAAAGCATGAATTGCGGTCATATTGGTCCACGAACCCAATTCATCACATGCCCATGTTCTCTGCTGCTATGTCCAGGGCACGTTTTGAGGCCATCCTGCTTTTCCTGCACTTTAGCGACAACACCGCCTCCCGTCCCAAAGGCCACCCTGCTTTTGACCGGCTCCACAAAATTCGGCCCTCATAGACCATTTCAACCTGAAATTTGCAGATTTGTATACCCCAGAGCAAAACATCTGCGTAGATGAGTCCCTGATACATTTTACCGGGCGCCTTGGCTTCAAACAATACATCCCAAGCAAGCGCGCCCGGTATGGGGTCAAATTGTATAAGCTCTGTGAAAGGGCCACAGGCTATACCCACAAATTTCAGATCTATGAGGGAAAAGATCAGACCCTGGAGCCGGTCGGTTGCCCTGACTACCTGGGGAGCAGTGGGAAGACAGTTTGGGACTTGGTATCACCCTTATTCGGCAAGGGGTACCATCTTTATGTGGACAATTTTTACACAAGTGTGGCCCTCTGTAGGCTTTTGTTTCTAGAACAGATTGGCTCCTGTGGCACCGCGCGAACTAGTCGCGCGGGCTTCCCCCAGCGGCTCGTTACCACCCGTCTTGCAAGGGGGCAGAGGGCCGCACTGTGTAACGAAGAACTGCTCGCGGTGAAATGGAGAGACAAGCGTGACGTTTACATGCTTTCCTCCATTCACGCAGACACGACAATACAAATTGAGCGAGCAACCCGTGTCATTGAAAAGCCCCTCTCAGTCCACGACTATAACCATCACATGGGAGGGGTGGACTTCAATGACCAGATGTTGTCTCCGTATTTAGTTTCCCGCAGAACCAGACTCTGGTATAAGAAGGTGTCTGTATATTTAATTCAATTGGCTCTGTATAATAGTTTTGTTCTCTAGTTTTGTTCAGTTCTCTACAGTAAGGCTGGGAGAACTGGATCCTTCCTCAAATTTCAGGAAGAGATCATCGAGAACCTCCTGTACCCAGGAGGTTCCGTGGCCCCATCCAGCAGTGTAGTAAGCACCAGTAAACAAAAAGGTTAATGTTTAGTTCAAAAAGTTAAAGTTTATATATTCTGTTCCAAAGTTAATAAAATTATTGCGATGCGGCCTGGTTTTTTTTTTTTTTTTTTCTTTTTTACCTTCCAGGTGGACCAACCGATCGACTAGCTGCAGCAATGATGTGCATTCTGACAGAAGCATTGCGCTGCTGTCAGATTACACACAAGTCGGTGTATGCGGCGCTGCAAGACGAGATTTGCCAAGGCATACGAGCTGAGGAGGAGGCGGCGTTCCTATGCTTTGGCAAACACTTTGTATATAAAAAAATCAAAAAAAAATCCTGGCAATGATTTATTCATCCACATCGATTGATGTGAATGGAGAAATCTGGTTTGCCAGGGCATACAAGCTAAGTGGGTATGGATGTTGGGCGGAGCTCCTATGTCCTGGCAGACGCCTTTCCCCTACTTTTTTTTTTTTTTTGGCAGAGATTTTTTCATCCACATTGATCGATGCGAATGAAGAAATCTGTGCCGTTCATCTTTTTCTTTCAGCCCAGAGGCTGAACGGAAAAAAAAAATCTCATTACCTGTATGCTCAATATAAGGAGAATAGCAGAAACTCCATACATGTTATGATTGCGGAGACCCTCAAATGCCAGGGCAGTACAAACACCCCACAACTGACCCCATTTTGGAAAGAAGACACCCCAAGGTATTTTCTGAGGGGCATATTGAGTCCATGAAAGATTTAAATTTTTGTCCTAAGTTAGCGGAAAGTGAGAATTGTGAGAAAAAACAAAAACAAAATCAATTTCCGCTAACTTATGCCCAAAAAAAGTGGGGTCACATGTGGGGTATTTATACTGCCCTGGCTTTTTAGGGGCCCTAAAGCGTGAGAAGAAGTCTGGGATCCAAATGTCTAAAAATGCCCTCCTAAAAGGAATTTGGGCACCTTTGCGCATCTAGGCTGCAAAAAAGTGTCACACATCTGGTATCACCGTACTCAGGAGAAGTTGGGCAATGTGTTTTGGGGTGTCATTTTACATATACCCATGCTGGGTGAGATAAATATCTTGGTCAAATGCCAACTTTGTATAAAAAAAATTGAAAAGTTGTCTTTTGCCAAGATATTTCTCTCACCCAGCATGGGTACTGTATATGTAAAATGACACCCTAAAACACATTCCCCAACTTCTCCTGAGTACGGCGATACCAGATGTGTGACACTTTTTTGCAGCCAAGGTTGGCAAAGGGGCATACATTCCAAAGCGCACCTTTCGGATTTCACCGGTCATTTTTTACAGATTTTGATTGCAAACTACTTCTCACACATACGGGCCCCTAAATTGCCAGGGCAATATAACTACGCCACAAGTGACCCCATTTTGGAAAGAAGACACCCCAAGGTATTCCGTGAGGGGCATGGCGAGTTCCTAGAATTTTTTATTTTTTGTCGCAAGTTAGTGGAATATGAGACTTTGTAAGGAAAAAATAAAAAAAAATTAAAATCATCATTTTCCGCTAACTTGGGACAAAAAAAAAAAATTCGAGGAAATCGCTGTGCCCCTCAAGGAATACCTTGGGGTGTCTTCTTTCCAAAATGGGGTCACTTGTAGGGTAGTTATACTGCCCTGGCAATTTAGGGGCCCAAATGTGTGAGAAGTACTTTGCAATCAAAACGTGTAAAAAATGGCCTGCGAAATCCGAAAGGTGCACTTTGGAATATGTGCCCCTTTGCCCACCTTGGCTGCAAAAAAGTGTCACACATCTGGTATCACCGTACTCAGGAGAAGTTGGGGAATGTGTTTTGGGGTGTCATTTTACATATACCCATGCTGGGTGAGAAAAATATCACATTTTTGTACCATAGTTTGTAATCGCTATAACTTTTACCCAAACCATTATTTCTTTGCCCAAAATTTTTTTTTTATCAAAGACATGTAGAACTATAAATTTAGCGAAAAATTTATTTATAGATGTCATTTTTTTTGCAAAATTTTATAGCTGAAAATGAAAAATGTCATTTTTTTGCAAAAAAATCGTTACATTTTGATTAATAACAAAAAAAGTAAAAATGTCAACAGCAATAAAATACCACCAAATGAAAGCTCTATTAGTGAGAAGAAAAGGAGGTAAAATTCATTTGGGTGGTAAGTTGCATGACCGAGCGATAAACAGTGAAAGTAGTGTAGTGCAGAAGTGTAAAAAGTGGCCTGGTTATGAAGGGGGTTTCAGCTAGCGGGGTTGAAGTGGTTAAGTCACACCACAGATATTTAATTATATTCAGGTCTGGGGACTGAGATGGCCATTCCAGAACATTGTACTTGTTCCTCTGCATAAATGCCTTAGTTGATTTTGAGCAGTGTTTAGGGTTGTTGTCTTGTTGAAAGATCCAGCCCCGGCGCAGCTTTGTCACTGATTCCTGGACATTGGTCTCCAGAATCTGTTGATACTGAGTGGAATCCATGCGTCCCTCAACTTTGACAAGATTCCCAGTCCCTGCACTGGCCACACAGCCTCACAGCATGATGGAACCACCACCATATTTTACTGTAGGTAGCAGGTGTTTTTCTTGGAATGCTGTGTTCTTTTTCCTCCATGCATAACGCCCCTTGTTATGGCCAAATAACTCAATTTTAGTTTCATCAGTCCACAGCACCTTATTCCAAAATGAAGCTGGCTTGTCCAAATGTGCTTTAGCCCACCTCAAGCGGCACTTTTTGTGCTGTGGGCGGAGAAAAGGCTTCCTCTGCATCACTCTCGCATACAGCATCTCCTTGTGTAAAGTGTGCCGAATGGTTGAACGATGCACAGTGACTCCATCTGCAGCAAGATGATGTTGTAGGTCTTTGGTACTGGTCTGTGGGTTGACTCTGACTGTTCTCACCATTCTTCGCTTCTGTCTATCCGAGATTTTGTCTTGGTCTGGCACTTCGAGCCTTAACTTGAACTGAGCCTGTGGTCTTCCATTTCCTCAATATGTTCCTAACTGTGGAAACAGACAGCTGAAATCTCTGAGACAGCTTTCTGTATCCTTCCCCTAAACCATGATGGTAAACATTCTTTGTCTTCAGGTCATTTGAGAGTTGTATTGAGACCCCCATGTTGCTACTCTTCAGAGAAAATTAAAAGAGGAGGAAAACTTACAATTGACTCCCTTAAATATTCTTTCTCATAATTGGATTCACCTGTGTATGTAGGTCAGGGGTCACTAAGCTTACCAAGCCAATTTGAGTTCCAATAATTAGTTCTAAAGGTTTTGGAATCAATAAAATGACAACAGTGCCCAAATTTATGCACCTGCCTAATTGTGTTTAAACAATTATAGCACACTTTCTGTAAATCCAATAAACTTCATTTCACTTCTCAAATATCACTGTGTGTGTCTCCTATATGATATATTTAACTGACATTTTTTATTTTTTTATTAAATTTTTTTATTTTATAATGTAACAAGGTACATTCATTTGTGTAGACCCACCTTGCAAGGCGTGCAACACCTGCATATGAAAGCCATAACATAGGATTCACATCAGATAAATTATAGAAGAAGAAGATAATCACAGGTATATAGGTTGACATTTACAGTATATCAAGTTTACAATGACATTAACACCAATGCTTGGCCACTCATAATACATTTACTGTAGGTTCTCTAATCTGGCATATCAAGGAAAGAAATATTCCAAGATTGACATACGTTTTAGTTCCCCTCTGTACTAACCTTAGGCCGATAAAGCACACTTCCTACTACGGGGGTATGCGGCAGAACTCTATGAATAGCTGAGGTGCCTAAATTTTTGCCATAAATGGCATTGACGAAGAAATTTAGAGTGGTTTCTAGCTTCCCAAGATGACAGTTCCTCAAAGCGGAAAATTTGATCAACTTTGAGTTTCCACTGCTCTATGGAAGGAAGGGTAGATGACAGCCAAAACTTTGGAATCAATAGTCGGGCTGCGAGCAATAGCTGTTTGAAGAGAAAAGGCATATGGTGGGCTGTCTTATCAATATCAAGGTTGAGTAATGCTTTACTCGCAGACATCTGCACTTTAGTCTTACAAATTGAGTTGCTAACCTGGAATATTTCTTTCCACCAAGCTTCAATTATTGGGCAATTCCACCAGATGTGGAAAAAAGTTCCTCTATCAGTACCACATCACCAACATGTATCAGAAGCTGATGCTGAGTATAATGAGGTAACGTCTGGGGTTTTGTACCACCTGGTCAGGACCTTATATCCATTCTCCTGTATACGGATACATCTGGATGAAAAATGTGAAGAAGAAAGGACATCTGGCAATATGGAGCATGAGAGCTCCTGTCCCAAATCCCTTTCCCAATGGCGGATAAACGCTGGCTTAGTAGGGGTCGATGGAATGTTAATCCTTTTAAGAAGTTGTGAAATTAATCTCTTAGGGGGGGCCGGGTTTGAGATCAAGGCTTCTGACCAAAGTACAGGACGATGTAGATCATTCATTGTTATGTGTTGGGAGATGAAGGCGTGTATATAAGACGTGGAGGGGATATGCCGGCGATCAGAAGAGAAAATCGCTTGGAACTCCTTAAGATTGACTAAGGAACCATTGGAGTCGAAAAAAGGTAATATTGAGAGCGACGAATCCCTCAATACCCTTGGGGTACAATCCATAACCTCCGTCATTGCAGTTCCCAGGATATCCCTAATGGAGAGAAGAGGGGAAGGGTATCGCACAATGGGATGACTGAAACCATTTCCACACATTCAGTGTGGCTTGAATGACTGGATAAGGTGAGGTGGGTAAGCGACATGTGCTTGCGTTGCCTAGTAATAGGGATCTAAAGGGCTTATTTACTAAGTCCTGCTCCATTGCTACCCAAGGTTTTGTGCTATTAGGTCTGAGCCATTCTATTACCCTTGACAACAGGACAGCCTTCCCATACAACTCCGGGTCCGGAAGGGCAATACCCCCGAGAGACTTAGGGCGTGAAAGAAGATCATTAGACAGTCTCGGTTTCTTCCCTCTCCATATATATATGAGCGAAAGAGTCTCCTTAAGGAATTATAATACGTTTTGGGGACTGGGATGGGTAGGACTTGTTGTAAGTATGTAAGGCGAGGGAGTATCAAAGACATAAGTAAATTTTTTCTTCCAAACCAGGAGATGGTTGGAATGTCCAATTTATCTATACTAGAAGAAATATCTTTTAGAAGTGGGGTGTAGTTTAATGAAAATAGGTCCTTGGTATTTGAGCTAATTTTAACCCCTAGATAGGTAACGTAGGGGGCAGTCCAGTTGAAAGGAGAGTCTCTTTTTAAGCTATTCTGGGTCGGTTGAGAGATCCCTACACAGATTACCAGCGATTTTTGCTTGTTAATTTTGAAATTAGAAAAAGAGCTATAGCAATCTAGATGTTTTTGTATAATATGTAATGAGTCCTTGGGGTTAGACGTCATGATCATGATGTCGTCCGCGAATGCAGCAATTTTGTGGTCCCTACCACCTATACCTACTCCTCGAATATCGGTGTCAGCTCTCAATCTCAGTAATAGCGGTTCCAATGCTAATACAAAAAGCAAAGGGGAGAGGGGGCATCCCTGTCTAGTACCGTTTTGGATAAGGAAAGGGTCAGACAAATCGCCGTTAACCAATACCGAAGCAGAGGCTTGTGCATACATTGTGAAGGTAGCGTGTACAAAGGGATCAGGCAGGCCAAATCGTATAAGGACGTGTTTCAGAAAAAGCCAATTTATCCTGTCGAATGCTTTTTCTGCATCCGTGCTCAGCAGGAGGAGAGGTCTAGACCTATTAGCAGAAAATTGCACTATGTTCAAAACTCTGGTTGTATTATCCCTACCTTCTCTACCTTTGATAATGCCTACCTGATCCCCATGTACTATTGAAGGAAGTATAACCGACAAACGGGTAGCTAACAACTTCGCGAGCAGCTTAAGGTCGATATTGAGGAGGGAGATGGGTCGATAATTGGCACATTGTTTAGGGTCCTTTCCCTCTTTACGGATCAAGGTAATATGGGCTTGTGTCATATCCCTAGACAATTTTTCCCCTTTAAGGGTCAGGTTACAAACCTCAAGTAGGTAAGAGAGTAAACATTGCTGGTACGTTCTATAATATAGTACCGGTAGGCCATCAGGGCCTGGGCTCTTGCCATTGGGTGACTGTTTTAAGGCAGATTTGAGTTCTTCTATAGTAAACGGGGAGGCCAGTTTCTGTTTCTGGTCTTCAGGGATAGCCGGAATTGGGATCGAATCTAGGAAGGCCGATAGGATTGATGCTTGAGTCTCAGGGGGGAATGTTTGAAGTAGATTGTATAGAGCTTCATAAAACTCTCTAAATTGAGCACCTATTTCTTTAGAAGAATATAAGGGGGAGCCCCGGGAAGATGATAATTGGTGGATGTAGTTCACTGCTCTCCTATTTATTATTCTGCTCATCATGAATTTTGAAGTTTTGTCTCCATGAGCAAAAAATTTGTGTTGCGAATTTAAGAAAAGCTTAGCAGAGGACTGCTGTAGTATGGATTTCAGTTCAGCCCTATACCCCGATAACTCCTGGAGTTGCAGTACTGAGAATGTACGTTTGTGCGCAGATTCTAAGGACTGTATTTTTTGGCAAAGCGAGTCTAACTTTTTGGTTCTCTCCTTTTTTTGATGGGCTCCCATACTTATGAAATGTCCCCTAATAAAAGGTTTGTGGGCATCCCATAAGGATAGGGCAGAGATATCGGGACTTTTATTTAAGGAAAAGTATTCCTCAAGGAGTTCTGCTATCTTATCTTTAGTGTGTTGATTCCCTAAAAGGGATTCATTGAGTCGCCATTTAAATTTGTACTGTTTGGGTGCCAGGGCAGAGAGTGATAATGAAACAGGGGCATGATCCGAAAGATGTATAGATCCTATCTGGGGGTTACGACAGTATTGAAGGTGCTCTTTAGATACAAATATATAGTCCAGACGTTGGTATGGGCCGTGGACATTTGAGTAAAAGGTGTAGTCTGCGGAGGTGGGGTGTAGGGTACGCCAGACGTCAACGAGGTGGAGGTTCCAAAAACCTTCTCTAATGTACCGTAGCATTCTTAGAGCAAGGGACGATTTTAAAGTTGAAGAATCTAGTTGAGGGTTTAGTGTAGCATTAAGATCTCCTCCTGCTATAGTCAAACCTTCTGCGAAGGAAGTGATAGCTGGGAAAACCTTGGAAAACCAAGCGTGATGGCCAGTATTTGGTGCATACAAATTAATGAAAGTGTAGGTCTGAGGGCCTATTGTGCCCTTGATCATTAGGTATCGACCCTCAGGATCTTGCAAGTGTGAAATAAACTGAAAAGGGACTCTCCTCTGGAACCCAATGCTCACCCCCCCTGAAGCAGAGGAATTGCCCCCACAGTGGAACCATTGCGAATAATGGCCAAAAGAGAGATTGGGGTATTGATTGAATTTGAAGTGAGTCTCCTGGAGGAGGAGGACAGTGGCTCCTAGTTTGCGTAACAATGAAAAAATCTGACTCCGTTTTGAGGGAGAATTAAAGCCTTTAACATTGTATGACGCAAAAGATAGATCAGCCATTATGTCTTGTGTGTTGTGTATTACCTCGCTGACTGTCTCTCCTCCTCCAGAAGAGTCCAACTTTGTAGGAGATGCCATATGAGAGCCGGGTGAGCAAAGCAGAATCCAAAGGGGGCTCCTGCGTCTGACTGGTCCTTAGTGCAATGGAGACATGTACCTTCATAACATGGTAAACAAAACAGCAATTAACCAAACAATAACCAAAAAGAAAAATCATCCATGAGCGAGACCTTAAGGGGCAGGTCATCACAAAATGGGGTTTAGGACGTAGGGGGGGGGAAAGGGTATATAACCCACTTGTAATTCCCAAAGCACCGTTTGATGCCTCAAGAATGAGGTTCTCAGACATGCACATGAGAAGAATTGTAGATGGCCTCTCACTCGCACCATATACAATTTTGAGAGACAGAATGAAGGAGGCAAGCAGGAAGGAAGCAGGCTAGGCCAGCATAAGGAGTACAGGGAAAAGACATATAGCAAGAGTAGGTAAGTAAGAAAGAACTCAGGACAGGTGTGCTAATAAACATATGATGTAAATTCTATATGTCACGTCACCAAGTCCCTATGGGGTAAACTGTATGTTTCTTCGCTTAGACTTCTGTGATTTTGGAGCGCGAGGTTGCTCGAATGGTGTGATCACAGGAATCTCCGGCAACTCAAGGATGTCTTGAAATAACTCCCAGTTTTCGATATCCATGCTTGGAATCTGAAGTTGGTTGAAAATTCCATCCAGATCAGCGAATGATGAAATCGTGAGGCGGCGACCCTCGTGCGTGAAGGTGAGTCCAAATGGAAAGTTCCACCGGTACAGGATCTTGTTGGATCGGAGCCAGTCGGTTAGGGGTTTCAAGGACCGCCGTTTTCTTAAAGTTGATGGAGCAAGATCTTGAAAAACCGTGACAGGCGATCCCTCACACAATATCTCATCCTGGTTCCTGGCTGCCTCCAGCACTGCTGCTTTTACTTGGAAGTTGAGAAAGCGGCATATGACATCCCTGGGGGGTTCAGCCGGCTTCGGTATAGGCCTAAGCGCTCTGTGGGCGAGCTCTATAGTAATCTCCACTTGAAGCTCCGGGCCTAGCAGGGACTTGCACAGCGCCACCACAGTGGTAGGTATATCAGCAGCCAGGATCGATTCAGGTATCCCCCTAAACCGAAGGTTGTTCCTCCTTCCTCGGTTCTCCTGATCCTCCATAGCACTGTGGAGGTCGTTTAGGTGGACATGGCATTTTTGGAGGGAGGAAGCAGTGGCTGTCTGGTGAGCTAGGATCGCGGCCTGGTGCGTCTCCAAGGAGACTACTCTGTCCCCGACATGAAGCATATCCTGTCGCATCGCTGTAAGTTCGGTCAGAACTGGCTCCATTGCTTTACTAAGCGTCTGCTTAAGGAACTTGCGGGTGATCGGGAGAGCAGTTTTGTTGTGGGAGTCTTCGGTATCCGACTCCCCTTCAGAGAATTCCGCCGCTCGCTCACTAACCTTGAGTGAAGGTGTCGGCGCCATCTTGGGCTCCCGGGCCGCAACTGTGGCGGCAGCTTTTCTAATAAATCTGTCCATTTCTCCACTTGGGTTCACTGTTCTGTTGGAGCTGGACAAGTCCCCACCTCTAGCTTGACCTATCTTGACCATTTCTCTGGCAGTCAGCTAATGTATACTGGTGCTTTGTAGGATTTGTAGCAGAGAGCTCCTGACTACGCTGCCATCACGGTCTGGCGCTAGCTCCGCTCCCTTAACTGACATTTTTTATCGTAACAACCAACTATTTATACAGGAAAATCATGACGATTAACAAGGTTGCCCAAACTTTTGCATCCCACTGTATATTTGTATTTTCGAATATTCTAGATTTTCTTTTCATCTGAACCCATGATCCCTCCCTGCTTCTTGCTTGTGGGCCAATTAGAAGGCTGCAATGTCTTTGTCTGAGCTTAGCGAACATCCCTAGCAACCAATAGGAAAGTTGCCTACCCCTTACTATATAAGAACCTCCCCAACAGCAGATTTTTGCAGTTCTAAGAGAGACAGCAGTGTCATTGCTGTGCTCTGTGCTTTGCTGTGTCATTAAATTAGATAGCTTTTATATATATATATATATATATATATATATATTCGCTTGAGGAAGGCTCTTGTGAGCCGAAACGTCGCAAGACTTGCCATATTATGGGTGAATAAATCACTGCTTTTTTGCTACATTTTGGAGTGCAGTCCTACTTCTTCGCTTTGTATATATATATTACAGATAGTTAGTGGGAGATAGTCAGTGTAGGTTAGATCGTGATATAGTGTAGCTGATAGGATCCAGTGCAGGGTGTTAGGTAGTGTGATAGGTTCTTCTGTCCATACATACATGCTACAGACATAGTGCTGTGATGTCACAAGTTCGCAACAATACTTAGTGCACCAATAAGTAATATGTAGTCAGACCTGCTAAAATGTGAAGTTTCACGTAGTTCACCAAAATATTCGCATCATTAATGCCGATTAGCGCAATCGCGAATATATTGGAGCACTCTATCTGCATATAAAGCCATTTTTAATGTTCTGCCATGCCAACCATTTTCTGCAGTCTCAGGAAACTTCTAGCAGCTTGGAAAATGTACCAAAAGTGACCCACTCCTGATTTGCTCGTGCATTACGTAAATATTACATTGCCCATTTTTGCAATCAAGAAAATAATAGAGAATGCTCTAATTTGCAAATATATGACAAATATTGCATTACGTAAATATTACATTGCCCATTTTTTGCAATCAAGAAAATAATAGAGAATGCTCTAATTTGCAAATATATGACAAATATTCTAAAAAATATTCGCAAAATATTGCTAATTCGAATATTGCACCTGCCGCTCATCACTATCCTTTACGGCCCACTGAGTGGATGTGGCTCTCGCACAGCCACACTAGTAACTTCGCCAGGTGCTCCGCTTCCGCCTCTACGTTCTCACGCCGTTGGTCCTGTGACAATGTCCGATCTCTGCCTCTTCATCCTCCACCGTGTCCTTAGCTTCCACTGCAGGGACAATTCACAGTTCCCCTCCAGCATACTACATTTGCAGAGGACAGCGGTGTCACGCTGTTCTACACCTCGTTTGCCACAAGGGATTAACTGCTCCATGTCCTTCATTAAGAACTCAAATCCTGGCTTTCTCTACGACAACTCAAAATCAGAAACCATGGTGACTGACAACGGGAAGAACATGGTGTCGGTGCTGCATCAAGGGGGGCCTAGCAATGCGCCCTGCATGGCACACGTGTTGAATCTGGTTGTCAAGCAGTTCCTGAAGTCTTCCACCCATTTGCAAGACATTCTAAAAATGGCCAGGAAACTTTGCATGCACTCATGCACTTCAGCCACTCGTACACCGCAAAGCACACCCTCCTTGAGCTGCAGCGGCAGAACAGCATCCCCCAACATAGGCTGATATGCGGAGGGGGAAATTTGGGATAGTTACCCCAAAATGGCGTCCTCAAGCCTCCATCCCCTAGGTAACAAGCAGGGGCAGGGACGGGGGCCAACGGATATAAGTCAGCACTCAGAGTTTTAGTTGGGGCTGACTCTGGCCACGTCACGTGACCATTCAGTCTGGCCTCAACAGGAAACTTGCTGGCTACAAGTTGCCTGTGATTGGTCTTACTACTCACTAGCGTTTTCCTGCATGTGTGATTTTGTGAACTCGACCTCGGCTTGTATTTGACTCCTGAACCTGTGTAATCCCTTTGTACTGACGTGACCTCCCGGCACTTGACCTCGGCTTCCATTGTTTTCAGATTTTGCTTACGGTTTGTTATTTGCTTGTTTGGTATCTACCCAGCCTGGTAGCTTACCTTTCTGTCTTAGTCTCCTGTTTTCTTCCACCTTGTTCCCTTCCTGTAGGCCCCTGCACATACGTAAGCCAGGGACTGCCATCCATTTGTGCACCGTCGGTTAGGACGGACCGTGCAAGTAGTTTGGGATAGTGGTGTGGGTGGAGTTCAGGGCTGCACTTATCCCTACCGTTTGTGACAGAATCACAGGCCCTACCTAAACCATGGATATCATGAGAGTCCTTACGGATCAGATACAGAATCTCGCCCAAATGGTGCAAGAACTGGCAGAGAGGAAGCAGGAGTTGCTTCAGACCCCACATATAGCAACCTCCTTTCTCCAGAATCTTGAACCTCATGTTAAATTGCCTGATTATTTTCTTGTGTATTATTTTCCCTTATAACATGGTTATAAGGGAAAATAATAGCATTCTGAATACAGAATGCATAGTATAATAGTGCTGGACTCCTCTTGATCGCGTAGTTCCCAGTCTCTTCTTTACTTCTTTAATGATGAGCTGTGGGCTAAAGGACCTGTGGTGACGTCAGATCACATGCTCCATCACCATGGTGATGGACCATGTGATCTGACATCACCACAGGTCATTTAGCCCACAGCTCATCATTAAAGAAGTAAAGAAGAGACCGGGAACTACGCGATCAAGAGGAGAAGGTAAGTTATTTTTTTTATTATTTTTTTTAACCCCTCCAGCACTATTATACTATGCATTCTGTATTCAGAATGCTATTATTTTCCCTTATAACCATGTTATAAGGGAAAATAATACAATCTTCAGAACATCAATCCCATGGGTACCAAACATGCGCAATTTTTCTCACGCGAGTGCAAAACGCATTACAATGTTTTGCACTCGCGCTGAAAAATCGCGCGTGTTCCCGCAACGCACCCGCCTCTTTTCCGAGCCAAAAATATGATGCCCATGTGAAAGAGGCCTTAGGGTCGTATTTATAATTTGTCCAGTCCAGAACGACAGTCTATGAGTGATTACTTGAAGGAAAGTTTACAAAAAGGTCATATTAGACCCTTAGTGTCCCCTATGGGGGCGGGGTTCTTTTTTGTGGGTAAAAAGGACAGAGGATTAAGACCATGTATTGATTACAGGGAGCTAAATAAAATTACTATTAAGAACCAGTACTCTTTGCCGTTGATCCCAGACCTGTTTAGTCAAATACTTGGAGCTCATTCACTAAACTTGACTTAGGGGGGCATATAATTTTATCCGAATTAAGGAGGGGGATGAGTGGAAAACCAACCACATCTGTATCTAATCCTAACCTGTGTGATACAGCCTACTAAGCGGTGTATCTAATCCCATCACTGACAGTCTACAGGCTCTTTTCTCACTAACTCCAGAGTGTGATAAACAGCTGGAATCAGCAAGCATATCCAATCACATCTGCATCTAATCCTATCCTGTATGTGTGCCTGACACACATCCTGTTGTGTACGATACTGCCTGCTGAAGTGTATATCTAATCCCATCTTCTATGATACAACATGCTAAAATGTATATCTAATCCCATTTTGTTTGACATAGCCTGCTGATAGGTGTATCTAAGCCTATCTTGCATGATCCTGCCTGCTGAGCTATTTATCTAAACCCTTATGCACACAACAGTATCCATTTTGCGATCCACATTTTTTGCAGTCCTATTGAGTTCTATGGATTTGAGGTCCTCATTTTGCAGACCAGAATAGGACATGTTCTGTCTTTACTGGAACTGACATACAGATGTAAAAAACACACTGATGATGTCCCTGTGCTTTCCACATCCGTATGTCAGTTCTGCGAAAGATAGAACATGTCCTAATCTGGTCGTCATAATGCAGATCTAAAACCCATAGAACTCAATGGAACTGCAAAAAATGTGAATTGCCCACGGACAGTAACCTTATTTAGTGGATCCGCGACTTGCAGATCGCAAAACAGATATGGTTGCACAAGCCCTATCACTTATATTCAGCGCCCATAGCAATGACATCCACAGTGCCCCCATAAGGCCTCATGCACACGAACGTATTTTTTAACGTCCCGCAAAACGTGGTTCCGTTGTACCGTGATCCGTGCCCGTTTTTTCTTCCGTGGGTCTGCCGTGATTTTTGGAGGATCCACGGACATGAAAGATGAAAAAAAAATCTAAGTCAAGTTTCCCATTGAAATGATAGGAAAAAACGGACACGGATCACGGACACGGATCACGGACACGGATGACAATCTTGTGTGCATCCGTGATTTTCACGGACCCATTGACTTGAATGGGCCCGTGAACCGTTGGCCGTGAAAAAAATAGGACAGGTTATATTTTTTTCACGGCCTCGAAACACGGGTCACGGGCGCGGTGTAAAAACGGTGCACAAGCCGAGTTTTCTACGGCCCCATTGAAAGTCAATGGAGCCGCAGAAAAAAACGGAAAACGGCACAACGGCCACGGGTGCACACAACGGTCGTGTGCATGAGGCCCAACAGTGACATCCACAGTGCCCCCATAACAGTGACGTCCACAGTGCCCCCATAACAGTGACATCCACAGTGCTCCCCATAACAGTGACATCTATAGTGCCCCATAACAGTGCCATCTGGTGCCCCTAGTGCCATCCAATGCCCCCTATTTGTCAGCCAGTGCCTGTAGTACATCCAGTGCCCCCTAATACCATCCAGTACCCCCACTATGCCATTCAGTGCCCCCTTGTTTGCCATCCTGTGCCCCTGTTTGCCATCCTGTGCCCCTGTTTGCCATCAATTGCCCTCCTGTTGCCTTAGTGTGCAATCTATTGCCCCATTGTGCCATCCAGTGCCCTCTTGTTTGCCATCAAGGGCCCCTGTTTGCCATGCATTGCCCCCATTGTGCCATCCAGTGTCCCCATTGTGCCATACATTGCCCCCACTGTGCAATCCATTGCCTCCTTGTGCCATCCAGTGCACTCATTGTGCCACCCAGTGCCTCCTTGTTTGCTATCTAGTGCCCCCTTGTTTGCCATTCAGTGCCCCCTTGTGCCATCGTGTCCCCATTGTGCCATCCATTGCCCCCTCGTGCCATCCAATACCTAATTGTGCCATCCATTGCCCAATTGTGCCATCCATTGCCCCGTTTGCCATCCATTTCCCTCTTGTTTGCCATGCAGTGCCTCCTTGTGCCATCTATTGTCCCCTTGTGCCATCCAGTGCCCCCTTGCTTGCCATCCATTGCCCCCATTGTGCCATCCATTGCTCCATCCATTGCCCCTTGTGCAATCCAGTGCACTCATTGTGCCATGCAGTGCCTCATTGTGCCATCCAGTGCCCCGTTTGCAATCCAGTTCCACCATTGTGCCATCCATTAACCCATTGTGCCATCCAGTGCCTCCTTGTTTGCTATCTAGGGCCCCCTTGTTTCCCATCCAATGCCCCTGTTTTCCATGCATTGCCCCCTAGTGCCATCCATTGCCCCCATTGTGCCATCCATTACCCAATTGTGCCATGCATTGCCCAATTGTGCCATGCATTGCCCCATTGTGCCACCCAGTGTCCCCATTGTGCCATCCATTGCCCCCATTGTGCCATCCATTGCCCGCTTGTGCCATCCATTGTCCCCTTGTTTTCCATCCATTGCCCCCATTGTACCATCCATTGCCCCCATTGTGCCATCCATTCCCCCATTGTGCAATCCAGTGCACTCATTGTGCCATGCAGTGCCTCCTTGTGCCATACAGTGCCCCTGTTTGCAATCCAGTTAACCCCATTGTGCCATCCATTGACCCATTGTTCCATCCAGTGCCTTATTGGTTGCCATCCAGTACCACCTTGTTTGCCATCCAGTGCCCCTGTTTGCCATGCATTGCCCCCTTGTGCCATCAAGTGTACCCATTGTGTCATCCATTGCCCCAATTGTGCCATCTATTGCCCCCTTGTGCCATCCATTTCCCCCTTCTGCCATGCAGTGACCCCTGTTTGCCATGCATTGCCCTCTTGTCACATCCAATGTCCCCATTGTGCCATCCATTGCCCCCATTGTTTCATCCATTGCTCCCTTGTACCATGCAGTGACCCCTTGTTTGCCATGCAGTGCCCCCTTGTTTGTCATGCAGTGCCCCCTTGTTTGCCATCCAGTGTCCTTGTTTGCCATCCAGTGTCCTTGTTTTCTCTCCATTGCCCCATGTGTCATCCACAGTGCCCCAAAGTGCCATCCACAGTTCCACAGTGCACCCACCCGATGTGCCAGTCAGTGCCCCCAGTGAGATCCACAGCATAGCAATCAGCTGATCGCTATGCTATCACTCCTGCACAGCGCTTACATCAGGCTGTGCAGGAGTCAGTACAGGCTTCACAAAGAAGCCTGTACACCGCAGAGAGCAGCCTGTAATCACACTAGCATTCAGCATAGTGTGTTTGCGTAGTGAGTGAAGATGGCTGCCCAGTGCTTTCTTCAGCAGGAGGCGGTGACGTCACTTATGATGATCCGTCTCCTGCTCAAGAAAGGAAGAGAAGACAGGAAGACAAGAAGACGGACTTCGGCCGGAAGTAAAGAAAAGCCTTCTTGAGGGACCACGTGACCAGGAGGCAGATCTCAAGAACGGCTGCACTCTGGAAGGTAAGTATAGGACCAAAATCTTTCCTCCACAGGTTAGCTTTTAATACTCAAAAAAAGGTTAAGCCCGGAGAACCCCTTTAAGGCCCCTTGCAGATGAGCATGTCCGGATAAGGTCCGGATGCATTGCGGCAAACCCCCACGAGTAAGTACGCAATTGCAGTCAGTTTTGACTGCGATTGCGTTCCGTTGTTCAGTTTTTATCACGCGGGTGCAATGTGTTTTGCACGCGTGTGATAAAAAACTGAATGTGGAACCCAGACCCGAACTTCTTCACAGAAGTTCAGGTTTGGGATCGGTGTTGTGTAGATTGTATTATTTTCCCTTATAACATAGTTATAAGGGAAAATAATAGCATTCTGAATACAGAATGCATAGTACAATAGGGCTGGAGGGGTTAAAAAAAAATATAAAAAAAATTAACTCACCTTAATCCACTTGTTTGCGCAGCCGGCATCTCTTCTGTCTTCTTCTTTGAGGAATAGGACCTTTGATGACGTCACTGCGCTCTTCACATGGTCCAGCACATGATCTTTTTTACCATGGTGATGGATCATGTGACGGACCATGTGATGAGCGCAGTGACGTCATCAAAGGTCCTTTTCCTGTGCACAGCAAAGAAGAAGACAGAAGAGAAGCCGGGCTGCGCGATGAAGTGGATTAAGGTGAGTTATATTATTATTATATTTTTTGTTAACCCCTCCAGCCCTATTGTACTATGCATTCTGTATTAAGAATGCTATTATTTTCCCTTATAACCATATTATAAGGGAAAATAATAATAATCGGATCCCCATCCCGATCGTCTCCTAGAAACCGTTCGTGAAAATCGCACCGCATCCGCACTTGCTTGCGGATGCTTGCGGATGCTTGCGATTTTCACGCAGCCCCATTCAATTCTTTGGGGCCTGCGTTGTGTGAAAAACGCTGAATATAGAACATGCTGCGATTTTCACGCAACGCACAAGTGATGCGTTAAAATCACTGCTCATGTGCACAGCCCCATAGAAATGAATGGGTCCGGATTCAGTGCTGGTGCAATGCGTTCACGTCACGCATTGCACCCGCGCGGAAAACTTGCTCGTGTGAAAGGGGCCTAAGACTGTGTGCTTTTTTATTTCATAAGTTCTCTCCTACAAAAAAAATATGTATTTGAATCAGAGGAGTTTTAAAGGGAAACTCTCAAAAATGTGCCATGCTGGAGCCTAGAAATATGTTATTTTAGGCCACAGGAGTACAGGCCCCAAACAGTAGGCATTCATCGGACAGAAAACATCAATTGATTATGTGTCTGGAGGTATAGTAGACGGTCATTGGATATCAATTTTACTGCAGACAAGTCAAATACATATGTTTAAAAGAACTAAAAATATTAAATTGGAATAAAAACATGGCTAATGAAATCCCCCCTCTTGAATAAACCCCAAATGATAATAGGCTGCATTCGATAACACGTGGTCGTCACAGGTGTTGAATTCCTCCGAGGCCCCAACAATTAGGCATTCACCATACAGAAAAGATCAAGTGATTATGTGGCTGGAGGTATATTAGGCTACTTTCACACTGGCTCTCACAAGCGGTCCAAAGCGGTTCATATTTATATAACAATTTTACTGTTGGCCAGTTAGATTACAGGCCCAAAAAATTATGCATTCACCGTACATAAAAGATCAAGTGATTATGTGGCTGGAGGTATATTAGACGGTCAATGGATATTATTTTTAATGAAGGCCAGTGGACTACAAGCCCCAAAAATTATTCATTCACCATACAGAAATGAACAATTGATATTGTGGCTGGAGGTACTATAGGTGTTCACCATATAACAATTTTACTGTTGGCGAGTTAGATTACAGGCCCGAAAAACTATTCATTCAACGGAGAGAAAACATCAAGTTATTATGTGGCTGGAGGTATATTAGACGGTCATTGGATATCATATTTACTGCAGACAAGTACAAAAACATGTAAAATACATATGTTTAAAAGAACAAAAAATATAAAATTGGATTAAAAACATGGCTAACGAAATCCCACCTCTTGAAAAAATAAAAATAAAGATAATAGTTGAAATTCGGTAACACGTGGTTGTCACAGGTGTTTTAGAAATGTCAGGTAGTCCACACTGTCGTGAGCTAGGCGAGTGCGCTTATCAGTCATGATCCCCCCTTCTGCGATGATCGTCCTTTTGGACAGGACACTCGACGAGGGGCAAGCAAACAGTTCCATGGCAAATTGTGTCAGCTCTGGCCACAGGTCAAGCCTGCACACCCAGTAGTCCAGGGGTTCCTCGCTGCTCAGAGCGTCCACATCGGCCGTTAACCCGATGTAGTTAGACACCTTTCGGTCTAGACGTTCCCTGAGGCTGGATGCGGAGGGCGGCTGTCGATGGGTTGAATGCTAGAATGATCTCATATCCGAAGTGACCAACACATCTTCAAACCGCCCACTTCTTGCACTCGCTGTAGGATTTGTGCTCGCAACGTTTTTTCTGTGGGTGGAAATTCCTTTGCCAGCACCCGCAACAGCAGAATGCAGCATCTCTGGAAGCAAGGCCTAGAAATGCTGCATTCTTACAGCCCTCTGTGATGCTGGCAACATGCCCGCCATTTGTGTTTGTACCGGGGTCTAAGTACGTTGCCACCCAGTACTGGTCTTTGTACTTTATGATTTTTATATGGGGGTCTCTCTTCAAAAACTGGAGCTTGAAGGCCCCCATCTGCACTAAATTGGAAACGGTGGAGCGGCCTGGCTTCTGCTCATCGCCCAGGAGAATGTCTTCCTTGGTCTCCTCCCCCATCCATGGACAACACCATGGATGCCAGAAAAGTTTAAAGCTTGCTCTTCTTGCTCCTCTTCCCCCCAGCCACCATCCTCCTCTGACTCCTCTTCAGACTCCTGCTGACTTTTATCAGATGGAGTAGCCCCCCTGGGAAATCATTCAGCATTGCAACTTCCTCATCTTCCTGCTCCTCGACGGCTTGATCAATGACACGACGCAATGCACGCTCCAGAAAGAAGGCGTAAGGTACGATGTCACTGATGGCGCCCTGGCTGCGACTGACCAGTTTGGTGATCTCATCAAATGGCCGCAGAAGTCTGCAGTGCATCCACTGGCTCGGTGATAAAAAAAACAAGCTCCCAGAACCTGTCCTGCCGCAGAGTTCATACAGGTAGTCATTAATGGCACATTGCTGCTGGAGCAGCCTATCAAGCATATACAAGGTGTCGTTCCAGCGCATCCGGCAGTCACAAATCAGACGTCTGACGTCAAGTGGTGTTTTCGTTGAACATCAGCAAGGCAAACCATGGCAGTGTAAGATCTTCTAAAATGGACAGAAATTTTCCTGGCCTGCAGAAAGACGTCCTGGACCTGGGTTATTTGGCAATGAATCGCTGCACAACTAAGTTGAGGATGTGTGCCATGCATGGCACGTGTGTCATATTGCCCTGTTTCAGCGCGCTCAGCAGATTGGCACCGTTGTCGCACACCACTTTACCAACTGTCAAATTGAGCGGGGTTAGCCACTAATCGTCCTGTAACCGCAAAGCTGAAAGGAGTGTAGGACCTGTGTAGCTCTTGGCTTCCAGGCACAACAGCCACAGCACAGCATGGCAACGTCTCACCTGGCACGTCAAATAGGTTCTGGGGATCTTGGGGGGTCCAGCGGAAGAGTCGGTAGCAGTGGAAAAGGAGGAGTCAGCCGAGGAGGAGATGGAGGATGGAGTATGAGGAGGAGAAGAAGAGGCAGGCCTGCATGCAATCTGTGGCGGTAACACCAAATCCACACAGGTGCCACGGGTTACAAGCTTGACAGCAGTCAGAAGGTTCACCCAGTGGACAGTAAAAGTTATGTATCTTCCTTGCCCGTGTTTGCTAGACCACTTGTCTGTGGTCAGATGTATCTTGGCACCGACACTGTGTGCCAGAAATACATTCACTTGCCGTTGAACATGGCCATATAGCTCTGGGATGCCCTTCTGAGAGAAACATTTCCTTCCTGGGACCTTCCATTGCGGTGTGCCAATGGCCACAAATTTTCAAAAAGTCTCAGAGTCCACCAGTTTATATGGCAGTAGATGGCGGGCTAGCAGTTCTGACAAGCTGGCGGTCAGCCGTTGGGCAAGAGGGTTATCCAGCGTCATCAACTTCTTACATTCGAAGATTTGGGCCACGGAAGCCTGCCTTTTGCCAGATGAAAGCGTCAACGGCACGGTGGAAGGTGGAGTGGAGTAGAAAGGAGAAAAGGCAGGACATGGAGCACCGGGAGTGTGTGTTCTGACGGTGTTGCTCCCACTGAGCTCAGTGATGGGAGGCCAGGTGCCTTCTTATGGTGAGTGTTGGGCTTACCGCGACTTTTGCGTTGACAGCACAGGCTACAGATGGCAACACTATTGTCAGCAGCTGACACGTTAAAAAAAGCCCACACTGCGGAGCCATGTGCCGGCGTCCCGAGAGCACCAGATGTGACCATACATGGTGGATAGCTAGCTCCAGATACATTTGCAGTTTGCTTTTTGCTTCCTGTGCACGGCAAGTTCTGCCTGCTTCTCCTCATCTTCTGCTCTGTCTCTCCCTCTGAGCTCTCCTCCTCTTCCTCTCTTCTGTGCACCCATATGACGCTGTCACGAGGGTGTCAAGAGCCACGCCTGACTCCGTTGTACCCGGGGTCAGGAGGTCGCAGCGGTTGGCTGCACGCTCTATGTCAGATAGGGAAGTTTCCTTATTGTAGCTTTCTGGGTTTGCTTTACAAACCCTTTTGGCTCACTCAGGGATCCGTAGCTCCTTCACTCAGCTGTTCCTTGTCCAGCACTCCCAATCCTCCTTATATTCCCCTCTCACACTTCTCTGGTTGCCAGATATAGAGCTTCCTGCCTGGACATCTATTCTGACCCACTGGAGCTGTGTTGCTGCGTTCTCTGAGTGTTGCCTTAGAACGCTACCCTCCGGATCCCTGTTGGACCTTTGTGGACAATTGTTGCCGTCCACCTGGGTGTTTGTGTTTGTCTGTGTTTGTCTGTCCTCTCCCTGGTGTTTCCCTCTTAGTGCAGTGGTGAGGACTAGTGATCCCACCGGCCCGTTCATTATCTAGGGCTCATTTCAGGGAAAGCCAGGGTTTAGGCACGTGATCGCCGCACGGGTGAGGAACCCGTCTAGGGACGTCAGGGCAGGCAGGTGCCAGCTGCAAGGTGAGTTAGGGGTCACCACCTTTCCCTCTCCCTTGGGCAGGGCTTTCCCTGTTTTCCTCCCTGTGAGTGTTGCCGGTCATTACAGACGCCCATCCACACGTCATCATCATCACCTTCACCAACACTGACATTAGAGATCTCGGAGTAGGCAGCAACAGTGGGGACCACCCACCTTGGGTTGATCTGGGTACTGTCGTCAGACCGGTGGGTGGCGGCCGTTGCTACCTCCTCTTCCTTATCCGATGCCAAGAATGGCTGCACATCGGTATGGTCTGGAAATTGATGGGAAAATAATTCCTCTGACTCGAGTGGAGGGGCTATGGTGGTGTCTTTGGGGGTGCACACAGCAGAGAGTGAGGAGGGTGCTAATACAGAGGATGAGGAGGGTGCAGAAGCAGAAGGCTGAGTGAGCCACTCAACAAACTCTGGTCCGTCCTTTGACGTAATCGCACGCAGCTTCTCCAACTTCCCACTTAGGCTCCGGCCTGGTGCACCTGCCCTACCTCTACCATCCTTGTGGAATGGCCTGCCTCTTCCTCTAAATGTCATTTTCAAAATGACCCTGTGAAGAGCAGTATTTGTGGAAGAAGGTATATAGAACCCCTTAATGAGGTTTGCTGGAATCAGGTATATGAAACCCATTAATCAGTTTTTTGGAGGGCAACTGGTATATCACACCAGTTGGAAAAAGTTGTTCCAGTAGCGTTTGTCCCTCTGTATAGCTGCGGTATCTCAGCAGAACTGCACACAAATGCTGCACATGCACTATATATAAATTATATTATAGGCATATCACCGCCCCTGCCTCAATCAGTTTTTTTTTTGGGGGGCAACTGGTATGTCACACCAGTTGAAATTAGTTGTTCCAGTAGCGTTTGTACCTCTGTATAGCTGCGGTATTGCAGCAGAACCGCACACAACTGCTGCACAATACAAATGCACTATAATATACTTTCTATATTAGAAAGTATATTATAAGTATATCACACCCCTCAGTATGTCACACCTATCGATAGCACACCTATACCAGTCCATAAAAGGACTTTTATAGCCCTATTAGCTAGCGTTTGGTGTCTCTAAGGCCCCTTTCACACGAGTGGGATGGATGAGGTCCGGATGCGTTCAGGGTGCGTTCAGTGAAACTCACACTATTTTGCAAGCAAGTTCAGTCAGTTTTGTTTGCAATTGCGTTCAGTGGTTCAGTTTTTTCCGCACACAGTTTTTTTGCCAAATTCACTTCTATAGGGCAAGGGCTGCGTGAAAAATGCAGAATATAGAACATGCTGCGATTTTCACACAACACAGAACTGATGCATGAAAAACAACGCTCATGTACAGAGACCCATTAAAATGAATGGGTCAGGATTCAGTGCGGGTGCTATGCGTTCACGTCACGCATTGCACCTGCACGGAAAACTCGCTCATGTGAAAGGGGCTTAACAGTCTGTCCCTGCTCCACCCAGCAACCTCTCCCTACACTGGCAAAAGACTGAATTTAAAATGGCGGCCAGATGGTGTTTATTTATAGGGTAGGGGGTGTGTCCATGTGCTGAAACGTCTCAATTGGCTGTCCTGTCCCACCTGATGGATGTGTCATGGGTCATAGTTCTTCACAATGCAAAAGAATATGGCGCCGGCGGACATCTCCATATGTTCGCCTGTTCGGTGAACCGTGAATAAGCAAAGTTTTCCACTAAAATCTCTACTCATGTAACCATGGACTTTATTACCGATCTTCCGATGTCTGAGGGTAAGACAGTTGTGTGGGTGGTGGTTGATAGGTTTAGCAAAATATGTCATTTTATTTCCCTGCCATAGTTGCCCAATGCTAAAACTTTAGCCTCTCTTTTTGTCGAAAACATAGTTTGTTTCTCTGTCCATCTCTTTGGCCTTCGATCCCGAAACCAACGGTCAAACTGAATGTCTAGATAAGTCCTTGGAACAATATTTAAGGTGTTACGTCTCTGACAACCAACATGGTTGAGCGAAATACTTGTTCGTGGCGGAATTCGCTATTAATAAATAGATGAACTCGTCTACCGGTATGTCTTCTTTCTTTTGTAATGTGGGGTTTCATCCGCAATTTTGTTCATTCTCGCAGTCTTCTTCCCAGGTTCCGGAGGCTGATTTTGTAGTTAAAGAACTGTGCACAGTCTAGGCCCAGGTTCAGTCAAACTTGAAGAAAGCCCAGGAGGTTCAGAAGTTTAATGCGGACAAAAGGCGTTCTCAAGGTGTAAATGTTGGGTTGGGAGACAAGGTGTGGTTGTCCACGAAGAATCTGCGTCTTAAAGTACCTTCGGGTAAATCTGCACTTCGATTTATTGGTCCGCATGAGATTATCGAGATCATTAACCCTGTGTCTTTTAATTTACTGTTACCTGACTCCTTTCGTATTCATAATGTGTTTCACAAAGCTCTACTCAAAAAATATGTGCCGTCTGTATCTCCTGCACAGGAATCTTCGCCACCAGTTGAGGATACAATGTTTCTAGAATCCTTGATGTAAGAAAAATTAGCAATTCTTTGCAGTATTTGGTTCACTGGAGAAGTTTTGGTCCAGAAGAGAGGTCTTAGGTGCCAGCTAATAAAATGCATGCTACTACCTTGATTAGAATATTTCATCTGGCACACCTTGAAAAACTGGCTCCGGTAAGGGTCCAGTAGCCCCTCGTGGAAGGGGGGTGCTGTAACAGGGAGTCGGCGGTTCGCTCCCTCCTTGCTGATAGAGATGTAGGAGGAGCTGGCATCGTACGCGTCCTGTGTAGGGATGAGTGAACCCGAACTGTATAGTTCGGGTTCGTACCGAATTTTGGGGTGTCTGTGACACGGACCCGAACCCGAACATTTTTGTAAAAGTCCGGGTTCAGGTTCGGCGCTTTCTTGGCGCTTTTTGAAAGGCTGCAAAGCAGTCAATCAACAAGCGTCATACTACTTGCCCCAAGAGGCCATCACAGCCATGCCTACTATTCGCATGGCTGTGATTGGCCAGTGCAGCATGTGACCCAGCCTCTATTTAAGCTGGAGTCACATAGCGCCGCACGTCACTCTGCTCTGATCAGTGTAGGGAGAGGATGCAGCTGCTGCTGTTAGGGCGAGATTAGGCACTAGGCAGGGATTTACTCAGCAAAAACACTTAATGAAGTGATCGATCTACAGCTGTGAATCATTCATCTTCTGCTATTCAATTGCTCACTGTTTTTAGGCTGCCCAGAGCGTTTTTCAGTAACTTTTTTCTGGGGTGATCGGCGGCCATTTTGTGTCTTTTGTGTCTTACCACCATGTCCATTTAACCATCAATAGTGTGTTTTTTTTTGTTGCTATATCCTACATCAGGGGCTTGGCTGTGCTTGCTATTTTATTGAGGGGTGAAATACAATTGCCAAAATAGCAGTACCCTAAATCTGGTGTTTCAGCTGTGGCTAGCCAATTGTAATACTGTCTGCTGTCTGGCAAAGGATATATTTTTGTTCTGGGTTGAAATACAATTCACAACTTAGCAATTTACTAAATCAGTGGTTTCTGCTGTATCAGGCCAAGTTTAAATCGATCCATAAAAGGTATATTAGATTGAAGGTGCTGATAGGGTCATCCTCAATAACTTCACACGCTACCGTGCATTTCCAAGTTTAATTCTGTCCGTAAACGTATACCTGTCATCCAGCGCCTAAATAATAGGCCTAAAATTTATATTCAGCTAAATCTGTGTTTATTGCTGTGGCTGATCAATTCATTTAGTGTCCGCCAAAGCACAGTTTTTGTTCTGGGTTGAAATACAATTCTCAACTTAGCAATTCCCTAAATCAGTGGTTTCTGCTGTATCAGGCCAAGTTTAAATTGATCCATAAAAGGGTATATTAGATTGAAGGTGCTGATAGGGTCATCCTCAATAACTTCACACGCTACTGTGCATTTCCAAGTGTAATTCTGTCCATTAACGTATACCTGTCATCCAGCGCCTAAATAATAGGCCTAAAATTTATATTCAGCTAAATCTGTGGTTATTGCTGTGGCTGGTTGAGTTACAACTACCTCAGGTCCCAGTAGCCGCCAGAATTTACAGCGATATTTGGTGGGGCCCAATGCCGTTCTAAGGATGGTAAGGCCAGAGCAGGTACAGGCATTAGTCAATTGGGTGGCCGACAGTGGATCCAGCACGTTCACATTATCTCCCACCCAGTCTTCTGCAGAAAGCGCACAGATGGTGCCTGAAAACCAAGCCCATCAGTCTGTCACATCACCCCCATGCATATCAGGGAAACTGTCTGAGCCTCAAGTTCTGCAGCAGTCTCTTATGCTGTTTGAAGACTCTGCTGGCAGGGTTTCCCAAGGGCATCCACCTAGCCCTTCCCCAGCGGTGGAAGACATAGAATGCACTGATGCACAACCACTTATGTTTCCTGATGATGAGGACATGGGAATACCACCTCAGCACGTCTCTGATGATGACGAAACACAGGTGCCAACTGCTGCGTCTTTCTGCAGTGTGCAGACTGAACAGGAGGTCAGGGAGGAAGACTGGGTGGAAGACGATGCAGGGGACGATGAGGTCCTAGACCCCACATGGAATGAAGGTCGTCCCACTGACTTATAGAGTTCGGAGGAAGAGGCAGTGGTGAGACCGAGCCAACAGCGTAGCAAAAAAGGGAGCAGTGGGCAAAAGCAGAACACTCCGCCTGCTACTGACCGCCGCCACCTGGGACCGAGCACCCCAAAGGCAGCTTCAAGGAGTTATAAACGAAAAAGCAAGTGGAGATAATATATCAAAATGTCACTTTATTCTCAAATATAAAATCGGGGAAAAGACAGGATGGTAAACAGTATACAGAGAAACATTGGGCAGTATACACAATTACGAGACCATGTATGTCCACACGAGAATGAGCATGGATAGCCTACAGGTAAAAATGATTATGGCGTATGGACAACCAATACTGCGTAGCAGATAGTGAGATTAACCCAAGGAGGGGTATATGCTGTAAAGCAGAATCAATAAATCACTGATTGTCCATAGACCTCACATCAAAAAATATATATAAACATCCGAGACTAAGACATATATAATAAAATGTAACAAATAGAATCGGTCACTGGATATCAAGATATAATAATGTCCCACCGGATGGTATCCTGGGCCTAATATGGATGTGATATGAGACCATGTATAGATATACTGTAGTACTATACGTGGAACCAGGGACGGCTCCAGGTTCATGTGGGCCCTTGGGCGATAAATCCCAGTGGGCCCCCATGAGGCATTTTTTTACATTGACATGTCCCCCTGTGGCTCCTACACGGTATAATGACCCCCAGTGGCCCCTATACAGTATAATGACTACTAGTGGCCCTTCACACAGTATAATGACTACTAGTGGCCCTTTACACAGTATAATGAACCCCCAATTCCCCCCCCCCCTGTATTATGACCACCTGTGGCCCTGCATTCAGAATAATAACCCCCAGTCGCACCCATTCAGAATAATGACCCCCAGTAGCCCCCACTGGGGGAATACTGTATGGAGGGGGCTCTGGGGGTCATTATACTAAATGGGGGACACTGGGGGTCATTATACTAAATGGGGGACACTGGGGGTCATTCTACTATGTAAAGGGCCCTCACAGTATAATGACCCCACAGTGACCCTCCATTCAGAATAATGACCCCCAATCGCCCCCACACTGGGGGTTATACTGTATGGAGGGGGCACGAGGGGTTATTATATTTAATGGGGGCTCTGGTGGTCATTATGCTAAATGGAGGGTCAATGGGGATCATTATACTAAATGGGGGGCACTGGAAGTCATTATACTGTGTAAGGGGCCCTCACAGTGTGGTGAATGACCCCCCAGTGGCCCCCTTACATACCTATCATTGCTGGAGAGCAGGGGAGCTGGTGGTCCTGTCCTTCACTAACCGCAGCTCCCTGCGCTCCTTCTCTCCGGCGGCCCGCTGCAGCAGTGAGCCAGGCCTGGAGGAGAGAAGGAGATGTGCAGTGATGTGGCTAGAACTGACAGGGCCCCACAGCAAATTTTAGTATGCCCCTCTCCCCCCCCATCACGTTTTTCCTATCGGTTTGATGTATACAAATGTGCAGCACTCCATGTTTTTGTATCCTGCAGAGTCAAGTAAAAAATGCATACGTTAACGTATATGTTTTTTTACAATGGAACTGTATGGTGAACGGACGCCACTGTACGGCATCAGTCTGAGGCATCTGTTAACGCATATATTTTTGGTATACATTAAATGGATGGCACAAATGGGATGTGAACCCAGCCCCAGTGTCAGAATAAGCCCCAGTACACAGCGGAGCAGCGTGGCGGAGAGGGAGGCCGCCATGTACTGACAGAGCGCTACCTGGTCCTGGTGGTCAGGGGTGAGGACTGTGTTTCCCAAGGATCATTTTCTACTGGGAAATACAGGGCCCAGTATAATACACTAGAATCTATATACTATAAAGATATTAGCCCTACCCCCAAATAATAATACAATTAGGGGGTCATTTATTATATAGAAATACGTCTATGTTAGGCTACTTTCACACTAGCGTTCGGGGCTCCGCTTGTGAGTTCCGTTTGAAGGCTCTCACAAGTGGCCCCGAACGGATCCGTCCAGCCCTAATGCATTCTGAGTGGATGTGGATCCGCTCAGAATGCATCAGTCTGGCAGCGTTTGTCCTCAGCTCCTCTCAGCAGGCGGACACCCGAACGCTGCTTGAAGCGTTCGGGTGTCCGCCTGGCCGTGCGGAGGCAAACGGATCCGTCCAGACTTACAATGTAAGTCAATGGGGACGGATCCGTTTGAAGTTGACACAATATGGCTCAATTTTCAAATGGATCCGTCCCCCATTGACTTTCAATGAACGGATGTAAGCGTTTGCATTATAGGTGCGGATCCGTCTGTGCAGATACCAGACGGATCCGCACCTAAACGCAGGTGTGAAAGTAGCCTTAGGCGTATTTCTGACACAGATTGTGGCACAAAGGTCCTTAGCACCACAATCTGTATCTTTTCCCGCTCATGCCAGGTCTAAAAAAGGATGGCGTGGGCAGGGAAAGGGATACAGTTATGGCCATGCAGTTATTGGATACCACCGCCATATAGTGATAACACCACCATACAATGATAAAACCACCATACAGTGACCGGATAAAAGGGTATAAGAGGGCACAGTACAGGGAATGACTACGGGCACTGCACAGGGTGTGGTAAGAGGGCAGAATGCAGGGTATAAGTGGGCACAGTACGGGGCACAGTCACATGACCCTGTGACGTTAGAAGGTCCTTATGGTGAATGTGGTGGTGAATGTGGTTCAGATGCCACCATAATGAGAGGCAGAGGAGTGAGACAGGAGCCCTGGATGGACAGGAGGGGTGGACACAGCAAGTAGGTTGAAGGGGCTCTGAGGGGGATTCCTACAAGAAGTAGGGGCAGGAGGTCTGTGCAGGGCAGCAACAGGAGATAGGGGGTGAAACAGGAGCTCTGGATACATGAGGGAGGAAAGGAGACAGCAGGGGCCCCATGAGGATAAGATAGGACAGGATATGGGGGGGGGGGGGCAGATGTGGGGGTGGGGGGGCAGGTATCATGGAGACAAACCGCTTAATGAAACAGTAACACAACTAAATAGAATGAAGCAGCAGCCGATCGGAGAGTCCCCCCCTTCTGTCCCACAGACAAGAAACAGTCACAGTGCAGACTCACTCACAGCTCCAGCCCTGCGGTCTCTCTCCTCAGGCAGCCTGTGTCCTGTGTAGAGGGGGCGTGTCCTGTGTAGAGGGGGCGTGTTCTGAGTCTCTGCAGCTCAGAGGGCCCCACCAAAGGGGTACTGCGTAACTGAAATGACAGCAGTGAGAGCTCCCATCTGTATTGATGGAAGTGCTCTTAGCAGCTCAGTGGGCCCCCCCAGGAGCATTGGGCCCCAGCACTTGCCCGGGGATGCCGGTTATGACGCCGGCCCTGCGTGGAACGTACCTGAGGACATGATAACCGCAATAGGTAAGCCCAATGCACGAGGTCTTCACCGCAACGGCTTCGTCAGGAGGTACTAAGTAACAGAGTGACAGGGTATATATAGTCTAAGTAAAAGTCCAATTTAATTATCTGGATTGCGAACACCTGTGATCCGGAGGAACGGGTGCGGAAGCACCATGATCCACGGAGCCATCTCTCAGCGCGTCCCCGTCTGCATACCGCGCATGCGCGGCGCATACAGACGTCACGGAGCACATTGAGATGACGGCGTGCAGCGCATGCGTGATCCGCGACCCAATAGAACGCCGGTGAACCACAAATCGCGTGGGGTGGATCTTGTATAGTGGGAGGACTGCGAATCATATAATGTGTATGAATAGTCTCCAAAACAGGGAAGAATAGATCATATATCTAAGGAAAACATCCATATTAGGCCCACGATCCTCTACATACACCCAGATATCCACAAACAGAAGAACATAAAGTACCGCGGTGTATCCAATAGAGTCCTAACCGCCAGTACCCATGGTAACATAGTGACATAATACATATACAACAATAATTGAATGTCCCGATCGGGATATTAATGGACAAATACATGTGTGAATAAATAAATAAATAGATAACAAATATCATAAGAAGCACTAAGAATAGTGCTATAAAAAGTACATAGTCAGTCGATGTTGCAACGGCTCCCGTACCATACACGGAATGCATGAACCCACGAGAACCAAATTGCAACACCAAGTGGACACCATGTATATTAATTTATATAATAATAATTCAATAATAATATTGATGATAATGATATTGATAAAAAGTGTAGATAAAAATATAATTCATAATCAATTGAAAAGTGCATCCTACTAAGCAGATTATAGACAATACAGTTAATACATCACAGGAAAGTGATTATACCAATAAAGTTGATACATATACCCAAGAAAAGGTGCAAAAACGCATGTGAACCTATGACACGTATATAGAGCATCAACATGCGGGGTGGGGATGTCAAGGATGGCCACGCCAGCAGCAAAAGCTGCCTGCTGGGTCAGCCGAGGCATCCCCAACCCACCAGACCATGGACACAATCACAAACAATCATGGACATCAGAAACCAACAATACAGGGGCTACACGATGTAACGCGAAAGGAGAGGCACCAACCATGAATATAACGATGGCACTCCCGACCCGTCACATAAGGGAGAGAACCACCAACCCATGGTGCATATAATATAATGTTCTCTACAGGGACACTTGCCAGCATTAGCAAGCATCGAAAGGAAAAGCAATACCCAAATAGCAAAAAGTAGGGGCGAGAGTGTCCGGGGCAGCACCACCGGCGGCAAAGGCCGCCAATGGGGTCGACCGAGACACTCCCGACCCAACCCAATAATGCATGCTGTACCCAGCAAAGATGAAACATCAAGTATCAGCTCAATTATGATGTGGGGAATGCACATACACTGGATACATAAAATACACCATATAATACAATTTCCTGTATGCATGCAATTAAGTGTTCATCCAGGGTACTGCCATTCATCCCAGACGTATCTTCTCCCAGTAGATGATTAGATCCACCACCACATCCCAGGTATACAAAATAGGCAATCTCGAGGAAAGAAAGGAAATATTATAATAAAAAATAATAATACATACTATACCCTGTTGATTAAAATTTGCACAATCCTTATAGGAAGGAGGAGAAGCTGTTAGATTCGTTCAGGCCATATGGGGTGACAGTGTCCAAGATGACAATCCATCTCGTTTCTCTGCGAAGCAGAGATAATTTAACATTACCACCCCTGGATCCTAAGTGGATTCTATCAATACCTTTCACTGTAAGACCCTGTGGATCGGACCTGTGGAATCTACGAAAGTGCCGTGGAACTGCTTGTAATGTATCATAATCTTTTTTAGGTAATTCTGAGGCTGCTTGAATTTTGTTAACATGTTCCAACACCCGAACCTTAAGAGCCCTGGTTGTCATGCCAATATAAATAAGTTTGCATGGGCATGTAATCAGGTATATAACTGCCTCTGTGTTACAATTGATGTTGTGTAAGATCTTAAAATTCTTATTGCCAGATGAATCACAGAAGGCAGTAGATCGGACCATATATTTACATGCGGCGCATGACCCACAAGAAAATGATCCCCATCTAGGGACTTTACTGCCAAATATGCCTCCTGCTGTTTTAGGGACATAATGGCTTTTGGTCAAAATGTCCCGCAAATTGCGAGACCTTCTCCATGTAATCTGGGGGTATGGTGTAAGACACACTGCCAGGTCTCCATCTGTTTGCAGGACCGGCCAGTGCTTACGCAGGATGTTTTGGATGAACCGCCATTTGTTATTAAATGGGGTGATGAATCGGACCCCTGAGTCCCTGTTGTCTTTTGTTTTAATTTTACTTACCAGCAGGGAATCTCTTGTTGTTTTTTTGGCTCTCTCATAGCCTTGCTGAATCATATTAGGTTGATATCCTCTTTCGAGGAATCGCTGTGACAAAATAGATGCCTGCTGTTCAAAATGCTCATCGCTGGAATAGATCCTGCGTGTTCGTAAAAATTGCCCTGTGGGTATTGCCTGAATTGATTTCGGGTGATGTGCAGAGGAGGCGTGGAGAAGGGCATTGACAGCTGTGGTCTTTCTGAAAAGGTTAGTGGACAAATATCCATCAGGGCCCTTCGTGATCATAATGTCTAAAAATTCAACATTAGTTAGACTGTATTTCCTGGTGAGTTTGATGTTACGTTTATTGGTGTTAAGACGAGCCAAAAATTCCTCAAGGGCATGAAACGGAGTCCTGCCACAAGAAGAATACATCGTCTATATACCTAGACCATAGAAGTGCGGCATCATATCCAGGGGTGTTATGGACAATCTCTTTTTCCCACAGCCCCAGGAACAGGTTGGCATATGAAGGTGCACATGATGCTCCCATTGCTGTTCCCTGGAGCTGTAGGAAGAGGCGGTCCTTAAAGAGAAAATAATTATGCGTAAGCATGAATTCCAATAACGCCAAAATAAATTCGACCATATTGTTGTCATAGTCTGTCATGGATAAAAAGGATCTGGACGCCTGCACTCCCTGGTCATAGTATATAGACGTGTATAGGGACTCGATGTCGCACGTGACAAGCACCACGTCCTGATCGACATGGATCCCATTAAGGCGTCTCAACATATCAGTGGTGTCCTTCACAAAGGAGGGAAGGATCTCCACACTCTTTTCCCCACATAGGTACACAAACCCCCAATCCCTGAAATGATAGGGCGTCCGGGGGGATGGGTATGACTTTTGTGGACCTTTGGGAGCAGATAAAGAGTAGGTTTAATGGGAAAATCAACCTGTAAACCTTGCATCATTTTGAGACTAATGATGCCTTGATCGTGGGCATCCCTCAGGATATCATCCAACTCTCTTTTGTAGAAATTTCTGAGAGATTTAGAGGATTATCAGCAGAACAAAGTTTTTAGGTGGCAGACAACCAATACTAGAGCCGAACCACGTTCACGATCTCAATCCCTAGCATCCTCTATATCTGAAGAAGAATGTGGCGCGTCGTCTTTTTTAGATGGGCGCTCGGCCACTGGACGGGGCCCAGACATGGAAACGACAGGTTACAATCTGTGTACTTCAGCAAAGAAACAAAACTATTGGAACGGGAAATAACCTGCCGACAAGGGGGGTAATGTCGTGATATGGCCAGTGCAGATGTATGAGAAAGAAGCCTTTCGGCAACTCAACAATAAACAATGTTATAGGAGAATTGATAGAGATCCTACTGCTCTCTACAAAAGAGAGTTGGATGATATCCTGAGGGATGCCCACGATCAAGGCATCATTAGTCTCAAAATTTTCCCCCCGGACGCCCTATAGTTTCAGGGATTGGGGGTTTGTGTACCTATGTGGGCAGATTTATTGATTTTTTTCTCCAAAAGAGTGTGGAGATCCTTCCCACCTTTGTGAAGGACACCACTGATATGTTGAGACGCCATAATGGGATCCATGTCGATCAGGACGTGGTGCTTGTCATGTGCGACATCGAGTCCCTATACACGTCTATATACCATGACCAGGGAGTGCGGGCATCCAGATCCTTTTTATCCATGACAGACTATGACAACAATATGGTCGAATTTATTTTGGCGCTATTAGAATTTATGCTCACGCATAATTATTTTCTTTTAAGGACCACCTCTTCCTACAGCTCCAGGGAACAGCAATGGGGGCGTCTTGTGCACCCACATATGCAAATTTGTTCCTGGGGCTGTGGGAAAGAGAGATTGTCCATAACACTCCTGGATACGATGTCGCACTCCTATGGTCTAGGTATATAGACGATGTATTCTTCTTGTGGCAGGACTCTGTTCCTGCCCTCGAGGAATTTTTGGCTCGTTTGAACATCAACAAACGCAACATCAAACTCACCTGGAAATACAGTCTAACCAATGTTGAATTTTTAGACATTATAATCACGAAGGGCCCTGATGGGTATTTGTCCACTAACCTTCTCAGGAAGACTACAGCTGTCAATGCCCTTCTCCATGCCTCCTCTGCACATCACCCGAAAACAATTCAGGGTTATTCGTTCAATTTTTACGAACACGCAGGATCTGTTCCAGCGATGAGCATTTTGAACAGCAGGCATCTTGTTTGTCACAATGATTCCTCGAAAGAGGATATCAACCTAATATGATTCAGCAAGGCTATGAGAGAGCCAAAAAAAGAGATTCCCTGCTGGTAAGTAAAATTAAAACAAAAGACAACAGGGACTCAGAGGTCCGATTCATCACCCCATTTAATAACAAATGGCGGTTCATCCAAAACATCCTGCGTAAGCACTGGCCGGTCCCGATCATTTTCTTGTGGGTCATGCGCCGCATGTAAATATATGGTCCGATCTACTGCCTTCTGTGATTCATCTGGCAATAAGAATTTTAAGATCTTACACAACATCTATTGTAACACAGAGGCAGTTATATACCTGATTACATGCCCATGCAAACTTATTTATATTGGCATGACAACCAGGGCTCTTAAGGTTCGGGTGTTGGAACATGTAAATAAAATTCAAGCAGCCTCAGTAGTACCCGAAAAATATTATGATACATTACAAGCAGTTTCATGGCACTTTCGTAGATTCCACAGGTCCGATCCACAGGGTCTTACAGTGAGAGGTATTGATAGAATCCACTTAGGATCCAGGGGTGGTAATGTTAAATTAGCTCTTCTTCGCAGAGAAAAGAGATGGATTGTCATCTTGGATACTGTCACCCCATATGGCCTGAACGAATCTAACAGCTTCTCCTCCTTCCTATAAGGATTGCGCGAATTTTAATCAACAGGGTATAGTATGTTTTATTATTTTTTATTATATTTCCTTTCTTTCTTCGAGATTGCCTATTTTGTATACCTGGGATGTGGTGGTGGATCTAATCATCTACTGGGAGAAGATACGTCTGGGATGAATGGCAGTACCCTGGATGAACACTTAATTGCATTCATACAGGAAATTGTATTATATGGTGTATTTTATGTATCCAGTGTATGTGCATTCCCCACATCATAATTGAGCTGATACTTGATGTTTCATCTTTGCTGGGTACAGCATGCATTATTGGGTTGGGTCGGGAGTGTCTCGGTCGACCCCTTTGGCGGCCTTTGCCGCCGGTGGTGCCGCCCCGGACACTCTCGCCCCTACTTTTTGCTATTTGGGTATTGCTTTTCCTTTCGATGCTTGCTAATGCTGGCAAGTGTCCCTGTAGAGAACATTATATTATATACACCATGGGTTGGTGGTTCTCTCTCTTATGTGACGGGTCGGGAGTGCCATCGTTATATTCATGGTTGGTGCCTCTCCTTTCGCGTTACATCGTGTAACCCCTGTATTGTTGGTTTCTGATGTCCATGATTGTTTGTGATTGTGTCCATGGTCTTGTGGGTTGTGGATGCCATCCTTGACATCCCCACCCCGCATGTTGATGCTCTATATACGTGTCATAGGTTCACATGCGTTTTTGCACCTTTTCTTGGGTATATGTATCACCTTTATTGGTATAATCACTTTCCTGTGATGTATTAACTGTATTGTCTATAATCTGCTTAGTAGGATGCACTTTTCCATTGATTATGAATTATATTTTTATCTACACTTTTTATCAATATCATTATCATCAATATTATTGAATTATTATTATATGAATTAATATACATGGTGTCCACTTGGTGTTGCAATTTGGTTCTCGTGGGTTCATGCATTCCGTGTATGGTACGGGAGCCGTTGCAACATCGACTGACTATGTACTTTTTATAGCACTATTCTTAGTGCTTCTTATGATATTTGTTATCTATTTATTTATTTATTCACACATGTATTTGTCCATTAATATCCCGATCAGGACATTCAATTATTGTTGTATATGTATTATGTCACTATGTTGCCATGGGTACTGGCGGTTAGGACTCTATTGGATACACCGCGGTAATTTATGTTCTTCTGTTTGTGGATATCTGGGTGTATGTAGAGGATCGTGGGCCTAATATGGATGTTTTCCTTAGATATATGATCTATTCTTCCCTGTTTTGGAGACTATTCATACACATTATATGATTCGCAGTCCTCCCCCTATACAAGATCCAGCCCACGCGATTTGCGGTTCACCTGCGTTCCATTGGGTCGCGGATCACGCATGCGCTGCACAGCGTCATCTCAATGTGCTCCGTGACGTCTGTATGCGCCGCGCATGCGCGGTATGCAGACGGGGACACACTGAGAGATGGCTTCGTGGATCATGGTGCTTCCGCGCCCGTTCCACCGGATCACAGGTGTTCGCAATCCAGGTAATTCAATTGGACTTTTACTTAGACTATATATACCCTGTCATTCTGTTACTTAGTACCTCCTGACGAAGCCGTTGCGGTGAAACGCGAATCGAGGTCTTGTGCATTGGGCTTACCTATTGCGGTTATCATGTCCTCAGGTACGTTCCACGTATAGTACTACAGTATAGCTATACATGGTCTCATATCACATCCATATTAGGCCCAGGATACCATCCGGTGGGGCTTCATTATATCTTGATATCCAGTGACCGAATCTATTTGTGACATTTTATTATATATGTCTTAGTCTTGGATATTTTTTGATGTGAGGTCTATGGACAATCAGTGATTTATTGATTCTGCTTTACAGCATATACCCCTCCTTGGGTTAATCTCACTATCTGCTACGCAGTATTGGTTGTCCATACACCATAATCATTTTTACCTGTAGGCTATCCATGTTCATTCTCGTGTGGACATACATGGTCTCGTAATTGTGTATAATGCCCTATGTTTCTCTGTATACTGTTTACCATCCTGTCTTTTCCCCGATTTTATATTTGAGAATAAAGTGATATTTTGATATATTATCTCCACTTGCTTTTTTGTTTATAGATCAGATACTATACAGGTGGTATGTGCTGCTGTCTAGTTTGGACAGAGAGGTGTTTGTAGGTTTAATAGCTTCAAGGAGTTCCCTGGCATGGCACTTCTTCAAACAAAGTGCAGACGACAAGACCTGAGTGGTTTGCACGCTGTGCCATCAAAGCCTGAAGCGAGGCATTAACGTTCGGAACCTTAGCACAGCCTGCATGACCAGGCACTTGCATGCAAAGCATGCACTGCAGTGGAGTAAACACCTTAAAAACAGGGAACTCACTCAGGCACCCCCGGCTACCTCTTCTGCTGCTGCCGCCTCGTCCTCTTCCGCCGCCTCGTCCTCTTCCTCCGCCTCTGGAGGAACGTTGGCACCTGCCGCCCAGCAAACAGAGGATGTACCACCAACACCACCACCTCCGTCACCAAGCATCTCAACCATGTCACACGGCAGCGTTCAGCTCTCCATCTCACAAACATTTGAGAGAAAGCGTAAATTCCCACCTAGCCACCCTCGATCCCTGGCCCTGAATGCCAGCATTTCTTAACTACTGGCCTATAAAATGCTGTCATTCAGGCTGGTGGACACAGAGAGGTTCAAACAGCTCATGTTGCTTGCTGTCCCACAGTATGTTGTTCCCAGCCGCCACTACTTCTCCAAGAGAGCCGTGCCTTCCCTGCACAACCAAGTATCCGATAAAATCAAGTGTTCACTGCGCAACGCCATCTGTGGCAAGTTCCACCTAACCACAGATACGTGGACCAGTAAGCACAGCCAGGGACGCTATATCTCCCTAACTGCACACTGGGTAAATGTAGTGGTGGCTGGGCCGCAGGCGGAGAGCTGTTTGGCGCATGTCCTTCTGCCGCCAAGGATTGCAGGGCAACATTCTTTGCCTCCTGTTGCCTCCTCCTCCTACTCGGCTTCCTCATTCTCTTCTTCCACCTGCTCAGCCACACACCTTCACCACCAACTTCAGCACAGCCCGGGGTAAACGTCAGCAGGCCATTCTGAAACTCATATGTTTGGGGGACAGGCCCCACACCGCACAGGAGTTGTGGCGGGGTATAGAACAACAGACCGACGAGTGGTTGCTGCTGGTGAGCCTCAAGCTCGGCCTGGTGGTGTGCGATATTGGGCGAAATCTAGTTGCAACTCTGGGACTAGCCGGTTTGACGCACATCCCTTGCCTGGAGCATGTGCTGAATCTGGTGGTGCAGAAGTTCATTCACAACTACCCCAACATGTCAGAGCTGCTGCATAAAGTGTGGGCCGTCTGTTCGAGCTTCCGGCGTTCACATCCTGCCGCTGCTCGCCTGTCTGCGCTACAGCGTAACTTCGGCCTTCCCGCTCACTGCCTCATATGCGACGTGCCCACCAGGTGGAACTCTACCTTGCACATGCTGGACAGACTGTGCGAGCAGCAGCAGGCCATAGTGGAGTTTCAGCTGCAGCACACACGGGTCAGTCGCACTGCAGAACAGCACCACTTCACCACCAATGACCGGGCCTCCATGCGAGACCTGTGTGCCCTGTTGCGCTGTTTCGAGTACTCCACCAACATGGCCAGTGCCGATGACGCCGTTATCAGCGTTACAATACAACTTCTATGTCTCCTTGAGAAAACACTTAGGGCGATGATGGAAGAGGAGGTGGCCCAGCAGGAGGAGGAAGAGGTGTCATTTTTAGCACTTTCAGGCCAGTCTCTTCGAAGTGACTCAGAGGGAGGTTTTTTGCAACAGCAGAGGCCAGGTACAAATGTGGCCAGCCAGGGCCCACTACTGGAGGACGAGGAGGTGGAGGAGGATGAGGATGAAGCATGTTCCCAGCGGGGTGGCGCCCAACGCAGCTCGGGCCCATCACTGGTGCGTGGCTGGGGGGAAACGCAGGACAATGACGATACGCCTCCCACAGAGGACAGCTTGTCCCTACCTCTGGGCAGCCTGGCACACATGAGCGACTACATGCTGCAGTGTCTGCGCAACGACAGCAGAGTTGCCCACATTTTAACGTGAGCAGACTACTGGGTTGCCACCCTGCTGGATCCACGCTACAAAGACAATGTGCCCACCTTACTTCCTGCACTGGAGCGTGATAGGAAGATGTGCGAGTACAAGCGCACATTGGTAGACACGCTACTGAGAGCATTCCCAAATGTCACAGGGGAACAAGTGGAAGCCCAAGGCCAAGGCAGAGGAGGAGCAAGAGGTCGCCAACGCAGCTGTGTCACGGCCAGCTCCTCTGAGGGCAGGGTTAGCATGGCAGAGATGTGGAAAAGCTTTGTCAACACGCCACAGCTAACTGCACCACCACCTGATACGGAACGTGTTAGCAGGAGGCAACATTTCACTAACATGGTGGAACAGTACGTGTGCACACCCCTCCACGTACTGACTGATGGTTCGGCCCCATTCAACTTCTGGGTCTCCAAATTGTCCACGTGGCCAGAGCTAGCCTTTTATGCCTTGGAGGTGCTGGCCTGCCCGGCGGCCAGCGTTTTGTCTGAACGTGTATTCAGCACGGTAGGGGGCGTCATTACAGACAAATGCAGCCGCCTGTCTACAGCCAATGTGGACAAGCTGACGTTCATAAAAATGAACCAGGCATGGATCCCACAGGACCTGTCCATCCCTTGTGCAGATTAGACATTTATAACTACCTCCCCTTAACCATATATTATTGTACTCCAGGGCACTTCCTCGTTCAATCCTATTTTTATTTTCATTTTACCATTATATTGCGGGGCAACCCAAAGTTGAATGAACCTCTCCTCTGTCTGGAAGTGACAAAGGTAAGGAAATTTCACGGGTAGGGGAAATATCACGGAACACCGGTCGTAACGCTAG
Source organism: Bufo gargarizans (assembly GCF_014858855.1). Lineage (NCBI taxonomy): Eukaryota > Metazoa > Chordata > Amphibia > Anura > Bufonidae > Bufo > Bufo gargarizans. The sequence continues at coordinate 375,969,048 of NC_058083.1, read as the reverse complement.
TATCTACAGAGGAGTCATAGCAGCAAACACATGACACTAGGTCACATGATCGCTCTATCCTCCTCATAATGGTGACCAAAATCTACAGAACATGAAAAAATTTAATAAGCAGAATACATATAGGGAGAAGCAGTAAGTAAATAACCAAGGTCTAAAGTCTACATTTAACTTATTCGGTTTAAGAGTATTTAATGATGAAATCCAATGAATTTCCCGTCTCTTTAATGCCAAGTTCCTATTGCCACCTTTTCGGGAAACTGGAACATAGTCCAATAGCATACATTTTAGATCACCTTGATTCTGTCGAAGCTGCACAAAGTGCTTCGAGACAGGAAGGTCCAAGATTTTTTTTTATTATGTATTGAGTGAGACTAGAGTTGAGTGGACACCTGGATGTTCGGGTTTGACTGGTTCGGCCGAACTTCACAAAAAAGGTCGAGTTCGGGACCCGAACCTCATTGAAGTCAATGAGGACCTGAACATTAAAGGGGGGGGGGGCGGAGCTTGCGCCAGACCGACATGGACGTCTGTGTCTGAGCTCTGTGAGGAAGACGCCACTTTACAACAGCTTACTTGAGACCCCGGACTAAAAAATGGGCAAGATCGGTCAGCAAAGGACCGAGGATTCGTCCCAGCACCAGAAGAACCCTGTAAATAGCGGAGACATGGACCGCTTTATCAAAAAAGCAGCCGCTACATACGTGGCCAAGGAGCCTAAGATGGCGCCGATCCCTTGCAGAGAGTCTGCTGAGCTAGACCCGGACGCACAAGAGGATACAAGCGACACTGACAGTGCCAAAAGCTGCAAGCACCTTCCGATTTCAAGGAAGTACCTAGACCTGGCCCTCCAGAAACAATGGACCCTCTGGTAGGTGAAATTTCTTCACTGAGGGAGAACATTAGACACGTGGGTGGCAGGGTTGAAGCGTTAGAAGAGACGCAAGCAGCCATGTTAGACTTTCAAGCCGCATTGTCCTCAAGCCTACAGAAATGCCAGACACACCTCAATGCGGTTTATAATGCCCTAGAGGATCAAGAAAACCGCGGCAGGAGAAATAACCTCAGGTTCAGAGGTGTCCCTGAATCAGACTCCCCGCGCGAAGTTCCGGATATTGTCAGAACCATTTGTTTGGATTTATTAGGCCAGGACTGCCCCGACCCTCTAATTATTGAAAGGGGCAACCGCGCTCTTCGTCCGAAACCGGACGCAAACAATCCCCCTAGGGACATCATATGCCGCTTCTTACATTTTCAAGATAAGGAAGCTGTCCTAAATAAAGCTTGCAGACCTGAAGGAGTGAAGTTCAACGGAGCGATTGTTTCAGTTTTTCAAGATCTCGCACCTATCACCCTCCAGAAAAGGAAAGCATTAAAACCATTAACAGAATGGCTCAGGAACCGTAAAATACTATATAGGTGGAACTTTCCGTTCAGCCTCTCTTTTGCATTCAACGGCAGAAGAATCACCATCAGAACCCACTCTGACTTAGGCCCATTATACGATCTGCTGGACATTTCTCCCTTAGACATAGAAGATTGGGACTTGGTTTATGATCTAACGATGCTGCCGGAGATACCCAAGTACACCTCCTTTGAAACTAAAGACACCCCAAAATTGCGCCGTCAAAAGAAAAGAAATCAATCTCTTACTCCTAGGCGCTGATCTTCTTTCTGGTTCCTCTGATCCTTTACACCCTTTTTTCCCTGCAGAAGCTCCTGATATTGTATAAAGCAACCACGAAATGGCCCGGACTTCTTCTGCAAAGTTTCACCTGCGCGATGGCTCTACACCCATCTTCAAGACTGTCCGCCAGAGGGTTGATTATCTTTTCTGCACTAAACGCCCATACAGATAACAGTTGACCCCTTTACCCCCTTGGGGCGAAAGTAGGGCTTTTTATAATCCTCTCCTTTGCCCCTACTTAATATTTCCCCAAGAAGGAATCTACCCATAGATCTCTAAATTCTTATCTCCCCTATCAATGCCACTATTCCTTTTCCTCTGCTATCCCCTTCCTCCCCTCTCATCCACCTCATCCTCCCTCCCTACTTGTGTCCTTATGCCCTTCCTTCTCTATACGTATTTACCTATTGACCCATTTTTATGTCTAAGACCCTTAATTAAACAATCTTCACCTTATATCTTCTGATTTAGGTCTAACAATCTTCTCTCCTTGTAAAGTAGTTGTCATTTACTAGTGACAAACCTTATTCCCCCTCAAGCCCTCCTCTGGCATTAACATGCTGCCTTTTCATCCTTGTTCTCAAGTTACACTTGTCAATTATGTTTTTTCTTATGTTTTACTTTATATGGTCCTTTAACAGATTATCTGAGTTTCATCTGAGGCGGAGGCTTTCTTCCAGGCACCGGCGCGTTGAAAGAGATAAGTTCCATCTAATTTTCTCCTTACACGCTTTTGTCATAAAGGTGTTGTTCCAGCGTGCCAGAACCTTTACATACCCTTATGATGGCCTTCAAATTAGCTTCATGTAAGGGGATGTAACTCTCCTTCAAAGAGGAGCCACATTTTTGGGATTCTGAAAAGGGAAAATGCAAACATTATTTTTCTACAGGAGACCCACTTTAAACTAAATCACTTTCCCAATCTCTCCTTCTCTGTGTTCCCCATTTCGTTCCACAGTGGCTCCCCTCATCTAATTCGAAGGGGGTTAGCATAGGGTTCCACAAAAAAATCCCTTTCCTCCTAGTAGATCAAATCTGTGACCCGGAAGGTAGATATATCATGATTAAAGGCACAATAGGTCAACATCTATTTACTTTTATAAATATATACGCTCCTAACACCAACCAAAAACACTGGCTGATTGATATCCTGAAGAGATCAGAATCTTTCAGAGAGGGAATTGCTTTCCTCGGGGGAGACTTCAATTTAATTTTTAACCCAATCTTGGACTCCTCCTCAAAAAAATCAGCTCAATCCCAAAAAGCCCTTAGCTCTAGCCTAAAAAATGTAGCCAGAAACCACCTAGTTGATGTTTGGTGCACTCTTCACCCAGACGTAAGGGACTACACCTTTTTCTCTCCTGTACATGGATCATATCAGCGCCTAGACCATGTATTTGTATCTATAGAGCACCTCCAGTACTGTTCCGAGGCGGAAATTGGGTCTATCACCATCTCAGATCATGCCCCAATATTTTTAACCTTTTTGACCCTACCGAACCGTCGCCCCATTAGAAACTGGCGCCTCAATGAAAAACTTTTAGGCCTTCCAGACACCAAAGCTCGCCTAAAAACCCTTCTGGAGAATTACTTCAACACTAATTGCACCCCTGATGTTACACCACATACAATTTGGGATGCCCATGAGGCTTTTATCAGAGGTCACTGTATAAGTATGGGAGCTATATTAAAAAATTTAGATCGAAACAGAGAGATGACCTACATGAGAAAATAAGAGCTCTAGAAAGCACCCATAAGAATTCACTACTACAAGCCCACTTAACTGAGCTTTCTACATGTAGGGCCTCTCTTCAAAATCTCTTAAATGACTCATCTGCAAAATACTTTTTGCACTCACAACAAAAATTTTTTGCACATGGTAACAAAGCATCTAGATTCATGATGCAAAGACTTAGGCCTCATGCACACGACCGTTGTGTGCATCCGTGGCCGTTGTGCCGTTTTCCGTTTTTTTTCACGGACCCATTGACTTTCAATGGGTCCGTGGAAAAATCGGAAAATGCACCGTTTGGCAGCCGCATCCGTGAGCCGTGTTTCCTGGCCGTGAAAAAAATATGACCTGTCCTATTTTTTTCACGGCCAACAGTTCACGGGCCCATTCAAGTCAATGGGTCCGTGAAAGAACACGGATGCACACAAGATTGGCATCCGTGTCCGTGATCCGTGGCCGTAGGTTTTAGTTTCATACAGACGGATCCGAAGATCCGTCTGCATAAAAGCTTTTTCAGAGCTGAGTTTTCACTTCGTGAAAACTCAGATCCGACAGTATATTCTAACACAGAGGCGTTCCCATGGTGATGGGACGCTTCTAGTTAGAATACACTACAAACTGTGTACAAGACTGCCCCCTGCTGCCTGGCAGCACCTGATCTCTTACAGGGGGATATGATAGTACAATTAACCCCATCAGGTGCGGCACCTGAAGGGGTTAATTGTACTATCATATCCCCCTGTAAGAGATCAGGGCTGCCAGGCAGCAGGGGGCAGACCCCCCCCCCCTCCCCAGTTTGAATATCATTGTGCGGCCCCCCCTCCCCTGTTGTTAACTCGTTGGTGGCCAGTGTGCGCACCCCCCTCCCTCCCTCCCTCTATTGTTTTAATACATTGGGGCCAGTGTGCGCGCCCCCCCCCCCAACCCCCCCCTCCCTCCCTCTATTGTTTTAATACATTGGGGCCAGTGTGCGCACCCCCCCAACCCCCCCCCCTCCCTCCCTCTATTGTAATAATAGCATTGGGGCCAGTGTGCGCACCCCCCCCCCCCCCCCGCGATCATCGGTGGCAGCGGAGTAGAAGATTTTCATACTTACCTGGCTGCTGGCTGCTGCGATGTCTGTGTCCGGCCGGGAGCTCCTCCTACTGGTAAGTGACAGCAATGCGCCGCACAGACCTGTCACTTACCAGTAGGAGGAGCTCCCGGCCGGACACAGAGATCGCAGCAGCCAGCAGCCAGGTAAGTATGAATCTTCTACTCCGCTGCCACCGATGATCGGGGGGGGGGGGGGGGTTGGCGCACACTGGCCCCGATGCTATTATTACAATAGAGGGAGGGAGGGGGGGGGGGTTGGGGGGGCGCGCACACTGGCCCCAATGCTATTATTACAATAGAGGGAGGGAGGGAGGGGGGTGCGCACACTGGCCACCAACCAGTTAACAACAGGGGAGGGGGGGCCCACTGGCCACCAATGAGTTAAAAACAGGGGGGGGGGTCTGCCCCCTGCTGCCTGGCAGCACCTGCCAGGCAGCAGGGGACAGTCATGTACACAGTTTTTTTGTATATTCTAACCTGAAGCGTCTCCATCACCATGGGAACGCCTCTGTGTTAGAATATACTGTCGGAAATGAGTTTCACGATGTAGCTCATATCCGACAGTATATTCTAACATAGAGGCGTTCCCATGGTGATGGGGACGCTACAAGTTAAAATATACCATCGGATTGGAGAAAACTCCAATCCGATGGTATAACAGAACTCCAGACTTTACATTGAAAGTCAATGGGGACGGATCCGTTTGAAATGGCACCATATTGTGTCAACGTCAAACGATCCGTCCCCATTGACTTGCATTGTAATTCAGGACGGATCCGTTTGGCTCCGCACGGCCAGGCGGACACCAAAACGACTTTTTTTTCATGTCCGTGGATCCTCCAAAAATCAAGGAAGACCCACGGACGGAAAAACGGTCACGGATCACGGACCAACGGAACCCCGTTTTGCGGACCGTGAAAAAAAACGTCCGTGTGCATGAGGCCTTAAACGGAGAAAACTCAACAACTTTGTTCATAAAATGAAAATCCCAGAAGGCTCCTTGACTTTTGATTCTGATCGAATAGCCTCCCTTTTTAGAGATTTTTATGATTCCCTCTATAATTTACACCCCCTGAACCAGCCTAAAAAAGTCCCAGAAGCTGTCCCTGACCATATGATCTTCCTAAAAGGCCTAGATCTCCCGCAGTTAATGCACCTAGATAGACTCCAACTTTCTGCCCCCTTTACTCGGAAGAATTGCTAAAAGTCATCAGAGATTCCCCCAAGGGTAAATGCCCATCCCTTACTATAACACTTTCCACGAAATATTAATCCCCCATCTACTGCCTATTTTCAATGCAACTCTGCAGGGTGTCCCTTTAACCGGAGATATGACCAGAGCCTATATCACAGTGATCCCTAAGGAGGGTAAAGATCATACTCTTTGCCCCAATTTTAGGCCCATCTCCTTACTCAACATAGACCTGAAGCTTTTAGCAAAACTGCTAGCCAATAGATTAGCTAAATTCCTCCCAAACTTGATCCATAGAGACCAAGTAGGTTTCATCAAAAACAAAGAAGGTAAGGATAATGCAGCTACGGTACTCAACATCCTCTGTTAAGAAACGGGCTCTACCTCTGGTCCTTCTCAGCACAGACGCTGAGAAGGCCTTTGATAGAGTTAGCTGGCCCTTCATGTACTCAGTTCTACACTCTATCAACTTTCCTCCCCACTTCATTCAAGCGATACACGTTATGTATTTAAATGCATCGGCCTCCATAACAGTCAACGGTACTTTGTCAGATCCCTTCCGAATAAGTAACGGTACATGTCAAGGTTGCCCCCTGTCACCCCTCCTCTTTGTCTTAACCTTAGAGCCCCTACTGCAATCTATTAGGTTAGACAATGACATCCAAGGTATAACCTTGGGTGACCAGCAACACAAAATAGCCGCATTCGCGGATGATATGCTAATAATGGTCCATAATCCAACCACGGCTCTCCCTAAGATTTATAAACATTTAGAAAACTTTGGCTCTCTTTCTAACCTTAAAATCAACCATAATAAATCATTCATAATCTCTACGGGCATTTCCAATACTTTAAAGAAACACTTAATTCAAAATTCGCCTTTTAACTGGTCCTCCCCACACTTAACATTTTTAGGAGTCAAGCTTGGTACAGACCCCAGCCAATTTTTTATTTGAATTATCTCCCTCTTTTACAGAAAATCAAATCTGACCTAGGAGCTTTAGATATCCCTATCCTTTCCTGGTTTGGGAGAAAGAATATACTAATGTATCTGATCATACCTAAATTGACATATCTTCAACAAACACTCCCATTACCTATACCCTCTACTTATTATGCTTCTCTCCGCGTTCTGTTTAGATCCTTCATTTGGTCTGGGAGGAGGGCTAGGATTTCATATAGAGCCTTAACTTACTCAAAAGAGAAAGGGGGAATTTCACTACCGGACACAGAACTATACGGTAGAGCTGTCCTTCTGGCAAGAGTGGTGGATTTGATGAGATGCCCTCTCCACAAATCGTGGGTCGCAATGGAGCAATCCCTTCTTGGCTCAACATTTACAGCCTTTTTACTGGGCAAATTATCCTCTATACCTCCTCGCTCTAACATATCTCCGGTTATGAAAGCTACCCTACAGGCTTTGAACACTCTGCAGAGATCTCCCAATGGCATACCTCTCCCATCCCCAACTCTGTCTGTAGGGGATGTATTTGACCTGGCCCCTCAAGAGCTTAGAGATAGTATCCCACACAAGATTAAACTCTCAAACATGAAAATAATTGATTTATATCAAGAGGGCTCCCTTATCTCCATAAACGATATGCACAAATTACTAGATGTAAGTCCTTCACGTTACAACTTAATATACTTTCTTAGATCATACATGGCCCAACATGGTGGACTAAATAACCTTCTTAGACCCCTTACATGGTTCGAGAGCATTATTTCCCAAACACAGCCACCACTTAAAATTATTTCCCAACTATATAAAAAACTAAGAGATCCTCCATCCTCACTAGTTCTTGCCTTTATTCGCTTGTGGGAGAAGGATCTACATAGAACCTTTCAGGGAGATGAAATTCAGAAATTCTATATCTCCCCTCATACTGCTTCCAGATGTGTGAAGATCCAAGAGAATAGTTACAAAATAATCTCAAGGTGGTACAAAACCCCTGATAAAACGTGCTTATATTCTGCTTCGGTAATTGGACGTGTGCTGGAGGTGCTCGAAAGATAGAGGTACATACATTCATATATGGTGGAGTTGCCCTAAAATTCTTCTCTGGTGGGAAAATATTTTCAGGCAAGGCAATCAGATTTGTGGAGCCAATTACCCTGCTTCTCCCGAAATTGCCCTTCTAAATCTCTTTCCCAGGGACCTACACACACCCATATTAAAGCTATTAAAAAACCTACTAATCGCGGCCAAACTTTTGATCCCAACCATGTGGCTCTCTCCTGAACTCCCATCTTGGGAACAATGGTTCCTCAAGATTGACCAGATATATAGACTCGAGGAGATATCCTCCTGGGAAGAGCGCTCACACCATAACTTTGACAAGACGTGGAAGGAATGGAAGTCCTTCAGGGGATATAACCCCTAAAGCTCTTAAGGAACGCTTTCCCTCGTAAAATCAGAGGGAGTCCTCTGTGGGACAGTTGACCTCACTTGCTATCACTCTAGTATTCTGACCCGCAGCTACTGGAGAAAATTCGCCTATCCCGCCTCAGATCATGATTCTAGCTTTAATACTCTAGATTAAATCATTTGAATGCTTTTGCCTTATATAGCTATAAATATGTGACCAGTTGTTTTTTTCTCCACCCCTTTATTGATGTAATGCTCACTGAAGAAACAAATGTATTATGTTGGAGATTTGCTGTCATATCTATTTACATGATGATATTTTTCTGTATCTATGATATTACTCAATAAAAGAGTTAAAATATATATATAAAAAAAATAGCTTCATAAAAAAAAAAAGAAAAAAAAAAAGAGGATCAGATTTTTTTTTTTTTTTAATTCAAAGCAAATTTTATTGAGCTTAGTAATCAGATACAATAAACGAGTGTTGGAGGTGAGACAATCCTCCACACTTCTACGTTTCACAAAACATAGAAAAATAACATAGCAGAAACTGCAGGTCAGACAATGCGACGCATATGAGACAGATATAATCAAGATACAGATCACAAAGCACCAAATCCTTAGTTTTACAGCAAGACACGGAGGCTCATATTGCTATCTCCTTCTTTACTTTCCACCAATAGCAGCAAAGAAGAAATGTACATAATCATAACAATAAAGGACCCTCCCCTGACAGATCCTATAATAAGCAGTGTCCTCTTCATCAACTTCCTCTTTCTTTGCTGCTCCACCAAAGCTAAGTAACATCTATTCACTATATGGTTATTGCTTTTACTGCGATTTAAGGGTTAATCTCTGAGCTTTAGTTTGCTCAGGGTGCCATGTTTTATGCTGTTTTTCTTTATAGGGTTTTATCCCCTTATATTTATGTTATTTTACTTGGGCCTTTATATCTTGTTGATTTCTGGGCCCTCTTTACCTTCTTGGGGGGGGGGGGTTTCTCCCCCTATTTAGCGTTACCCTATTGTTTTAGTGTCGGTTTTTCTTCCGGCTGCGCTTTGCTATTGGCGATTCTCACCATTTATTTATTCCTCCTGGCCTGCGGCCTGTCCTGCGTCCGGAGGGTTTTCTCCCCTCTTACCTTTTTCCTCAGCGCTCCGCTGTTAGTTTCGCTCCGGCGCAGGCCCGGCTTGGTTTTCCCGCGGGCCGCGAGATCTCGCGAGATCTCGGCGGCCATTTTGGGAGCTCCCGCGCGTGTTATCGCGGGATTTCGGCTCTGCTTGTGCACCGGACGGTATCGGCTACTCTCTGCGGCTACTGGGGTGATTAACCCCTCTCTTGGTTAGTTCTTGGGTTCTGTTAGGCCTACCTCTACCCTTGTTAGTCTCCCCTTAGGTTCTGTGTTGCCATTATTATTATCTTATAGAATTAAACATGTCATCCGACCGATCCCCATCCGGGCCTACCCCCCCTACATCTGGGGACCCCGGAAGGTCTGAGATGAAGGTGCAGGCCCTGGAATTGCAGCGCTCTGTGTCAAGCGCAATAATAGAAGCCATGGGATCCATGTCAACCATGATATCCCAAACCATATCCCAGGCTCATTATCTGCCCATGCTCCTGGCCCCTCTAGTCTGACGCCTATAACTCATCCGCAGCCTGCCACTTGTGATACTCCTAATATACAGGAGAACCTGACTGGTGTGATCTCAGCCACCATTGATAGCGCGCATAGATCGCGCAATAGAGCCTTACTGCGCCAGGCAGAAAGGGCGCGCACGTGGAAATGTGCTAGAGCACAAAACAGTGATGTGGAATCAGAGTTGGATTCTGATGCGGAGGCTTTTGCGGAGGCGAGCGGCAATTTGGAAGTGGAAATGGAATATGACATTCCGGGCACTACTGACCCCGTGCCTTCCACCTCTGGGTCTGTGGGTCCTGCCACCACCACTCCCAATGCGGCACCTGCCCTGGTGGACCCCTCTGGCGACCCTTTATTCGACCCTGATGCCCTCCACCACCCTAGAACGGCGGAGTGGCTGCCGACGGCTCATGTGAGCACGTATCTGGAGCACTGGGTGCGCCGTCCTCTCAGTAGAGGCGCGCAGCAAACTCAGATCCGAATGTCCCAGACCACTAGTTCCCAACAGGGTCTGTGAGACACCTTCAGTCGACCCAAAAATGACCCAGTTCCTGTCTAGGACCGGCTGGAACCCCGGTAAGGGGTTGGATTCGGCACTAAGGAGTTGCCAGGACAAGCTCCTAGACATATTTGGTCCCCTGGCCAAAATTTTTGAGATGGCCGAATCGGCCAGAGTTGACGGCTCTCCAATAACGGAGGAGCTTTCTGGATGGATACAGAGAGCCATCTGTATCGCGGGCAGCTCTAACTCGTCCCTGGCCATTGAACGGCGTAAAGCCATACTGTTCAAAATTGACCCGAAACTGGTTAACCTGGCACTTACCGAGGCAGGAAAGGACGCTAATGGCCTACTGTTTGGGGACTCCTTTATCAAGGACCTCGGCAGATATGTGGGGGCATTTACGGCACTAGACAAGGCCTGGTCCTCCATGCGTAGGGTGTTCCAGGGACGGGTCTCCACCAGGGCCGGCAGTAGTAGGGGCCGCCTGTCCGGCCGTTCCACGTTTCAGGCCCGTAGCTGGGGCAGAGGCTCCTTTTCGCAAAGTCAGCCCTTTCAGGAACAGAGGAACCCTCCTCCATTCTTCCCGGCCAGAGGCGGCCAATGGCGATCGAGGTCCGTTCGAGGGAATCCGTCTTTCTGAAAATCCTACGGTAAGTCTTTCCCCTGTGGGGACTTCTTTGTGTCGGGGGCAGACTCCGTCTTTGTTCCCACGTTTGGTCCGGAATTACATCAGACCCATGGGTGCTGACCACTGTGCAGGGGTTCCACATAGAACTCACGGATTCGCCAAATCTTATCCCTTCACCCCCTCCACTTCCTCTGGCGCGACCAGACAGGGAACTCGTGTACTCAGAACTGTATTCCCTTTTTCAAAAAAGGGCCATAGAAAGGGCCCCTCCTACTCCGGAGGGTGTACTCAGCAACATTTTTCTGGTTCAGAAAAAGGGCGGACAAATGCGTCCGGTGATAAATCTTCGTGCCCTTAACGCAGTGGTGCGCTATCGCCACTTCAAGATGGAGGAAATTCACCTCCTTCGGGACTTGCTGGTTCCGGGGGACTGGATGGTGAAGCTGGACCTCAAAGATGCTTATCTTACGGTCCCGATTGCCTCCACGTCCAGGAATCTCCTGCGCTTCCTATGGAGGGGCGAAGTGTGGCGCTTCACTTGCCTTCCATTCGGCCTTTCTTCAGCGCCTTGGTGCTTTACCAAACTTCTGCGCCCGGTCATGGCCTGGCTACGGAGTCGGGGGGTGCGTCTAGTCATCTATCTAGACGACATCCTCATTATGCATCAATGTCAGTCGACGCTGCTTCAACACCTTCAGTGGACCTCGAACCTCCTTACGGCTCTTGGCTATCTGCTGAACCCCAAGAAGTCCTGCCTCACGCCGTCTCGACGGATGGAGTTCCTGGGCTTCACGGTGGACTCTGTCGCGGAATCTCTCAGTCTTCCGTCAGAGAAATTGCGGACGATACGCAAGGAGTTGAGACATGCTCTCTCAGCTACCTCCCTATCCTTACGCCACCTGGCTCGCATCATTGGCCTGTTGGCCTCCTCTATCCAGGCGGTGTTCCCCGCTCCTCTCCATTATCGGGCTCTACAACGCCTGAAGATCGCCCACCTTCGTACTGGGGCCTCGTTCGCGGACGCGGTGGTTCTGGATCAAGAGGCTCGGGAGGAACTCTGTTGGTGGATATGCAACTTGGATGCCTGGAACGGCAGAGCGATCTTCGGATTTCAACCAGAATTCACGGTGGAGTCGGACGCGAGTCTCCAAGGTTGGGGTGCCCACTGCGAGGGTGTTTCCACAGGGGGTCGATGGTCGGAGGACGAGACCCAATTCCACATCTACGCTCTGGAACTTCTGGTGGGCTCCTTGGCCATCCGGAGTTTTACCAAGGACATCGCACATGCGTGCATCCGTCTACGCATGGACAATGTGTCGGCGGTCCGCTATGTCAATCACCTGGGCGGCACCCAATCGGCTACCTTGGCCCGACTGGCGAAAGAGTTCTGGTCCTACTGTCTTCCAGGGACATCATGGTACAGGCGGAGTACCTTCTGGGTCTACACAACTACCGAGCGGATCGGAGTTCCAGATGCTTCACGGACGGCAGCGATTGGAGGCTCGCACCGGAGATGTTCTCCGTGATCTCGGACGCCTGGGGTCCTTGTGCCATAGACCTTTTTGCGTACCGGCTCAATACTCACCTGCCCAGGTTCTTCAGCTGGCGCCCGGATCCGGAGGCGGTGGATGCGTTTCTCCAGGACTGGTCATCAGCTCTACATTACGCGTTTCCACCTTTTGCCATGATCCCGAGGATGTTGCTACAGACTCGTCGTCAGCATGCGGAGTTGGTGGTGGTGATCCCTTTCTGGGGGTCTCAAACCTGGTACCCGATCCTCCTGGAACTCCTAGTGGATGCACCTCTCCTCCTTCCGGATCGGACGGATCTCCTCCAGGACCCTCTGGGTGCTCCACACCCCCTGCTGGGCGACGGATCCCTTCAACTTCTGGCGTGCTGACTCTCAGGACTCCCGGTGAGGTCGAGGGAATTTCGGAGGCAACTAGACGCCTCCTGGACAACGCTTGGGCTCCCGGCACCAGAAAGTCTTACCGGGCAGCTTAGGGATCTTGGGTTAGCTGGTGCCTGGAACGGGACCTGGATCCCATTTCGGCGCCTGTGACCCATTTATTACAATTCCTTACGTCTCTTTTGAGGCAGGAAAAGCTTATCGGACCATTAATTTGTTCCGTTCAGCGATCTCTTCTACTCATCAGGGTTTTGATGGTGTTCCGGCGGGTCAACACCCTTCGGTGTCACGCCTTCTGCGTGGCTCACGCTTGGCTCGGCCTCCTCGGCCACGCTTCACCACTACGTGGGACGTTTCCCTGGTCCTTTCTTTCTTCTCTGCGTGGCCTGAAAACGCGGCTCTTTCCCTCCGTCAGCTGTCGGCCAAGTTGCTGACCCTCTTTTGCCTCATTTCCTGTAAGAGGGTTTCCGATGTCAGGGCTCTGGATCATGATGCGAGATCCTTTACTCCTGAGGGCGTCACATTTCACATTACGCGGCGCACCAAGACCAATATTCGGTCTGTGTCTTATCCCTGTTTCCCGTCTTCCCCGGCGCTTTGTCCTGTGGCCTGCTTGCGGGAATATGAGTTGCGCACTCGGGCTCACCGCTCTGCGGACGTTCCACAGTTGTTCCTCTCTATTCGCCATCCCTTTGACCCGGTGTCTAGTCCCACTTTGGCGCGTTGGATGAAGTGGGTCATGTCCCTTTCGGGGATTGATACGGCGGTCTTTACCGCTCATTCGGCCAGGGGCGCGGCTCCCACTGCCCTGGCTGTTTCGGGGGCTCGTTTGGAGGACATTTTGCGTTTGGCTGACTGGTCTAAGGCCACGACGTTTAGAGAATTTTATTTTCGGCCGCCACCTCATGTGTTTTCATCGATTATTGATCAGCTTTGAACTTGCAATATGAGCCTCCGTGTCTTGCTGTAAAACTAAATGATTTTCCTATTTCATGACGTAAAGTCATAGTTTTATTAAAGACACGGAGGCGAGTATTGCCCGCCCTGGATATTTCTCCTGCCCGCCCTTTTGTGGTGTTATTATTATTGGACTGTTTACATTGTCTTTTATGGTTATTTACTACGTATAATTGTATTAATGACTGTTTATGGTTCTGTTTTCAGCGACCTTATAATGTACGACCGTTTCCAGGGTCGATCTTGCTCAGTTTCTGACTGATTCTTACACTGGCTATATTATTTGCTCTGTTTCAGGTTGAAGTTTCCTCGGCGTATGGACTTCTACGTTGTCCCAGGTTTCCTGAGGTGTTAGCCATGTTGGCTTGAATTCTACAGTGTGATGGACCAGAATGGTTAGTTCTCGGGTCCAGTTCCAGTTTCCAGTTACGGTTACGGTTATGCAGTTGGTGTCACGGCTACAAAGAAAGAGGAAGTTGATGAAGAGGACACTGCTTATTATAGGATCTGTCAGGGGAGGGTCCTTTATTGTTATGATTATGTAAATTTCTTCTTTGCTGCTATTGGTGGAAGGTAAAGAAGGAGATAGCAATACTCGCCTCCGTGTCTTTAATAAAACTATGACTTTACGTCATGAAATAGGAAAATCATTTAGTTTAATACCAGCAATATCGACAATAGTCACCTAACTCTATTGTCATCAAGAGTCCCAGTGTATCACACTTTCCCTCATCCGAGACAGGTTGGAGAGAAGGGGGGGGGGATCTTATCTGCAGATGGGTTTCAGATAGTGGGGTGTGAAGGGGCCAGAAAAGAGACTGAAAGACTCAATATATGTGATTGGCTCCTATGCATGAAGTTGGCAATGTAAGATTAGTTGGTACTAATCTTCTGGTATCCTCTAAATGAGATCGATCTGTCCCAGATCTTAAGAAATGTATGGTGTGATCTAAGTTCCCATGTAGATAGTTCCTCTAGTCTATAGATCTGATCAATTCTCTGAAACCATTGATCCAAAGGAGGAATATCCGTGGATAGCCACATTAGAGGGATCAGTAGTTTAGCAGCATTCAGCAGGTGCTTAAAAAGTAACAAGTTAGGAAGGGAAAGGTCTTGTGGGAAAAGGTTTAAGAGAGCCACTTCAGGAGATGTATTTATATCAGAACCACAAATCTCATTGCTTGTTTGGAAAATTTTCTTCCACCATACTGATAATAGCGGACACGTCCACCATATGTGAAAGTAGGTACCTCTCTGTTTCAAACATCTCCAGCAACTGTCAGAAGCCGAAGTTGAGTACATACAAGTTTTGTCGGGGGTTTTATACCACCTTGTGATAATTTTGTAATTATTCTCCTGAATTTTAACACATCTCGAGGCTTTGTGTGAGGAGTTGAAGATAGTATTGGTATCAACTGGGGTTAAGCAGTGACCTAAATCGTTTTCCCATAATCTAATGAATCTAATCTTTTATACCACTGTGAGATCATCTTATGAGGTGGGGGATTTTGAGTGGTTATATGTTCAAACCAGGTTATGGGCCGTAGTAGAGTATGTAATTGGGCATTCTGGGACATGTAGGCCTGCAAAAAGTGGAGGCCCGAAAAATTTTAACCGGGGACTTCTAAAAGATCACTCATATCCCTTATGGAGAGTAATTGGCCATCTTTGTAGAGGTCTACCAGACTCACTGACGACCTACTAATTCCAACGGAAAGGCTATCTCTTAGAGCTTGTGGGGCTAGATGGCAGACATCAGCTACCTTGAGAGTCGGCGATGGTAGCGGAGAGTTTAAGGGGGTGTTTTGCAGGGAGTACCAAGCATGTAGGGTAGCTTTTATGGTAGGAGAAAGATTGGGGTGTGTATGTATCTGGGATATACGACCTAAAAGGGACGCTTTGAAAGGGGTCCCCAGTAAAGATTCTTCCATTAAGACCCAAGATTTATGTTCAGAGGCCACCAACCAGTCTACCACTCTAGTAAGCAGAACAGCTGAACCATATAGTTCGGGGTCTGGCAGAGCTATGTCACCCCTCTCTCTCGGGTAGGACAGCATCCTATATGACAACCTAGCCTTCTTTTTGTTCCATATGAAGGATCTGAACATTGATTTGAGTTTTGAGTTGTAGTTGGACGGGACTGAGATAGGCAAAGTCTGTTGAAGATAAGTGAGCTTGGGGAAAATAAGAGAGAGGAGAATATTTTTCCTCCCAAACCATGAGAGTGTAGGGACATCCAGGGAATTGATATCCTCAATCAGTTTATTCTGGAGAGGGATATAGTTTAAGTTAAAAAGATGCTTAGGGTCGGCGCTTATTTTCACCCCTAAATAGGTTAAATACGGGGAAGACCAATTGAAAGGCGAGCAGGCTTCAAGGCGAGTCTTAACAGCATTCCCAATGCCAGTAGAAATTATCAGTGATTTATTGTGGTTGACTTTGAAGTCAGAAAGAGCTCTGTAAACTTCTAGATGGCCGTAAATTTTAGGCAAAGCTGTTTCAGGGTTACCAATATTAATAGAATATCATCTGCGAAGGCGGTGACTTTGTGCTGCTGATCCCCAAGAGTTATTCCCTGGATGTCCCTATACATCCGAATGGTCTGAAGAAGAGGTTCAAGAGCAAGGACAAATAATAGGGGGGAAAGTGTACAGCCCTGGCGAGTACCATTACGTATTCTAAAGGGATCTGACAGAGTATCGTTAACCCTTCGATGGCATTAATGAAGGAGGGGGGAATGTTACGAGTGCGCAGTGCTGAGTACATAAAGGACCATTTGACTCTGTCAAATGCCTTCTCCGCATCTGTGCTAAGAAGGACAAGGGGCAGGTTTTTCCTTTTGACATAATGGATAATGTTGAGTATTCGGGATGTATTGTCCTTCCCCTCTCTATGTTTCACAAATCCTACTTGATCTCTATAAATTAGTGAGGGGAGCAATTTCGCCAGTCTGTTCGCCAACATTTTGGCTAAGATTTTCAAATCTATATTGAGGAGGGATATGGGACTATAGTTGGGACAGAGTGAATGGTCTTTACCTTCTTTAGGGATTAACGTAATGTGGGCTTTGGTCATATCAGCAGATAAGGGAACGCCTCTTAAGGAGTCGTTGTAGATTGGCAGGAGGTGAGGGATCAATATTTCGTGGAAGGATAAATAGTACGGTATCGGGAGTCCATCTGGGCCTGGGCATTTCCCTCTGGGGGAACTCTTAATTGCATCTAAAATTTCGTCATGAAAGAAAGGAGAAGCTAAATGGATTCTATCTTGTTCCGTGATCAGGGGGAGTGCTAGGTTCTCCAGATATGAACTAGAGGGTGTCGAGGAATCTGTGCTACCCGAGAGAGAGTGTGCGGAATCTAGGTTGCAGAGGGATTGGTAATACTCTCTAAATAGTGAGGCGATTTTGGTCGACTCAAAAGTTAGCCCGCCTTCCGGGGTTTTCAGTTTATGAATATAGTTATTTGATTTCCTGCTCTTAAGCCTAGCCATCATGTAACGGGAGGCTTTGTTCCCATGAGCGAACATTTTGTATTGTGAGTGTAGAAAAAGTTTGGCTGATGCCATGTTCAAAAGATTTTTGAGGGAGGCTCTACATATGGATAATTCCTGTAAGTGAGCTTCCAGCAGAGATCTTTTGTGTGCGCTTTCCAAGGAGTTAATCTTGGTGAGTAGAGAGTCTATTTGCTTTTGCCTGTCTCTTTTAAGGTGGGCCCCTAAGCTAATACAATGGCCCCTAATAAATGCTTTGTGGGCATCCCAAATAGTCTGTGGTGAAACCTCTGGGGTACAGTTAGTGTCAAAGTATTCTACTAAAAGGCGTTGTAGCTTAGTTCTACTATCTTGTGAACCTATGAGCAGTTCATTAAACCGCCATTGGCTAGTGGTTTTATGAGTAAGAGGAGGTTTTATGTGGATGTATATGGGGGCATGATCCGAAAGGATAATGGACCCCATAGCCGCCTCTGAGCAGAGCTGGAGATGTTCCTTTGAGATAAACAGGTAGTCTAAACGTTGATATGACTTATGCATTGGTGAAAAAAAGGTATAGTCCCTAGAGTCAGGGCTGTGAAGTGCGCCATACATCAATTAAGCGAGCCTTCGCTAGTGCCCGGATAAGGGAGCTAAGTCCTTTCTGTGATTGAACAGATTTATGGGATGAGGAATCTATCAAGGGGTTGAGAACAAGGTTCAGGTCCCCTCCCATTACCGTAACTCCTTCTCTAAAAGATTCAATTTTTGCTAAAAAGGGATCTAAGCCAAGGGATCTGTCGGTTATTCGGGGCATATACATTTACGAAAGTATACAGGTGTTGGCCTATCTTCCCTTTAACCATTATGAAACGGCCCTCAGGGTCACACAATTGGTCGTCTAGAATAAAGGGTATTTTGCTCTGGAACCCTATGCTTACTCCTTTGGAGTTAGATGTAGGGGAACCACAATGATACCAATTTGAGAAATAAGAGTGGGATAAATTTGGAAAATGTTGAGACTTAAAGTGGGTCTCCTGTAGAAATACAATGTTCGCTTTATCCTTCCTCAAAATTCTAAATATCTGGCTGCGTTTAGAAGGCGAGTTGCATCCCTTTACATTATATGAGGCAATTTTAAGAGCCATCATGGAAATATAAAGGAAGCTGTAGAAAAGCCGGGTCTGAGAAGCAGAGCTCAAGCGCACACGTCCATTCAGGTCTGGCGCTAGCTCCGCCCCCCAGGACCCAAACTTTTAAGCACTAAAATGGCTCTAAAAATGTAATGGAAATAGCTAGAGGGCTGCAAATGCTAGCAAAATGTGACTAAGAGCATGGCAAGTGCTCTGCAAACAAATGTGGATAGGGAAATTACTTCAAATACCATAAAATACATAAAAAATAATAATCTTGATCTAGGAGGACGAGGTCCATATGGAGTAGGAGGTTGAGGAGGCAGTGGTATACACTGTTTTTCATTTTTTTTTAACATTTATTTATTTTTTTTTAAATTAGGGTACACCCCAAAACATTGGGAAATATAACCTGTTGATAACCCCCTCCATCCGTGCTAAACAAATGTTCAGACAATACACTGGCTGCGGGGCAGGCCAGCACCTCCAAGACATAAAGGACAAGCTCAGGCCATGTGCCCATTTTGGAGACCCAGAAATTATCAGTCAGTACGTGTAGGCGTGTGCACACATAGTGCTCCACCATGTTGATGTTCTTTTCTGCGCCTACCATGTTGTTCACGGTTAGCGGCAAATCAGGGTTCCCTGGAAAGGGAGAGTGAGAAAGGGATACCACATCCAAGGGAGGTTAATTGTTTGAAGTTAAATATGAACGAGCGCAAAAGTGGTAAAAATTATTGAAGCGCGAATGTGGGACAAGTTGTTAAAGTTTAAGCATTGAATGAAAGGAGGGGGCGCGCATCAATTAAAGAAGAATTTTTGACATTTTATTCCCTGTCACCTACACAGAAAACGGGTTTGTACATGGCAAAATTGGTAAAATGTCACCTGGCAATGTAACAGACGATTTTTTGAAATTTTATGTTCCTGTCACCGATGCAGAGCAAGGGTTTAATCACGGCAAAAATGGTCAAATGTCACCCAAGAATGTAACAGGTAAATTAGTAAAATGTTTTTACCTGTCTACTAGGCATAGCAGGGGTATATCACAGCCAAAAATTTGTGAATTTCACCCAAAAATGTAACAGACAAATTTGTGAAATGTTTTTACCTGTCTACTAGGTACAGCAGGGGTATATCACACCAACAAATTGGTGTATTTCAACAGAATATGTAACAGACAAATTAGGGAAATGTTACCTAGTGGGTAGTGTCTAGTAGGTACAGAAGGGGTAGATCACACCCAAAAACTGGCAAATGTCACCCGAAAATGTTACAGACAAATTAGTGAAATGTTTTTACCTGTCTACTAGGTAGAGCAGGAGTATATCATACCCAAAAATGGTTAAATTTTACCTAAATATGTAACAGACAAATTAGTAAAATGTTTTTACCTGTCTACTAGGTATAGCAGTGGTATATCACACCCAAAAACTGGTGAATTTCACCCGAACATGTAACAGACAAATTAGTGAAATGACATGAAATAAAATGCGTACAAATAAAAAAATAATAATCTTGATTTATGAGGTGGAGGTCCATATGGAGTATGAGTTTGAGGAGGAGGTGGATGTAGTGTTGTAGGTGGGAGATGCGGTGGAGGGGGACAAGATAGCCAACACTGTGGGAAATATCCGCTGTCACGTGGGAATGCCACCAGCAGCACATCCACCAGAGTGCCAGCGCATCCACCAGCATGCGCTTGTACTTGCACATCCTATGATTTAGAATTTGGGCAACTCGGCGGTCGTTGCAGAGACACTGCAGCATGTAATCACTCATGTGTGCCAGGCTGCCCAGAGGCAACAAAAAGCTGTCCTCTGTGGGAGGTGTATCGTCTGTGTCCTCTGTATCCCCCCAGCCATGTACCAGTGATGGCCATGAGCTGGTTTGGGTGCCACCCTGCTGTGAACACGGTTCCTCCTCCATCTCTTACTCCTCATCCTCCACCACATCATCCTCTAGAACTGTGCCCTGGTTGGACAATTACATACCTGGCATTTGTGGGTGCAGGAATCCACCCTCAGAGCCACTTGTGAATGACTGGCCGGAAACCCTATGAAATGATCCCTTTTCCTCCTCCTGTGCCACATCCTCTTCCATCATCGCCAGCAGCGTTTTTTCAAGGAGGCATAGAAGTGGGATAGTAACGCTGAGAATGGCATTATTGGCACTGGCCATGTTGGTGGAGTACTCAAAACAGCGCAACAAAGAACACAGGTCTCGCATGGAGGCCCAGTCATTGGTGGTGAAGTGGTGCTGTTCCGCCGAGCGACTTACCCGTACTGCAGCTGAAACTCCACTATCGCCTGCTGCTGCTCGCACAGTCTGGCCAGCATGTACAAGGTGGAGTTCCACCTTGTGAGCACATCGCATATGAGGCGGTGAGCTGGAAGGCCGAGGTTATGCTGCAACACTGACAGGCGAGCAGCAGCTGTGTAAGCGCGCACAGATGGCCCACACTTTATGCAGCAGCTCTGACATATCGGGGTAATTTTTATGGAACCTCTGCACCACCAAATTCAGCACATGCGCCAGGCAAGGGATGTGTGTCAAACCGGATAGTCCCAGAGCTGCTACGAGAGATTTCGCCCATTATCGCACACCACCAGGCCAGGTTTGAGGCTCACTGGCACCAACCACTCATCGGTCTGTTGTTCAAGGCCCGTCCACAGCTATTGCGCGGTGTGGGGTTTGTCCCCCAAACAGATACGTTTTAAAACTGCCTGCTGTCGTTTACCCCTGGCTGTGCTGACGTTGGTGGTGAAGGTGTTACGCTGACCGGATGAGGAGCCGGTAGAGGATGAGGAAGCGGAGTAGGAGGAGGAAGCAACAGGAGGCAAACTGAAGCGCCATGCAATCCTCGGTGGTGGAGGGACATGCGCGAAACTGCTATCCGCCTCAGGCCCAGCCTCCACTGCATTTACCCTGTGTGCTGTTAGGTAGATATAACGTCCCTGACCGTGCTTACTGGTCCACGTATGTATCCATAGTTAGGTGGACCTTGCCACAGATGGCGTTGCGCAGTGCATACCTGATTTTGTCCCCCACCTTGGTTGTTCAGAGAAGGGATGGCACACCTGGAAAAGTAGTGGCAGCTGGGCACGACGTACTGTTTGACAGCCACTTCATTAAGGCTTTTAAAACTCTCCGTCTTCACCAGACAGAATGACAGGATTTCAAAGGCCAGTAATTTTGAAATGCTGGCATTTAGGGACAGGGATCGTGGGTGGGTAGGGGGGTACTTCCTCTTCCGCTCCAGTGTTTGGGAGATGGAGAGCTGAACACTTCCGTGGGACATTGTGGAGATGCTTGGTGACCCAGGTGGTGGTGTTGCTGGCAGATCCTCTGTTTGCGGGGTGGCAGGTGACACTGTCACTCCAGAGGTGGATGAAGAGGCCGAGACTGCAGCAGAAGAGAAAGCAGGAGGAGCTAAAGACCTTTATTGGTTTTTGAGGTGTCTACTCCACTGCAGCTCGTGTTTGAACTTATATGCCTGGTCATGCAGGTTGTGAACGTTTATGCCTCGCTTTAGACTCTGATTGCACAGCGTGCAAATCACTCGTGTTTTGTTTCAGCACATTGTCTGAAGAACTGCCACGCCAGGGAACTCCTTGAAGCTGGCTTTGGTGTGCTCGGTCCCTTGCTGCGGTGGGCAGTAGGAGGCGTACTGTCTAGAGGACGGCCGCTCCGCTTTTGTACCCTGCTCCCTCTTCTGATCTGCTGGTGGCTCTGTGCGCTCAGCGCCTCTTCCTCCAAACTACATAGGTGACTCGCATTACCTTGATTCCATATAGGGTCGAGGACTTCATTGTCCTCCACATCATCTTCCACCCAGTCTTCACCCCTGCCTTCCTTGTTGGTCTGCACACTTTTGAAAGCTCCAGCAGTTGGCACCTGTGTTTCGTCATCCGAGATGTGCTGCGATGGTCATCCCATGTACTCATCTTGAAAGAAAAGTGGTTGGGCATCGGTGCACTCAATCTCTTCCACTTCTGGGCAGGGCTAGGTGGATGTCCCTGGGAAACCCTGCTAACAGAATCATCAAAAATGACTCTTTCATGGTCTTTCAGCAGGAGACTGGGTGGGAGACAATGTGAAGGAACTGGATCCACTGTCAGCAACCCAATCTACTATTGCGTGTACTTGTTAAGAAGAGATTCAAATATTCCATTCACATGTCATCTCTGTTTTGGATCCACTCCTGTTCTTTTTTGGCTTCAGCAATACTGATGGATTACTGACCAAATGCTGACCTAGTGAAGGTGGATGCTTAACAGACAGGATCCGTTATTTGTAGGTTATAGTTCTGACAGATCAGAGGAAGGGCAAAATAATCAGGAACACTAGAGATGTTGCGAACATAAAATTTTCCGGTCGCGAACGGCAAACGTGAATTTACGCAAATGTTCGCAAATGGGCGAACCGCTATAGACTTTAATAGGCAGGCAAATTTTAGAAACCCACAGGGACTCTTTCTGGCCACAATAGTGATGGAAAAGTTGTTTCAAGGGGACTAACACCTGGACTGTGGCATGCCGGAGGGGGATCCATGGCAAAACTCCCTTGGAAAATTACGTAGTTGACGCAGAGACAGGTTTTAATCCATAAAGGGCATATCACCTAACATTCCTAAATTGTTTGGAATAACGTGCTTTAAAACATCAAGTGTGTATACACTCAGGTATGATGTTGTATCGATCAGGTAGTGTAAGGGTTACGCCCGCTTCAAAGTGACAGACCAAACTCCCCGTTTAACGCACCGCAAACAACCGCAAAGAGTTGTCGTCAATAGTTGACACACTCATGACATAAATTTTATTCCTCTATGCATAAATCTTGGTGTAGTGATGACTGTGCTTGTGCGCACGTTCGGGAGATTGCAGGCGATGGCGTTTTTTCAAAGCCTATGGTCGTGCTGAGGTAGTTCAGTGACAGTTAAGTAACCCAGAAAACAATGATTCTGCAGTGTTGGCCTAGTAGGCTTTAATGATCACCTTAGATCAGTGGTGGCGAACCTATGGCACTGGTGCCAGAGGCGGCACTCAGAGTCCTGTCTGTGAGCACCCGCACTCTGGAAAAAGTCTAAGGCATACTAATATGCCTTAGACTTTACCCGCCATTCATCAGCGCAGGGCTCACTATGTACAGCACAAGCAGTGCACTAAATGTAGGCAGGTTATTATAGCCAAATGATAAAGTACATAGAAGATGTACTATATTGGACTGTAGTATTCAGGGTAAAATGCCGTGTTGGCACTTTGCGATAAATAAGTGGGTTTTTGGTTGAAGTTTGGGACTCGGTCTCTAAAAGGTTCACCATCACTGCCTTAGATGATCACAAAGAAAAGTAATGCTCAAAAATTATCCAGCCGATTGCTTTTGGTCTGTTCTTAGTGTTGATCACGAATATTCGAATTTCAAATTTTTATCGCGAATATAGGTACTTCGAAAATTCGCAAATATTTCGAATATAGTGATATAGATTCGTAATTTTGAATATTCGATTTTTTTTTTAAATCAGTACACATGATCCCTCCCTTCTTCTAGTTTGTAGGCCAATGAGAAGGCTGCAGTATATTTGACTTTAGGAGTAGTGTTGTTTGCAAATTTTCGTAATGCGAAATTCACAATACAAATTTTTTTTTGTTAATTTTTCAACTTACAACTATTAGACAAAGAAGATTATAGCATTATATTAGCTAAATTGCTCTATATTCGATTTTTTTTTTATATTCGCTATATTGCTATAACTTAGTTTTTTCAAATATTCGTAATATTCTAAAATAAGAATATATAGCAATATAGCGAATATTCAAAAAAACTAATATAGGGCAATTTAGCTAATATAGGGCTATAATCTTCTTTGTCTAATAGTTGTAATTTTTTTCTCATCTGAAGTTCAAAAAAAATAAGATTATAGCACTATAAAAGCTAAATTGCCCTATATTAGTTTTTTTGAATATTCGCTATATTGCTATATATTCTTGTTTTAGAATATTTTGAATATTTGAAAAAGTTATAGCAATATAGTGAATATTCGAAAAAAAAAATCGAATATAGAGCAATTTAGCTAATATAGTGCTATAATCATTTATTTTTTAGTTGTAATTTTTTTCCAATCTGAAACTAGTAGACAAAGAAGATTATAGCACTATATTAGCTAAATTGCTCTATATTGGACTGTAGTATTCAGGGTAAAATGCCTGGGTACACAAAGCGTTGTAGCAGCGGCCAGAAAAATTGATGTTTTGCAGGCAGAAAGTGTAATAAAACATTGCGTCTTGAACCCTAGAAGTCACGCAAGTCTTCCGGCTTGCAGAGATTAAATACAGCAGCGTGGGGAATATTTTTAGCCCAAGGCATCTCATCAGGCCTTTTTTAGTCAAATGCATCCCCCACTGTCAGTCCCTTCGGGATCCATGCCTCATTTATCTTAATAAAGGTGAGATAATCTAGACTTTTTTGACCTAGGCGACTTCTCTTCTCAGTGACAATACCTCCTGCTGCGCTGAAGGTCCTTTCTGACAGGACACTTGAAGTGGGGCAGGCCAGAAGTTCTATCGCAAATTGGGATAGCTCAGGCCACAGGTCAAGCCTGCACACATAATAGTCAAGGGGTTCATCGCTCCTCAGAATGTCGATATCTGCAGTTATGGCGAGTTAGTCTGCTACCTGTCGGTCGAGTCGTTCTCTGAGGGTGGACCACGAAGGGCTGTGGCGATGCGTAGGACTTAAAAAGCTCTGCATGTCCTCCATCAACAACATGTCTGTAAAGCGTCCTGTCCTTGCCGGCGTGGCTGTGGTAAGAGGATTACTTTCACCTCTTTCCCTGTTAGATTCCCGTTGTGCTGTGACATCACCCTTATACGCTGTGTAAAGCATACTTTTTAACTTGTTATGGTACCTCTGCATCCTTTCCAACTTCTGGTAATTCGGTAACATTTCAGCCACTTTCTGCTTATACCGGGGGTCTAGTAGCATGGCCACCCAGTACAGGATGTTCTCCTTCAGCCTTTTTATACGAGGGTCCCTCAACAGGCATGACAGCATGAAAGACCCCATTTGCACAAGGTTGGATGCCGAGCTCCTCATGTCCCGTTCCTCGTCCTCACTGATCTCATTGAAGGTCTGTTCTTCCCCCCAGCCACGTACAACACCACAGGTCCCAGATAGGTGACAACGAGCACCCTGGGATGCCTGCTGTGGTTGGTCTTCCTCCTCCTCAAAGCCACATTCTTCCTCTGACTCCTCTTCCAGCATTGCCTCAGGTCCAGCAAGCGATGCTGATAAGGCTGTTTCTGGTGGTGATGGTGACCACAACTCTTCCTTTTCCTCTTCACGCTTATCTACGGCCTGTTCCAGCACTCTTCGCAGGGCACGCTCCAGGAAGAAAACAAATGGGATAAAGTTGCTGATGGTGCCTTCGGTGCGACTGACTAGGTTTGTCACCTCCTCAAAAGGACGCATGAGTCTACAGGCATTGCGCATGAGCGTCCAGTAACGTGGCAAAAAAAATACCCAGCTCCACAGAGGCTGTTCTAGCACCCCGGTCATATAAATACTCGTTGACGGCTTTTTCTTTTTGGAGCAGGAGGTGGAACATTAGGAGTGCTGAATTCCAACGCGTCGGGCTGTCGCAAATCAAGCGCCTCACTGGCATGCGGTTTCGCCGCTGAATATCGAAAAAGTGCACCATGGCCGTGTAGGAACACCTGAAATGGCCACACACCTTCCTGGCCTGCTTGAGGACGTCCTGTAAGCCTGGGTACACAAAGCGTTGTACGATCAGATTCAACACATGTGCCATGCACGGCACATGTGTCAACTTGCCCAAATTCTATGCCGCCAACAAATTGCTTCCGTTGTCACACACCACTTTGCCGATCTCCAGTTGGTGCAGGGTCAGCCACTGATCCACCTGTGCGTTCAGGGCGGACAGGAGTGCTGGTCTGGTGTGACTCTCTGCTTTCAGGCAAGTCAACCCCAAGACGGCGTGACACTGTCGTATCCGGGATGTGGAATAGCCCATGGGGAGCTGGGGAGGTGCAGTTGATGTGGAGTAAGACGCAGCAGCAGAAGAGGACTCAGCCGAGGAGGTTAGCGAAGAGGATGGAGTAGGAGGAGTAGAGGAGGTGGCAGCAGGCCTGCCTGCAAGTTGTGGTGGTGTCACCAACTCCTCTGCAGAGCCACGCATTCCATGCTTGGCAGCCGTCAGCAGGTTTACCCAATGCGCAGTGTACGTGATAAACCTGTCCTGACCGTGCTTTGCAGACCAGGTATCAGTGGTCAGATGGACCCTTGCCCCAACACTGTGTGCCAGACAAGCCATGACTTCCTTTTCCACAATAGAGTACAGGTTGGGGATTGCCTTTTGTGAAAAAAAAATTCGGCGAGGTACCTTTCACTGCGGTGTCCCAATAGCTACAATTTTTTTTGAAGGCCTCAGACTCCACCAGCTTGTATGGATGGTAAAAGCTGGTGGGCTAAGAGTTCCGACAAGCCAGCTGTCAGACGCCGGGCAAGGGGGTGACTGTGACATTTTGCTTCTTACGCTCAAACATTTCCTTGACAGACACCTGACTGTGGGCAGATGAGCAGGAACTGCTGAAGGTGAGAGGCGGAGTGGCGGTGGTTGAGAGGGGGCAAGGAGAACAGCAGTGGTTAATGTGGTTGAAATGCTGGACCAGGAGGAGGATGGTGGCTTTGAGTTTGTGTGCTGCTTGTACTCATCATCATGTATTGATCCCATAGGCATTTGTGATGTGAGATCATGTGCCTTCGCAAAGCAGTTGTACCTAGGTGGGTGTTGGACTTCCCACGACTCAGTTTCATTTGGCACAGGTTGCAAATGGCATCGCTGTTATCAGAGGCAGACACACAAAAACATGCCACATTGCCGAGCTTTGTAATGACGGCATTCTGGTGGTAGCAACAGCATGAGTTGATTGGCGTGCTATCTGGCTGACCCCGGGTGCCGATACATGCTGTCTGACTGTGCCACTAGCTCCTTGCGATGACCTCCCCCTGCTTCCAACTCGTCTCCTCCTCCTCCTCTCTGTCTCCCCATCTGAACTTTCCCCCTGTTCTTCTTCTCTTCAAGTGGGCACCCACGTGACATCCACGGACACATCGTCATTATCAACCGCTTGACTTGTATCTGACAACTCAGCAAAGGAAGCAGCAGTGGGTACAACATCATCATCATCACACCTTACGTCCATGTGTGTAATGCTGCCTGACTGAGACATATCCCTGTTATCTACATCCTCTGGCAATAATGGTTGCACATCACTCAATTCTTCCAACTGATGTGTAAATAACTCCTCTGACAGATCAGGTGAAGCGGTTGCAGTGTTGGTGGTGGCGGTGGGCGGGCGAGTGGTAACTTGAGAGGTGCCCGAAGCTGAGCTGGAGGAGGATGGTGCATCAAGGTTCCAAGCGGATGCTGTAGAAGATTGGCTGTCCTGTGTAAGCCAGTCAACTATGTCCTCTAAATTTTTCGAGTTCAGGGTACGTGGCCTCTGAACACTGGGCATTATTCTAGGGCCAAAGGAAATCACAGCACCATGACGGTTTTTTTTAATAGTGGTACTGTGCCACCCTATATGAGTGGTGGGCAGTGGGCACAGTACAGTCTGTGGGCCTGACACTCACTGGCAGGCAACTGCAATTATATTACAGAGGAAAAATTAAATGCATTTTTTAACAGCAAGGTGCTGTGCCACCGTATATGAGTGGTGGGCAGTGGGCACAGTACAGTCTGTGGGCCTGACACTCACTGGCAGGCAACTGCAATTATATTACAGAGGAAAAATTAAATGCATTTTTTAACAGCAAGGTGCTGTGCCGCCCTATATGAGTGGTGGGCAGTGGGCACAGTACAGTCTTACAGAGGGAAAATTAAATTAATTTTTTAACAGCAAGGTGCTGTGCCACCCTATATGAGTGGTGGGCAGTGGGAACAGTACAGTCTGTGGGCCTGACACTCACTGGCAGGCAACTGCAATTATATTACAAAGGAAAAATTGTATGACTTTTTTTTAACAGCAAGGTCCTGTGCGACCCTATATGAGTGGTGGGCAGTGGGCACTGTACAGTCTTACAGAGGGAAAATTAAATTAATTTTTTAACAGCAAGGTGCTGTGCCACCCTACATGAGTGATGTGCACACAGTACAGTCTGTGGCCTCTCACACACGGGCAGGCAACTGCAATATATATATATATATATATATATATAAAAATAAAAATAAAGCAGACTGCTGTACCAGCCCTAAAAAGGGCTTTTTGGGGGTGCTGTCAGGACGCTGTCCTGACAGCACATGAGTCTTTGAGGACTTGAGTGGACACAGAACACTGGCCTAGCTAACGATTTCCCTATTAATTGAGCAGCAGCAGCACTCTCCCTGCTCTAACTAACACTGCAGCTTCAGAATGAATCTAAGAGGACTGCCGTCCATCGCATATGTTCGCCTGCCGCGGCGAACGCGAACAAGCATTATTCGCCGGTAAATTTCAATAGCCACTATTTTTGGAAAATTCTGCAAATATGGTCCCATTTTCACAAGAAGAGCCTGACACTACCAATTCTTGCACATGACTGTATTTTTGGGATACATTGGATCTGCATTTTTCATCTTTACAGGGGTTGTCCACTTTTGTAATATTCATGACCTATCTTCAGGACAGGTCATCAATATCAGTCCAGAAGGGGCCCAACTTCCGGCACCCCCATGGATCAGCTGTTGAAAGAGAACACAATGCTCATTGAATGATGAATGATTAAAGAATGATTAGGTTCCATATCTGGAAGATTTAAGCAATGCATGAGCACTTTCTCCATTGGGTATGGTCCCTGATCTTTAGCAGTCAGCACTTTCAAGTGCTCAATGGGGGTTGGTGTAAAAAAAAAAAAAAAAAAAAAAAAAAAAAAAAGCTGCAAGACCTCTATTTTGTTGCACAGGCATTTTTATGCCATCCTCACAAATTGGGAGGGGAAAGGGCTGGGCTGGGGCTTCAGCATATTTATAAACCGGATTCCAAAAAAGTTGGGACACTATACAAATCGTGAATAAAAACTGAATGCAATGATGTGGAGGTGCCAACTTCCAATATTTTATTCAGAATAGAACATAAATCACGGAACAAAAGTTTAAACTGAGAAAATGTACCATTTTAAGGGAAAAATATGCTAAATCAGAATGGTAAATCTTTGTTGCACCTTTCTCTTAATGATGCGCCAAATGTTCTCTATAGGTGAAAGATCTGGACTGCAGACTGGCCATTTCAGTACCCGGATCCTTCTCCTACACAGCCATGATGTGATTGATGCAGAATGTGGTCTGGCATTATCTTGTTGAAAAATGCAGGGTTTTCCCTGAAAGAGATGACGTCTGGATGGGAGCATATGTTGTTCTAGAACCTGAATATATTTTTCTGCATTGATGGTGCCTTTCCAGACATGCAAGCTGCCCATGCCACACGCACTCATGCAACACCATACCATCAGAGATGCAGGCTTCTGAACTGAGCGTTGATAACAACTTGGGTTGTCCTTGTCCTCTTTGGTCCAGGTGACATGGCGTCCCAGATTTCCAAAAAAGAACTTCGAATCGTGACTCGTCTGACCACAGAACAGTCTTTTTTTTTGCCACACTCCATTTTAAATGATCCCTGGCCCAGTGAAAACGCCTGAGCTTGTGGATCTTGCTTAGAAATGGCTTCTTCTTTGCACTGTAGAGTTTCAGGTGGCAACGGCGGATGGCACGGTGGATTGTGTTCACTGACAATGGTTTCTGGAAGTATTCCTGAGCCCATTCTGTGATTTCCTTTACAGTCGCATTCCTGTTTGTGGTGCAGTGTCGTTTAAGGGCCCTGAGATCACGGGCATCCAGTATGGTTTTACTGCCTTGACCCTTACGCACAGAGATTGTTCCAGATTCTCTGAATCTTCGGATGATGTTATGCACAGTTGATGATGATAGATGCAAAGTCTTTGCAATTTTTCGCTGGGTAACACCTTTCTGATATTGCTCCACTATCTTTCTGCGCAACATTGTGGGAATTGGTGATCCTCTACCCATCTTGGCTTCTGAGAGACACTGCCACTCTGAGAAGCTATTTTTATACCCAATCATGTTGCCAATTCACCTAATTAGTGTTAATTGGTCTTCCAGCTCTTCGTTATGCTCAAATTTACTTTTTCCAGCCTCTTATTGCTACTTGTCCCAACTTTTTTGGGATTTGTTGACACCGTGAAAATTTGAATCAACGTATTTTTCCTTTAAAATGATACATTTACTCGGATTAAATGTTTGATCTGTCATCTACGTTCTATATTACAAATAAAATATTGACATTTGCCATCTCCACATCATTGCATTCAGTTTTTATTCACAATTTGTTTAGTGTCCAAACTTTATGGGAATCCGGTCTGTACCATATTTTTATCCCTGGCACTGTGAACACTTTAGTGGCTCTTTGGGTAGGTTAGAATCAGACCTCTTAGGTCCCTTTCACATGGGCGAGTATTCCGTGCGGGTGCAATGCGTGATGTGAACGCATTGCACCCGCACTGAATCCGGACCCATTCATTTCTATGGGGCTGTGCACACAAGCAGTGATTTTCACGCATCACTTATGCGTTGCGTGAAAATTGCAGCATGTTCTATATTGTGCGTTGTGGTGTGATAATCCACGCAACGCAGTCCCCAAGCAAGTGCGGATGCGGTGCGATTTTCACGCACAGTTGCTAGGAGACGATCGGGATGGAGACCCGATCATTATTATTTTCCCTTATAACATGGTTATAAGGGAAAATAATAGTATTCTCAATACAGAATGCATAGTAAAATAGCGCTGGAGGGGTTAAAAAATAAATTTAAAATAATTTAACTCACGTTAATCCACTTGCTCGCGCAGCCGGCATCTCTCCTGTCTCTTTCTTTGCTGATTGCAGTCAAAGGACCTGTGGTGATGTCACTCCGGTCATCACATGATCCATCACCATGGTAAAAGATCATGTGATGGATCATGTGATGACCGGAGTGACGTCACCACAGGTCCTTTGACTGCAATCAGCAAAGAAAGAGACAGGAGAGATGCCGGCTGCGCGAGCAAGTGGATTAAGGTGAGTTAAATTATTAATTATTTTTTTTAACCCCTCCAGCGCTATTTTACTATGCATTCTGTATTCAGAATGATATTATTTTCCCTTATAACCATGTTATAAGGGAAAATAATACAATCTACAGAGCACCGATCCCAAGCCCGAACTTCTGTGAAGAAGTTCGGGTTTGGGTACCAAACATGCGCGATTTTTCTCACGTGAGTGCAAAACGCATTACAGTGTTTTGCACTCATGCTGAACAATTGCGTGTATTCCCGCAACGCACCCGCACATTTTCCCGCAACGCCCGTCTGAAACCAGCCTTAGACTTGAGGTTGAGGGCTGGTTCTGGGAGTTACTTAGCAGATCCTCTACTCCAAAACTTCTCTACATCATATTCAGCTGTTGTTGAATGTTCTTGGCAATAGCATGGACTCTCCTGCTTGGAACATCCAGTTAAACACTAGGCTTTTTAGCAACAGGACATCCTTTCATGCATCTGTCCATATTTAGATATCCACAGCATGGCTCCAGTTGCTTGCCCTTCACAGCGATAATTTCAGTCTTTGCCTCTAGATATCCAGACACCACTGTCATTTTAAATGCAGCAAGCTGAGTATCCAACACACCGTTCTCCATTTTCTGTTTTGCAGTCATGCTCTGCTGTTCTCTGGTAGCATCCTGCAGCACAGCAGTTGATTGCATTAAAACTTTGCAATAATCCTCTACAGTTATCCTTTGTAAAGAAAGGCTCATTAGCGGTTTGCTCTGTTCTTGGTTGAGCCCAGGGAAGATTTGCCACACACTACACCAATTCCTGCAAAATCTGGCGGTCTTTGTTGCTGGTTTGCATTTGTATACTGTTGTTCCCTGGTTGTATCTTGCTGGGCTGTCGCAGACTGTATCAAAGCCTTTATCATTTCCTCAATTTTTCAGACACTTTTTCATGTTGTCTGTATCCTTTACCATTTGTTAAATTTGCTCAGGATCACCTTTGCTGGGTTCAAAGGACACATGTCTGTTTTCATCTGGTCATCACAGTAGACACAAGTAGCCTGGTTTTATTGAAAAGGTTGCAAATTTAAAAACAGTGCTCTGCACTAATGAGGGGCACTCACCCCAAAGCAGCTGTCTGCAGATGAAATGCTGGCTTAATTATTATTTATTATTGTATTTTATAGGCCTGTCAAAACCCAGCCTGGACCGTGGGGAGTAGTAACCCACCCAGCACTTTGACTACTCCCAGTAAGAGCAGTCCCAGATCAGCTATTTACAGCCATATTAGATAGCAAGGTGTCCCACAATAACTGCTGCTGACACATGAAAACTGGCTGTTACACCACTGAGGCCATGAACCTCGGTGACACATACCTATCATCCACGATGATTCCTTTTACCTTCTTACAACGTCCCTCTTTGTTCAACCATGAGGGGTAAACACATGCCAGACAGTGCACTCGGTATAGTGCATCCGCGTTACCCTGCAAGTGGCCTGCCCTGTGTTCTATGTAGAACTTAAAGTTCTGTAAGGTCAGGAACCACCTGGTGACTCTGGCATTTCTCTCTTTGACCTTGCTCATCCACTTGAGAGGGGAGTGGTCAGTCACCAGGCGGAACTTTCTGCCCAATAGATAGTAGCGGAGAGACTCGAGTACCCAATTGATAGCCAGGCACTCTCTCTCCACTATACCTGGTTTTAGCTGCAGTTAGATTGCGGCTTAAGAAGACAACGGGATGCTGCTCCCCGTTAACTTCCTGAGACTGTACAGCACCAAGGCCTACTTCTCAGGCGTCCATCTGTACTATGAATTCCCGCTAGAAGTCAGGTGTCACTAAAACCGTGGACCCACACAGGGCTGACTTCAAAGCGGAGAACACCTCTTCCGCCCGATCATCCCAGCAAACCATCACTGACCTGCGTCCCTTCAAGAGCCCTGTCAATGGTGCGGCCACTGTAGAAAAGTGGAGAACAAACCTCATATAATAATCAACAGCAAAAGAATCACAGGTGGCACTGCTGATACGTGTGCACACTGGTGCGTGCCTGCACAAGCCTCTTGATACCTCCAAACAAAAAACAACAAGGTGGTGCACAATCCAAAAGATAAAGTCATTAAATCTTGCAAACTAAGATGAAAAAAAAATAGGCAGCACTCACCAATGGTTCATTTGCTTCTTTATTTCAAGCAGACAAGTGCTTCATGCGGTAAGGTAGCAGTTAGCCAGATTCAAATACTAATGGCGACGTTCGTTTCGCACACGAGTGATCGTGCTTCCTCACGCCACTACAGGTGCACGCCCATACGTGCTGACCTCTTATACCCCAGCATCAGGTTGCCATGGTAACCCACAACAACCAGGCGCCGTGCACACAAGAGATCATTGATAAACATGTTACAACAAAGAGATGCAATATTACAAAAGCGCATTTAAATCATTGCGGCCATTCAGACCAAGCTGACCTGTCGCTCCTGTACAAATGATCCACTTTGCTTCTTTTTGCAAAAGGGTGCGGTGCCTGTCTCCTCCCTGAACTGGGTCAACCAAGAACCAGTTGCACGATCTGTACGGAGAATTGTGCATGTAAATTTTGCCACTCCTTCATGAATTCCTCATCGTTTCCATATTGCATAGGATCTTTATATAATCTCAAAAATCTTGGGACTCTATTGCTCTCCTTGTAAGATCTAAACGAGTTAATAGTCCAAAATAAACGGACTTCACGGTCAGCCAAATACATGATTTTTGCTTCTAAAGCTCTTGTACTGTAATTATGTACAGCATCTCTATTGTTGCACTGAGTGAAAAAGTTCTTGGAGAAATTAATACCTCCTCATCCTATGAAACTCTCATAGTATTTCATACCCAAGGTGCATAAGTCACTGAGCCATCCCCCGGGTCGCCCTATTGTGGCCGGGATTGGCTCAGTGACAGAACCTTTGTCCCAGTATGTTGACTGGTTATTAAGACCAATATTAAGTAGTGCCCCAGCCTACATCAGGGACACTAATGATTTCCTCCTCTCTTTGAAGCAATTTCATTGGCAGGAGGGTTATCAAATAGTGTCCCTGGATGTGGAGAGTTTATACACCACGCATACCACACACTGAAGGGGTTACAGCAGTGATTGAGGTTTTACAACAAGCAGGAAAGACCCCTCTTTACTGGTGTGACTTTGTGCAGGAAGCTTTGTTGTTTATTCTAGAGAACAATGTCTTTAGGTTTGGAATGGACTGGTATAGACAAAAAATCGGTACTGCAATGGGGACTCCTGTCTCCTGTACTTTTGTGAATATGTACCTCGCTAGATTGGAAGATAAGTGTATTTTTAAGTGGACAATGTTTTTATAGTTTGGTCCGGGACAGAGAACATGTGTAGGGAATTTGTACAGCACCTCAATGAAGAGAATTGTATGGCGATGAAATTCACGATGAATTTCGGGGGTCCACGGTTGGAATTTTTGGATGTGTCTGTTGCGGTTTGTGGCGGAGAGTTGGTCACGGAGGGCTATCGCAAGCCCACGGTGACCAACTCTCTGCTACACCAAGACAGTTTCCATCCATATCCTGTCAAAAAAATTGGTGCCTTATGGGCAATTCATCAGGTTGAGGCGGATAAATAGCAAAGATGAAGTAATTATAAAACAAGCACTGCATTCGAAAGAACGGTTATTGCAGAGAGGCTATCCTGAACATTTATTGGATGAGAACATAAAAGAGGTTGAGAAATTGTCCCAAGATGAGTTATTAGCAGGAAAAAGAGGGATTGGTAGTAATGGGCAACAGGAAAATAAAAATAACAACAAAAAGAGATGTGTATTTTCATTTAAATTTAGCCCAATGGCTAATTCTATACGCACAGCAATATTTAAGCACTGGGGTATTCTGAAAAAAGATGGGAGTCTGAGAGGCATAGTGGATGATAAATCGTTAGTCACGTATAGACGCAGTCACACAATAAAATATAGGATTGTGAGAAGCATATTTTTGGGAGATATAAAGACTAATTGGTTGCAGGAGAGGTCGCCAGCTGGTAACTATAAATGTGGCAGTTGCTCGCTATGTGAACATAACTGCCAAAAAAAAGATTGTAAATATAGGTCCCATCACAAAAAGGATCACTAGTTTCATAAACTGTAGAAGTACTTATGTAGTATATGTTTTGATGTGTGATTGTGGCCACTTCTATGTGGGAAAGACCATCAGATGTTTATTTGAGAGGATCAGTGAACACTTTAACTCTATAAAGACGGGAAAAGGTTGCACTAGACTAATTGACCATGTGAGAAAGGTACATGGAGGTAATGTGAAAGCACTGCAGTTCGCTGGGATAGAGACTGTCCCATACCCAGTTCAGGGAGGAGAAAAACACCGCACCCTTTTGCAAAAAGAAGCAAAGTGGATCATTTGTACAGGAGCAACAGGTCAGCTTGGTGTGAATGACCGCAATTATTTAAATGTGTTTTTGTAATATTGCATCTGTTTGTTGTAACATGTTTATCAATGATCTCTTGTGTGCACGGCACCTGGTTGCTGTGGGTTACCATGGCAAACTGATGCTGGGGTATAAGAGGTCAGCACGTATGGGCGTGCACCTGTAGTGGCATGAGGAAGCACGATCACTCGTGTGCGAAACGAACGTCGCCACTAGTATGTGAATCTGGCTAACTGCTACCTTGCCGCATGAAGCACTTGTCTGCTTGAAATAAAGAAGCAAATGAACCATTGTTGAGTCTTGCCTATTTTTTCTTCATCTCAGTTTGCAAAACCTCATATAATAGCCCACCATTCCCAGGAACGACTTTACTTGCCAAGTGGTGACAGGACGGGGTCAATTACGAAATCGCCTCTATTTTGTTTACTTGAGGTTTGATAACTCCGTGCCCAATGACATACCCCAGGTACTTAGTATCCTCTAAACCTATTGCACATTTTTTGGGGTTAGTGGTTAGCCCAGCCTTCATAAGGGAGTCCACTACAGCTTGTACTTTGGGTAGGTGACTTTCCCAGTCGGTACTGTGGATGATGATATCGTCCAGGTACGCCGAAGCATACCGACGATTTGGACGAAGTACATTATCCATTAGACTTTGAAAGATAGTGTGGGCACCATGCAAACCAAAGGGTAAACCTTGTACTGATATAGCCCCTTCGGTGTGATGAAGGCAGTTTTCTGTTTAGCAGCCTCTGTTCAGGGCACCTGCCAATACCCTTTCGTGAGGTCCAAAACGGAAAAATATAGGGCTTGTCTTAACCTTTTAATTAGCTCGTCGACTCGGGGCATGGTATAGGCTGGCCCACTCACTTTTAGACTCCTCTATGACGCCTAGTTGCAGCATTAGTTGCACTTCCTCCGAGTTGCCTTGTCGCCGAGCCTCGGGTACCCGGTATGGTTTTAACCGGACTTTCGCCTGAAGCTCAGTGACAATGTCATGCCGAATTGTGGACGCGAGTCCACGGAGGTCCGAGAACACATCCGTGTTCCGGCTAATAAACTCCCTGGCCTACTGAGCTTGTTTAGAGGAGAGGCTGTCAGCCATTCTTACTGTGGCAGCCACTTCCCTTGCTTCAGAGAGAGGGGCCGAAACCACTTCCCCTAGAAAACCTGGCCGGGGGCTGTCTTCAGTACAGGTTTCCCTCATTTTCCATGCTTTGACTAGATTCACATGGTACATCTGCTCCGGCTTTCACCTCCCTGGCTGGTGTACCTTGTAATTTACTTCTCCGATTTTTGTTTCAAGTACGTCGTAGGGCCCCTGCCACCTGGCCAGAAACTTACTGTCCATGGTCTGCACAAGAACCAAAACACGATCCGGACCCGAGCCTGCCGATTATAGATCCGACTCTGGGCTCGCTGAGCGGCCTCCATATGCTCCCTGACAAGAGGCAAAACAGTCTCTATCCGCTGTTGAATCTTGGTAATGTACTCATGAACACTTTTATGCGGAGTGGGTTGCTGTTCCCACGCCTCTTTGGCTACGTCCAACAAACCGCGAGCATGTCTGCCATATAGCAATTCGAAGAGCGAAAACCTGAGATAGGACAGAAGAAGGTCCCAGTCCTTCCCATCTTTAGACACCACCCTTTTTCACATGTTTTTTTTTTTTTGTTAAACCTCTCAACGAGATCGTCCGTTTACGGATGGTACACGGACGTCCGTAACTGATATGCAAAAAGAGTTCCTTCATGCCTTGGACATAAAAGGGGTCCCATGGTCAGTCAGACTCTCTTTAGGTAGCCCCACTTGGCAGAACATTTCCATTAGCTCCTTAGCTATAAGTTTAGCCGATGTATGTCGCAGTGGCACTGCCTCCTGTTGGTGTCCTCTAGCAGACTTCGGTACTGGGCCTACGAGGTCCATAGCGATTCTCTCAAACGGTACTTCGATGATCGGGAGAGGTACTAAATGACTGCGGCAAAGGTGCTGAGGGCTATTTTCCTGGGAGGTCGGGCAAGACTTACAGAATTTGTCCACCTCTCTAAACACACTGGGCCAGTAAAACCTTTGTAATATCAGGTCCTGTGTTTTCTGCATTGCCAGGTGACCCCCGAGAACATGTTGGTGGGCTAACTCTAACACGAGTTTGCGATAAGCCTGGGGCACCACCAACTGTTCAATGGGTTCACCCCGCAGCTGGTTTACCTGATACAACATATCCTGATGAACCAA
The DNA here is from genome assembly GCF_014858855.1 of Bufo gargarizans. Lineage (NCBI taxonomy): Eukaryota > Metazoa > Chordata > Amphibia > Anura > Bufonidae > Bufo > Bufo gargarizans. Next base: position 375,930,955 of record NC_058083.1, on the reverse strand, counting down.
AAAATGTGGGAACACCTAATCTGCCCCAGCTTGTTGTGGTTCACCATCTACTACTAATACATTTTCCCAAGCTTGGGACAGGGTTGGGTCCCGGTGTTGTGTAGTACCAAAATTATCCCCTGGGACATCGAGGTCTGCCAGCTCAGGGCCCAGTGGCAAGTCATCCACGTCTCCCACCATTCAGTGGGGTTGTCGCCCTTACCGATGGCCCTTCAGCCTTGGGTTCCCAGGGTTCTGACCTCCCCCGGAGCAAGGCTACTCTGCTGGGGTTACCCCTGTCTCACATGTATCAGTCACTCTCGAGGCAGGTCACAGTGTCAGGAATCCCGGGAAGTCTCTCCCTATTATAAGTTCATAGTGTAAGTTTGTGGCAACTGCCACTTTGTAAGTCCACCTGCCGGCCCCTGTGGTTAGAGACACCAGGGCAGTGGGATAGTCTTTTAAGTCCCCATGAATGCACATGACCCCAACTTTCCAGCCAGAATACTCAGCATACCTACCAGCAAAGCCCTTACTAGGGACACCAGACTCCGCAGACACCAAAGCCCAGCAGGACCTCCGCTGGAGTGTCTCCCACTTCCAACTGGCACAAGTGGTTTAGTTTCTGGAGTACACGCTGCACACAACTTCCTGGCATATAACGACTGACGGAAGTCATAGTTCATGTCCATGGGTTCAACCTTATGTGGACAGTCTACTTGTACATGGCCAGGCTCCCGAAACCGCCAGCAGACTATCAGAGCTGGGTCCTTAGGGGGTACATCCCAGGCGGGTTTGGTTAGCACAAGTCCCCGGGTTTAGGGTGGAGATTTATGGGGTTTGACTGCCCCCCCTCCCGAAAGAACCCCCCTTAAGATTCTTAGTAGCCTTGTAGCGCTCCACCAGGTCCACCATCTCCAAGGCATTGCCAGGAGACACCTGGCCGATCCAGTGACGGAGAGGGGTTGGCAGAGCCCTCCAGAAGATATTGGCCAATAGTCTATCTAGCTTAGCTGTGGGACTCAGAACATCAGGCTGTAGCCACTTTTGCAAGAGGTGGAGTAAGTCATAATATTGGGGTCTGTGGGCTCAGCCGGCTTAAACCCCCACTTATGTACCCGCTGGGCTCGGACCAACACATTCACCCCCAGTCTGGACAAAATATCACCTTTACTTTTTGGAATTCAGCCGCTTGATCATACGGCAAGTCGAAATACACCCGCTGGGAATCTGAGACCAGGAACAGAGTGACGAGCTCTGCCCACTGGTCTCAGGTTAGCTTCTCCCTTGTGGCCACTTTCTCATACATCACCAGGTAGGTTTCAATGTTGTCTGCAGGTATCATCTTAGGGATCGCTGCACGTAGCAGCAACTGGTTGGTCTCTTGCTGCAGCTTATCAGCCTTGCGTTGGTGCAGGTTTGTCTCTCACTGCTGCAGATTAGCCTCCATGAGGGCCTTCACAACAGCCTCCATGTTGTCGTGGGGCACAGGTTGCAATACAGCTGGTTTAATGTACGACATACAACCGTGCCTGAAAAAAATGCAGAAAACAAAAATATCGGCGTTCACGCCAGACTCACTGCTCTTGTCCGCATTCTTCACCAATTGTGGGGATATGCTCTGGTAGACAGGACAAGTGGGTGCATTATAGAGGCAAAGACACGTTTGGAACTCAAAAACTGCAGTGTTTGTTCACACTAGTTGCAGGTTCACAGTATGACAGTCCATTTTCAGCATTGGTGTTAGTTCACACCCACAATAGTTCATACAGAAAAACATTGACTTTTGATCCTGGGTGTTTAATCCACACCTAGCTGAATGGTCAGCCTCAGAAAGTTCACCTGCAGGCTTTAGGCAGCCTGTTCGCCCCCAAAACGGTGTCTTCAGCTTTCAGCCCCACACACAGGCGTCAGATCTCAGCAAAGTTTCACACAGTTCCAGTGTAAGACAGGAGTAATCCCCCCACCTGACACTGCTGGCTGTTTTTTATAGGCCTGTCAAAACCCGGCCTGGACTGTGGAGAGTAGTCACCCACCCACACTTTGACTACTCCCAGTAAGAGCCATCTTAGATCAGCTATTTACAGCCATACTAGATAGCAAGGTGTCACACAACAACTGCTGCTGTTACATGAAAACTGGCTCTTACTTCACCGAGGCCAGGAACCTCGGTGACACATTCCTATCATCCACAATGATTCCTTGTACCTTCTTACCATATATATATATATATATATATATATATTGTAGGAGAGTCCCTGGAATAATAATGGACGGACGATACGTGCCACCAGAGGTCCTGGCCTCGGTGGAGTAAGAACCGGATCATTGCGGTTACAGCGGCGCATGCTGCTGGCGCAGCGTGTCCGGGCCGGTTCTTACTGGGAACAGGTAAAGAGTGGGGGGGTGCCTGTTCCCCACGGCCAGCCCAGGTTTTTGGTGGAGCTGGGCCTTTAAGAACCCAGCCTGCTGATGATGGGGGTGGGGTGTGTCTTGCTGTGCTGGAGATTTCCACAGACAGAGTCAGTGCTGGTGAAGGAGAGTCTGGGCGCAGCACACATTGAAGGATAGCCCTGGGACCTGTGGTGTTATGAGCCGAAGGGGCTCTGGCCTGAGGGAGACAAAGGCAGGTAGCTTACAAGCCTGCACGACCGCTGTGGTCTGTCCAAAACAAGGTGACTCAAACCTGCTGTTTATTTTCTATGGAAGGACTTTTGTTTTATGCACTATGTGAATATGCACCTGGGTGGTCTGCACAATGCCTGTTATGCCTTTGGTGTGAATAAAGTCACGGTGTATCACAAAGACTGTCTGTGATTGCCTCAATACTGCCGCCGCTACCGTAGCCTACCACGAGCACATCCCCACAATTGGTGGCTTGGAGCGGGCATTCCTGCAGTGAGGCAGGCCTGAAGCAAAAGTTGTGTTGGACTGCATGTCATATATCAGGCCTGCAAGTTTTATGGTTCCTGACAAGATGGAGGAGGCCATTAAGCACCTGATTCAGAGTAATGTACAGCAGCAGCAAACAAACAATCTCCTAATGCAGCAGCTGGCAGCCATGCAAGAGTCGGTGCAAACATCCCTGCAAGGAGTTTCAACTGCGACAACCCCGACTGTGTCTACCGCCAGGGACAAAGTCCGATCCGCCCTGAGGAAAATGGGTCCGGGAGATGATATAGAGGCATTCCTGATGGTGTTCGAAAGAACCGCGGAGCAAGAGAGGCTGCCGTTGGAGCAGTGGGCCGAGGTGGTGGCGCCTTTTCTGGTGGGGGTCGCACAAAAGGCCTATTTTGACCTCAGCCGCGATGAGGCCAAGGACTATGAGAGACTAAAAGCTGAGGTGTTGGCCAGGTTGGGGGTAAACACTATGTGCGAGCGCACAGGGTGTATCAGTGGGTGTTTGCCGAGTCCCGACCCGCCCGGTCACAAGCCTATGACTTATTTCACCTAGTAAAAAAATGGCTTCAGCCTGAAATATTGAGCACTTCTCAGATGGTTGAAAGGGTCGTGGTCGACAGGTTCGTGCGTACCCTCCTGAGAGCCATACAGCGCTGGGTGGGACAAGGCGATCCAGGCAACCTGGAACAACTGGTTAGCCTGGTGGAGAGGTATATGGCCACTCAGGATTTGGTGCGGGACTCAGCGGTACTACCGAAGTCACGTCAGCCCCCGTTGCCGACCCGGGATCCTGAAAAAGGGATCCCACCACATAAGGAGGGGAGTGGATCTCCAGTCCGTGGGAGGAATACCCTGGGGAGGAGGGAGGCTGCGAGGATCAGATGTTGGCATTGTCAGGACTGGGGACATGTGGCATCCAACTGCCCTAGGGCGTCCGAACCCATGGACTGCGGGTTCGCTCGCCGGTCCTCTTTTTATGCCCAACCGGTGTATATAGCTGACCCCCTGCTGGCGGCGGACACCCCTCCGCTGTGTGATGTCGTTGTTAATGGACACTCCGTGCAGGCCCTGCTGGACTCTGGGAGCCTGGTAACTCTGGTCCATGAGTCGCTGGTAACGGAAAAACTCCCAGAAAGGTGAACCCTTACCATTGTCTGTATACATGGGGATCGCAGGGAGTATCCCACCACTAAGGTTACCCTGGCAGTGTGTGGAAAGGAGGTACCACATGTCGTCGGGGTGGGGAGACGGCTCCCTTATGCCGCAATATTGGGGAGGGACTTTCCCCTGTTCTGGACTTTGTGGAGGAACGGGTTGCCTACCTGTGGGGAAGGAAAATGTCCAGGTCCCGAGCCCGAGGACCCCGAGGCAGGGGCCCCAGCTGTAGGGGTTACCGTAGGGGAGGTAGAGTGTAACCCTGACCGGTTTCCCCTAGAAGTATTGGCGGGTGAGACAGTAGAAAGTTCGTCCGTCCTGGATCTGGAGGTACCCCGAGAAACCTTCGGGACCGCACATCTCCAGGATTTTACGTTATTGCGGGCCAGAGAAGGGGTGTCGGTGATTAATGGTGTTGCCCAGCGTCCCGGCGCCGATACCGTATTTCCTCACCTGGCCTATAACCAGGACCTGTTATATAGGGTAGACAAGGTGAGGCAGGAGGTGGTGGAACAACTGGTGGTGCCCCAGCCTTACCGGCGAATGGTCTTGGATTTAGCGCATGCGCATGTGTTGGGTGGTCATCTGGGGGTTAAGAAAACGCTGGAGCGAATTCTACAACGGTTCTATTGGCCTGGGATATATGAGGAAGTCCGGAGGTTCTGTCAGTCCTGTCCAGTGTGTCAGCTGACTAGCCCCCAACCTCAGTATCGCAGTCCACTGGTACCTATGCCCATTATAGAGGTGCCCTTCGAAAGGATCGCCATGGATCTGGTAGGCCCTATTATTAAGTCAGCCCGAGGTCACCAACATATCCTGGTAGTGTTAGACTATGCCACTCGCTATCCGGAGGCGGTCCCATTGCGCCATACGGCGGCCAAGGTAATAGCTAAAGAGCTCATGAGTATGTTTGCCCGGGTGGGGATACCAAAGGAGATTCTGACGGACCAGGGGACACCCTTTATGTCCAAAGTAACAAAGGAATTGTGTAAGCTATTAAATATTAAACACCTGCACACGTCCGTCTACCATCCCCAAACCGATGGGTTAGTAGAACGGTTTAATAAGACCCTGAAGTCCATGCTAAAAAGAGTCGTGGCTAAGGAAGGGAGAGATTGGGACTTACTGTTGCCCTATGTTTTGTTTGCTGTACGGGAGTGCCCCAGGCGTCCACGGGGTTCTCGCCCTTTGAGTTGTTATATGGGCGACATCCCCGTGGGCTACTGGATATCGCTAAGGAGGCATGGGAGCAACAGCCTACGCCTCATAAAAGTGTGATAGAGCACTTAGGAAAAATGCAGGACCGAATAGGGGTCGTGTTGCCGATCGTCCGTGAGCACATGGAAGCGGCACAACTGGCCCAGAGTCGGGTATATAACCGAACCGCCCGGGTAAGGACATTTCACCCGGGTGACAGAGTTCTTGTACTCGTGCCCACGGTCGAGAGTAAATTCTTGGCCCGGTGGCAAGGACCCTATGAAGTTAAGGAGAAAGTGGGCCCAGTTGATTACAGGATATACCAGCCAGGGCGGCGGAAGCCCGAACAGGTATATCATGTGAATCTACTAAAACCTTAGAGAGACAGAGAGAATTTGTTTGGAGACAGCCCGCCCTCTGTCGGGACGTCAGGGAGTGACCCGGGGTCACCAGGTGTTCCGGAGAGCGCCGCTGGGGTGACGATAGGGGACGGACTGTCGACCAAACAAGCACAAGAGGTGAGAGAATTTGTTAGTCGGAATAGGGACGTATTCTCTGACCTTCCTGGACGTACCACCTTGATCGAGCATGACATTGTCACCGAGCCCCGGGTGAAAGTCCGCCTAAGACCATACCGAGTACCGGAGGCTCGGTGACAGGCCATTTCGCAGGAGGTAAGATCGATGCTACGTCTAGGGGTCATAGAAGAGTCAAAGAGCGAGTGGGCTAGCCCGATTGTCCTTATTCCCAAACCGAATGGTTCATTACGGTTCTGTAATGATTTTAGGAAATTGAATGAGGTATCAAAATTTGACGCCTATCCCATGCCTCGGGTAGACGAGTTGATAGAGCGGCTGGGAAAAGCCCGGTATTTTTCGATCCTAGATCTCACGAAAGGCTACTGGCAGGTACCTCTGATGGAGGCAGCAAAGGAGAAGACGGCCTTTGTCACCCCGGAGGGGCTTTTTCAGTATAGGGTGTTGCCTTTTGGGTTGCATGGCGCTCCGGCTACGTTCCAGCGTCTGATGGATGTCGTCCTCAAGCCCCATCACCAGTATACCTCCGCATATCTGGATGATATAGTCGTGTTTAGCCCAGACTGGGAGGGTCATTTGTCAAAACTTCAGGCAGTGATAGATTCTCTAAGGAAGGCGGGGTTAACTGCCAACCCAAAAAAATGCTCGGTGGGACTAGAGGAAGCTCGCTATTTGGGATATGTGATTGGACACGGATCAAACGAAAAAGGTGGTAGGACAGCACCACTTACTTGAATACATTCAAGGGGCTTTGCGGCGGTGCTCGTGACGTCAGGTCCCGGCCTCATAGACCCCACAGATACCAGAAAAAATGAAGAAGGTCACGGCACTCCAAAGGCTATTCAGTGTTTTTATTACACCACAAAATCAGCAGCAACGTTTCGACAATAGTCTTTTTCAAGCTACAAGCATGTTCACAAATGACTCACAATATATAAGGGTACTAATTCATACCAATTATCCAGTGAATGTGCCTTAACACAAATCCCACCCCTTCTCAGGTACATACAATCATATAATTAATTAATCCTATCAACCATCGTGCATATTAATATGAGGCTTACCAGGCGTTCACATGTGTGGCCGTCACTATGTATTGCATCCATGGCGAGCGGCGTCTTCCGCATACAGCTGCAGCTGCGCGAACATTCAAACGGGATTCACATGTATCGCAACGTCATCTAAGCAGTCACATGACCATTGACGCTGTTCTCGGTCATCTGACTGGTGACGTATCTAAGCGTCTGATCGCTGTCATGGTAACCACAGGTCCTACAAGGGAAAACTATCCTATCATGTAGACTCTTTCTTTTGATATTATTTCTGATACACACTGGGAATTATAAAGACGCCGATCACCATGGGTGCAACATCAGAGAGACAACCACATTTAACAACAATAGAGAATAAACAGAAACAGTGACGGGAGAACCGATCTCAGCAGGCCATCTTTAAGACCTCAGTCATAGCTAAATTACGGTTCAATACACCAACTGTGAATATGTCAAGCGGAGATGCATGATCTCACACATAGATACGATCAAATCAAAAGAGATCAAAAAAGATCCCACTGGAAAAACTTCAGAAAAGATCCCACTAAGGAAACTCGGGGCTGTGCAAACAGTGCGGTCCTCTTAATGTCCATTTAAGTGGAAAAATATTATTCAGGAATGGCAAGTGTAACATATAGGTTGAAATCCCGTGTTATACACGGTACATAGTAATCAGACCCGCCCGAGGGCTTATAGCCAAGGGTGTAGCGGTGCAATATGCTCAGAATCATACTGTCCACTATTATTGGACAAGGAGTACTGGGGCCACAACCATCGTACCCCTCTGTCAAAAGAGAGACCACCGATGTGTACCCCCGCCTGGTCTGGGCCCCACCGTCAGGTGGACCCCTACCATGCTTACCCCCAAGGTCTCCTATATAGATCTAAAAACTCCAATAAGAAACAACCTCTGTCACCGGCCATCTAAATTAATCTACCTGCACAAATCAGCCCCCGAGATAGGTAGTATAGGATCTATTCAAATTGTTCATTTAATAAAGATTCAAGCACACCGTTGCACAGTTGAGGTTTAGGGTCATTGATGGCGTTCCCGCACCTCAGAGAGGTGGTGATCGGGAACGACTATTAAAACGTCTGGAACTCAGATGGATCTTTGAGCTGGACACCATTGAGCCTAAGGGACTCAATCGGGAGTTCAAGGTGGGTTCCCTTTTCTGAGTCGTCATACAGGATGTGAAAAGTAAGGGTTTTTATATGTAATAAGTAACAGTACCCGATATATAATCGAGATTATAAATTTTATTCTTCTTGTTGTATTTTTGTGTTTTTCACTAATAGATAAGGCATCCATGCGGGATGTGGGCGAGAGATGGAAGCGGTGACCTGGGAGCCGTCCAGCAGGTTATTATATTATTGCACGGTTTGTGCATTAGGTTCCACTAACTGGTTATGTGTGGCGGATGTACATCATTTATTAAACGAACAATTTGAATAGATCCTATACTACCTATCTCGGGGGCTGATTTGTGCAGGTAGATTAATTTAGATGGCCGGTGACAGAGGTTGTTTCTTATTGGAGTTTTTAGATCTATATAGGAGACCTTGGGGGTAAGCATGGTAGGGGTCCACCTGACGGTGGGGCCCAGACCAGGCGGGGGTACACATCGGTGGTCTCTCTTTTGACAGAGGGGGACGATGGTTGTGGCCCCAGTACTCCTCGTCCAATAATAGTGGACAGTATGATTCTGAGCATATTGCACCGCTACACCCTTGGCTATAAGCCCTCGGGCGGGTCTGATTACTATGTACCGTGTATAACACGGGATTTCAACCTATATGTTACACTTGCCATTCCTGAATAATATTTTTCCACTTAAATGGACATTAAGAGGACCGCACTGTTTGCACAGCCCCGAGTTTCCTTAGTGGGATCTTTTCTGAAGTTTTTCCAGTGGGATCTTTTTTGATCTCTTTTGATTTGATCGTATCTATGTGTGAGATCATGCATCTCCGCTTGACATATTCACAGTTGGTGTATTGAACCGTAATTTAGCTATGACTGAGGTCTTAAAGATGGCCTGCTGAGATCGGTTCTCCCGTCACTGTTTCTGTTTATTCTCTTTTGTTGTTAAATGTGGTTGTCTCTCTGATGTTGCACCCATGGTGATCGGCGTCTTTATAATTCCCAGTGTGTATCAGAAATAATATCAAAAGAAAGAGTCTACATGATAGGATAGTTTTCCCTTGTAGGACCTGTGGTTACCATGACAGCGATCAGACGCTTAGATACGTCACCAGTCAGATGACCGAGAACAGCATCAATGGTCATGTGACTGCTTAGATGACGTTGCGATACATGTGAATCCCGTTTGAATGTTCGCGCAGCTGCAGCTGTATGCGGAAGACGCCGCTCGCCATGGATGCAATACATAGTGACGGCCACACATGTGAACGCCTGGTAAGCCTCATATTAATATGCACGATGGTTGATAGGATTAATTAATTATATGATTGTATGTACCTGAGAAGGGGTGGGATTTGTGTTAAGGCACATTCACTGGATAATTGGTATGAATTAGTACCCTTATATATTGTGAGTCATTTGTGAACATGCTTGTAGCTTGAAAAAGACTATTGTCGAAACGTTGCTGCTGATTTTGTGGTGTAATAAAAACACTGAATAGCCTTTGGAGTGCCGTGACCTTCTTCATTTTTTCTGATTGGACACGGAGTCATTAGGCCCCAAGTGAATAAAGTTGAAGCAATCCGGAATTGGCCCAGGCCTCGTACGTCCAAGCAAGTACGGTCATTTTTGGGCCTGATTGGGTACTACATGAGGTTCATTCCCCATTTTGCCACCTTGGCAGCCCCGTTAACCGGCCTCTTGAAGGGTAGAAAGTCGGTGAAGGTTCGCTGGGGGGAGCAGGAGGAGGAGGCGTTCTCCCGTTTGAAGTCGGCCCTATGTGAGTCCCCAGTTCTGGTGACGCCCGACTTCAAGCGGGAGTTTGTAGTTCAAACAGATGCCTCGGGAGTAGGACTAGGGGCTGTGCTTTCCCAAGAGCTCAACGGGGAAGAGCACCCCGTGGTTTTTCTAAGCCGCAAGCTTACCCCAGCAGAAACCCGGTATAGCATTGTGGAGAGAGAGTGCCTCGCCATCAAGTGGGCACTCGAGTCTCTCAGATATTACCTTCTGGGGAGAAGGTTCCGTCTGGTGACCGACCACTCCCCTCTCCAGTGGATGAGTCAGGCTAAGGAGGGGAGCGCTCGGGTTACCAGGTGGTTCTTGTCCCTCCAGAACTTTAAGTTCACTGTTGAGCACAGGGCCGGCCGCTTACAGGGGAACGCAGATGCCCTGTCCCGGGTACACTGCTGTGCATGTGTTCACCCCCTCAGGCTTGAACAGTATGTTCAAGCCCTCAGGGGTGAACAAAGGGGGGGGATATGTAGGAGAGTCCCCGGAATAATAATGGACGGACGATACGTGCCACCAGAGGTCCTGGCCTCGGTGGAGTAAGAACCGGATCATTGCGGTTACAGCGGCGAATGCTGCTGGCGCAGCGTGTCCGGGCCGGTTCTTACTGGGAACAGGTAAAGAGTGGGGGGGTGCCTGTTCCCCACGGCCAGCCCAGGTTTTTGGTGGAGCTGGGCCTTTAAGAACCCAGCCTGCTGATGATGGGGGTGGGGTGTGTCTTCCTGTGCTGGAGATTTCCACAGACAGAGTCAGTGCTGGTGAAGGAGAGTCTGGGCGCAGCACACATTGAAGGATAGCCCTGGGACCTGTGGTGTTACGAGCCGAAGGGGCTCTGGCCTGAGGGAGACAAAGGCAGGTAGCTTACAAGCCTGCACGACCGCTGTGGTCTGTCCAAAACAAGGTGACTCAAACCTGCTGTTTATTTTCTATGGAAGGACTTTTGTTTTATGCACTATGTGAATATGCACCTGGGTGGTCTTCACAATGCCTGTTATGCCTTTGGTGTGAATAAAGTCACGGTGTATCACAAAGACTGTCTGTGATTGCCTCAATACTGCCGCCGCTACCGTAGCCTACCACGAGCACATCCCCACAATATATATATATATATATACATATACAGTACAGACCACCAAAAGTTTGGACACACCTTCTCATTCAAAGAGTTTTCTTTATTTTCATGACTATGAAAATTGTAGATTCACACTTAAGGCATCAAAACTATGAATTAACACATGTGGAATTATATACATAACAAAAAAGTGTGAAAGAACTGAAAATATGTCATATTCTAGGTTCTTCAAAGTAGCCACCTTTTGCTTTGATTACTGCTTTGCACACTCTTGGCATTCTCTTGATGAGCTTCAAGTGGCAGTCACCTGTTCTTCCAACAGTCTTAAAGAAGTTCCCAGAGATGCTTAGCACTTGTTGGCCTTTTTGCCTTAAGTCTGCGGTCCAGCTCAAACCAAACCATCTCAATTGGGTTCAGGTCCGGTGACTGTGGAGGCCAGGTCATCTGGCGCAGCACCCCATCACTCCCCTTCATGGTCAAATAGCCCTTTTCACAGCCCGAAGGTGTGTTTGGGGTCATTGTTCTGTTGAAAAATAAATGATGGTCCAACTAAACGCAAACCATATGGAATAGCATGCTGCTGCAAGATGCTGTGGTAGCCATGCTGGTTCAGTATGCCTTCAATTTTGAATAAATAAATCCCCAACAGTGTCACCAGCAAAGCACCCCCACACCATCACACCACCTCCTCCATGCTTCACGGTGGGAACCAGGCATGTAGAGTCCATCCGTTCACATTTTCTGCGTCGCACAAAGACACGGTGGTTGGAATTAAAGATCTCAAATTTGGACTCATCAGACCAAAGCACAGATTTCCAATGGTCTAATGTCCATTCCTTGTGTTCTTTAGCCCAAACAAGTCTCTTCTGCTTGTTGCCTGTCCTTAGCAGTGGTTTCCTAGCAGATATTCTACCATGAAGGCCTGATTCACAGTCTCCTCTTAACAGTTGTTCTAGAGATGTGTCTGCTGCTAGAACTCTGTGTGGCATTGACCTGGTCTCTAATCTGAGCTGCGGTTAAATTGCGATTTCTGAGGCTGGTGACTTGGATGAACTTATCCTCCGCAGCAGAGGTGACTCTTGGCCTTCCTTTCCTGGGGCGGTCCACATGTGAGCCAGTTTTTTGTAGCGCTTGATGATTTTTGTGACTGCACTTGGGGACACTTTCAAAGTTTTCCCAATTTTTCGGACTGACTGACCTTCATTTCTTAGTTATGATGACCACTCGTTTTTCTTTACTTAGCTGCTTTTTTCTTGCCATAATACAAATTCTAACAGTCTATTCAGTAGGACTATCAGCTGTGTATCCACTTGATTTCTCCACAACGCAACTGATGGTCCCAACCCCATTTATAAGGCAAGAAATCCCACTTATTAAACCTGACAGGGCACACCTGTGAAGTGAATACCATTTCAGGTGACTACCTCTTGAAGCTCATCAAGAGAATGCCAAAAGCGTGCAAAGCAGTAATCAAAGCAAAAGGTGGCTACTTTGAAGAACCTAGAATATGACATATTTTCAGTTGTTTCACACTTCTTTGTTATGTATATAATTCCACATGTGTTAATTCATAGTTTTGATGCCTTCAGTGTGAAATATAAAGAAAACTCTTTGAATGAGAACGTGTGTCCAAACTTTTGGTCTGTACTGTATGTGTGTGTGTGTAATGCCCTGCAAGGGGGCATTACCACTCTTTTCACCCCATCACTATCCTTAATGGTGTACTTTGTGTCATCTTGCATAATTATTGCTATATCCTGCAAAATGTGTATATCTATGTAATGTGCCTGGTTCACCAGCAGATGGTGGCAATCTTGGCAGAGTTAGTTTCCCTGGAGAGGAACCTTCTAGTTCCATTCCAGCCCTCTCTAGAGAGGGACGAGTTCAGAGTTAGTTTTGAGCAGTCTACCCTACCCCATCTTAGGGAGAGGTTGTCTCCAGCTTACCCCCTGTAAGGGGATGGCTGTGTGTCAGCCAGCAGAGCTCTGTCTGCTCTGCTAGGCCCAAAGAAATAGAAGTAAAGAGCTTCAGAAGCAAGGGAGAAAGATTCCCTGGATAAAAAATAAAGAGAAAGATAAAGAACCAGATAAAGACAGAGTCAGACTACAGAAAGTTAAGTTACCCCAGAAGAGAAAAAAGTTCCTATTTAATCCAGTTAACATAGCAGAGCTGAAAGAGTACAGATATAACAGTGCTGAATGTGTTTGCCTGCCAAACTAATGCCAAAACCTGCTGAAAACCAATATAAATTTGGAAGATTGTTTCCTGATGAAAGTTTATGCCAACTAAAGCCTGTGTTCAACATTAATAAAAGTCTGGACTCAAGTTCTTTCACCCTCATCCTTCATCACCTATCCCTTTACAGTTGCACCGCTGTGAACGACAACGCCTGGCGTTCCGGGATCTTCATGTAGGAGCACCGTGACAGGTGCTAAAGCCATACCTAAGGGACACTATAGGCGACCCTTACACCACTCTGGCTTTCCTACACTGGGTTCCACCATCACCTTCTACATATAGGGACCCAGTCCCTCGTTGCTGAAATGCAACTGGCGTCACAACAAACGTTTAACCTACACCTTTACCATCTTAAAAGGCCCCCCTGGTCGCTGTCACACCTAGTAGCGAGCTGCCTATATATCTCCTATAACTATTTCCTACTTTTAATGTTTGCAGCGCATAGCTCATGAAGGAATGATTATTGGCTTTCTGGCCATTTATTTCAGAAACTGTGAATACACTTAGGCAGGCAAATCATCAAGATCTGTTGATGCCAGCTCCCTTTGAAATAGCTGACCAGTGATGTCCCAGACGTGCTCAATGGGAGACAAGTATGGAGATGCTGCAGGCCAAGGAAGCAAGTCTAGGCCAAGTAGGCCTCTCACCGTGGCAGGAGCAACATGTGGCCTGGAGCTGTCCTGTTGAAAAATGGCCCTTAGGACACTTTGGAGAAATGGTCATACCACTGGTTCCATGTCTAAATCAATGTAACACCAAGCTGTTACTGTAACTAAGATGAAGACTAGAGGGTCCCAGCTACAAAACATTGCCATCCCACACCATAATCCCAGAAGTAGGATTGGTGTGACATTGGTTTGTGAAGGCTTCTTCATGGCATCGCATATGTGGTCACCAGACCAATCTCCAGCTATCATTGCATTAAAGACAAAAGAAGGTGGATGAATGGTCAATGGACACGGCCAAGTCCTTTGCAAATGCCTTCGGATGGTTTGTGTAGACACTGTTTTCCACTCTGGACATGATGCCCATTTTCACTTGCAGTACCAAACAGATCACTTTGCTCCATTCTTCTAATCAGATGATCCTTCCATGCTGAGGTTATCCTCTGTGCATCTCTTGCTGTCATTCCAGTTCATTGTTGTTCGCCCAACCATTGGGACACGAGATGTTGAACAATGCTAACACCTAGGTGTGTAGCAGTCTGCTGGAGTGATAAACCAAGGTCTCTCAGTTCAAGGTAGGTCCCTCTCAGTTTGTGACAAGTGGCAATAATTGGCACATCAATGAACAAGAGGCATCACACACTCATCCCGTAGGACTTGATCCATGAGTGTCGGAGACAACGATGCAGGGCACAGAGGGGTCAGGTAAAATTATAGTCAGAGACAAATAGAAGTAGTTCCAGCACAAAAAAAACACATTATGACTAAGAACTGCTCGAAACACTTCAACTGTCACAAGGTGAATGGATTTGCCCTGGTGTGTTATGCTGTTACTGTAAATAAAGACAAAGAAACAACGCAACTAAATTTTTGTGCTATAATTACTTCTATTTGCTATTATGAGGACTTACCTGTTGTGTTCTGTGCACGCAAAGTGTTCATAGCAGGTCAGCTGGAAATAATACTATTTATGGATAGTCAGAGACAGCCTGAGGTCACGGATGAAAGAGCACATACAATACGGCAATATGTCCAAGGTCAGCTCAGGCAGCATAGGGTAACAGGCACATGTCAGGTTAGGCCTCTTTCACACTTGCGTTGTCCGGATCCGGCGTGTACTCCACTTGCCGGAATTACACGCCGGATCCGGAAAAACGCAAGTGTACTGAAAGCATTTGAAGACGGATCCGTCTTCAAAATGCTTTCAGTGTTACTATGGCACCCAGGACGCTATTAAAGTCCTGGTTGCCATAGTAGTAGTGGGGAGCGGGGGAGCAGCATACTTACCTTACTTGCGGCTCCCGGGGCGCTCCAGAATGACGTCAGAGCGCCCCATGCGCATGGATGACGTGTCCATGCGATCACGTGATCCATGCGCTTGGGGCGCCCTGACGTCACTCTGGAGCGCCCCGGGAGCTGCACGGACGGTAAGTATGATGCTCCCCGCTCCCCACTGCACTTTACCATGGCTGCCAGGACTTTAGCGTCCCGGCAGCCATGGTAACCATTGTGAAAAAGCTAAACGTCGCATCCGGCAATGTGCCGAAACGACGTTTAGCTTAAGGCCGGATCCGGATCAATGCCTTTCAATGGGCATTCATTCCGGATCCGGCCTTGCGGCAAGTGTTCCAGATTTTTGGCCGGAGCAAAAAGCGCAGCAAAAAGCGCTATTTGCTGCGGCCAAAAAACGTTCCGTTCCGGAACGGAAGACATCCTGATGAATCCTGAAGGACGGACTGTCCATTCAGAATGCATTAGGAAAATCCTGATCAGTATTCTTCCGGCATAGAGCCCCGACGACGGAACTCTATGCCGGAAGACTATAACGCAGATGTGAAAGAGCCCTTAGGGAGTGAACAGAGGTCACTACAGGGGAAAACAGTAGCTCAGACCACCTTTGCATAGGGGTTATCACACACTAGAACCTTATTTCTCAGGCAACCTGCAGGGGAAAGTGCCAAAAGTACCTCATCTGCCAGCCACTGATTAGGACCGTACACACTGGCAGGAGCCGGAGGGAGCATGTGCACAAGTCCAATTGCATAGGCGGTGAAGAGACTTTACTTTGATAGAGCTGGCCTTGCCACCAAGGTCACTCGGAGGATGGGAGCAGGAGACGGGCAGAGGTCACCAGGCACCTCCCCCCTTTCCCCTGGTCCTGACTGTACCTAGGGAACATGCCCCCCTCCCCCCATTGTGTGGGGTGATGAGCCTGAAGTACAAGCCGCCCTGGAGGAAGTGAGAGTCTCCCAAGTGCAGCAGAACCTGGAGAGAAGCCCAAGGTGTCCGCTGTGCCAACTGGTAAGGCAGAGGTGGCTGGAGCGTCCACTCCGCCACCAAGGAATATAAATCCCTCTGCTCGATTTAACCTGATGGTCCCACCGGAGGTCGTGGCCCATGCCCGAATGACGTGGGATTATAAAAAGGCTGTCGAAGAATGGGTGATTCAAGTTTTGGATAACCCGCGGCGGGGGTATCCGCAGCTGGAGAGGCGCCTGGACACCGTCTTATGGTTTTCGGTGGAGCGAGGCAGCGACTTCCTGGCAGACGACGAGAACGATGAGGAGCTCTTTGTGGGTCGTCATTCTGTGAAACGCCCCTACCTCCCTCAGGCCCGCCATAGTTTGTACGCCGGAGACCGGGTAGAGTATACCCCTATGGGGTCCACCATGGAACGTTTTGCCACTGGGGTGACACTTCTGAATAAGCCCCTAGTCCCCACAATGGTACCTGAGTGATGGTGGGAGGATCCAGCAGCCGCATCCTGTGTATGCTACCTCTAAGAGACCACGTAGGGAGTCCTTTGCTTCCAAGAGAAACCACAGCCCCAGCCAGAGCCACTGATCCCGGGACTGCCACCACCTCCAACCTTCCTGATGGGATACCAGACCACAACAACCTTCCTGATGGTATACCAGACCACAACAGCTGCCGTGAAAAATGGCCTCGGCCTCTTCACAGGGTTCCAGATTTCCAAGTTCACCAGCTTAGACCCAGCTACCACAGCCCCTGCAGCCGGAGATCCTGAGTCCCCCTGTCCTGGCAGGAGGTTCTGGCGATCTAAAGAAACAAGTGGCCGAAGCCATCGCCAGTTTGACCACCCAGTCATTACCTGACATCTGCACCAGAGGGCAGTGGAGCTCTTTCACATTAGCGCATCTGGCATACCAAGGGCAGGAGCGACCCCTAATGTCCTTCAGCAGCTCAAGCAGCGAGGAGGATTTTAGTTTCCTCCTCTAATGAGCCCCCTGTTGTTTTCTGAAAAAGAAAGAAGAACTATGGAATATGGAAGCCACAACGTGGACTGAGTCTGAAGTGTGAGAGCCTGTTGGCCCATTTTCCATTTCTTTGTTGCCCTGTTTGGTCCTCCCCCGGATGGTCATGGATTGTTAGGACTCCCCTATCTGCAAAAATACCCCCAAGTTGTGAATATCAGTGCCAAATTCCCTTTTTCCCCTTTCTCAGGTTAAGTGGGAACCCCACTTGTCTTAACGGGTTCTCAAAAAAATGTGTGCTATTTGTAATCATACCCAATGTGGATAACAAATGACTTTGTTCCTTTTGGCACTACGTGTTATGGTCTGCAATGTTACAAGCCAGCACCTAAGGAATAGACTCGAATGTGTAACTGACCACTTAGTGATTTTGATTGTGATATTTTTGCAGTAAAGTTTTAAAGTTTTGCAACATTCAAGAACCATAGCCCATTGTGTGGACACTTTTACGGGTTCAACAATGTGATTCTTTGGCACTCAAAATGTTCCTGGACTGGGGGCGGAGCTAGCTGCGTGCTGAGATGGTCGTCTGATCTCAGAGCTCCTTACAGACACAGCTGCAGCTTCGGTATAACGGGTGTTATATCCCCCTAAGATGGTAAAGACTAATAAAGACAGAAGCGACACAGCACTGGGCACTCAAAAATCGTGCCATACGCAATCAGAGATGGATAGTTTTCTTAAAAAGCGGAGCTATTCACCGGCACACAGATCCAAAATGGCGCCGGAGGGTGCCAGAGCCGCCGCACAGCCAGATGGTGATTTTGGCTTCCTGACCACCTGCCACGTTGGAATCTCAGACAGGTCAGGTATACCCAGGTCTTCTGGTACGGGCATCCATGGCTGGACTTCAACAGGGGCAATACCAAGCTTATCCCAGGCGTTCGCTAAGTCCTGCGGCGTTCTGATGATAATCTGCTGCCCTGCTTTAGAGGTTGCAAGGCCAAATGGAAATACCCATCTTACTGGCAGCTTGTGCGATCTGAGCGCTTCTGTAATAGGCTTCAGTGCCCTGCGTTTCGCCAGTGTGCTGGACACTAGGTCCTGAAATAATTGAATACGGGCCCCATTATATGAAATGTTCTTGGCCTCTCTTGCGTCCCTTAATATGGAGGCTGTGTCAAGAAAGTTCAGCAGGCCGCATATTATGTCTCTAGGGGGGCCGTTCTCAAGTGGCTTAGGCCTCAGAGCTCTGTGGGCCCGCTCAATCACTATCTGTGCGGCCTTCTCTTCACCTATTAGTGAGGCAAAATATGGCGGTTACCGCGGTTTCTATTTCCCCAGGAGGAACATCCTCTGGGACCCCTCTTATGCAGATATTCTTCCGCCTGCTCCTGCTTTCCTGGTCTTCCAGGTGGAGAAGCGCTGAGGTAAGATACGCATTATGGTCCTGCAGGACCTTTCTCACGGCTTCCCCGAGGCTAGCAATAGCCGCCTGCGTCTCCTCTAGCACCAAAACGCGCCCCCCCCCCCAATCTGTTTTACCTCCGTCTTTATGTTCGATATGTCCTTGTGCAGGGGTTGCAGCGCTTTGTAGAGTGTCTTCTTAAAGAAGGCCCTGGACAGCGGGCGGTCCGCAGGCTCCTTTCCTTCAGACATAGCGCAGGAGCTCTCTCCATCTGAATCATCTGGCTGTGCGGCGGATCATGCACCTGTTTATAATGTCGCTTTCTCTCCAATGTCTTCCACATACGGCCTGGTCGTGGAAGTTGAACACCACGCTTCTGGAAACACAATCTTATGTGGACACATTGGGTGACAAATTGGAAAACTATTTTAAAACAAGTGCTACACCTGATACTTCTACTCCAATACTTTGGGAGCCTCACAAGGCCTATATAAGAGGAGAGTTGATAGCACTAGGCTCGCATGTTAAAAAGAAATCTACTAAGGAATTGATGTCACTACTTTCCCAGATTCAAACACAAGAAAAACTGCATAAACTAACACATTCTGAAACCCACAAAGATGTTTTAGTCACACTTAGGCGTAAAGTTAAAGACCTTCTAAATATCAAGGGTGCCAGGTCCCTATTGTTTCTGAAAAGTAGAATATATGAACATGGGGATAAGGGGAATAAAATTATGTCTTACCTAATAAAAAAAAGAAGGGAAAAAAACTTTGTCTCCTCAATAAAGTCTGGCACGTCTTTAAGGGTAACCTCAACTCCTCTCATAGCCAAAGCCTTCCAATCATTCTACTCGAAACTTTACAATCTCCCTGTACCAAAAGTAGACTCAGACCCAGGTAGAAAAACAAATACCTCCCTGATTGAAGAGTTTTTAGCCTCAATTGAATCTCCCTCACTATCAGAAGAAGAGTGTGAGCTAATCCTCAAACCCTTCTCCATAACAGAAGTAGAAAGAGTCCTTAACTCTATCCCTATAGGGAAGAGCCCGGGCCCTGGCAGGTTTCCTATTATTTATTTCAAGAAATTTAAAAAGATTCTGCTTTCTCACTTCATAGATCTCTGCAACTCGCTGCTGGGAGGGATGTCTTTGGCTCCCGAAACCTTGAGGGCGCATATTACTATCCCAAACAAAGAAGGGAAGGACCCGGAGGAATGTGGGAGCTACAGACCTATATCCTTACTCAACTGTGACTTGAAATGGTGGTCCAAATTATTGGCGTACAGAATCTCTCCCATGCTAAACAAACTAATCGACTCTGAACAGGTAGGGTTTGTTCCTGGAAGAGAAGGGAAACACAATATTTGGAGACTGATCCACTTGATCCATAATGCCCATATCACAAACACACCCATGTTACTACTGGGAACTGATGCTGAGAAGGCATTCAACAGGGTAAACTGGGACTTCATGAAAGCCACTTTAATGAAATTTGGTTTCCCTCCGGTATTCGTTTCAGCTATTTTCTCACTATATTCTTGTCCTATGGCGCAGGTTATGATGAATGGTTCCCTGTCGGATGCCTTCCCCATCAGAAATGGGACTAGGCAAGGCTGCCCACTCTCACCTACTCTCTTTATTTTATGTTTGGAGATGTTCCTTCTAAGAATTAGACAATCTGACAAAATACAGTGCGCTTCTTTGGGCCAATACCATCACAGGACTGCAGCTTTTGCAGATTACCTTTTAATTACAATCTCCAATCCTGAAGAAGCTCTCCCCAGCATTATGTCTTTATTTGACCAATATAGTCTCTAATTTTAAAATTAATTTTTCCAAATCGGAAGCTCTACGGGTCAACATCCCAAATAAGGTCCTAGACTCACTCAAACGCTCATCCCCGTTTAAATAGCACAACAACAGAAATCAGGTTCTTGGGAGTCAATGTTACGGCAGACTTGAAAATGTTGTTCAAAATTAACTATAGCCCGTTACTTTCTAAGATCAGATCCTTTATTTCCTCCCTAAAAGTACCATACATGTCCTGGTTTGGTAGGAAAAATCTGTTGTCTACGTTTGTCCTACCCCAACTTCTGTACTTATTCCAGGCCCTCCCGATACATATACCTGCATCCTTTCTAAATCAAATTAGGAGGGTATTCACATCCGTTCTGTGGAAAACCAAAAGACCCAGACTTGCTTGTTCACTTCTTACCCAGAGGAAGCACAAAGGAGGTATATCGTTGCCAGATATGGCTTTGTATAATAGAGCTATTCATTTGGCTAGATGGGCGCTCTTAGCAAATGAAAAAATACAAGCACCCTTCCTTGATATAGAGAGGACTCTATTAGGTATGCATAGACATGCTTTGATGTGGCTACCAGATGTCCCGCTTTCTCTCTGCCAGGAAATGTGCACTCTGACTAAAAGTATGCTAGTTAGTTATCGTAACTCCACAGTAGCTCCACAAAAGGGAAGGAAAGTTTCAATAATAGCTCCACTAGATGTACTGCCTTACCTATTTGACAAGATGGGAGGGGGAGACAAAAGTTGGTGGCACTCTTGGGGGAATGTCAGGATAGGTGAAGTAACAGAAACCAATCATTTCCCATCATTAGAAGAAGCGCATGATAAACTAGGCAGAGAACCCCCCACTCCAATACAAAGCTGGGATTTCAAAAACACTTGCAGAAAATATGAAAAAGCATCAGACCACACGTTTCTAGAGCCCACATGGCTTGACAACTTCACTATTCTTCCATCAACTTTGAAGAAGTCACTCTCAGTCACATATAACAACTTATTGACCACACTTGCTGTCCCCAAACCATACTATATACATCAGTGGGAGAAGGACTTGGGAAAGAGCCTTTGGGACACTGAATCAGCATATGTTCTCTCCCACACACAGGGATTCTCTTCTTATGTCCGCTATCAGGAAAACTCCTACAAAACCATTACCAGATGGTACAAAACTCCCATTTATTTATGTTCCATAGGACTTTCTCCCACTGATCAATGTTGGAGTTGTCAATCAGATGTAGGATCTATGATTCACATTTGGTGGTCATGCCCTTTAATAGCGCAGTTTTGGAAGGATGTCGAAAGGACTATTAACTCCATATGTTCAACATTCATAACTCTCACTCCCGAGCTACTACTGCTGTGGATCCCTACCTCCAATTTCAGACCATCAAAAGCAGATCTCCCTACTCACATGATTGCTACAGCAAAACTGCTCATCCCAACAAAATGGGGAGATCCTTCTCCACCAGATTTGAAAATGTGGTTTAACAAAATGCACCAGCTTCATAGAATGGAAGAGATGGTGGGATGGATCCATGGTAATAGGCTCAGATATCTGGAAACTTGGTTTCCATGGAAAAGGTCTCAGGTTGTCAGGGACTCTGAGGTTCTAGACCCAGTGGGTATCTGAATTTATCTGAATTGTTCTGACATATGACCCTTAATAGACTTCACTGTCTCTTCTGGAAAAATATGCACTGTCTGGAGTGGGATACAGCGTATCTCCACAACAGTTCTAGTCTGAGCTTGAGGGATCTGTGCTCAACCATTATGTATGGGAAAGTAAGGTGTATCCCTTATTAACAATATCCTACATACCTACTATACTCTATTTTACGCATTACCTCTAAAGGGTTTATAAATCTCAAGCCACCAGAGAGCCTACTTGTTGTTCCCCCTTATTATCATTTCCTCCTATCCTTGTGGTATTATTTTACATGATTCCCTCACTTGTTGTTAAAAATATGCACTGACTGTGTATTTTGATAGAAATATGCTTATGAGCATATGCATCTTTGCACTGGAATTTGCAACAATGTCCACAGAATAAGAAATGCTGCAAATTTTTGTACTTGTAAGCATTGAAACAATAAAAAGAGATTTACCAAAAAAAAATGGACCTGGTCTTTATGCAGTTAGCTAGATAGTTAGTACCCTTATGCCATTGCTCATATGGACTGCCTCTGAGGATGCTGAATACTAATGGTCTCACTCTGCCTTGTGTTAGTTTAGAAAGTCTAGGTATTATATTGCATTACTTGCATATGTCCTTAACCTTTTTCTCTCCACAGAATTGAGAGGGGAAGGAGCCAGTATGTCCTGTGTCTTTGGGTTCATGTGTTGTTGCTCCCCCAGGGGTACCAAGTGGTAGAGTCACAAGCAGATCTAACATCGTCAAGGGTAACTCCGCTGCTAGAATTTGATTTTAGAGGGGACCAGCCCTCATAGGTATTATGGAGAGTAGACCGGTTCCTCCTCCTAGTTCAGGATGCCCTAAGGCATTGTACACTGTCTTTAGGAAAATAAGTTTAGCTACCTGTTTAACCACCCCAGGACCGCCTAACGCACGGATGTGTCCTGGAGGCGGTCGATTCATTCCTCCTGGACGCATCTGTGCGTCATCTCGCGAGAGGCAAGATTTCCTGTGAAAGCGCGCACACAGGCGCGCGCGTTCACAGGATCGGAAGGTAAGCGAGTGGATCTACAGCCTGCCAGCTGCGATCGTTCGATGGCAGGCTGTAGATGCAATTTGTTTAACCCCTAACAGGTATACTAGACGCTGTTTTGATAACAGCATCTAATATACCTGCTACCTGGTCCTCTGGTGGTCCCTTTTGCTTGGATCGACCACCAGAGGACACAGGTAGCTCTGTAAAGTAGCACCAAACACCACCACACTACACTACACCCCTCCTGTCACTTATTAACCCCTTATGAACCCCTGATCATCCCATATAGACTCCCTGATCACCCCCCTGTCATTGATCACCCCCCCTGTAAGGCTCCATTCAGATGTCCGTATGTGTTTTACAGATCCACGCATCCATGGATCGGATCCGCAAAACACATACGGACGTCTGAATGGAGCCTTACAGGGGGGTGATCAGGGAGTCTATATGGGATGATCACCCCCCTGTAAGGCTCCATTCAGACGTCCGTATGTGTTTTACGGATCCACGCATCTATTGATCGGATCTGCAAAACACATACGGAGGTCTGAATGGAGCCTTACAGGGGGGTGATCAGCCCATATAGACTCCCTGATCACTTCCCTGTCATAGATGACCCCCCTGTAAGGCTCCATTCAGAGGTCCGTATGTGTTTTGCGGATCCGATCCATGGATGCGTGGATCCGCAAAACACATACGGACGTCTGAATGGAGCCTTACAGGGGGTGATCAGGGAGTCTATATGGGATGATCACCCCCCTGTAAGGCTCCATTCAGACATCCATATGTGTTTTACGGATCCACGCATCCATGGATCGGATCCGCAAAACACATACAGACGTCTGAATGGAGCCTTACAGGGGGGTGATCACCCCATATAGACTCCTGATCACCCCCCTATCATTGATCACCCCCCTGTCATTGATCACCCCCCTGTAAGGTTCCATTCAGATGTCCGTATGTGTATTACGGATCCAGGCATCCATGGATCAGATCCGCAAAACACATAAGGACGTCTGAATGGAGCCTTATAGGGGGGTGATCAATGACAGGGTGGTGATCACCCCATATAGACTCCCTGATCACCCCATTGTCATTGATCACCCCCCTGTAAGGCTCCATTCAGACTTCCGTATGTGTTTTGCGGATCCGATCCACGTCTGAATGGAGCCTGACAGGGGGGTGATCACCCCATATACACTCCCTGATCACCCCCTGTCATTGATCACCCCCCTGTAAGGCTCCATTCAGACATCCGTATGTGTTTTACGGATTCACGCATCCATGGATCGAATCCGAAAAACACATACGGACGTCTGAATGGAGCCTTACAGGGGGGTGATCAATGACAAGGTGGTGATCACCCCATATAGACTCCCTGATCACTCCCCTGTCATTGATCACCCCCCTGTAAGGCTCCATTCAGACATTTTTTTGGCACAAGTTAGCAGAAATTGATTTTTTTAATTATTTTTTTTTCTTACAAAGTCTCATATTTCACTAACTTTTGTCAAAAAATAAAATCTCACAGGAACTCACCATACCCCTCACGGAATCCAAATGCGTAAAATGATTTAGACATTTATATTCACGCTTTAGGGCCCCTAAAATGCCAGGGAAGTATTAATACTCCACATGTGACCCCATTTCGGAAAGAAGACACCCCAAGGGATTCCGTGAGGGGCATATTGAGTCCATGAAAGATTAACATTTTTGGCCCAAGTTAGCGAAAAAGGGAGACTTTGTGAGAAAAAACTAAAAAAAAAAAAAATTTATTTCCGCTAACTTGTGCCAAAAAAAAAAAAAATTAGGAAAGAAGACACCCTAAGGTATTCCGTGAGGGGTGTGGCAAGTTCATATAACTTTTTAATTTTTGTCACAAGTTAGCGGAAAATTATGAAGTCTTATATTCCACTAACTTGTGACAAAAAATAAAAACTTCCATGAACTCACTATGCCCATCACGAAATACCTTGGGGTGTCTTCTTTCCAAAATGGGGTCACTTGTGGGGTAGTTATACTGCCCTGGCATTTTAGGGGCCCAAATGCGTGCAAAGTAGTTTGAAATCAAAATGTGTAAAAAAAATGGCCTGTGAAATCCAAAAGGTGCTCTTTGGAATGTGGGCCCCTTTGCCCACCTAGGCTGCAAAAAAAGTGTCACACATGTGGTATCGCCGTACTCAGGAGAAGTTGGGGAATGCGTTTTGGAGTGTCATTTTACATATACCCATGCTGGGTGAGATAAATATCTCGGCAAAAGACAACTTTTCCCATTTATTTAATACAAAGTTGGCTTTTTGGAAAGAAGACACCCCAAGGTATTTCATGATGGGCATAGTGAGTTCATGGAAGTTTTTATTTTTTGTCACAAGTTAGTGGAATATGAGACTTTATAAGGAAAAAATAATAATTCATCATTTTCCGCTAACTTGTGACAAAAAATAAAAAGTTCTATGAACTCACTATGCCCATCAGCGAATACCTCAGGGTGTCTACTTTCCAAAATTGGGTCATTTGTGGGGTTTTTCTACTGTCTGGGCATTGTAGAACCTCAGGAAACATGACAGGTGCTCAGAAAGTCAGAGCTGCTTCAAAAAGCGGAAATTCACATTTTTGTACCATAGTTTCTAAACGCTATAACTTTTACCCAAACATTTTTTTTTAATCAAAGACATGTAGAACAATACATTTAGAGAAAAATGTATATATAGATGTCGTTTTTTTAGAAAAACTTTACAACTGAAAGTGAAAAATGTAATTTTTTTGCTAAAAATTCGTTAAATTTGGATTAATAACAAAAAAAGTAAAAATGTCAGCAGCAATGAAATACCCCCAAATGAAAGCTCTATTAGTGAGAAGAAAAGGAGGTAAAATTCATTTGGGTGGTAAGTTGCATGACCGAGCAATAAACGGTGAAAGTAGTGTAGTGCAGAATTGTAAAAAGTGGTCTGGTCATTAAGGGTGTTTAAGCTAGGGGGGCTGAAGTGGTTAATCATCAAGGTGACGAACTGTAAAGCATGATTAAGCCTTGGTGCTTGGAAGGGAATACAGGATGAAGCCACCATTCTATTTGCTGGCATCTCAGTGTATCATGAAGGGATTACAGTACATGACACCCCCACACCCCATATACGACTTTGGCCAGGTCTTGGAGTATTTGAGCACTTGGTGCAGACCTTTTGGTTCTCTGGTTATTACGGAGAGGGAAAACTGAGAATAAGACACCCTACTCATATGGGCAGAGACGTAGTGGTAGCCTTTGCTATATCAATCTATGTATACAGTAATAGCAAATAGTCTCATGCAGCACTTTAACCTTCCTTGGGTACCCTTAGAGCATACTCTAAGCACAAACTGAGGGCGGTTTGGTTTTAAGTAAGGCGGTATGTAACACCCCAGAGTGGTGTTACCACTACTGCATCCTGCTACTGTCTTAAATGTCATATATGTATTCTGTTTCAGGTTCACCACAATGTGCATCTATAATAATGTTATGCAACTGTTATACATCTAATATGCCTGGTTCACCAGCAGGTGGCAGAGCTATCTTAGACAGTATGGAACTCACCATTCCATTCTCCCCCCATTTGGTCAGAAAAGGGTGAGTCCTGCTTGCTAACAGAAGGAGTGGTGGCAGTTCTAGTTTATTCCGATGCAGACTCCATGTCGGAGCTGACAGGACACTAACCTATTCCTTAACCCCTTAGGGACCGGGCTCATTTTCAGGCCCCATGCACACGGCCGTGTTTCATGGCCGTTTGCGGGCCGTGGAACCGCGGTCTGGATCACTCCTGAGAGCAGGAGCGCACGGCGTCACTGGTTGCTATGATGCCGTGCGCTCCCTGCTGCCGGCACAGTACAGTAATACACTGGTATAGATCGTACCAGTGTAATACTGTATTGCGGCGGCAGCAGGGAGCGCACGGCGTCATAGCAACCAGTGACGCCGTGCGCTCCTGCTCTCAGGAGGGATCCAGGCCGAGGTTCCACGGCCCGCACACGGCCGTGAAACACGGCCGTGTGCATGGGGCCTCACCTTAAGGTCCAGGCCATTTTTTGCAAATCTGACCAGTGTCACTTTAAGCGGTGATAACTTTAAAATGCTTTGACTTGTTCTGAGATTGTTATTTCATCACATATTGTACTTCATGACACTGGTAAAATGAAGTCAAAAATGTTAATTTTTATTTATAAAAAATACAAAATGTCCAAGTTTCAATTTCTCTACCTCTATAATACATAGTAATACCTACAAAAATAGTTATTACTTTACATTCCCCATATGTCTACTTCATGTTTGGATCATTTTGGGAATGACATTTTATTTTTTGTGGATGTTACAAGGCTTAGAAGTTTAGAAGCAAATCTTTATAATTTTTATGAAATTTTCAAAAACCCACTTTTCAAGGACCAGTTCAGATCTGAAGTCACTTTGTGAGGCTTACATAATAGAAACCACCCAAAAACTACACCCCATAAGGTATTCAAAACTGATTTTACAAACTTTGTTAACCCTTAGGTGTTCCACAAGAATTAATGGAAAATAGAGATACAATCTCCAAATTTCACTTTTTTGGCAGATTTTCCATTTTAATCATTTTTTTTTCCAGTTACAAAGCAAGGGTTAACAGCCAAACAAAATTCAATATTTATGGCTCTGATTCTGTAGTTTACAGAAACACCCCATATGTGGTTGTAAACCGCTGTACGGGCACACGGCAGGGCGCAGAAGGAAAGGAATGCCATACGTTTTTTGGAAGGCAGATTTTGCTGGAATGGTTTTTCGACACCATGTCCCATTTGAACCCCCGCTGATGCACCCCTAGAGTAGAAACCCCCCTAAAAGTGACCCCATTCTAGAAACTACACACCTAAAGGTATTCAAAACTAATTTTACAAACGTTGTTAACCCTTCAGGTTTTTCACAAGACTTAATAGAATATAGAGATACAATTTCAAAATTCTACTTTTTTGGCAGATTTTCCATTTTAATATTTTTTTTCCAGTTACAAACCAAGGGTTAACAGCCAAACAAAACTCAATATTTATGGCTCTGATTCTGTAGTACACGGCAGGGCACAGAAGGAAAGGAATGCTGTACGGTTTTTGGAAGGCAGATTTTGCTGGACTGGTTTTTTGACACCATATCCCATTTGAAGCCCCCCTGATGCACCCATAGAGTAGAAATTTCAAAAAAGTAACCCCGTTTTAGAAACTACGGGATAGGTTGGCAGTTTTGTTGATACTATTTTAGGGTACATATGATTTTTGGTTGCTCTATATTACACTTTTTGTGAGGCAAGGTAAATAGAAATAGCTGTTTTGGCACCGTTTTTATTTTTGTTATTTACAACATTCGTCTGACAAGTTAGATCATGTGGTATTTTTATAGACCAGATTGTCACGGACGAGCCAATACCTAATATGTATACTTTTTATTTATTTATGTCAGTTATACACAATAGTCTGAGAGCCATTGTTTTTTCAGTTTTTGGGCAATTATCTTGGGTAGGGTAGGATTTTTGTGGCATGAGATGATGGTTTGATTGGCACTATTTTTGTGTGTGTGTGACTTTTTGATCGCTTGCTATTACACTTTTAGTGATGTAAGGTGACAAAAAATGGCTTTTTTTACACCGTTTTTATTTTATTTATTTTTTTACGGTATTCACCTGAGGGGTTAGGTCATGTGATATTTGTATAGAGCAAATTATTTCGGACGCGGCGATATGTATACTTTTTATGTATTTATTTAAGTTTTACAGAATTATTTCATTTTTGAAACAAAAAAAATCATGTTTTAGTGCTTCCATTGTCTGAGAGCCATAGTTTTTCAGTTTTTAGGCGATTATCTTGGATAGGGTATAATTTTTGCGGGATGAGATGAATGTTTGATTGGCACTATTTTTGGGTGTGTATGACTTTTTGATCGCTTGCTATTACACTTTTTGTGTTGTAAGGTGACAAAAAATGGTTTATTTAGCACAGTTTATATTTTTTATGGTATTCATCTGAGGGGTTAGTTCATGTGATATTTTATAGAGCCGGTCGATATGGACGCAGCGATACCAAATATATGTATACTTTTTTTTATTTATGTAAGTTTTACACAATAATATAATTTTTTAAGCAAATAAAAATCATGTTTTAGTGTCTCCATATTCTGAGAGCCATATTTTTTTTTTGTTTTATGGCGATTATCTTAGCTAGGGTCTCATTTTTTGCAGGATGAGATGACAGTTTGATTGGAACTATTGTGGGGTGCACAATATGCATATGACTTTTTGATCGCTTGCTATTACACTTTTTGTGATGTAAGGTGACAAAAAATGGTTTATTTAGCACCGTTTTTATTTTTTACGGTGTTCATCTGAGGGGTTAGGTCATGTGATATTTTTATAGAGCCAATCGATGCGGAGGCAGTGATACCTAATATGTATACTTTTTTTTTTTATGTAAGTTTTACACAATAACAGCTTTTTTAAAACAAAAAAAATGATGTTTTAGTGTCTCCATATTCTGAGCCATAGTTAGTTTTCTTTGGGGGCGATTGTCTCAGGTAGGGGCTCATTTTTTGCGGGATGAGGTGACGGTTAGATTGGTACTATTTTGGCGAGTATACGCCTTTTTGATCGCTTGCTGTTTTACTTTTTGTGATGTAAGGTGACAAAAAAATGATTTATTTAGCACAGTTTTTATTTTTTATTTTTTACGGTGTTCATCTAAGGGGTTAGGTCATGTGATATTTTTATAGAGCCAGTCGATACAGACGCGGTGATACCTAATATGTCTACTCTCCCCCCCCCCCGCCTATTTTTTACCAATTTTTTCTTTTTACTTTATTTGGGGAAAATTACCTTTTGTTAATTTTTACTTGAAACTTTCAATTTTTGAATTCCAATTCTGTATTGGAATGCATTGGTTGTATGAGTAATACTGTGTGTATTACTCATACAGCTTCCAGCCTGTGAGATCCAGGCGGCTGGATCTCACAGGCATGTCACAGGAAGGCAGTGGTGATGCCTCAGGAAGGCATCACGCTGCCTTCCATGCCATCGGATCCCCCCTACGGCCCGATGGGGACCCGATGGCATTACCGCCTGCCGCTCCATAAAAAGCCGCAAACCGCAGGTCTGAATTTACCTGTGGTTTGCGGCGATCGCCGACATGGGGGGGGTTCACAGAACCCCCCCCCGTGCATTTAGCCAGGCAGCGGTGATCGGAAATACACATGACGTACCGGTACGTCATGTGTCCTTAAGTACCAGGACAATATGCTGTATCGTTACGTCATGTGTCCTTAACCACTTCAGCCCCGCTAGCTAAAACCCCCTTCATGACCAGGCCACTTTTTACACTTCTGCACTACACTACTTTCACCGTTTATCGCTCGGTCATGGAACTTACCACCCAAATGAATTTTACCTCCTTTTCTTCTCACTAATAGAGCTTTCATTTGGTGGTATTTCATTGCTGCTGACATTTTTACTTTTTTTGTTATTAATCGAAATGTAACGATTTTTTTGCAAGAAAATTAAATTTTTCACTTTCAGCTGTAAAATTTTGCAAAAAAAACCACATCCATATATAAATTTTTCGCTAAATTTATTGTTATACATGTCTTTGATTTAAAAAAAAATGTTTGGGCAAAAAAAAAAATGGTTTGGGTAAAAGTTATAGCGTTTACAAACTATGGTACAAAAATGTGAATTTCCGCTTTTTGAAGCAGCTCTGACTTTCTGAGCACCTGTCATGTTTCCTGAGGTTCTACAATGCCCAGACAGCAGAAAAAACCCACAAATGACCCAATTTCGGAAAGTAGACACCCTAAGGTATTCACTGATGGGCATAGTGAGTTCATAGAACTTTTTATTTTTTGTCACAAGTTAGCGGAAAATGATGATTTTTATTTTAATATTTTTTTTCTTACAAAGTCTCATATTTCTTACAAAATATAAGACTTTGTGAGGAAAAAAGAAAAAAAAAGAAAAATCATCATTTTCCGCTAACTTGTGACAAAAAATAAAAAAATTTGAGGAACTCGCCGTGCCCCTCACGGAATACCTTGGGGTGTCTTCTTTCCAAAATGGGGTCACTTGTGGCGTATTTATACTGCCCTGGCAATTTAGGGGCCCAAATGTGTGAGAAGTACCTTGCAATCAATATCTGTAAAAAATGGCCTGTGAAATCCGAAAGGTGCTCTTTGGAATATGTGCCCCTTTGCCCACCTTGGCTGCAAAAAAGTGTCACACATCTGGTATCACCGTACTCAGGAGAAGTTGGGGAATGTGTTTTGGGGTTTCATTTTACATATAACCATGCTGGGTGAGAGAAATATCTTGGCAAAAGATAACTTTTCCCATTTTTTATACAAAGTTGGCATTTGACCAAGATATTTTTCTCACCCAGCATGGGTATATGTAAAATGACACCCCAAAACACATTCCCCAACTTCTCCTGAGTACGGCGATACCAGATGTGTGACACTTTTTTGCAGCCTAGATGCGCAAAGGTGCCCAAATTCCTTTTAGGAGGGCATTTTTTGGATCCCAGACTTCTTCTCACACTTTCGGGGCCCTAAAAAGCCAGGGCAGTATAAATACCCCACATGTGACCCCATTTTGGAAAGAAGACACCCCAAGGTATTCAATGAGGGGCATGGC
Source organism: Bufo gargarizans (assembly GCF_014858855.1). NCBI lineage: Eukaryota > Metazoa > Chordata > Amphibia > Anura > Bufonidae > Bufo > Bufo gargarizans. The sequence continues at coordinate 375,899,465 of NC_058083.1, read as the reverse complement.
AAGTTCATAGAAATTTTTTTTTTGTTGCATAAGTTAGCGGAAATTGATTTTTTTTTTGTTTTTTTCTCACAAAGTCTCACTTTCCGCTAACTTAGGACAAAAATTTCAATCTTTCATGGACTCAATATGCCCCTCACGGAATACCTTGGGGTGTCTTCTTTCCGAAATGGGGTCACATGTGGGGTATTTATACTGCCCTGGCTTTTTAGGGGCCCTAAAGCGTGAGAAGAAATCTGGAATATAAATGTCTAAAAATGTTTACGCATTTGGATCCCGTGAGGGGTATGGTAAGTTCATGTGAGATTTTATTTGTTGACACAAGTTAGTGGAATATGAGACTTTGTAAAAAAAAAAAAAAAAAAATATATATATATATTTCCGCTAACTTGGGCCAAAAATCACCCCCCTGTCATTGATCACCCCCCCTGTAAGGCTCCATTCAGACGTCCGTATGATTTTTACGGATCCATGGATACACGGATCGGATCCGCAAAACACATGCAGACGTCTGAATTGAGCCTTACAGGGGGGTTATCATCGACAGGGGGTGATCAGGGAGTGTATATGGGTGATCACCCCCCTGTAAGGCTTCATTCAGACGTCCGTATGATTTTTACGGATCCATGGATACATAGATCGGATCCGCAAAACACATGCGGACGTCTGAATGGAGCCTTACAGGGGGGTGATCAATGACAGGGGGGTGATCAATGACAGGGGGTGATCAGGGAGTGTATACGGGTGATCACCGGCCTGTCATTGATCACCCCCCTGTAAGGCTCCATTCAGACGTCCGCATGTGTTTTGCGGATCCGATCCATGTATCCATGGATCCGTAAAAATCATACGGACGTCTGAATGGAGCCTTACAGGGGGGTGATCAATGACAGGGGGGTGATCAATGACAGGGAAGTAATCAGGAAGTCTATATGCGTGATCACCCCCTTGTCATTGATCACCCCCCTGTAAGGCTGCATTCAGACGTCCGTATGCGTTTTGCGGATCCGATCCATGTATCCGTGGATCCGTAAAAATCATACGGACATCTGAATGGAGCCTTACAGGGGGGTGATCAATGACAGGGGGGTGATCAATGACAGGGGGTGATCAGGGAATCTATATGGGTGATCACCCGCCTGTCATTGATCACCCCCCTGTAAGGCTCCATTCAGACGTCCGTATGTGTTTTGCGGATCCGATCCATGTATCCGTGGATCCGTAAAAATCATACAGACATCTGAATGGAGCCTTACAGGGGGTTGATCAATGACAGGGGGGTGATCAATGACAGGGGGTGATCAGGGAATCTATATGGGTTATCACCCGCATGTCATTGATCACCCCCCTGTAAGGCTCCATTCAGACGTCCGTATGTGTTTTGCGGATCCGATCCATGTATCCGTGGATCCGTAAAAATCATACAGACATCTGAATGGAGCCTTACAGGGGGGTGATCAATGACAAGGGGGTTATCAGGGAATCTATATGGGTGATCACCCGCCTGTCATTGATCACCCCCCTGTAAGGCTCCATTCAGACGTCCGTATGTGTTTTGCGGATCCGATCCATGTATCCGTGGATCCGTAAAAATCATACGGACGTCTGAACGGAGCCTGACAGGGGGGTGATCAATGACAGGGGGGTGATCAATGACAGGGGGGTGATCAGGGAGTTTATATGGGGTGATCATGGGTGATCAGGGGTTCATAAGGGGTTAATAAGTGACGGGGGGGTGTAGTGTAGTGGTGTTTGGTGCCACTTTACTGACCTACCTGTGTCCTCTGGTGGTCGATCCTAACAAAAGGGACCACCAGAGGACCAGGTAGCAGGTATATTAGACGCTGTTATCAAAACAGCGTCTAATATACCTGTTAGGGGTTAAAAAAACACATCTCCAGCCTGCCAGCGAACGATCGCCGCTGGCAGGCTGGAGATCCACTCGCTTACCTTCCGTTCCTGTGAGCGCGCGCGCCTGTGTGCGCGCGTTCACAGGAAATCTCGGCCCTCGTGAGATGACGCATATATGTGTGAGTCTGCGCAGGGCTGCCGCCTCCGGACCGCACATCTGCGTTAGGCGGTCCAGAGGCGGTTAAGTACCGGGACAACATGCCGTACCAGTACGTCATGTGTCCTAAAGATGTTAAACTGAAACTAAGTCAGACTAAAGAGTCTAAGCTAGCCTGTCAGTACAGCAGAGAGAATAAGATAAAGCAGAGTTGAGTTTTCCTACCAGTTCATGCTAAAACCTGCTGGAACCAAGACAAAGCCTGAAAACTGTTTCGGAGAAACATTTATTCAAGTAAAGCTGCCGTTGAACTTCACAACAAGGTCTGGACGCAAGTTATTTTTCCCTTCATCCCTCAATTATTCCCCCTTTTATTGCTTCGGAGACAAAGCCCAGGGTCCAGCAGTATCCAGGTAAGAGCACCGTGACACACAAAAAGAGACATTTAGGCCGCACTACACCACTCGGAAATTCCAGCTAAACTTGGGACGCAATATAGTGGCCCTGGGGGGAGGCACACACTGCACACACACACACAGCTACATCAATTATTTTTATGGGTTCCTTTAACCCTTGTCTATTACAGCTATAATAGAAATTATTACACAAACTAATCTGTTGCAGGACACACACTACTGGCACACAATAGACACTACTAACTTATACCGAGATCTCTCAGGGTTTCCATTTTTCTGACAGAAAGAAGACTGCTGTCTTTATGGCTGTCTTTCCTGCCAAACCTCCGGAAACTGCCATGTAAAATTTCATAAAGTATGTAATATTTGTAAAAGCATATTTTATCCATGTTATATTCCATAATTTTCATTTATACTTTATTCAGGTAAAAATGTGCTTCTAACCTGTTCTTCATAGCCATCCAAAAGGATACATTCTTTTGAATAAAGATTCCTCATGAAGCAAAATGATCTATGTATGTCATCTGAAAAAGAAATCAAAAGTTGACTCTAAATAAAACTAGTACAATATAGCTGAACAATCATGAAAAAATCCAGTATGTTTTTAGCAGTATAGGGGATATGGCTCTGAGTGAAGTTTGATAATTCCCAGGTTATATTTGTAGTAAAATAAAGAAATACATACTGATAGGGAACTTGGATTGTAAGCCCCATTGGGGACAGTGTGATGCTAATGTCTGTAAAGCACTGTGGAATATAACAGCGCTATATAAGTACAATAAATAAATAAAATCATATGGCTTGCTTTTATCTCTTAGAGATGTGTGGAATGATGGGGTCTGTAGTTTGACTGTTATGCCTACTTAAATCAATATAAAAGTAAAGAGATGAAGAGAAGGGGGAGAGTAGTATTTTTGTGGGTGTATTTCATAGATTTATGAATGGCAATACTAATGACTGGGAAAGGCAAGGTGACTAAATCAAACATAAGTAACTTGTAAATAACTAATATTTATTTTTAAATCTAGAGGCATTGGCTGCCATTGGTGGGCGTGGCTTGCACAGTGTGCGTTTGGCCTTACTCATTGTAACAGCGGCTGCTGTGCGCCGCTGTTCCTCTGCTTACCAGCGCGGTCCCGGGCAACGTGTTCAGCTGTGATCTGCTGCCAATGTTTCCTTTCAGCCCTGGCCAAAACATGCTTGCTGCTTGTTTCCTGCAGCATTTCCTTAAGGGCCAGCGTGTGTCACTTCCTGTGCTTTATGGGTTGGTTCATGTGACTTCGATGACCAATCCTAGTCCTCCTACACATATATAAGTGGCTCAACCCCCTTCCCAGATGCCTCACTGTCAAGGTCTTTGTGTCCTGCTAAGGTTCCTGATATCTGTTTGTATTCCTGTGTTCCTGACTCGTACTTGTATTCCTGGACTCTGCTACCTGTTTGATCCCTGCCTGCTTGCCTTGACTCCTGTTGCCGACCCGGATTGCCTGGCCTGTACCTGTTGCGCCTGACCTATTGCCTGTTTGACTTTGCCTCTGCCTCATCCTTCGGTCCTGCACTGTAGTTCCTGACAATGCCTGTACCTCTGGTACCTTGCTCAGGTACCTCCTGGTTCACCTGAACCAGCTGCCTAATTTGCCAATACTCCTCAGGAGGTAGCGACCTGGTGTTCCCCCCGGAAAAGTCTATCCCCACCACCAGGGGTAATGTGAAGATCGAGGGTTCACTTAGACAACGGCCTAAGAGGAGGTAGGACACGTGGCACAGTGGGTTCACACCCGCTGGTTCGTAATACTCAGAGTGATGCAGCAGGTTTCAAGGGAATTTGTCACTAACAAACTCTTACTCAAACTGTTTGCATAGAAACATAGCTATTGTTCACAGAGCAATTCAGCATAGGGCAAAGAAAAGCATTTATTCACAAAATATTAAACCAGGAAAGATCCTAGCATGTCAGTTTAAAATGACATTATATAAAAATAGATAATAATAGAAAATCATAAATCCAAAAGATAATATAGCCCAATTTAGAAAATATTATGACTTATATAATCTCAAAAATGACCCTACAATACCCCAATACAACACTGAAAATATTATTAACTTTTTGTCAAACCTCAATATTCCTAAACTCAACCCTACTCAAATCCAAGAATTACCTATTCCCTTTGACCATATGGAAATTATTAAAGCAATTAAGTCACTTGAGGCTACTTTCACACTTGCGGCAGTGTGATCCGGCGGGCAGTTCCGTCGCCGGATCCGCTGATCTGCTGCTGACTGAAAGCATTTGTGAGACGGATCCGGATGCGGATCCGTCTCACAAATGCATTGCAAGGACGGATCCATCTCTCCGCTTGTCATGCGGACAGACGGATCCGTCTTGTACATTTTTTCACATTTTTGCCGATCTGCGCATGCGCATGCCGGAACGACGGATCCGGCATTCCGATATTCTGAATGCCGGATCCAGCGCTAATACATTCCAATGGGAAAAAATGCCGGATCCGGCGTTCAGGCATGTATTCAGTTTTTTGGGCCGGAGAGAAAACCGTAGCATGCTGCGGTTTTCTCTTTTGCCTGATCAGTCAAAACGACTGAACTGAAGACATCCTGATGCAAACTGAATGGATTACTCTCCATTCAGAATGCATGGGGATATGCCTGATCAGTTTTTTTCCGGTATAGAGCCCCTGTGATGGAACTCTATGCCGGAAAAGAAAAACGCAAGTGTGAAAGTACCCTAAATTGGTTATATCCCTGTTCCCAGATGGCCTATCAAATGGATATAAAAAAAAAAAAAAGTGCATCCTTTTTAACCCCACATTTGATCTTCATGTTAAACAAAGCTGCTACAGAACAAAACTTCCCTGCAAAGATGTTATCCATCTTGATTACAACCAAACCGAAACCTGGAAAAGAACCAAACTTACCACAAAACTTCTGTCCAATCTCTTTATTAAACACCAACATCAAAATATATGTTGAAATCATTTCCATTTGACTAGTCAGCATTCTCTCATTCACCCTGACCAAGTAGAATTAATTTCAGGAGGACAAGCACCAGGGGGCACCTGAAGATTCCTAAATGTAATCTAATACAGAATTCTCTAAGACACCTTTCAGAGTGATCGAATACACTAAGGATTTCCTGAACTAACATTATCTAAATTTGGATTTAAAGGGGTTGTCTCATCATGAACAATGGGGGCATATCACTGGAATATGCCCCCCCCCCCCATCGTCTTGTAAAAAATGAGTTATTTACAAGTTTCTCTTTGTTTACAGCCATTGACATGTTACATTGTTTACAGCCGAGGTTAACACATGCGGAGCGGATAGAAATTGTGTTGATGTCTGGTGACGTCGTGGGCCAGTTGAATGGCCCCCAAGGTCCCCTGATCTGACCCCCTTAGACTTTTATCTTTGGGGTCATCTGAAGTCAATTGTCTATACTGTGAAGATAAGAGCTGTGCAGCACCTGAAACTACAGGATACTGGAAGCCAGTGCTAGCATTTCTCCTGCGGTGTTGCTATCAGTGTGTGAAGAGTGGGAGAAGAGGGTTGCATTCACAATCCATCACAATGGGCAGCACATTGAACACATTTTATAAGTGGTCAGAAACTTGTAAATAACTCATGAAAGAGTAAAGTTACGTTAAAACCAAGCACACCATTGTTTTTCTTGGGAAATTCCTAATAAGTTTGATGTGTCACATGACCCTCTTCCGATTGAAAAAACAAAAGTTGGATTCAAAATGGCCGCCATGGTCACCACCCATCTTGAAAAGTTTCCCCCCTCACATATACTAATGTGCCACAAAAAGGAAGTTAATATCACCAACCATTCCCATTTTATTATGGTGTATCCATATAAATTGCCCACCCTGTATATACTTCAATAGGAATCCGATCTGGGCAAATCCTATAACATGAAATATTGGCTAAAAGCGCCTAATTGGACAAAAAAAACTCTACTGGTGTACAACACTGGTAAACTCCTACTATACGGAAGTGACATCGCACTCCAGTTTGCCTTTTTAAGATGCAATGAAAAGGGTACATACTTCCACATTTGGTGGTCCTGCCCCATCATAAAGCCTTTTTGGTCCTCTGTTTTAAAAGTCCAAACCCGTTTAGTGCATACGAACATTTTCTATAGTCCAGACTTGGTTTTATATTTACTGAATATATTTATTCACTAACTACATCAGTACAGTTGTATCTCGTGTAATTCTAGTATCCAGAATGGCAATAGCAAAATCCTGGAAATGTTCAAACTCCCCTTCTTTATCTGAAGTATGGCCCTTAAACTTATGGACTAATAGTTTGGTGTTATTATATTTATTTCCTTCTGGTTTATTTCAAATATTTAATTATCATCTTACTCACCATTATGCAAACAATTGTTACGGGGGCTGCAAATATACTATTTTGTACTCTGTATACATACAGTACAGACCAAAAGTTTGGACACACCTTCTCATTCAAAGAGTTTTCTTTATTTTCATGACTATGAAAATTGTAGATTCACACTTAAGGCATCAAAACTATGAATTAACACATGTGGAATTATATACATAACAATAAAGTGTGAAACTGAAAATTTGTCATATTCTAGGTTCTTCAAAGTAGCCACCTTTTGCTTTGATTACTGCTTTGCACACTCTTGGCATTCTTTTGATGAGCTTCAAGAGGTAGTCACCTGAAATGGTATTCACTTCACAGGTGTGCCCTGTCAGGTTTAATAAGTGGGATTTCTTGCCTTATAAATGGGGTTGGGACCATCAGTTGCGTTGTGGAGAAGTCAAGTGGATACACAGCTGATAGTCCTACTGAATAGACTGTTAGAATTTGTATTATGGCAAGAAAAAAGAAGCTAAGTAAAGAAAAACGAGTGGCCATCATTACTTTAAGAAATGAAGGTCAGTCAGTCCGAAAAATTGGGAAAACTTTGAAAGTGTCCCCAAGTGCAGTCACAAAAACCATCAAGCGCTACAAAGAAACTGGCTCACATGCGGACCGCCCCAGGAAAGGAAGACCAAGAGTCACCTCTGCTGCGGAGGATAAGTTCATCCGAGTCACCAGCCTCAGAAATCGCAGGTTAACAGCAGCTCAGTTTAGAGACCAGGTCAATGCCACACAGAGTTCTAGCAGCAGACACATCTCTAGAACAACTGTTAAGAGGAGACTGCATGAATCAGGCCTTCATGGTAGAATATCTGCTAGGAAACCACTGCTAAGGACAGGCAACAAGCAGAAGAGACTTGTTTGGGCTAAAGAACACAAGGAATGGACATTAGACCATTGGAAATCTGTGCTTTGGTCTGATGAGTCCAAATTTGAGATCTTTGGTTCCAACCACCGTGTCTTTGTGCGACGCAGAAAAGGTGAACGGATGGACTCTACATGCCTGGTTCCCACCGTGAAGCATGGAGGAGGAGGTGTGATGGTGTGGGGGTGCTTTGCTGGTGACACTGTTGGGGATTTATTCAAAATTGAAGGCATACTGAACCAGCATGGCTACCACAGCATCTTGCAGCGGCATGCTATTCCATCCGGTTTGCGTTTAGTTGGACTATCATTTATTTTTCAACAGGACAATGACCCCAAACACACCTCCAGGCTGTGTAAGGGCTATTTGACCATGAAGGAGAGTGATAGGGTGCTGCGCCAGATGACCTGGCCTCCACAGTCACCGGACCTGAACTCAATCGAGATGGTTTGGGGTGAGCTGGACCGCAGAGTGAAGCAAAAGGGCCAACAAGTGCTAAGCATCTCTGGGAACTCCTTCAAGACTGTTGGAAGACCATTTCAGGTGACTACCTCTTGAAGCTCATCAAGAGAATGCCAAGAGTGTGCTAAGCAGTAATCAAAGCAAAAGGTGGATACTTTGAAGAACCTAGAATATTGCATATTTTCAGTTGTTTCACACTTTATTGTTATGTATATAATTCCACATGTGTTAATTCATAGTTTTGATGCCTTCAGTGTAAATCTACAATTTTCATAGTCATGAAAATAAAGAAAACTCTTTGAATGAGAAGGTGTGTCCAAACTTTTGGTCTGTACTGTATGTTAAATTTAAAAATCAATAAAAAATAACCTAAATGTATTTAGTCATGAGCAGAGGTGTTGGGGAAGGGGGGGGGGGACTTGAATAATCTATATAAATGGCCGTACAAAATGTATGGTGAAAACTTGTTCATTGCAAGACAAAGAGGCACTGCTTCTCTCTCGGGAAGAAAAAACTAAATATCCAGAGGTGACAAGGTTTCACAGAGGAAGTGGTCACCACAGGAGCACTTAACTGTTAAAAAAAAAAGGCTTTGATGAATTCTTGGAACTAAATAACATTAAGGGTCCATTCACACGTCCGTTGTTTGTTTCCTGATCTGTTCCGTTTTTTGCTGAACAGATCTGGACCAGATCTGGACCCATTCATTTTCAATGGGTCCTGAAAAAAACCGGACAGCACAATGTCAGATTTTTTTTCAGGACCCATTGAAAATGAATGGGTCCAGATCTGGTCCAGATCTGTTCAGCAAAAAACGTAACAGATCAGGAAACAAACAACGGACGTGTGAATGGACCCTAAGGGGGTTGTCCACCTTTGGTGTTTATTTTTTATTTTTTTCAGACCACCCAATGTAGCCAAACTGCAGTGGTGAGCATAGTTACCTAATTCTCGTTGTTGGATTCTGGCTTCATCGCCCCAAAAACAAAAATTGCTTACCGGTAATTGTTTTTCTTGAAACCCATTGGCGAATCAGGGCTCCACACCGGAGAGGGAGCGTGAGAAAGAAAGACCACATCCAAGGGAGATCAATGGATGAAATTTAATTGTGATCGAGCAGAAATGTGGGAGAAGCTATTAAAACTGAAGAATTTTGAGGAAATTAGGGGGCGCGCGGCAATTACCCACTCCCGATTCGGGGAGATAGTGATGATAAATAACAATACAGGACTCTTAAGATGCCCTGTTTTTGGAATGATTACTAAAAAACTATAGGGAATGTTACTGGGGTATTTTGAATTAGGAAACGTTAGCCAGGAGAGGCCCTGCTGCCGCTTTGTTGACTCTAGATAACTTCTGCCTGATCGCACGTCCCTGTGACGTCTACCATCCATTTGGATATCTTCTCTATCAACTTTCGATGTTCCTTTCTGAGCCTACCATGTTGATCACGGTTATCAGTGAATCAGAGTTCCACGCCGGAGAGATAGCGCGAGAAAGAGAGACCACATCCAAGGGAGTTTAATTGTTTCAAATTAAATATGATAGAGTGGAAATATGGGACAAAGTATTAAAATGTAAATGTGGGACAACTTGTTAAAGTTTAAGCATTGAATGAAAGGAGGTGGCACGCATCAATTAATGAAGAATTTATTCAATTTTATTCTCTGTCAACTATGCAGAGCATGGGTTTCTATCCGTCGATTTTTTTAAAATGTATGTTCCTGTCACCTATGCAGAGGTTCCCCCGTGACATCCACCATCCATCAAGGGGATCAAGGGGATATGTGGGAAAAGTTATTGAGGCGCAAATGTAGGACAAATGTGTAAAGCGCAATTGTGGGACAAATTATTGAAGCGCAAATGTGGTACAACTTGTTTAAGTTTAAGCATTGAATGAAAGGAGGTGGCACGCATCAATTAATTAAGAATTTCGTAAATTTTATTCCTTGTCAACAATGTAGAGCAGGGGTTTCTATCCAACAAAACTTCAAAAATGTCACCTGATAAATAATTAAAAAATCGTCTGTTACGTTATGTTCCTGTCACCTATGCAGCGGTGCCCCCGTGTCGTCCACCATCCATTTGGATATCTTCACTATCAACTTTTGATGTTCTTTTCTGAGCATACCATGTTGATCACGGTTATCAGCGAATCAGGGTTCCACGCCGGAGAGCGACCATGAGAAAGAGAGATCACATCCAAGGGAGATACAAGTATTACATTTTTTGGGATCGAGCGGAAATATGGGAAAAGTTATTGAGGCGCAAATGTGGGACAAGTTACTAAAGCGCAAATGTGGGACAAATTATTAAAGCGCAAATGTGGGAAAAATTATTAAAGCACAAATGTGGGACAAATTAGCAAAGCGCAAATGTGGGACAAATTATTGAAGCGCAAATGTGGGACAAATTAGTAAAGCGCAATTGTGGGACAAATTATTGAAGAGCAAATGTGGTATAACTTGTTAAAGTTTAAGCATTGAATGAAAGGAGGTGGCGTGTATCAATTAAAGAAGAGTTTCTGAAATTTTATTCACTGTCACCTATGCAGAGCAGGGGTTCATTCACATCCAAAATTGTAAAATGTCAACCCAATAATGTAACTGAAAAATTACAGAAATGTATTAACCTGTCTACTTGGTAGAGCAGGAGCCTATGACAGAAAAAAATTGTTTGTCACGCGAAAATTTAAAAGAAAAAAAAATAGAAATTTATTAAGCTGGTAGAGGAGGGGTATATTACAGCCCAAAATTGGTGAATTTCACCCAAAACTGTAAACAGGCAATTTTTTTTTTTTTTTTTTTTACCTGTCTACTAGATATAGCAGTGGTACAGCACACCCAAAAATTGGTGAATCTCACCCGAAAATGTAACAGGCAAAGTAGTGAAATGACAAAATAAAATACATACAATTTTTTTTTTTAAGTTTATGTATGAGGTGCAGTTCCAAATGGAGTAGGAGTTTGAGGAGGCGGTGGACGTAGCAGTGTAGGTGGAAGCGGCGGTGGAGGAGGACGAGGTATACAACACTGTTTTTTGGTTTAAATTTTTATTTGTTTTTAAATTAGGGTACACTCCAAAAGAGTGTGAAATATGCAAAATACAAGAATGAGCAATTGCGCTGCAGTATAACAATGGTTGGTTTAGGCCGGTATACAGTCGTGGCCAAAAGTTTTGAGAATGACACAAATATTAGTTTTCACAAAGTTTGCTGATAAACTGCTTTTAGATCTTTGTTTCAGTTGTTTCTGTGATGTAGTGAAATATAATTACACGCACTTCACACGTTTCAAAGGCTTTTATCGACAATTACATGACATTTATGCAAAGAGTCAGTATTTGCAGTGTTGGCCCTTCTTTTTCAGGACCTCTGCAATTCGACTGGGCATGCTCTCAATCAACTTCTGGGCCAATTCCTGACCGATAGCAACCCATTCTTTCATAATCACTTCTTGGAGTTTGTCAGAATTAGTGGGTTTTTGTTTGTCCACCCGAGGATTGACCACAAATTCTCAATGGGATTAAGATCTGGGGAGTTTCCAGGCCATGGACCCAAAATGTCAACATTTTGGTCCCCGAGCCACTTAGTTATCAATTTTGCCTTATGGCACAGTGCTCCATCGTGCTGGAAAATGCATTGCTCTTCACCAAACTGTTATTGGATTGTTGGAAGAAGTTGCTGTTGGAGGGTGTTTTGGTACCATTCTTTATTCATGGCTGTGTTTTGGGGCAAAATTGTGAGTGAGCCCAGTCCCTTGGATGAGTAGTAACCCCACACATGAATGGTCTCAGGATGCTTTACTGTTGGCATGACACAGGACTGATGGTAGCGCTCACCTTTTTTTCTCCGGACAAGCCATTTTCCTGATGCCCCAAACAATCGGAAAGAGGCTTCATCGGAGAATATGCCTTTGCCCCAGTCCTCAGCAGTCCATTCACCATATTTTCTGCAGAAAATCAATCTGTCTGTGATGTTTTTTGGGGAGAGAAGTGGCTTATTTTCTGCCCTTCTTGACACCAGGCCATCTTCCAAAAGTCTTCGCCTCACTGTGCGTGCAGATGCGCTCACACCTGCCTGCTGCCATTCCTGAGCAAGCTCTGCACTGGTGGCACTCCGATCCCGCAGCTGAATCCTCTTTAGGAGACGATCCTGGCGCTTGCGGGACTTTCTTGGACACCCTGAAGCCTTCTTAACAAGAATTGAACCTCTTTCCTTGAAGTTCTTAATGATCCTATAAATTGTTGATTGAGGTGCAATCTTAGTAGCCACAATATCCTTGCCTGTGAAGCCATTTTTATGCAATCGCAATGAAGGCTGCACGCGTTTCTTTGCAGGTCACCATGGTTAACAATGGAAGAACAATGATTTCAAGCATCACCCTCCTTATGACAGGTCAAGTCTGCCATTTTAACGCAATCAGCCTGACACAATGATCTCCAGCCTTGTGCTCGTCAATATTCTTACCTGAGTTAACAAGACAATTACTAAAATGATCTCAGCAGGTCCATTAATGACAGCAATGAAATGCAGTGGAAAGGTTTTTTTTTTTGGGATTAAGTTAATTTTCATGGCAAAGAAGGACTATGCAATTCATCTGATCACTCTTCATAACATTCTGGAGTATATGCAAATTGCTATTATAAAAACTTAAGCAGCAACTTTTCCAATTTCCAATATTTATGTAATTCTCAAAACTTTTGGCCACGACTGTACATGTCTATTGTGCACAAGGTACGGACAAGTCCTGTGGGATCCATGCCTGGTTCATTTTAATGAATGTGAGCTTGCACACATTGGATGTGGACAGGCGGCTGTGCTTGTCTGTGATGACGCCCCCTGCCATGCTAAACACACGCTCAGATATTACACTGGCAGCAGGGCAGGCCAGCACTTCCAAGGCGTAAAGGGGAAGCTCAGGCCATGTGCACAATTTGGAGACCCAGAAGTTGAGGGGGGCAGACCAGTCATTCAGTACGTGTAGCCGTGTGCACCATTTCTGCTCCACTATGTTGGTGGAATGCTGCCTCCTGCTAAGAAGTTACATATCAGCTGGTGGTGCTGGTTGTTTTGGCGAGCTGACAAAGCTTTTCCACATTTCGCCCATCCTAACCCTGCCTTCCGAGGTGCTGGTGGTGCCCCAGCTGCGTCGGCGACCTCTCCTCGTCCTCTGCCTTCGCCTTGTGCTTCCACTGTTCCCCAGCAGTCAGGTGGGAATGCCACCAGTAGCGCATCTAACAGCGTGGGCTTGTACTCTCGAATCTTACGATCACGCTCCAGTGAGGGAATTAAGGACAGTACGTTGTCCTTTTAACAGGGATCTAGCAGCATGGCCACCCAGTAATCAGCACAAGTTAGAATGCGGGCAACTCGGCAGTCGTTGCAGAGACACTGCAGCATGCAATCTCTCATGTGTGCCAGGCTGCCCAGAGGCAACGAAAAGCTGTCCTCTGTGGGAGGTGTATCGTCTGTGTCCTCTGTATCCCCCCAGCCACGCACCATTGATGGCCATGAGCTGGTCTGGGTGCCAACCTGCTGTGAACATGGTTCCTCCTTCTCCATATCCTCCTCCTCCACTATTGTGTACCTGGCATTTGTGGGTGCAGGAACCCACCCTCGGAGGCACTTGTGAATGACTGGCTGGAAATCCTACAAAATGATCCCTCCTCCTCCTCCTGTGCCACATCCTCTTCCATCACCGCCAGCAGCGTTTTTTCAAGAAGGCATAGAAGTGGTATAGTTACGCTGAGAACGGCGTTATCGGCACTGGCCATGTTTGTGGAGTACTTGAAACAGTGCAACAAGGAACACAGGTCTCGCATGGAGGCCCAGTCATTGGTGATGAAGTGACTCACCCGTGCCTGCTGCAGCTGAAACTCCACTATCACCTGCTGCTGCTCGTACAGTCTGGCCAGCATGTGCAAGGTGGAGTTCCACCTTGTGGGCACGTCGCATATGAGGGGGTGAGCGGGAAGGCCGAAGTTATGCTTCAGCGCTGACAAGCGATCAGCAGCAGAGTGAGAACAGTGAAAGCGCGCACAGATGGCCAGCACTTTATGCAGCAGTTCTGACATATCAGCGTAATTTTTAAAGAATCTCTGCACCACCAAATTTAGCACATGTGCCAGCAAGGGATTTGGATCAAGCCGGCTAGTCCCAGAGCTGCTATGAGATTTTGCACATTATCGCACACCACCAGGCCGGATTTGAGGCTCACTGGCACCAACCACTCATCGTTCTGTTGTTCAAGGCCCGTCCACAACTCCTGTGCGGTGTGGGGTTTGTCCCCCAAACAGATATGTTTTAAAACTGCCTGCTGTTGTTTACCCTTGGCTGTGCTGAAGTTGGTGGTGAAGGTGTTACGCTGACCGGATGAGGAGCTGGTAGAGGATGAGGAAGCGGAGTAGGAAGCAACAGAAGGCAAACTGAAGCGCCCTGCAATCCTCGGTGGTGAAAGGACATGTGCCAAACTGCTATCCGCCTCAGGCCCAGCCGCCACTGCATTTACCCAGTGTGCTGTTGTGGAGATATAACGGCCCTGACCGTGCTTACTGGTCCACGTATCCGTAGTCAGGTGCACCTTGCCACAGATGGCGTTGCGCAGTGCACACCTGATTTTATCCCCCACTTGGTTGTGCAGGGAAGTGATGGCTCGCCTGGAAAAGTAGTGGCAGCTGGGCACGACGTACTGTGGGACAGCCACCGCCATAAGGCCTTTAAAACTATCCGTCTCCACCAGACGGAACGACAGCATTTTAAAGGCCAGTAATTTAGAACTGCTGGTATTCAGGGCTAGGGATTGTGGGTGGGTATGGGGGTACTTACTCTTCCTCTCCAGTGTTTGGGAGATAGAGATCTGAACGCTTCAGTGGGACATTGTGGAGATGCTTGGTGACCCAGGTGGTGGTGTTGCTGGCAGATCCTCTGTTTGCGGGGTGGCAGGTGGCACTGTCATTTCAGAGGTGGATGAAAAGGCCGAAACTGCAGCAGAAGAGGAAGCAGGAGGAGCCAGAGATCTTTCTTGGTTTTTAAGGTGTCTACTCCACTGCAGCTCATGCTTAGCACTTAAATGCCTGATCATGCAGGTTGTGCTCAGGTTGAGAACATTTATGACTCGCTTCAGTCTCTGATTGCACAGCGTGCAAACCACTCGTGTCTTGTCATCAGCACATTGTCTGAAGAACTGCCACGCCAGGAACTCCTTGGAGCTGGCTTTGCTTGTGCTCAGTCCTTTGCTGCAGTGGGCAGTAGCAGGCGTACTGTCTAGGGGACGGCCGCTCCGCTTTTGCACCCTGCTCCCTCTTCTGCTGTGCTGGTGGCTTTGTGCGACCACCGCCTCTTCCTCCGAACTACATAGGTCACTCGCATGACCTTGATTCCATGTGTGGTCGAGGACCTCATCGTCCTCAACATCATCTTCCACCCAGTCTTCACCCCTGCCCTCCTTGTCGGTCTGCACACTGCAGAAAGCCCCAGCAGTTGGCACCTGTGTTTCTTTATCATCCGAGACATGCTGTGATGGTCCTCCAATGTACTCATCTTGAAACATAAGTGGTTGGGCATCTGGGGCAGGGATAGTTGGATTGCCCTGGGAAAACCTGCTAAAAGAGTCATCAAAAAGCAGAAAAGACTGCTGCATGATTTGGGGCTCAGACTGCTTGGCTGATTTGCAAGGGGGTGAGTTGAAAGACTGATGGACATCGGCTTCAGGTCCCAACTTTGATCTTCCAGTAGGAGACTGGGTGGGAGACAATGTGAAGGAACTGGAGGCACTGTCAGCAACCCAATCTACTATCGCCTGTACTTGTTCAGGCCTCACCATTCGTAGATCCGCATTAGGCCCGACCAAATACTGATGCAGGTTCTATCGCTTACTCGCACCTGAGGAAAGTGTTTCACTTGTGCGTGGGCTGCCACAGATTGGCCACGTCCTCTCCCTGAAACAAGAGCTCCACCAGCAGCACCACGACCTGGGCCACATACCTTATTTGACGATCTCCTCATATTTCTCAAATTTAGGATCTTGCCCTAAATGGGTGTTTAATTAATAGGAGAATAGAACAACAGAATATAAAGGTTGGATCTCATACGTACAGATGCAGACTCATCCACAATTAAATTTTTTTGCCCAAAATGGGTGTTTGTTTAATAACTGAATAGATCCAGACTAGGCAATTAAAGATATGTGCACAAAATGGCTGTTTTTCAAATAAATGAATATAACAACAGTATCTAAAGGGTGTATCTCACACCGACTGATCCAGACGAGGCCGCAAGTACATTTGTTTGTCCAAAATGGCAGTATTTCAAATAACTGAATAGAACCACAGTATCCAAAGGGTGTATCTCACACGTACTGATACAGATTAGGCCGCAATTAAAGTTTTGTGCACAAAATCCCTGTTTTTCAAATAAATGGATATAACCACAGTATCTAAAGTGTGTATCTCACAATGACATATGCAGCAAAGGCTGCAAAATATATTTTTTTTGCCAAAAACGGGTGTTTGTTTAATAACTGAATATGAATATGTGCAGATCTGTAAAATAGTGGATTTTGCAAAAAAGGGTGTTTGTAAAAACCCAAAAAATTATGGCTCTTTTTCTAGCTTGAATTGCACACTGACTATTCCTGCAAATACACCAGATGTTGTATTTTGCCAAAAAAGGGTGTTTTTAAAACCAGATTATTAGTGCAGTATTTCAAGCTTGGATTTGAATGTCACAAAAGCTCAGATGCAGTGTTGGTGCACTGAGCTTGCATAAAATGGCCACCGCCCACCTAACTGACAGATAAAAGTTACTTTTTTCTGTCACTGGCAAGGTAAAAAGATTGTGCACTGCACCCACACAACTAAATGTATGTGGATCGTGGAGTTAGATTTGAGTTCTGATCACAGATTCTGTCCTATTCTCCCCCTGAAATCACCAGCAGCATCCTCTCCCTACACTAGTAACAGCAGAGTGAGTGCAGCGCTACGTGACTCCAGCTTTTATACAGGCTGGGTCACATGCTAAAACTGGCCAATCACAGCCATGACATTAGTAGGCATGGCTGTGATGTGTTCTAAGGTCAGACAGTTAAACACCTGTTGATTGGCTGCTCTGCAGTCTTTCAAAAAGCGCTAAGAAATTGCTGAACCCCGAACCCAAACTTTTACAAAAATGTTCGAGTTCGGGTCCGGGGTCCAAAAATCCTAAAGTTCGGTATGAACCCGAACTTTACAGTTTGGGTTTGCTCAACCCTACTCTTAGCCCATCTAGCAATGGTACTAGCAGAGGCTTTGTGGCCCCTAAATCTTCCTTGGAACTGTACAAGAAGGTTTTCATCTAATCTCCAGGAAGCCTTGGAATCTAGGCTTAGGACAGGATTAGGACAAAATGAAGGTAAAACTACATCCTGACTCCTGTGGATGTCTGAAACTACCTTAGGCTGAAAAGATGAAATGGGCCTAATAATTGCTTTATCCTCTAACACAGTAGTGTAAGGAGGAAAGGCTGAAAGGTTTTTCTCAAGACCAGATTGTAAGAATTCTAGAACCTTTGGTACGTCCGGAGCCTTTAACGGGTCAGGACTGCCTCCCATGAAATCAGAAAAAGTACTTCATACTTTAAAATTAGGGTTGAGCGAACACGAACTGTAAAGTTCGGGTTCGCACCAAATTTTCAAATTTTTGACCCCGGACCGAACATTTCAGTAAAAGTTCGAGATCGTTGTTCGGCGAATTAATGGTGCTTTTTGAAAGGCTGTAGGGCAGCCAATCAACAAGTGTTTAACTTGTGTGCCCTTACAAGCCATCACAGCCATTCCTACTAATGGCATGGCTGTGATTGGCCAGTGCAGCATGTGACCTAGAGTCTATATAAGCTGGAATCACGTAGCGCCACACGTCACTCTGCTCTTACGAGTGTAGGGATAGGATACTGCTGCTGTGAGGGAGAGAACAGGAAAGAATCTATCTGATATCAGAACTTATTGTTAACTCTGCAATCTACAGCGATTTTGTTTTGTGGGTGCAGTGCAACATTTTGAGCCCAGTGACACAGAAAAATACGTTTTCTAAGTTTTATCCGTCTGTTAGTTAGGTGGGCATCGGCGGCTATTTTGTGCAAGTTCAGTGCACCAGCACTGCATATGTCCTAGGGACAATAATTTAATCCTGTTCTTTTACTTCAGTGGGAAACATATACCCATATGTGCCAATGGAAGGGAAAATAATATAAATAATCCGTCTGTGAGTTCAGGGACCCAGGGGGTGACATATATATATATTTTTTTTCTGTAAAGTATAATCCAAGTAAATCCATCTTGATAAAAATGATTTTTCGCCCTAAAATACTTTATGTTCTCCAAAATGCCCCGCTGAGGTTACCGCAGAGTATTTTTAAGGTACTTGATAGTTTAATGGGGGATTTTCTCTGGAAAGGTGCTATCCCTAGGATAAAGAAAGAAGTGTTGCAGCTCCCAGTAAGCGAGGGTGGACTAGCTGTTCCAAATTGTTTTTTTTTATTATTTAATAGCACAATATGGCCACATAAAAGGTACTTTAAACGGTTTGGTGGGTAGACAAGTTATAAACAGATTAGGGTGGAAAGAAGAGTGGAATTACTTGGAGGTGTTAGAATCCGGTATGTTGGGTAAAAAGAGCACAAGTAATAGAATACTGAATTTATTAAATTATATATGGGTGGAGATTAAAAAAATATTAGAGATTAAAGGGTTTTTGTATTATACACACATTTGGAAAAATATAAATCTTAAGGAATTAGAAACGATTAAGAGGTATATAGACTGGGAAAAAAAAGGGATAAAATACCTTAGTCAGATATTGGAACAGGGCAAATTGAAAGATTTTAATACAATGGTTGGTGAGTTTGGGATTTCCCAAAAAGATATGTATAAATATTTTCAGCTTAGGAATGCCCTGCGGACAGCCCTTCAGGAGGACAAATATAAAATATAAAAATCTGATATAATACACAAATTTACTAAAGAGGGGGAAAGGGGTGGTATAACCGCAAAAAGATATAAGATATAGATGGAGATCAAAAAGAAACGGATTTTAATACTCGCTAGAAAAAAATGGGAGGATGAACTTCAATCTCTTACTGAAGATAAATGGGAAGATGCCCTCAGAAGTTACTCAACGGTTTCCAATAGGGGCTCACATACGATCTCACAGTTTTTTGTAGTGCATAGGTTGCATCGATCCCCACGGTCATTGAAGATAATGGGTGTGAGAGTTTCGGATGCATGTTCAAAATGCTGGAGAGAGAACGCTGATTTAATACATTGTTTCTGGAGATGCCCAAGCTTGATTAGATATTGGAGGGAAATTCTGGAGACTGTACATTTAATTCTGAAGGTTTATATACCTGAAGATCCGGTGATTTGCATATTAGGGGCTTAATTGTTGACTGTTGGCGGTTACATTGTCGCCTGACAAACCATCTGAATGAGGAGAGCGTCAAATAAGGGACGTGGCCCTGGTCGTGGTGCTGCTGTTGTTGATGGACATGAGAGGACGTGGTCGATCTGTGCCAGCTACACGCACAAGTGAAACACCTTCCTCAGGTGTGAGTAGGCGACAGAACCTACAGTGTTTTTTGGTAGGGCCGAATGCGGCTCTACGAATGGTGAGGCCAGTACAAGTTCAGGCGATAGTAGATTGGGTGGCTGACAGTGCCTCCAGTTCCTTCACATTGTCTCCCACCCAGTCCCCTGCTGAAAGATCAGAGTTGGCACCTACAGCCCATGGGCATCTGTCTTTCAACTCGCCCCCTTGCAAATCAGGCAAGCAGTCAGCCCCAAGTCATACAACATCCACATAGCCCTGCCCTAGAAGTGGAAGAGATTGAGTGCACTGATGCCCAACCACTTATGTTTCAGGATGAGGACATGGGAAGAACACCGCAGCACGTCTCTGATGATGACGAAACATAGGTGCCAACTGCTGCGGCTTTCTGCAGTCTGCAGACCAACAAGGAGGTCAGGGGTAAAGATTAGGTGTAAGATGATGTGTAGGATGATGAGGTACTAGACCACACATGGAATCAAGGTCATGCGAGTGACGTGTGCAGTTTGGAGGAAGAGGCGGTGGTTGCACAGAACCACCAGCACAGCAAAAGAGTGAGCAGGGTGCAAAAGTGTCCGTTACATTCTTGGGTGACATTTTACTATTTTTGCCGTGAATAAACCCTTGCTCTGCATTGTGTAGGTGACAGGGACCTAAATTTCAAAAAATTGTCTGTTACATTCTCAGGTGACATTTTACCATTTTTGCATTATACAAACCCCTGCTCTGCATAAGTGACAGGGACCAAATTTTTGTAAAATCGCTTGTTCCATTGGTGGATGACATGAACCCAGTTTTACCGTGAATAAACCCCTGCTATGCATAGGTGACAGGAAACAAAACATTTGAAAAAATCGTCTATTACATTCTCAGGTGACATTTTACAATTTTTGCCATATACAAACCCCTGCTCTGCATAGGTGACAGGGAACTAATTTTAGCAAAATCGTCTGTTCAATTGGTGGGTGACATGAACCCAGTTTTGCCGTGAATAAACCCCTTCTCTTCATAGTTGACAGGGACCGGAATGTTAAAAAAATTGTCTGTTCCATTGGTGGGTGACATTAACCCATTTTTGCTGATTAAAAACCCCTGCTTTGCATAGGTGACAGGGACTTAAATTTCTAAAATTTGTCTTTACTTGAAGTGCGCCCCCTCCTTTCATTCGATCCTTCTGCTTTAACAACTTGTTTCACATTTCCGCTCAATCACATTGCAAATCAGCCAAGCAGTCATGCAGCAGTCTCTTTTGCTTTTTGATGACTCTGCTAGCAGGGTTTCCCAGGGCCATCCACATAGCCCTGCCGCAGAAGTGGAAGAGATTGAGTGCACCGATGTCCAACCACTTATGTTTCAGGATGAGTAATGGGAGGACCACCACAACAAGTCTCTGATGATGATGAAACCACCAGCACAGCAAAAGAGGGAGATGGGTGCAAAAGCAGAGCGGCCATCCCCTAGACAGTATGCCTGCTACTGCCCACCGCACCAAGGGACCAAGCACACCAAAGCCAGCTTCAAGGAGTTCTCTGGCGTGGCAGTTCTTCAGACAACGTGCTGACGACGACACAAGTGGTTTGCACGCTGTGCAATCAGAGCCTGAAGCGAGGCATAAAAACTCTAAACCTGAGCACAAACTGCATGACCAGGCATCTAAGTTCAAAGCACGAGCTGCAGTGGAGTAGACACAAGGTCTCTGGCTCCTCCTGCTTGCTCATCTGCTGCAGGCTCTGCCTCTTTATCCCCTCTGCAGTGACAAAGGCACATGCCACCCCGCAAACAGAGGATGTGCCAGCAACTTCACCATTTGGGTCACCAAGCATCTCCACAATGTCCCATGGAAGCATTCAACTCTCTATCTCCCAAACACTGGAGCGAAAGAGGAAGTACCCCCCCTACCCAACTGCGATCCCTGGCCCTGAATGCCAGCATTTCAAAATTACTGGCCTTTGAAATGCTGTCATTCCGTCTGGTGGAGACGGAGAGTTTCAAAAGACTTATGGCGGTGGCTGTACCACAGTACGTCGTTCCCAGCCGCCACTAATTTTCCAGTCGAGCCATCTCTTCTCTGAACAACCAAGGTGGGGGACACAAACAGGTGTGCACTGCGCAACGCCATCTGTGGCAAGGTCCACCTAACTACGGACCAGTAAGCACTGTCAGGGACATTTTATCTCCCTAACAGCACGCTGGGTAAATGCAGCGGCGGCTGGGCCTCAGGTGGATAGCAGTTTGGCGCATGTCCTTCCAACACCGAGGATTGCAGGGCGTTTCTCTTTGCCTCCTGTTGCTTCCTCCTCCTACTCCGCTTCCTCATCCTCTTCCACCTCCTCATCCGGTCAGCATAAAAATTACTCCGAAATGTCAGGCCTGCTGCATAAAGTGCTGGCCGTCTGTTCGTGCTTTCGGCATTCTCACCCTGCTGCTGCTCGCCTTTCAGCGCTGCAGTGTAACTTCGGCCTTCCCGCTCACAGCCTCATATGCGACTTGTCCACAAGGTGGAACTCCACCTTGCACATGTTGGCCAGACTGTGCAATCAGCAGCAGGCAATAGTGGAGTTTCAACTGCAGCACGCACGAGTGAGTTGCTCTGTGGAACAGCACCACTTCATCACTAATGACTGGGCCTCCATGCGAGACCTGTGTTCCTTGTTGCGCTGTTTAGAGTACTCCACCAACACGGCCAGTGCCGATGACGCCGTTCTCTTTGATACTATCCCACTTCTATGCCTCCTTGAAAAGACTTTTCGGGCGATGATGGAGGAGGATGTGGCACAGGAGGAGGAGGAAGAGGGACCATTTACAAGGATTTCAGGCCAGTCATTCACAAGTGGCTCAGAGGGTGGGTTCCTGCATACGCCAGGTACACAATTGTACAGCCAGGGCACAGTTCTGGAGGATGACAAGGTGGAGGATGAGGCGATGGAGGAGTAGGAATAGTGTTCACAGCAGTGTGGCACCCAAACCAGCTTATGGCCATCACTGGTGTGTATCTGGGGGGATACAGAGGACACAGACGATACAACTCCCACAGGGGACAGCTTGGGTGCCTCTGGGCAGCCTGGCACACACGAGCTATTACATGCTCCAGTGTCTCCGCATCGACCACCGAGTTGGACACATTTTAACTTGTGCGGATTGCCAGGTGACCACGCTGCTGGATCCCCGTTACAAGGACAATGTACCGTCCTAAATTCTGTCATTGGAGCGTGATCGTAAGATGCGTGAGTACAAGCGCATGCTGGTAGACGCACTGCTAATGGCGATCCCACCTGACAGCAGGGGCCACCGCGGAAGCACAAGGCGAAGGCAGAGGAGGAGGAAGAGGTAACCAATGCAGCTGGGGCATCATCAGCACCTCAGAAGGCAGGGTTAGCATGGTCGAAATGTGGAAAAGCTTTGTCAGCATGCCACAACAGCCGATATGAAACGTCTTAGCAGGAGGCAGCATTTCAGCAACATGGTGGAGCAGTATGTGTGCACACAGCTACACATACTGAATGATGGGTCTGCCCCCTTCAACTTCTGGGTCTCCAAATTGGGCACATGGCCTGAGCTTGCCCTTTACACCTTGGAGGTGTTGGCCTGCCCTGAAGCCAGTGTATTGTCTGAACATTTGTTTAGCACGGCAGGATGGGGTTATCAAAGAGAAGTGCAGTCACCTGTCCACAGCCAATGTGGACAAGCTCACGTTCATTAAAATGTACCAGGCAGGGATCCAACATGATTTCTCCATACCGTGTGCAGAATAGACATGTATACCAGCCTCACCCAGCCATTGTTGTACTCTCTTTGTTTTATTTTTTTCCCAATGTTTTGGGGTCTACCCAAATTTGAACCAAAAAAATAAAATATAAAAAACAAAAACCAGTGTTGGCTACCTCCTCCTCCTCCACTGCCACTTCCACCTACAATGCCACATGCACCACCTCCTCAACCTCCTACTGCATATGGACCTCCTCCTCCTAGATCAAGATTATTATTTTTTATTGGTATTTATTTTTTGTCATTTGAAGTAATTTCCCTATCCACATTTGTTTGCAGAGCACTTGCCATGCTCTTAACCACATTTTGCTGCCTTTTGCAGCCCTCTAGCCTTTTCCATGACTTTTTTGGAGCCATTTTAGTGCTCCAAAGTTTGGGTTCCCATTTACTTCGATTGGGTTTGGGTTCTGGGTCAAGTTTGGGTCCCGAACTCAAACTTTTTTGTGAAGTTCGGCCGAACCCAAACATCTAGGTGTCCGCTCAACTCTATTTAAAATATTTATTTGAAGTAACTAGTTTCTTGCCTTTCAATAGAGTGGATACTACCTTGTCTGATAAACCTCTGCTAGACCAGATCTGCCTATCCAAATCGATATATGAAGAATCTCTGGACTGGGATGAAAGAGCAGCCCCTGATAGAGAAGATCTTCCCTCGCTGGAAGGGACCAAGGAGGTTCTACAGATAACCTCATTAGGCTTGAGAACCAGGATCTCTTTGGCCATTTTGGATCTATCATAAGTACTGATGCACTCTGGTGGATTGTCCACACGATTGAGGGAGAAGAACCTGTCCACCTTTCTACTGGCCCTGGACGCAAATAGATATATCGTGGGAAGACCATACGTCTGGACTATCTGTCAGAGATTTTCCTCATTCAGACACGATTCTCCCTGTTTGAGAGAAGTGCAGCTCAGGAAATCTGCAATAACGGTACATTGTCCTTCCCTTTCAAGTGTACTGCAGATAGAAAAAGCCCTCTTTCTGCTATACTAAAAATCTCTTGGGAAAGATGTAACAGCAACGGGATTCTGATACCCCTCTTATGATTTATATAGGCTACTGTCGTTGAATTGTCTGAATGGAAAACTATTTCCCTGTTCATCAACTTTGGAACCGCTATCTCTAGAGACACTTTTCTTTCTTTCAACTCTTTCAAATTAGAGGAGGCTTTCCTTGAGGTTAGATCCCACCTCCCCTGCCAGAACCTGTTCTGGGAGTGAGCTCACAAACCCCAGGAATTGGCATTCATGGTGATTACCAACTGATCCTGAAAGGACCATGGAACTCCTTCAGACAGATTTATCCACCATACAAGGGAAAGTCTGGCCTTTGAAGAAATGTGGAATTTCCTGTTCTAGAGAAAGGGGGAGTCATCCCAGGACCTCAGAATGTCTGCCTGCAGATCCCTGGAATGAATTTGAGCATAAGCTACTGCTGGAGTAGTGGATGCCATCAGACCCAATACCGCCATAGCCTCTCTGAGAGAACACAGGTAGGAGAGAAACATTAAATGAGTCTGGTGTATAATCAAATCCCTTTTCTTTATGGGAAGAAAACTGTTCTGCTGACGGGAATCCAATTAAATTCCCAAAAGCATACATATCTGAGAAGGAACAAGACTTGACTTTTTCCAATTTATTTTCCAACCTAGATCTTTTATGGGTACTTTTACACTAGCGTGTTTGTTTTCCGGTATTGAGTTCAGTCACAGGAGCTCAATAAAGGAAAAAATCTGATCAGTTTTATCCTAATGCATTCTGAATGGAGAGCATTCTGTTCAGGATGCATCAGTTCAGTCCCCCTTACGTTTTTTGGATGGAGAAGATACTGCAGCATGCTGCAGTTTTCTCTCCAGTCAAAAATACTGATCACTTGCAGGAATGCTGGATCCGGCATTCATTTAAATTGAAGTGTATTAGTGCCGAATCCGGCATTAAGTGTTCTGGCAAAACGAATCCGGCTTTCCGGTCTGCGCATGCGCAGACCTTTAAAAATGAAAAAAAAAAAAAAAATAGAATACTGGATCCGTTTTTCCGGATGACACCAGAGAGACAGATCCGGTATTTCAAAGCATTTGTCAGACGGATCCAAATCCTGATCCGTCTGACAAATGCCATCAGTTTGCATCCGGATTGCCGGATCTGGCAGGCAGTTCCGGCGATGGAACTGCCTGCTGGAATCCTCTGCCGCAAGTGTGAAAGTACCCTAAAGTGGAGAAAAGGAAATTTATCTCCTCTAACAACCTCTCCCTTGACTGAGAAATTAACAAAACAATCATCCAAATAGGGTACCATAGCAACTCCTTTTAGTCTTACAAAGGCCATAATCTCCAATATTTTGGTAAATAACCTTGGAGCCTATGAAATTCCGAAAGGAAGAGCCCTGTGCTGAGATGTAACCATCTCCCTTCTATACAAACTGCTGTCCTTAAAATTTTTTGGGAAGATCTGTCACCATTAAAACATAGCCTTTAATCTTGTTACATAAAAAAAAAAAAAAAAAGTTAATAAATAAAGACAATTTTTGTGACAAAAATATCAAAAAATAAATAATGAGAATTAGAGGAGTAATTAGGCGCAGGTGTTGACTGGTTGATATCTGGGACACTGTCCCTAAGTCTCGCAGTATAATCGATACCCTGCCTACAAAACAGAATGGCCAGAAATATCATAATCTTCCCCGTTAGAGAATTCAGAATCTGTATCTTTACTGTAACTAACCCTTTCTGGGGACAGAGGCCGATTCCACTTCAGGGATTTAAGTGAAGATCTGACTTCAGATCTGACCAAAGCCTTAATATTCTTGGATAAAGACTGATTTTAATAACACCAATTTATCCACACACCCCTGACATAAAGGCCTATGGTAAGAAGCAGGTAAAGGTACCATGCACCCACTACATTCTTTTTGCTTAGTCTTGCTAGAAGCTTTCTTATGTTTTTTTGCTACCTAAAACAAAAAGCAAACAACAACCCAGAGTAAGGACGTATACTTTCCCACTACTCAGGACTAGTACCGGGCTTGAAGGCCTTGAGGATGTCAAGGGCGTACAGAATCTCCCAGTTCTGACATAGTTCCAGACGCCGGGTTCAGCACAGCACTGTGTGCACCAGATGAGAGCTGGCTGCCTCCTCCTGCTGCCACTTATAATGTGTTTTGGCCTCCTTTATGGCATGGCCCACTCCTAATCCAGACCGACAGAGGCCTATGCTTCCTGCAGCGTCACAGGAAGTGACGTCAGAATACAGGAGGCCGCATATTGCCACCTGCCCCTACACACATGCTTAGTAAGCGCAACTTCCCCCGCGGCCATCTTTGAGAAGGGAGCAAGCGCCTCACCCCGCTGGCCGGACTGGGGGCCGCCTGAACACAACCACAGTGGCCCCCCAAGAGGCTGGGAGGAGGCAGGAGAAAAGGCAGACTTGGCCAGCCGCTACCAAAGGAGACTAATGCCGACTGGGATAGGTCCCTTCAGGGTTAGTAGATCCAGACCTTGCCCAGCTCCAGGGTGTGAACCTAAGGCTAGGAGTAAGAGCTCCCTTGGTACATCCTAACCGGAGGACAGGAAACCTGAATTGAGGTGTGGTGGGGGTGTGAACCTTTTTATCTCATCAGGTTTCCTGTCCTGGATGGGATGTCCTAGTCGCATGGGTGCTGTCATGGGTGAGGGGAAAATCATAACACCAACAATATCATAAAAGCAAACTTTTGGATCTTATCAGTCTTACCAACAGGAAAATAAGTAATATGTATTATATAGGTGTTCACATATTTTTACCTTTCTGAAAACTATGTGATGTTCTACATGCCAAAACAACAAGTGCAGGGCGTATGAAAATATTAATCATTTTATTCCTGTAAGAGGCACCAATCAGAAAAGTAAAAGCTTGTTTGGTCACCAGCTCTTCAGTCATATCTTCTTTAACATTGTGCTCAAGCAAAATAATGTGACTGTCCACAATAGCCATAATATTTGAATGTAGAGAAACACTGGATTGAACAACTTCATCAATGGATTTATTATCTGGATAACAGGTAGAAAAAGAGAAAAAATATATATTAGAGTGCAGGCATATAAGACATTAAATATAGGGTATCTACCTTATTGAATGGTATGGCATATCCCTAAGATATGACATAAAATTATTATTGTGGAGGGGGGGGGGGGGGGGGTTCATTTACATTTTCACCTGCAAAGCTGCACTCCCAGCAATTTACTGTGAAGTAATTTGCAACACAGTTCAATTAAAGTGCATGGATATGTGGCAGTTCCCTGCACAGAGTTGTCTAGGACAATGGATGCAGGAAAACGCCATGCTTCCTTCATTCTAAATATTTTAAGGATCCTAGCAATGTGCTATTATTACTATATAATGGATTACCCTCTATAATGATATTACTAATACTATTTTTAAAAAATACATAAAAAGATACATTTATAAGACTTGAATTTTGTTGGAAGTTCCATTTGTGTCATAAATTATAAAGCATGAGCTTTGCCAAAGTTAAAATGACCTTTATGAATATGCAGACAGTGTATGTAAACTTTTTTAATTTCAGAAAAGGTTTTATACAATAAAAGGAGAGCATGTCAATATAACAAAGGTGTGTACCATGATTCCTTCATAAGTCAATTAATGATAATCCAAAGCAGTGTACCTGTAGTAAGGCTAGGTCTACACGACGACATTTATCGCACGACAGAAAGGGCACAACTACACTGCAACATTTGTCGCTCGACATTTTGTTGCACCAATGTCGCGCAACAATTTTTATAATGGCAGTCTATGGTGTCGCACCGCGACATGCTGTGACTGCAACGCGACAGTCACAGAAAAATCCATCTCAAATGGATTTTCTGCGACTGTCGCATCACAGTTGCATGTTGCAGTGCAACACCATAGACTGACATTATAAAAATTGTTGCGCGACAAATGTCATTGTGTAGACCATACCTTAAACTCAACCAAAACATGGATAAGCAATGAGAAAATATTTCCACATGCACAACACATTTAAGAATAAAAAGGTTACATATCAATCAATTAAATCATCGAGTTGAAATGGCATGTCAGTGCACAACACATGCGGCTGGACATAGCAGAGCATTCTGGGGAGAGATATGGGTAAAACATAATGAATAAAGCTGTTCTTATGGTAAGTAAAACTCGTGACTTCCATCCTACTTGCACAGCAGTTGGAGCTATAAACATGGCACCCACTCAGGAGCTGAATGGGCACAATAGTCAGTGAGTGACTGTTGTTTTACACCCAGTGTCCGTGGACACAGACAAATCTGATCACAAACATTCAAAAGGGTTTACCAGGACTTGTATATTAATGGCCTTATAATAGGTCATCCTTATTAGATCAGCAGGGGGTGGTAGGAGTTGGATCCCCACTGTTCTGATATTGATGACGTTTCCGGATAGCTGATGAACATTAAAGTACTAGATACCCCCCTTTAGTCCCTCAGATGTCGTGGTCAATTGTGACCACAAAATCTGATTGCTTATCTAAAGTGAGAGAGTTCCCTCTTGTTTCTGAACTTTGAGACAACTTAGGTATATTCTTCGGGCATAGTATAACAGAGTTTCTAAAGAAACACATGTACACAATAAAGTAGAACAACAGAACAGAATAAACTTGCAGAGTGAGACCTTAATTAACTATGCAAACTAGCTCTCTTTACAAATATGAAGAGAAAGCTGTGCCTTTGGTGAACTGTTATCCTACAGAAAAAATGTTTGACCTTTAAAACAGGCCTTGAGACACAATTTAGAATTATAGCCAAGACAGCACATCATGTGCAGACAGCTATTTTGGGGTGATTGCCCCTCATCAGTGCAAATCAGAAAGAACGGATAACTTAATGAGAGGCCTTTGTCAGGGATCCAGGGGGATGGGGACCATGCAATGATCATCTAGGAATACAATATGCCAATCAGCTCTCTTTCCCCAATGTTTATTTCTGGTCAGGAAAAGGTTTCCTCCTCCGCACCTCCTGTGTTGATCTAAGAAATGTAGCTTACAACGGCCCCTCGGCTAGGATACGGGCGAATGGGGGAACATCAGAGTCATTCAGATTGTGAAGAGGAACCCGTCAAGGATGCCCACTATCCCCCCCTTTTGTTTGCTATTGCAATTGAGCCACTGGCCTGCCTGTTGCGCTCATCTGAACAGATTGTAGGGTTTCCCTGTGGGTCTTGGGAGGAGAGAGTGTCCCTTTACGCTGATGACATGTTAATTTACTTAGGTAATATGGAGCAGTCTTTAAGTCCTGTCATGGCACTTATACGGGAATTTGGTAATAGGTCTGGTCTCCGTATCAACTGGGATAAGTCCATTCTCTTACCGCTAGATGACTCTGCTGTGACTCTCGTCCCCAAATCCAGTCCAGTGCAAATTGCGCATTAGGTCAAGTATCTGGGGATAATAGTTACAGCAAATTCTAACAGTTATATTAAACTCAATATAGAGCCGCTCTTAATCTCAATGTTGGATAAAATGAAGGCGTGGTGCAAGTTGCCGCTATCTGAAATTGGGAGGAGTAACCTTCTTAAAATGATTCTCATGTATCTATTGCATAACTCCCTGGTATGGATTCCTCGCAGGATATTCATAATTGATAGGTTATTTAGGGATCTGATTTGGCGCCATAAAAAAAGCACGGATTAGACTGGACACTCTGCAGATAGGAAAAGAGGAGGGAGGGCTATCAGTACCGAATGCATGACTTTACTACATTTCGGCACAGTTGCAACAGTTGAGGGGATGGGGGAGGACTCCTGGAGACGTTGCCTCAGCCAGATTGGTGGCGCACATTCTCCGGTGGTCTTTTTGGAAAATAGCGGAATTGTTGGTAAGCTGTCGGGACATCCCACACTCTCCATGATACACAAAGTTTGGCAGAAATGTTGGGTGCTGTTATCAGTAAAAGGGTTTACGCAGTTTTCCCCTATCTGGAGGAATCTGCATCTTCCTGAACTATTCCAGTTAGATGGCTTTTCATCCTGGGAGCGCAAAGGTGTGAGGTATCTATGTCAACTACAGAGTGCTGATGTTTTTAAGTCCTTTGAACAGTTGAGAACTGAATTTGGTCTCCCACACATGGCCTTCTATCAATTTCTGCAATTATGGCATGCCTTTCAGACACAGGCTAACTCTGTATCATTGAAATACACTATGGTCCCGTTGTTTCAGCAACTTGTTACAAACAGTTCCTCGAGCAGTCTGATATCATCTACCTACAGGAACTTATATGTGAAGTCAATGAAACAAGGGGTTTTAGCAGTTAAATCTAAATGGGAAAGCGATGTTGAGCAGATTTCTGAAGAGCAGTGGAAGTGGATCCTAGCACTCACCCCGCAATAGTCAGTTTGTGAGGGGGCAGCGTATGTCCCAGTTGTTTTTATTGCACCGGGTGTATAGGACGCCAGAGTTTTTGTGCTGGATAGGTGTTCGGGAGGATGTGGATTGTCCTAGATGTGGCATGAGCCCTGCTTCCTTGTTACACATGCTCTGGGATTGTGCGGAGCTCTGGAATTTCTGGTCCTCGGTTCTGGCCTTAATAAAAGACGCATTAATATCACGGTTCCGTCTGGTCTGAGAACATGTATAGTAGGAATATTATAAAAAATCGCCATCACCGTCTGGGAGTGCAGCGCCTGCTATTCCAGGCTAGGAAACTGATTAGAAAACGCTTAGAAAAAGGTGTATATGTTAAAAGACAATGTGTAATGAAGTTTAACAAAATATGGGATAATTGGGAGAAATTTTGGATACAGTGTCCGGATAAGCTTCTCAGTTGGACTATGGGAAGGTAGAGACACAGTCCTTGTTTCTGTGTGCTTTCTTTTTCCTTTAGCTTAATTAGCTATGGATGTACGATGTATGAAAGTGTTTAGTACTACGTAGGATGGATGTGAAGAGGAATGTTAAAAAGGAGAAGTACACCAATGGCTATGCTTATGATATATTAATAAGATAACCGATGTTGGAGTTCGGATCCGTTCCATCGCTCGGGTAAGGGGGTGGGGGGGGGGGGGGGTTAGTTGGGCAGGGAGGGTTGGTCCTATGTTCATTAATTATAATGGATGGGAAATGTGGTTACTGTGTAACTAGATTACTTGATCTTATGTGTACACTATGCTATGCCTGATGATATATTGCATACTCATGGAAGTGATTCTTTGGCCGATCATGTAACGCTATGGTACTATTGTTATCAACTGTTGCATGTATACTGTGCAGACTATTTTCTTTCTTTGTATTTTTGTGATTTTCAAAAAATGTCAAATAAAAATTATCTGATAAAAAAAAAGAAATGTAGCTTCTTTCCAACTGCAGACTACATGTAAGTCCTGCTATGAAATTCTGGAGTTCATAGAGACTTTTTTTCTGTAATTTTTAGGGCTGCAACGATTAATCAACTTTATTGATAATATTCGATAACGGGATTCGTTGTCGACGAATCCAGTTATCGAATAATCACTGATTTATTGCTATGTGGGCGGTTTACTTTAAATCAGCGCATCTTTATTTTACATTACAATGAAGCTCCAGTAACAGGCAGAGTGGACGGCAGCGTAACGTCACTTACTCACGTGACACGCCTGGTCCGCCTCCTTCATTCATAAAGTGAGGGGAGCAGGTGCATCACGTGAGTGAGTGACGTTACACCGCTGCCCGCTCTGCCTGTTACCTGAGCTTCATTGTAAGGTAATAAAGATGCGATGAGTAAAAGTTACTGCCGGATTAGTCTGCTGTGAGCAGCGGGGCTGGGGCTGTTATGGGGAGGGGTATCTGTGTATGGCACTTCTATGGGGAGGGGGATCTGTGTATGGCACTGTTATGGGGAAGTCTATGGGGAGGGGGATCTGTGTATGGCACTGTTATGGGGAAGGGGATCTGTGCACTGTTATTGGGAAGGGGGATGTGTGCACTGTAATGGGGAGGGGATCTGTGGATGACACATATAGCATAAGATGCTATATAGTGTCATCTATAGATCCCCCCCATATCAGTGTCATCCACAGATCCCCCCTCCCCATAACAGTGCACAGATCCCCCTACCCATAACAGTGGCATCCACAGATCCCCCTCCCCATAACAGTGCCATCCACAGATCCTCCCATAACAGCGCCATCCACAGATTCCCCCCATAACAGCGCCATCCACAGATCCCCCCCATAACAGCGCCATCCACAGATCCCCCATAACAGTGCCATCCATAATTTGTTTTAATATGGCCTTTGAACATAATTTTTCAAGTAAAAACATATAAACCTCTTTGTTTTGTAATTTTGGTGTTTTTCCCCGATTAAATTATTGACAACTTATCGATGACTTAAGGAGGTAAGATCTTTCCAGACCTCTATACCACCCTGTTATCCCCTATCCCAATAAAACACATAGTCCGTAATTCTTGGTGGAAAGGCCATAGCAGCCGTTTATTAAACCGCACTAATAATCGAACATCATTTACCAACCATACATTAATAAATATCAATCAACAAATACAAAACATATCAATACAATGCACTAACATTTTACTTCTGCGGAAGGATCCTAGAAGGCAACCCTAGCAAGCTGCGATCTTCACTCCACCCATCTTTCCTTTACCCTCGGCCGCACTCGCCGACCCAAGGGCACCAAATCCTCCAAAACCATATATTCCTCTACCCCTGTAGGCCTTTTTAGCCCAACAGGAGCCCCCAGCTTTCAGCTTACCGAACCACATGGATGCATGTTCCAACGTGTCATGCACCTACTAAACATAGTATTGCCTTCCAGGACCCCCCGTTAACCTGCCCCCTGCTATGACAAATTAAAAACATGACAACCTACAAACAAGGGCGGGAGGGTGGGCAACTCTCCAAAAGAATAATGCCCTCCGGTGCCGCCCCTCCCCCTCTACCCTGCATATAAACCTTCCCGCGAAAATGACACAACACCCCCTACTCCTCCCCCGGCCCAACTCCACCCCTCCCAAGAAAATTAACCCTATCCTGGTCTGTTACTTACCCCTCAGTCAACTCTCACTGCGCTACGCCTGTGCCTCGCTCCGTTGTCCTGATGACTTAAGGAGGTAAGATCTTTCCAGACCTCTATACCACCCTGTTATCCCCTATCCCAATAAAACACATAGTCCATAATTTTTGGTGGAAAGGCCATAGCAGCCGTTTATTAAACCGCACTAATAATCGAACATCATTTACCAACCATACATTAATAAATATCAATCAACAAATACAAAACATATCAATACAATGCACTAACATTTTACTTCTGCGGAAGGATCCTAGAAGGCAACCCTAGCAAGCTGCGATCTTCACTCCACCCATCTTTCCTTTACCCTCGGCCGCACTCGCCGACCCAAGGGCACCAAATCCTCCAAAACCATATATTCCTCTACCCCTGTAGGCCTTTTTAGCCCAACAGGAGCCCCCAGCTTTCAGCTTACCGAACCACATGGATGCATGTTCCAACGTGTCATGCACCTACTAAACATAGTATTGCCTTCCAGGACCCCCCCGTTAACCTGCCATCGACGCACATAGGAGACACCTCACCTATGGACGTCCCGCCACACCCTGTACGCTGACTCCAAACCATCCTGAAGCCCCAGTGTCCACAAATCCGTGCCGATCTCATTAAGATGCACCCCATCCGACCTGAGGAATTGAGGCGAAGCCACCTCCAACTCCCTGTGCCGAACCACAAAACCACCCTGCCGCCGAACGAAGCGCCCCACCTCCTTATTCAATTTTGCCCGAGCCTTGTTGATCCGGTCCACCGACCGCGCAAAACGCCACGCACTCCTCGGTACCACCTCCGACCACACAACCAACAAATCCGGGAACTCCTCCATCAAACGCAGCAGATCCAATTTGATGTCCCTAATGACATCCCTCGAGCGGCGAACACCTAAGTCATTCCCACCCACATGCAAAACAACAATGTCCGGGCACCTGTCCAAAGAGGCAAAAGCATGAAATTCAGGCAACACGCGCCCCCACAACATACCCCGCAAACCTATCCACCGGACCTGCAACTCGCCCGGCTGGAAACCCAACTGCCGACCGCTCCTCCGCACATCAGCTCTCAACGCACCCCAGTATACATAGGAATGACCGAAAATCCATGCCAAACAAGAACGCAAACCTGTAAACAAACAAAAGAAACAAACAGTGACCCACCAGGCTAACAACGATTCACCGACACTCAAATTTCCCCCCCAACACACCAACATCACAACATATGCGGGCGAATATAAGAACGAAAACACGCAGACTCCCACCGGCCAATACGCATAATGACATCTTCACCCAAACCCCATCTGGCGGCCTCTGTTGCTGCGCCAATATGAAAAGAATGCGACGCAAACTCACTCGCCACATAACCCGCCGCTGTCAAACACTTCCGGAAGACCGCCACAAACTGATAACGCGACAACGCCGAGCCATCCTCATGCACCAGCAACACATCCCCTCCACTTGGCCGAAGCAACAGAAAATCCTCCAAACAACGCACAGGACACACCACAGAACCCGGCAGAGGCCGCAACACAATGCACACACCCCTACCCAACTGGTCCGTTTTGGACTTCCGCAAAACACACCGCAAACCCCCATCAGAAACACTCACATCCTCCCGTAACAAGCCACCCCGCCGCACACGACTAGCAGCCACCAGCTCCGAAACCCTAAACGCCCCAAAGAAAGCCAAGGAAAAAGCTGCTCTAAACACACCTCATACCAAGACTCACACACACACCCTGCCCGATCCCATAACAACTGCAGAATCTGAAACGAAACCGGACGACGAGAATCCTTCCTCACTACACTGCGACGATACCCCTTCAACGCCTGCCGCACCAAAAAACTCCGGGATACATCCGCCAAACCCCTCATACGCAACCAAAAAGCTACCGCCGCCACCGAAAAAGATAGGCCATCGCTAAACGACATTCCCACAAAATAAACCAGCAACGAGTGAAAATCCTCCACCCCTCTGCAACCCCCCACCTGCTCCATCAAACGTTCCCACTGCGACCACACCAAAGAATAAGCCGACCACGTACCGCTACTCAAGGACCGCTGCACCAGATCTAACGAGACCCCAAGGCCACGCTCCAGAGCCACTGAGGACACCGCAGACCCGTCACCTCCGCGCTCGGCACCAAGCTGCGAAAACGATCCCACTGGAAATTATCTACCCCAGGTACATGCACTGCTACAAAACATGCATTCAACTTCAGACCGTTCAAAACCAAATGACGAAGTAATCTCACCACCGGGGGCGAATTCGCCGACTGACGATTCACCGCCTGCACCACCCCCAAACTGTCACAACAAAAACGCACCCGCTTATTCCTCAACAAATCCCCCCACAACTCGGTAGCCAAAACAATAGGGAACAACTCCAACAAAGCCAAGTTCCCAAGGAAACCAGCAACCCTCCACTCCTCTGGCCAAGCACCCGCACTCCACTGTCCCTGACAAAAAGCCCCATAACCGCACGAACCAGACGCGTCCGTAAACAACTCCAAGTCCACATTAAGATTGGGCGACTCCATCCACACCGAACGGCCGTTAAACTCACTTAAAAAACTCTCCCATACTTCCAAATCAGCACGCACCTCCGCCGACAACCGCACAAAATGAAACGGGGCCTTCACACCCGCGGTGGCCATAGACAAACGCCTACAAAAAACGCGACCCATAGGCAAAATCCTACAGGCAAAATTCAACTTACCCAATACGGACTGCACCCGTCTAAGCTGCGCCTTCCTGGCAGTCCGCAACCAACCCACTTCACAACGTAAGTCCTCCACCTTATCCAAAGGCAAACGACACTCCATAGCCACGCTGTCAATCTCAATACCCAAGAACTACACCAAGGTAGCCAGA
The DNA here is from genome assembly GCF_014858855.1 of Bufo gargarizans. NCBI lineage: Eukaryota > Metazoa > Chordata > Amphibia > Anura > Bufonidae > Bufo > Bufo gargarizans. The sequence goes on along the minus strand of NC_058083.1, from coordinate 375,863,050 downwards.
CCCTCCGTTTTCTCACGTGCCAACGGAACCCCAAAACTCGCAGACACTCGCTCCATGGTATGCAACAAAACCGAACACACCCTGGACCCCGCCGGCCCCAAAAAACTAAAAATCATCAAGGTAATGCAGCACCGAACTCCAGCCCGCCTCCTGCCACACCACCCATTCCAAAAAGGAACTAAACGCCTCAAACAACGAACACGAGATCGCACATCCCATAGGCAAACAACAATCCACAAAAAACTGCCCCTCCCATTTAAAACCCAGCCAACGAAAACTATCCGGGTGAATAGGTAGCAAGCGAAACGCTGCCTCGATATCCGTCTTTGCTAACAATGCACCCTGCCCAAAACGACGCACCCACCGAACCGCCTCATCAAATGACGTATAAGACACAGAGCATAGCTCATCGTCAATCCCATCATTCACAGAACACCCAGCCGGGTAAGACAAATTATGAATAAGCCGAAATTTGCCAGGCTCCTTCTTCGGGACCAACCCCAAAGGCGAAACCCACAAATCCGGCAACGGACAATCAAGAAAAGGGCCCACAACCCTCCCGGCCGACACCTCCTTCGCAATTTTTTCCCGAAACCACCTCCGGCCGTTGCAATGCCGAAGACAAATTACGCACCGCAACCCCCACACCAACTGCCGAACACGGAATCCTAAAGCCATCCCGAAACCCCGCCAATAATAAAGCGGCCGCCTCCCTATTTGGATATGTCTCTAGAAAGGGCCCCATCACGTCCACCCTCACCGGGGTCACCCCTCTTCTGTGCAGCCTCAAATCCCTTCCCCCTACCACGCTTGAAACACCGCGCGAAACTGTGGGCACCGCCACAACCGGAACACTCATGCTTAAACCGACATTCCGACAGGTACTTGCAGCGACCCTTATTGAACTGCCAACAACAACCTCTCCTGACCCCTCCTGCTGTCTCTGACGCCGAGGAACCCCCGGCTGCCCCACGAAAGGGCTGGCTCACCCCTTTTGGCGCCGCCATCAAACGCATCCACAGACCTATGTCCTTGTGGTCCCACCGAATGCTAGGCCTAACCGCCTTCCTCTGACGAAACTGCTCATCATACCTGAGCCACTCCACACCCCCATACGTCCGATACGCCTCCCCTATAGCGTCCATGTAGCAAAAAAGAGCCGAACAACACTCCGGCGCCTTTTCACCCACCACACTAGCCAAAATAGCAAAGGCTTGCAACCAATTCAAACAGGTATGTGGAATCAGCCTATACCTCCGCTTCTCCTCCTCCTCCTTCTTACTCTCATCCGGTTTCACCCTATCCAATTGAAACTTGTCCAACGGAAGCAACGAAAATAACTCCACATACTCGCCCTTCCAGATCTTCTCCCTGACCTCAGCCTTCAAGTGAGCCCCCAACGGCCCCTCAAAGCACACATAAACTTCACCCTTAGCAGCATCCGCCAGCCTGACATCCTCCCCCGCACCTGGACTACCACCACTACCGACGACCGCCGCCGCCGTCGTCACACCCCCGACTGCAGGAGAGCCCCCCACACCAGCCGCATCTAAACGCTCACCGTCCACAACCACAGGCGCAGCAGCCCACACTGCAGCCGGAGACGACACCGCCCCAGATTTCCAACGAGACAACAAAGTCCACATACCCGCCAATAGCTCCCGCGCTAACCCGTCCTCACCAGTCTGCACCCCCCCCACCCCCACTCCAGCATCCCGCCCAGACGTCCTCTCATCTGGCTGTCCCTGGGGCGTACTCCCAGCAGCCGCCGACCGCACCGTAGCACCTCTCCGCGACGACTCCACCGACAATCCGGACGTAGAGGGACACGCGCCGACTGCATCATCCGTCTGACCCTCGGTCTCCCAAGCCTCCTGGCTGACTTCTCCGTCCTCCAGCGCCTGATCCTCCACGAAACCCCCGCCATGATCCAAGCGGCGTGGCTGCGACATGATCACCTCCCCGCAGGCAGGCCCACCGCCCGGCGGCCGCAGATTCTGGTCGTCCTCCCCTTCAACATCACTAAATCCCGGCTCCACGGATGACCCACAAATGCACGCCCCTCAGAAACAGTGTCTAACCTCTGCACTGGGGCTGAAGCAAGGCCCAGGCCCCCAGCCAGCGTGTTCCTCCGTACATTGCTGCCTGGCACACAGGACGCACCAGCAGGTGTCGACAATCCCGAACTAGCACCCCGCCGCTGCGCAGTAGACCCAGGCCTCCGGCCAGCAGACCGAGACCGTGACGCTGCCGGCAACCTCCTGGCTGATTCCACCGCCTCTGGGCCCGTGCGAGCCGAACACACAGCCGCAACATCCGCACTACCCGCATCCACTCCACTGCCAACTGCCATCACCAGCCGCGATGTCTCCCGCCGCGACCGGATGGAAGAAAGCGCCGCCCGGCCCTCACCTGGGGTAAGTGAAGCCGCGTCCTCCCGCCTGTCCCTCACACCCCCCCCCGCCAGACACCCGGGTACCACTCCTACGCCGGGCCGTGCACGCCGGGCCCCGACCATCAGCCCCGCCGACTCCGCCCACAGGCACCCTCACCGGCGACCGCGACCTACCACCGCTGCGCAAATCGCATGCCACCGCACTACGCCGGGAAAGAATCCTCCCGCTGCGTGGCCAGCAGAAGCGCTTGCTGCCGCCGGCGCCAGCGGAGGGTTCCCAGCAGGGCTCCTAAGCCGACGCCGCGCTCGAGGTGACACATCCGGGCTCAAACGCTCCGGAGGTACAGACCGCCTGGCCCTAACTCTCCCACCCACAACTGCCGGGGACACGGCAGGGGTCCCCCCAGCCGCCTCCAAACTACTAACCAGCCACTCGGAACCGTGCCGCTCCGCCGCTGCCCGCACAGCCACCAGCAAGTCCTCTAACAACGCCATGCCCGCCATGCCCAAAAAACGCTCGCCTGCACACCGCAACTCTCCAAAAGAATAATGCCCTCCGGTGCCGCCCCTCCCCCTCTACCCTGCATATAAACGGCCCGCGAAAATGACACAACACCCCCTACTCCTCCCCCGGCCCAACTCCACCCCTCCCAAAAAAATTAACCCTATCCTGGTCTGTTACTTACCCCTCAGTCAACTCTCACTGCGCTATGCCTGCGCCTCGCTCCGTTGTCCTGATTATTCAAATAATAGTTAGCTGCAGCTCTAGTAATTTTCATTCAGCGCTCGTGTGGAGCTTGCTGGATAGTTTGGCTTGGGCAAGGTGGTAGAGGATTAAAATCTTCTCAACTTGCAGATGATCATCCAGACTACCTGTCAGTCTTTTAAAAATCCCTTTGTAGACATCTTTTTGAAGGCCTCACAGCAAAATTTTTGGGATCAAAAAATTACTGCAAATTCAATTTGTTTCAAAGAAATATCAATATGTGCAAATATGTAAAAAAAAAAAAACTTGTAACTAGTAATACCTTTTCCTAATATGGTTTAGCAGAAATTACAGTATTTTTTTGGACTATAACGTTTTAGTTGAAGGGAAAAAATATGCTAAAATATTTAATAGAGTATCAGAAAAAAAAAAATGATGTTCTTTAAATATATTACTTGTGAAAAAGCATTAAATGGGGTTATTCAATTCTAAAAATGCCCCCCAATGCCTGGGCCCCTCCTATACTGTAGATTAGGTGTGCACAACCTGTGGACCGCATTTGGCCCCCAGACCCATGGTTTGCGGCCCCCTTTCTGATTGTAGAAACACAGCTGATCGTGCGATCTGCTGTGTTTCTGCCTGGAGCGCCGCAGAGCAATGAATGATAGCTCCTGCACTGTAGTAGGAGCAGGAATGGTCCTGGATGTTAGTGAGATGTTAGTGAGAAAGGAGGAGCTGAGGAGAAGCCAGAAGCGGTTTATCAACTCTTCTCCTTCTCCTCAATGAGTGCTCTGCAGTGTAGAGCCCTGTAATCACATGATCGCCGAGTGTGTTAGGGGTAGAGGAACGCAAAGCTACAGGGTCAGTAAACCCTGATCAGCTCTGTCTTTTACAAAGCCCCCTCCCCTCCGCAACAGACTGGTTTTCCCTGTAACTAGCGTTCCTTTGAATGCTCCAGTTACAGTTGAAACAATGCAAAAAAAAGTCTCTCATTGTCTCCTAAAGTTCCTTCAGTGACCTATTAGGAGCAAATTATGTAAAAAAATAATATATATAAGAAAATTATTAAAAAAAAGAATAAAATACCATAAAAATAAAACATAAATAAAAAGGAAAAAAAGGTGCAAAATAATAGCGTTCATTGTCCTTCAACAGTCTTTATGACCTCTTGGGGGACATACGTGGCAAAAATATATTTAGCAAAATAAGTAATAAACCAATAAAAAATAAAAATATTACAATAAAAAAAAGTTAAAGAAAAAGAAAAAAAGTGCAAAATTTGAAAAAACTTGTCATTGTCCCCAAAAGGTCTTTTTATGACCTATTGGGTGACATATTTAGAAGAAATATATAAAAAATAAAGTTACAAAAAGATAAAAAATAATAATAAGATACATGAAAGAAAAAACACCCACACCAACTAAAACCATCTCCATTATTACCCCATTCATGTGAAACTATACATATTATTTAACAAAAACAGTCAACACAAAACTAATTATAATATATTTTATTAGCATATTTGAAGAATAAGGAGCTATAGTTTGTAAAAAAAATAACTTTTTAAATGTTTTGTACAGTTTCCCCCAAATAAAACAAAAAAAAATACATTATAAGGCACTATGTGTCACGTAAAAAAATTGTTGCAACAAAATATTTTGGTAGTCCAACTAATAAGATAGTTTTAAGCATTTAAATCACCATGTGGCCTTTTCAGACCTGGTCATTAAAGTTTTAACCAATGAGTGCTTTCGCTGCTAGTAAGGTAAAGTGCTTGCTGATTATTGCATGGTGCCTGCAAATGGGGGACAGGAGGCGGTAATAACCAGGGAGCGCCATCCTCTGCAGTGAAGGAAAGTGCTGATTTATGAATAGGAGACTGGATGGAAGGAAATGTCGCCGCTTTTCCGGTAAATTTTTTTAACAAGTTCTTGCAGCATTTGGCCACATCACCGTTGAAGCTAGCTATTGGCTGGAGAGGTGCATGCGACAATGGCCATGCACTGCCAGGTGTAAACAGAGCGGTGACTGAAAGATGAGGGCAGTGCAGAGGACCGGAGCCGCGTGGAGCAGTTAAGAATAACTCTTTGATTTCAGGGACTATGCTGCAGCACAATATTTGAGACAATTACTAGGAACAAGTCTCCATAGGAAAGCTCATTTCTGATATCTGGCCACTGTAATCGTGTAATCTGTAATCTCCCTGTGTAATCAGGAATCTGCTACCAATAATCAAAAGAACTGAATGAAGTCAGAATGACCGTGAGTGATCATTCTTCCCCATTCACTTGGTCTGTGTAATAGGCCAATGCAATGAGCACTGATCGTTTATTGGTGGCCCCTTTAAATAGAGTGATGTGACAATGTGGCCATAAAACCCCAAAAAAGTTGTGCACCCCTGCTGTAAATCATACAGAGCCCTCTCCTGATGCTGCTGGTTGGACAGCAGAGCAGAGAGCAATACCTCCTGACCCCTCCTACCCAACAACCGTGCTGCATAAACCGTGCCACAGGTGTACTGCTAATATAGGCAGACCACGCCGTTGCTATTGGGCCCGCTGCACAGGGGAGCCGGAGCATATGGAAGGCCCCATCCCCTACGTCTTTGTCTTCTCTGCACAAGACACAGATCATTTTGAAGCACTGAGGAAGCCCATGGCCCGCCCACTTGTGTTCTTCCGACGCATCCATGATCCATGAACTCTGCCTTGGGCACACTAAGCATCAGGAGCAAGTAGAGTTCATGGGGTGGTCTGCTTGGGGCACACGCTGTCCTCAATATAAGCATACTCAGTAATATATAGATTAAATTGTACTTTATATTTGTGCAGGGAGGGAGGGGCCCAATACTGAGTTAGGTTATGGAGCCCCATAATTTATATGTACGCCCCTGCACAGTGCAGAAGCTTAGCTGAACTCTGACACAGAAAGAGATTTTAAATCCCCGAGAAGACATTCATGACCATTGCGGAGTAACTCCTCTTGCCCACCCCTGCCACCTAATAGAAGACAGAAGGAACATATATTTAAAGGTAACTTTACATTATAAGGCCTCTTGCACACAACCGTATGTATTTTGCTGTCTGCAAAAAACGGATACACAAAAATCCATGTGCCCGTATTTTGCGGAATGGCACAGCTGGCCCCTAATAGAACAGTACTATGCTTGTCCGTAATGAGGAAATACGGAAACGGAATGCACACGGAGTACCTTTCGTTTTATTTTTTGCGGACCCGTTCAAATGAATGGTTCCGTATACGGTCCGCAAAAAAAAACGGAACGGAATGAAAATACGTTCATGTGCAAGAGGCCTAAGACTCACTGAACTTTTTATACATTTTTGGGAAATATACAAAGAACAATACAGTAATATAGATGGCATACTGGTACGCAGCTCCATGAAGAGAAAGGGTAGAAGTGGAATTTATCAAACAATTGTAGCGGTTTTCTCCCACAACCTGATATACATACTCTGAATAGTTTTATAAATCTCTGCCAAAGCCGTATTAATTCCACGTGCATAATTATGAACAGCATTTTTCCTCATCACTTAATAAGTAAAAAAATAAAAACTTTGAAAAAACCTTTGAAATTTATGAATTCATTCATCCATCCCATACACTCCACCAAGCATGATTAACCCTTACGTTATCAAGGGTGTATGGACATTCTGCACCTGTGGCAGCCAGGGCACAGGTTTGTACGAATAAAACCTAAACCTAAAACCTAAAATAAAAATTTCATTCTAACCCCCTAAGGGTGGGTTCACACTAGTATTAGGGATTCCGTTATGGCTTTCCGTTATAACATGGTTATAAAGGAAAACAACAGAATCCATAAGACAGAAGGATGGATCTTGTATAGACTTGTATTAGGATGAAATGCAAAACGTAAGCCTTTAAAAGACATTCCGTTCGCTTTCCATCCTAATAAAAGTCTATGGGAATCAAAAAGGATCCATCTGGGTCCTGTTATGCAAGACGGAAAACAAAGACCTGAAAACAGGACCCAGAGGGATTCATTATGCTTTCCCATAGACTTCTATTAGGACGGAAAGCAAACGGAATGCCTTTGAAAGGGCTTCCGTTTTGCATTCTCTCTGGGTATTCCGTTATTTTCCGTTCTAACCATGTTAAAACGGAAAGCCATAATGGAATCCCTAGCGCTAGTCTGAACCCACCCTAATACCCATATATTTACTGAAATAGACACTTGTCACATTGTCAAAATGCACTCAACACAGACACCTTCATGCAACTTTGCGTCAAAGTGGAATTTTTCATAACAGTAAAAATCTGGTTTTAAGCTTGACATTTTAACCCCTTACTGACATGGTGATTTTCTGTTTTTGCTTTTTCATAAAAGAAAAAAAACTTTGGAAACAAAAATGTTTTTCTTTGCATCACCAAATTCTGACCCCTATGACTTTATTTATTTATTTATATCTAGAGAGCTGCGTGATGGCTTATACAGTCCTGATCAAAAGTTTAAGACCACTTGAAAAAAGGCAAAAATCATATTTAGCATGGCTGGATCTTCAACATGCAACAAGAAGAAATGGGAGACAAAACATTTTTTGAGCATTCAATTTAATAAAAACAACAAATAAACTGAAACAGGCTGTTTTTCAGCTGATCAAAAGTTTAGGACCACACCTCCAAAAAAAACGAAACCCCCCCCAAAACAGAAATCCAACTTCCAAACATGAACTCAGTAATGAGTAGCTCCGCTGTTATTGTTGATCACTTCAAAAATTATTTTCGGCATGCTTGATGCAAGCGTTTCCATGAGGTGAGTGGGAACATTTCTCCAAGTGGTGAAGACGGGCGCACAAAGGTCATCTACTGTCTGGAACTGTTTTCCATTTTTGCAAACTTCCCTTGCCATCCATCCCCAAAGGTTCTCAATTGGATTTAGATCAGGGGAACACGCAGGATGGGCCAAAAGCGTGATGTTATTCTCCTGGAAGAAGTCCCTTGTCCTGCGGGCATTGTGTACTGTAGCGTTGTCCTGTTGAAAAACCCAGTCATTACCAGACAGATAAGGGCCCTCAGTCATTAGGAATGCTCTCTGCAACATCTGGACACAGCCAGAAGCTCCATTGTTCCACTGAAGGAAAAAGCACCCCAGACCATTATGGCGCCCCCTCCACTGTGGCAGGTAGAAAACATCTCAGATGGGATCTGCTTGTCATGCCAGTAACGTTGGAAACCATCAGGACCATCAAGGTTAAAAAAAATTCTCATCAGAGAATAAAACTTTCTTCTTGTCATGGAACCATGAACCAGACGTACAACAGAGATGAGTGGAAATAGGAAGGCTTTATTGGAAATCAAGCCGTAGCAAAAGTCCAAACGGATGGCTAAACCGAAGCAGGGTCTTGCGTAGACAGAGGTCAGGAACCAGGAGGGTGGTCAGACGAAGCCAGGATCAGGAACCAACGGGGTAGTCAGACGAAGCCAGGATCAGGAACCAACGGGGTAGTCAGACGAAGCCAGGATCAGGAACCAACGGGGTAGTCAGACGAGGCCAGGATCAGGAACCAGAAGCAGCAGCAGTCTTAGAAGCATGTGAACACAGGAGGACCAAGCAAGGAACTGAAGCCACAGACCTTCTATATATATGAGCTAGGCATCCAGCTCCTCCCAGTGGGAAGGAGAAGCCGCAGGGTGGGAGGCTACAAGAAACCCAGAAACCAAGATGGCCGCCAGCACATGTCAAACGAAGGTAAGACCATGACACTTGTACCTTTGAATGTCCCATGTTTGGTGCTCTCTTGCAAAGTCCAAACGAGCAGTTCTGTGGCGTTCAAGGAGACGAGGTAATTGAAGACGTTTTTTGTTTTTGAAGCCCTTCAGTCTCAGATGCCGTCTGATGGTTATGGGGCTGCAGTCAGCACCAGTAAGCGCCTTCATTTGGGTCAAGGATCGTCCAGTGTCTTGACAGACAGCCAATTGGATCGTCCGGCTCAGTGCTGATGAAATTTTTTCAGGTCTTCCACTTGACTTTTTTGTTCCATAACCCTCAAGATCAATTAAGAAATTCCAAATGACTGTCTTACTGTGTCCCACCTCAGCAGTGATGGCGCGCTGTGAGAGACCCTGTTTATGCAGTTCAACAACCTGACCACGTTCAAAAAGGGAGATTTTTTTTTGCCTTTGCCATCACAACGTGTGACTACCTGACAGACAATGAATCCACATCTTTGCACAGATTTGGCCTTTTAAGGGCATGTGGTCCTAAAATTTGGATCAGCTGAAAAACAGCCTGTTTCAGTTTAATCGTTATTTTCATCCTTTTCCTTACTTCCCACAATGTTTGTTTTCAGCTCCAGAGGTTCCTATAATCCTGAAAAGCTATGTAGAAGCAGTTGTTTTATCAGGCTCAAGATTTTAGCTAGCTCTGACATGACCCCATGTACTTTAAACCATATTTTGAATCTCTGTTACTATGGACTAATCTTGCCTGACAACAAGCAGTGGACTGCAAATTAGGTGGAAGTGAGACCCCTAGTGGCTATACTTTACAGCTTGTTTTCAGGTGGACGCAGACATAGTTTTTTAGTTTTTAAAATTAGGTAATTTAGAAATTTGCAATTTGCCCCATTCTCTATTAAATTAAATGATATTGTGTAAAAGTACAGTGACCCTAACTTTCATGTGGCTAGTCCTTTTGTTCCTATGAGCTATATACTGTAGATATTTTGTAATGTAGTCTTTCTTTTCTATGAAATTATACATGCAAAAATAGAGAAAGTCAGCATGGGAGCAAACATTCTTCAACATTCAAGCACTGTATATCAATATGATCATATATGTATCTTTGGAGATTAGACATACCTGGCCAATCTAGACCTGACCACGTTCAAAAAGGGAGATTTTTTTTTGCCTTTGCCATCACAACGTGTGACTACCTGACAGACAATGAATCCACATCTTTGCACAGATTTGGCCTTTTAAGGGCATGTGGTCCTAAAATTTGGATCAGCTGAAAAACAGCCTGTTTCAGTTTAATCGTTATTTTCAATTAATTAAATGCTCAAAAAAAATGTTTTGTCTCACTCTAATTTCTTCTTGTTGCATGCTGAAGCTCTACTTGTAACCTTGTTAAGATCCAACAATGTAAAATATGTTTTTTTGTCATTTTTTAAGTGGTCTTAAACTTTTGATCAGGACTGTATTTGCAGGGCGATCAGTGGGTCTCAGTAATACCATTTTGGAGTGTGCTTGCCTTTTTAATCACATTATATTGAATATTGAGAAGTGACAAAAAAAAAAAAGGCAAATTGGCCATTTTGCCTTTTTTCCGTTACGGCATTCACTGTACAAGATAAATAAGTATTATATTTTAATATTATGGGATGTGGTGGTGAATATTATCTTTATTTTTTATTGTTTATTTCTATTTTGGGGAAAGAGGATAATTAGAATTTTTATACTTTTTTATATTTTTAAAAACAATAAATTACCACTGCTGCCTTTGGGACATTTAACACGTTCCTATGGAGTCTTGTCACAGGCAATTCCTGTGGTAGCCTCGGATCCTTCAGATGAACTGAGGCCATCAAAGTGAATTAGGTGGCTTCCCTATTATCTAGCAGGATCAGAGGGCTAAATGTCGGATCACTTGAGTCTTCTAATTCCTTAGGCTTTGCACTTCTGGAAGAGGCCAGAAAGGGGACACTATGGGTTGGGTCATTGTGATGCATGCTGTGCTCATTTTATGTGGAATTGGTAAGCACTTTTTTCGGTTTTAAATGTGAGTCTAAAAAAATCCTTTATATAGCGGAGTGCTTTGTGGTTTTAGTTTTAAACTTTGTTGAGTCTAATCTATCTGCACAGTTGAAAAATATCAGGATGTATTTCATACTAAGTGATAAGATCAATGAGGCTGTTGGTGGAAGATTGGCCATTCTCAGAAGATCTATTGTAAAGTGAACATACCAAATTTGGATTAATCCCTGAACTGCTTCCGATCTGGAAGGTAGGACTGACTCAAATAATACTATACTAAACTTTACGGTAGACTTTCTGTACTTTCTATATATTTGTATATTTATTTATAGATTTGATGATTTTTTTTGTACTATACTTTTTGCCGTGGATGTTGGAAGAGGAGTGAGACTTATTTTTGAGATAACTTATCTAAAAATTTCAACCAAACGTGTCCTGTGTCGTTGAGAAAATGCTACATTTAGTACACCGATTCATATTGCCTGGACTGCATAATAGCAGGAATCACTCTCTCACAAGTGTATAAGAGGTTCTACACAGTGGGACTGAATTACTGAGTGTGTGGGACCACCTTCACTAGACGCATCAGGTGGATGTTCTAGAAAGGAACACAAGAAGGTGCCATTATATTATGTAACTAGCTGTAGTGGTTGTATGTAGATTTAGTTGTTGTCTTGCAGCTGAAAAAAATAAATAAATGCATAATGGCTGTTCTTCTTTATAGTATCATAACTATGAAGGGACAGCTGTTTTTAGGTCTCTGTAATTTTTTGTTCAGCTATATTACTACTTGTTTCAGCTGCACAGCTAGATGCATTTCACACAGAAGGAGGGGAAGTATCACTTCTGTGAAGTCTGCCAGTACTGTACTGCTGTGACATCCTTTTCCTTACTTCCCACAATGTTTGTTTTCAGCTCCAGAGGTTCCTATAATCCTGAAAAGCTATGTAGAAGCAGTTGTTTTATCAGGCTCAAGATTTTAGCTAGCTCTGACATGACCCCATGTACTTTAAACCATATTTTGAATCTCTGTTACTATGGACTAATCTTGCCTGACAACAAGCAGTGGACTGCAAATTAGGTGGAAGTGAGACCCCTAGTGGCTATACTTTACAGCTTGTTTTCAGGTGGACGCAGACATAGTTTTTTAGTTTTTAAAATTAGGTAATTTAGAAATTTGCAATTTGCCCCATTCTCTATTAAATTAAATGATATTGTGTAAAAGTACAGTGACCCTAACTTTCATGTGGCTAGTCCTTTTGTTCCTATGAGCTATATACTGTAGATATTTTGTAATGTAGTCTTTCTTTTCTATGAAATTATACATGCAAAAATAGAGAAAGTCAGCATGGGAGCAAACATTCTTCAACATTCAAGCACTGTATATCAATATGATCATATATGTATCTTTGGAGATTAGACATACCTGGCCAATCTAGACATCCTCCAAACTCTTCAGTTAAGTTTCTGAGCCAATATATCTTCTCAACTAACAGATTGTAGTTTAAAACCAGACTTTGGAGCAATATTGTTGCTATTAAGTCCCCAGGGCTTAGTACCATGTTGGCTATTTGTTGCAGTTCTAATTTGTATGCTAAATCAGAAATAAACTTCAGAACACCCTCTGGTGGTCGCTGAAAACTATGTCTGTAATAAAAAATATATTGTCCAGTGTCAACAAGCAAAATTATTTATCAATAAAAAAAAAATGTTGTATATTCTAGCTTCTTCTAATTTAAAGCAGTTGTTTCATCTCAGACACTGATGGTATATCACTAGAATATGCCACCAATGTCATATAGGTGCGGTTCCCACCTCTGGAATAGAGACTGGCAACGCTTGCACTCATTATGCGGGGCCTATTCTGGTGAAAGGTGCAAGTCCCAATCTAAAATTGGCATTTCCTAGCAATGCATTTACATATACAGTATATATATATATATATATATATATAAATATATATATATATATATATATATATATATATATATAGGTATTGCAAAAACGAGGCAGCACTCCAGGATGAAGTAAAAACCTCTGAGTACACCGGTATCCAGGATACCGGGCATGCGCGGTGAGGCCCCAGGGACGCCGAGATGCCTGCCATTACGACACTCCACTATGTAAGTAAATATTTTTAACCATGCGGCTATTGACCGCGTAATGAACACTTACAGGTGATCACTATCATTTTTGCACTAAGCACAAGGCACTTTATGTATTGGACACAGCTGGTCTATTATGTGATCTGATCAATTGCTTATGAAATATCACAAGGGATGTAAAGATTATGTGTTGTACACAGGAGTACAAATGAAATTCACAAAGGATTATGATTTTTTTTTTGTCCAATTCATTGTTTTTATACTGTTGATTGTATTCTTGTTAATCACTTTGTTAATTGACCCACTGAGCATTATGGGTATAAATGAACATTCTGAGACACCAAATGTTATGCTTGAAAAAGACTGCAGTGAGCAGTTGAAACGTTGCACAAGGGAAATAAAGAAGGTCGTTTTTACTTTATCCTGGAGTGCTGCCTCGTTTTTGCAATACCTACAACCATATTGACCGAACAGCCTAAGGTCAGAGGATTTTTGCACCCGACTACACCTGCACAGTGCTGCTGCTCTCTCTTTGCACTTTATATATATATATATATATATATATCTCCAATACATATATGAACCAATACCTGGGTGTTAGATTATATTGAGAACGATTTATTATTCCACTGGCCATTGATCGCAGTGATACTGGATGTCCAATGTAAATGTGAATATTTCCAAAATTGTCTTTGAGTAGTTCCCTGGCTTTAATTAAGCCCTGCAAGAGAATAGCCGACAAAGATAGGCGTTGCAGTTTTCTTAAACATACAGTAGGTCTTATGGAACTCTTTATTGTATCTTACTGAAGTAGATTCTTTGGATTTTTGCGCTCCAAGAAGTTCTTGCACATGGAATGTTTCTTCTAAAATTTTCTCATAGCTGATGCTGATAGGAACCAGATAAACATCATACACTTCTCCTCTGAAGAACGGTTCAGCTACAACATTCAGTAGGCCTTAAATGAAAAAATAAGTTACTAATCTGCCACGTTTTAGTGGATGCACCATTATCTGTTTAGAAATCTAAATGGAATCTTTCATCTGGTTTGGTGCAACTAAATTACCAGCATGTTTTGAGTGGCTAAGGTTTAGGGTCCAAAACTTGCCAACATCAAACCCGTACAGGTTGGCAGCTACACGTGTGAGGACATGGGGCAAAGAACTCTGGGAAGGCGTGATGACCCATAATGTTATGCATGCACCCAAACAGCAGCCAGCCAGCCCTGTGATGTCACAGCCATATAAATACGGTGGCAATATTGGATTCAGACATTTTACAGCGTTCTGAGTGCTTGGACAGACGTGAGAAGGCGCTAGGGACAGCAATAGGAAGAACCTAAAATTGTGAAAAGAAAAAAAAAGATTTTTTTTTATAAGTACAGGGAAAGGATAGGAAGGCATAATTTCAAAGCATCTTAGTGCAGGCAGAAACACCAGAAGGCACCAGGGACAGTGCTCTAAAACTGATTTACAGGGGTGGCCATTTATATGGATACACCTTAATAAAATGAGAATGGTTGGTAATATTAACTTCCTGTTTGTGACACATTAGTATATGTGAGGGGGAAACTTTTCAAGATGGGTGGTGACTAGAGTTGAGCGAACACTTGGATGTTCGGGTTCGAGAAGTTCGGCCGAACTTCCCGGAAATGTTCGGGTTCGGGATCCGAACCCGATCCGAACTTCGTCCCGAACCCCATTGAAGTCAATGGGGACCCGAACTTTTTGGCACTAAAACGGCTGTAAAACAGCCCAGGAAAGGGCTAGAGGGCTGCAAAAGGCAGCAACATGTAGGTAAATCCCCTGCAAACAAATGTGGATAGGGAAATGAATAAAAATAAAAATGTAATAAATAAAAATTAACCAAAATCAATTGGAGAGAGGTCCCATAGCAGAGAATCTGGCTTCCTGTCACCCACCACTGGAATAGTCCATTCTCAGATATTTAGGCCCCGGCACCCAGGCAGAGGAGAGAGGTCCCGTAACAGACAATCTGGCTTCATGTCAGCAGAGAATTAGTCTGCATGTCATAGCAGAGAATGAGGCTTCACGTCAGCCACCACTGCAACAGTCCATTGGCATATATTTAGGCCCAGCACACAGGCAGAGGAGAGAGGTCCCGTAACAGAGACTCTGGCTTCATGTCAGCAGAGAATCAGTCTGCATGTCATAGCAGAGAATGAGGCTTCACGTCAGCCACCACTGCAACAGTCCATTGGCATATATTTAGGCCCAGCACCCAGGCAGAGGAGAGAGGTCCCGTAACAGACAATCTGTCTTCATGTCAGCAGAGAATTAGTCTGCAAGTCATAGCAGAGAATGAGGCTTCACGTCAGCCACCACTGTAACAGTCCATTGGCATATATTTAGGCCCAGCACCCAGGCAGAGGAGAGAGGTCCCGCAACAGAGGATCTGGCTTCATGTCAGCAGAGAATTAGTCTGCATGTCATAGCAGAGAATGAGGCTTCACGTCAGCCAGCACTGCAACAGTCCATTGGCATATATTTAGGCCCAGCACCCAGGCAGAGGAGAGAGGTCCCGTAACAGACAATCTGGCTTCATGTCAGCAGAGAATCAGTCTGCATGTCATAGCAGAGAATCAGGCTTCACGTCACCCACCACTGCAACAGTCCATTGTCATAAATTTAGGCCCAGCACCCAGGCAGAGGAGAGAGGTCCCGTAACAGACAATCTGGCTTCATGTCAGCAGAGAATTAGTCTGCATGTCATAGCAGAGAATCAGGCTTCACGTCACCCAGCACTGTAAGAGTCCATTTTCATAAATTTAGGCCCAGCACCCAGGCAGAGGAGAGAGGTCCCTTAACAGACAATCTGGCTTCATGTCAGCAGAGAATCAGTCTTCATATCATAGCAGAGAATCAGGCTTCACGTCACCCACCACTGTAACAGTCCATTTTCATAAATTTAGGCCCAGCACCCAGGCAGAGGAGAGAGGTCCCGTAACAGACAATCTGGCTTCATGTCAGCAGAGAATCAGTCTTCATGTCATAGCAGAGAATCAGGCTTCACGTCAGCCACCACTGCAACAGTCCATTGGCATATATTTAGGCCCAGCACCAAGGCAGAGGAGAGAGGTCCCGTAACAGACAATCTGGCTTCATGTCAGCAGAGAATTAGTCTGCATGTCATAGCAGAGAATGAGGCATCACGTCAGCCGCCACTGCAACAGTCCATTGGCATATATTTAGGCCCAGCACACAGGCAGAGGAGAGAGGTCCCGTAACAGAGACTCTGGCTTCATGTCAGCAGAGAATCAGTCTGCATTTCATAGCAGAGAATGAGGCTTCACGTCAGCCACCACTGCAACAGTCCATTGGCATATATTTAGGCCCAGCACCCAGGCAGAGGAGAGAGGTCCCGTAACAGACAATCTGTCTTCATGTCAGCAGAGAATTAGTCTGCATGTCATAGCAGAGAATCAGGCTTCACGTCAGCCACCACTACAACAGTCCATTGGCATATATTTAGGCCCAGCACACAGGCAGAGGAGAGAGGTCCCGTAACAGAGGATCTGGCTTCATGTCAGCAGAGAATTAGTCTGCATGTCATAGCAGAGAATGAGGCTTCACGTCAGCCACCACTGCAACAGTCCATTGGCATATATTTAGGCCCAGCACACAGGCAGAGGAGAGAGGTCCCGTAACAGAGGATCTGGCTTCATGTCAGCAGAGAATCAGTCTGCATGTCATAGCAGAAAATCAGGCTTCACGTCACCCAGCACTGTAAGAGTCCATTTTCATAAATTTAGGCCCAGCACCCAGGCAGAGGAGAGAGGTCCCTTAACAGACAATCTGGCTTCATGTCAGCAGAGAATCAGTCTTCATATCATAGCAGAGAATCAGGCTGCACGTCACCCACCACTGTAAGAGTCCATTTTCATAAATTTAGGCCCAGCACCCAGGCAGAGGAGAGAGGTCCCGTAACAGACAATCTGGCTTCATGTCAGCAGAGAATCAGTCTTCATGTCATAGCAGAGAATCAGGCTTCACGTCACCCACCACTGCAACAGTCCATTTTCATAAATTTAGGCCCAGCACCCAGGCAGAGGAGAGAGGTCCCGTAACAGACAATCTGGCTTCATGTCAGCAGAGAATTAGTCTTCATGTCATAGCAGAGAATGAGGCTTCACGTCAGCCACCACTGCAACAGTCCATTGGCATATATTTAGGCCCAGCACACAGGCAGAGGAGAGAGGTCCCGTAACAGAGACTCTGGCTTCATGTCAGCAGAGAATCAGTCTGCATGTCATAGCAGAGAATGAGGCTTCACGTCAGCCACCACTGCAACAGTCCATTGGCATATATTTAGGCCCAGCACCCAGGCAGAGGAGAGAGGTCCCGTAACAGACAATCTGGCTTCACGTCAGCAGAGAATTAGTCTGCATGTCATAGCAGAGAATGAGGCTTCACGTCAGCCACCACTGCAACAGTCCATTGGCATATATTTAGGCCCAGCACACAGGCAGAGGAGAGAGGTCCCATAACAAAGGATCTGGCTTCATGTCAGCAGAGAATCAGTCTGCATGTCATAGCAGAGAATCAGTCTGCATGTCATAGCAGAAAATCAGGCTTCACGTCAGCCACCACTGCAACAGTCCATTGTCAGATATTTAGGCCCAGCACCCAGGCAGAGGAGAGAGGTCCCGTAACAAAGAATCTGTCTTCATGTCAGCAGAGAATTAGTCTGCATGTCATAGCAGAGAATCAGGCTTCACGTCACCCAACATTGGAACAGTCCATTGGCATATATTTAGGCCCCGGCACCCAGACAGAGGAGAGGTTCATTCAACTTAGGGTAGCCTCGCAATATAATGGTAAAATGAAAATAAAAATAGGATTGAATGAGGAAGTGCCCTGGAGTCCAATAATATATGGTTAAGGGGAGGTAGTTAATGTCTAATCTGGACAAGGGACGGACAGGTCCTGTGGGATCCATGCCTGGTTCATTTTTATGAACGTCAGCTTGTCCACATTGGCTGTAGACAGGCAGCTGCATTTGTCTGTAATGACGCCCCCTGCCGTGCTGAATACACGTTCAGACAAAACGCTGGCCGCCGGGCAGGCCAGCACCTCCAAGGCATAAAAGGCTAGCTCTGGCCACGTGGACAATTTAGAGACCCAGAAGTTGAATGGGGCCGATTCATCAGTCAGTACGTGGAGGGGTGTGCACACGTACTGTTCCACCATGTTAGTGAAATGTTGCCTCCTGCTAACACGTTGCGTATCAGGTGGTGGTGCAGTTAGCTGTGGCGTGTTGACAAAAGTTTTCCACATCTCTGCCATGCTAACCCTGCCCTCAGAGGAGCTGGCCGTGACACAGCTGCCTTGGCGACCTCTTGCTCCTCCTCTGCCTTGGCCTTGGGCTTCCACTTGTTCCCCTGTGACATTTGGGAATGCTCTCAGTAGCGCGTCTACCAACGTGCGCTTGTACTCGCGCATCTTCCTATCACGCTCCAGTGCAGGAAGTAAGGTGGGCACATTGTCTTTGTAGCGTGGATCCAGCAGGGTGGCAACCCAGTAGTCCGCACAGGTTAAAATGTGGGCAACTCTGCTGTCGTTGCAGCATGTAGTCACTTATGTGTGCCAGGCTGCCCAGGGGTAAGGACAAGCTGTCCTCTGTGGAAGGCGTATCGTCATCGTCCTGCCTTTCCCCCCAGCCACGCACCAGTGATGGACCCGAGCTGCGTTGGGTGCCACCCCGCTATGACCATGCTTCATCCTCATCCTCCTCCACCTCATCCTCCAGTAGTGGGCCCTGGCTGGTCACATTTGTACCTGGCCTCTGCTGTTGCAAAAAACCTCCCTCTGAGTCACTTCGAAGTTTTCATCTAGCAGGTTAAACTATTGTTGTACTGACACCCATATAGACGTAATGATTTAATTTGCAGCTTCTCTGTTTTCCTTATATACAAATGTTTAGATTGTGATTGTTCCATGGAGCTTCTATACCTGATACTATATTCAATACACCCATAACCATATTATATCTTTATTGTGAATATCTCTGATGTTAATTTCTGTGGTTTCATGTACTTGCTTTTACCACTTTGATGGTCCTTAATGTTTTTGAAATAGACTATTCATTGATTAATTTCTGTGAGTACTATCCCACTATCAGTTCATTGATCGATTGATTCTTTATATGCAGTTGCAGCTTTGATTATTATATCAGTATTGTATTATACTATGCATATAGATATACGTAAGACTTGCCCCTAGATGTTTATATATATATTTTCTCTTTAGTCAAAATTTTCTAATATTATATTTTTTTTAAAAATTATTTCCATATTGTACTGATTGTATGCTATTATAATTAATAGGCCGTGACCAAGGTCCGGGAGGACCGAAACGTTGGCCCATATAACTGACGTCTATTGGTGGCAAATTCTATACAATAAATATTATTATTTCATTCATTTCAATTCGAGTGCCGTGAATTATTCTAGACTTCGAAGAGACTGGCCTGAAAGTGCTAAAAATGACCCCTCTTCCTCCTCCTCCTCCTCCTCCTGGGCCACCTCCTCTTCCACTGGCCATGTTGGTGGAGTACTCGAAACAGCGCAACAGGGCACACAGGTCTCGCATGGAGGCCCAGTCATTGGTGGTGAAGTGGTGCTGTTCTGTAGTGCGACTGACCCGTGCGTGCTGCAGCTGAAACTCCACTATGGCCTGCTGCTGCTCGCACAGTCTGTCCAGCATGTGCAAGGTGGAGTTCCACCTGGTGGGCACGTCGCATATGAGGCGGTGAGCGGGAAGGCCGAAGTTACGCTGTAGCGCAGACAGGCGAGCAGCAGCAGGATGTGAACGCCGGAAGCGCGAACAGACGGCCCGCACTTTATGCAGCAGCTCTGACATGTCGGGGTAGTTGTGAATGAACTTCTGCACCACCAAATTCAGCACATGCGCCAAGCAAGGGATGTGCGTTAAATTGGCTAGTCCCAGAGATGCAACGAGATTTCGCCCATTATCACACACCACCAGGCCGGGCTTGAGGCTCACCGGCAGCAACCACTCGTCGGTCTGTTGTTCTATACCCCGCCACAACTCCTGTGCGGTGTGGGGCCTGTCCCCCAAACATATGAGTTTCAGAATGGCCTGCTGACGTTTACCCCGGGCTGTGCTGAAGTTGGTGGTGAAGGTGTGTGGCTGACTGGATGAGCAGGTGGAAGAAGAGGAGGAGGAAGCCGAGAAGGAGGAGGTGGCAACAGGAGGCAAAGAATGTTGCCCTGCGATCCTTGGCGGCGGAAGGACGTGCGCCAAACAGCTCTCCGCCTGGGGCCCAGCTGCCACTACATTTACCCAGTGTGCAGTTAGGGAGATATAGCGTCCCTGGCCGTGCTTACTGGTCCACGTATCTGTGGTTAGGTGGACCTTGCTACAGATGGCGTTGCGCAGTGCACACTTGATTTTATCGGATACTTGGTTGTGCAGGGAAGGCACGGCTCTCTTGGAGAAGTAGTGGCGGCTGGGAACAACATACTGTGGGACAGCAAGCGACATGAGCTGTTTGAAGCTGTCTGTGTCCACCAGCCTAAATGACAGCATTTCATAGGCCAGTAGTTTAGAAATGCTGGCATTCAGGGCCAGGGATCGAGGGTGGCTAGGTGGGAATTTACGCTTTCTCTCAAATGTTTGTGAGATGGAGAGCTGAACGCTGCCGTGTGACATGGTTGAGACGCTTGGTGACGGAGGTGGTGGTGGTGTTGGTGGTACATCCCCTGTTTGCTGGGCGGCAGGTGCCAACGTTCCTCCAGAGGCAGAGGAAGAGGCCGAGGTGGCAGCAGCAGAAGAGGTAGCAGGGGGAGCCTCAGTGACTTCCTTGGTTTTAAGGTGTTTACTCCACTGCAGTTCATGCTTTGCATGCAGGTGCCTGGTCATGCAGGTTGTGCTCAGGTTCAGAAAGTTAATGCCTCGCTTCAGGCTCTGATGGCACAGCGTGCAAACCACTCGGGTCTTGTCGTCAGCACATTGTTTGAAGAAGTGCCATGCCAGGGAACTCCTTGAAGCTGCCTTTGGGGTGCTCGGTCCCAGATGGCGGCGGTCAGTAGCAGGCGGAGTCTCTTGGCGGCGGGTGTTCTGCTTTTGCCCACTGCTCCCTCTTTTGCTACGCTGTTGGCTCGGTCTCACCACTGCCTCTTCCTCCGAGCTGTGAAAGTCAGTGGCACGACCTTCATTCCATGTGGGGTCTAGGACCTCATCGTCCCCTGCATTGTCTTCCACCCAGTCTTGATCCCTGACCTCCTGTTCAGTCTGCACACTGCAGAAAGACGCAGCAGTTGGCACCTGTGTTTCGTCATCATCAGAGACATGCTGAGGTGGTATTCCCATGTCCTCATCATCAGGAAACATAAGTGGTTGTGCGTCAGTGCAGTCTATGTCTTCCACCGCTGGGGAAGGGCTAGGTGGATGCCCTTGGGAAACCCTGCCAGCGGAGTCTTCAAACAGCATAAGAGACTGCTGCATAACTTGAGGCTGAGATAGTTTCCCTGGTATGCATGGGGGTGATGTGACAGACCGATGGGGTTGGTTTTCAGGCGCCATCTGTGCGCTTTCTGCAGAAGACTGGGTGGGAGATAATGTGAACGTGCTGAATCCACTGTCGGCCACCCAATTGACTAATGCCTGTACCTGCTCAGGCCTTACCATCCTTAGAACGGCATTGGGCCCCACCATATATCGCTGTAAATTCTGGCGGCTACTGGGACCTGAGGTAGTTGGTACACTAGGACGTGTGGATGTGGCAGAACGGCCACGTCCTCTCCCAGCACCAGAGGGTCCACTAACACCACCACGACCATGTCCACGTCCGCGTCCCTTACTAGATGTTTTCCTCATTGTTATGGTTCACCACAACAACAAAAATATTATTTGGCCCAATGTATTGTATTCAAATTCAGCGGGATATAAATTTGAGGCCTAGTATTTAGGCGCTGGGTGACCGGTATGGATTTACTAACAGAATTAGACTTGGAAATGCACAGTAGCGTGTGTGTGAAGTTATTCTGAATGACCCTATGTGCACCTTGAATATTATATACCCTTTTAGGGATAGATTTCAAATAGCTCTGATATAGCAGGAACCACTAAATTATGAAATTGCTAAATTGGGAATTGTATTTCAACCCAGAACAAAAAATGTGCTTTGACGGACACTAAATAACTTTCCCAGCCACAACAGGACAGCGG
Organism: Bufo gargarizans; assembly: GCF_014858855.1. Lineage (NCBI taxonomy): Eukaryota > Metazoa > Chordata > Amphibia > Anura > Bufonidae > Bufo > Bufo gargarizans. The sequence continues at coordinate 375,840,898 of NC_058083.1, read as the reverse complement.
TAACGAGAGATTTAGCGGGATATAAATTTGAGGCCTAGTATTTAGGCGCTGGGTGACCGGTATGGATTTACTAACAGAATTAGACTTGGAAATGCACAGTAGCGTGTGTGTGAAGTTATTCTGAATGACCCTATGTGCACCTTGAATATTATATACCCTTTTAGGGATAGATTTCAAATAGCTCTGATATAGCAGAAACCACTAAATTATGAAATTGCTAAATTGGGAATTGTATTTCAACCCAGAACAAAAAATGTGCTTTGGCGGACACTAAATAACTTGCCCATCCACAACAGGACAGCGGTAACGACAGATTTAGCGGGATATAAATTTGAGGCCTAGTATTTAGGCGCTGGGTGACCGGTATGGATTTAGTGACAGAACTAGACTGGGATATGGCCAAAAAATAACCACACTATTGCTGGTTAAATGCACTTGGTGACGGGCGCAGCTTGCCCCTGATGTAGTATATGGCCAAAAAATGAACAGACTATTGCTGGTTAAATGCACTTGGTGTCACAGCTTGACCAACCACACTACTGAGGGTTAAATGCACTTGGTGACGGGCGCAGCTTGCCCCTGATGTAGTATATGGCCAAAAAATGAACAGACTATTGCTGGTTAAATGCACTTGGTGACGGGCGCAGCTTGCCCCTGATTTAGTATATGGCCAAAAAATGAACAGACTATTGCTGGTTAAATGCACTTGGTGTGATAGCTTGACCAACCACACTACTGAGGGTTAAATGCACTTGGTGACGGGCGCAGCTTGCCCCTGATGTAGTATATGGCCAAAAAATAAACAGACTATTGCTGGTTAAATGCACTTGGTGTGACAGCTTCACCCTGATGTAGGCTTTAGCCAAAAAACAACCACACCATTGAGGGTTAAATGCACTTGGTGACAGGCGCAGCTTGCCCCTGATGTAGTATATGGCCAAAAAATGAACAGACTATTGCTGGTTAAATGCACTTGGTGTGATAGCTTGACCAACCACACTACTGAGGGTTAAATGCACTTGGTGACGGGCGCAGCTTGCCCCTGATGTAGTATATGGCCAAAAAATAAACAGACTATTGCTGGTTAAATGCACTTGGTGTGACAGCTTCACCCTGATGTAGGCTTTAGCCAAAAAACAACCACACCATTGAGGGTTAAATGCACTTGGTCACAGCTTGTGCTGGCGCACCACAAGACACAAAATGGCCGCCGATCACCCCAGAAAAATGTGACTGACAAACGGTCTGGGCAGCCTAAAAATAGTGAGCAATTGAGTATCAGCAGCTCAATGACCCACAGCTGCAGATCGATCAATAATCAAGTCCTTTGGAGGAGTTAATCTGCCTAATCTCGCCCTACTGTCGCAGCCGCAACCTCTCCCTACGCTAATCAGAGCAGAGTGACGGGCGGCGCTATGTGACTCCAACTTAAATAGAGGCTGGGTCACATGGTGCTCTGGCCAATCACAGCCAATAGTAGGCATGGCTGTGATGGCCTCTTGGGGCAAGTAGTATGACGCTTGTTGATTGGCTGCTTTGCAGCCTTTCAAAAAGCGCCAAGAAAGCGTCACAAAAGCGCCAAGAAAGCGACGAACACCAAACCCGAACCCGGACTTTTACGAAAATGTCCGGGTTCGGGTCCGTGTCACGGACACCCCAAAATTCGGTACGAACCCGAACTATACAGTTCGAGTTCGCTCATCCCTAGTGGTGACCATGGCGGCCATTATGAATCCCACTTTTGTTTTTTCAATAGGAAGAGGGTCATGTGACACATCAAACTTATTGGGAATTTCACAGCATATGCTGTGAAGATACGAGATGTGCAGCATCTGAAACTACGGATACTGGAAGCCTGTGCCAGCATTTCACCTGCAGTGTTGCTATCAGTGTGTGAAGAGTGGGAGAAGAGGGTTGCATTGACAATCCAACACAATGGGCAGCACATTGAACACATTTATATTAAGTAGTCAGAAACTTGTAAATAACTCATGAAAGAATAAAGTTACGTTAAAACCATTGTTTTTCTTGGGAAATTCAAAAATAAAGTTGGATTCAAAATGGCCGACTTCAAAATGGCCGCCATGGTCACCACCCATCTTGAAAAGTTTCCCCCCTCACATATACTTATGTGCCACAAACAGGAAGTTAATATCACCAACCATTCCCATTTTATTAAGGTGTATTTATATAAGTATAAGTGCAGGGAAAGATCATTTGGGGATCCAAATAGTCATTACACAGCTCTGTCATTCCAGCTATTTGTTCTTGTTATTGGGGTGCAAGTGCTATGTTGGAAAGCCTTTAGTGGTTTATATCTGTGGAAAAAGAAAAATATATACACATTTCACTTCTGCAGTTATATGTGATGAAAGTGTTTAGTGGCCTATTTTAGTACAAAAATAAAAATATATGCACATTTCACTGTTGCAGTTATTTGTGGTGACAGCGTTTAGTGGCCTATTTCAGTACAGAAAGAAAAATACTGTATTTTTCCCCCCATAAGATGCACCGGCCCATAAGACGCCCGTAGTTTTTAGAGGAGGACAATAAGGAAAACATTTTTTCATTAGACCTCAGTTCAGACCAGCAATCAGACAGACCCCCAATGTTATTCTCAGATCACAGCTCCAATCACATCCCCAATGTTAAGACTCCAATAAAACCTCAGATCAGAACTCAGCTCACAGCCAAAAAAGAATAACCCCCAACCTGACCTAAGATATGAGCCCCAATATAAATAAGACCCCATTCAGACTCATTTAATCAGCCCCCAGTCTCATATCAGCCCCCATTGCCTCAGATTAAAGAAAAAAAAAATCACTTATCTCTGGACGCTCCTGCAAGCCGCCGCTCCTCACCGCCTGCGCTCTTCTTCCTCCTGCTGTCGGCTGTGCTGTGAACTGGCGTACACAGTGTGAGGTCACAGAGGTCCCTCACGCTGTGCGCAGCCTTCACAGCCGATGACCAGGAAGCGTTGAGTACAGAGCCTTCACCGCTTCCCGGTCTTCCGCTGGTAATGAGCGTTTCCATAATGGAAGCGCTCATTAGTATTCGCCTTTGGGGGGAAGAAATGCATCTTATGGGGCGTAAAATACGGTATATATGCACTTCACTGTTGCAGTTATTTGTGGTGAAAGCGTTTAGTGGCCTATTTCAGTACAAAAATAAAAAAATATTCGTCACTTTTAGAGGTGTTTTTGCTTTAAATTTATTTAGTTCAGCTAAAAGTATGTCAGACAGAAGTGCCAGGCCATGCACAGAGGAGTGGCAAAGGCCTAAATGTTTATGGAGCAGGCAGAGGTCTCAGCAGAGTAAGGGGGCGTGGCATCAGGAGTCACAGCGAGAGGCCTGAGCTCCCGGTGTCATCTAGCGGTCAAGTCTTGACCAGCAACCCAGCGATTCTTGATTGGTTAACTCGGTCATCCACTTCTTCCCAAGTGACATCAGACATCCCCAGCCAACAGTCGGTGGGTTTGTCAGACACAACTCTTAGTTGGCATGGCCTGGGAGCAGGCCCTGTGCTCTCACCTGTCCTTAACCTGCCTCTGTCCTCTGCTGTTCCCTCAGCCACATAAGTATTGTATGTTGTTGGCTCAGGGGGATGTAGTGGTGCAGGGGTTCACAGAGGCAGCGGCAGTAGCAGTCAGTCAGTGCGGACTGTTGGGGGGAAGAATCACCTACTTGGTGGTGTGGCAGTTTTTTGTTAAGCCGACGGAGGTGGTTATCATGGCCATATGTAGAATATGTGGGCAGACTGTGAAGCGTGGCCAGGGTGCCAATGTTGGCACCACGGCCCTGCGTCAACATATGCAGTGTCACCATAAATTGGCCTGGAAGAACCGTATCTCTGATGTGTTGGCTCCACCACCTCACCCGAAGGGAGCTGTCTGTTGTTCCCATCGTCTGCTGGTCCTGATGCTCCTTGTCAGTCATTCCGTCAGCAATCGATCACCGAATCAATTGCCAAGAGACAACAGTATGCCAACGGCGTAGTAGCAGAATGTGCTCCTGTCCAAGTTGCTGGTGCTGCAGTCCCTCCCTTTCCAAGTGGTGGACTCTGCACCTTTCAGAGAACTTATGGCTTGTGCCCACCAAAAGTGGAGAGTCCCAAGCCGTCATTTCTTTGCCAAAAAAGCAGTAAAGCCCTGCACACATATGTAGAACAGAAGATGAGCCGGTCTTTTAGCCTGACGGTGTTTGCCAAAGTGCACGGCAGCGCTGACTTGTGGATCTGTAACTACGGTAAGGGACAATTTATGTCCTTTACGGCCCACTGGATGAATGTGGTTCCTGCACAGCCACACCAGCAACTTGGTCAGGTGACTCCGCTTCCGCCCCCACGCCATTGGTCCAGCGGCAATGTCCACCTCTGCCTCCTCATCCTCCGCCATGTACTTAGCCTCCATTGCAGGGACAAGTCACAGTGCCCCTCCAGCATACCACATGTGCAAGGCACGCCGGTGTCACGCTGTTCAGCACCTAGTTTGCCTTGCCGAACAGAGTCACACAGGGGAGGAACTGATCCGTGTGATTCATCAAGAAATCTAATCCTGGCTTACTCTGCGACAACTGAAAATCGGAACCATGGCCACCGACAACAGGAAGAACATGGTGTCGGCACTGCATCAAAGAAAGGCTGAGCCTTGCACCCTGCATGGTACTCGTGTTCAATCTGGTTGTCAAGCAGTTCCTGAAGTCTTCCACCCATCTGCAAGACATCCTAAAAATAGCCAGGAAACTTTGCATGCACCTTAGCCACTCATACACCGCAAAGCACACCCTCTTTGAGCTGCAGCGGCAGAACGGCATCCCCCAACAGCTTATATGCAACGTCCACCCGTTTGAATCCCACCCTCCATATGTTGGATTGACTATACGAACAGAGAAAGGCCATCAACGATTTCTTGATGATGCAAGTGGATAGGAGTACTCCCATGTGTAACTGAGATGTCAGCCAGTGGGAGCTCATTCATGACATCTGCCGTTTGCTAAGGCTCTTTGAGGACACCACTTTATTTGTCAGTCGCCAGGACTACGGGATGAACAACGTCATTCCACTGCTTCATGTCCTGGAACAGATGGTGGTAACAATGGCTGGTCAGGGGACTGGAGATGTGGAGCCTCACGCCACATGAGCCCTGTGGGGGTTGAACTGGATGAGGGGGAGGAGGACGTTGGAGCACAGGCAATATGTAGTGAAATGGGTGGTTATTCTACTCAGGTGACAGGAGAGGAGGAGCAGGAGCAGTCAGAGGAGCTACAGGGCGATGAGGAAGTGCAACGTGCCGGTCCGCAGGGGAGAACGCGTGAGATTCACGGTGGGCCGAAGGGTACAACAGTTCATCGGGTACTCACGGTTAGCAGGTGCCTTCCTGGGCCAGCAGTGCAGTGAAGGGGAGAGTAGCACAGGAATTCTCTGGGTCACACTGATATCAGGGGCACAGGCCAGATGGTGGCTGAGGTGCCCTTGGTGGTTACTTAGCTTTACGTGCTTATGGCTAGGTCCCTTAAGTCGTGACGCCAGTACCGTTGTGGTACAACAATGGTGAGAGTAGTAGTCACAACTTTTACTGTTTTGCTGGTTCTCAGTAGCAATGACATTCACAGACAACACAGTCTCTCTAATAAATTGTAATCTAAGGTAACAGGCTTCTTGTAGATTAAAACTTCAGATTAAAGTTCAGTTATGGCTTGTATCTAGCTCCTTGCCTTATTCTAATACCAGTAACGTGGTTTCTGATCCTTCCTTCCACTTAAGTGACATAACAGATTGGTCTTTCTGTCTTCTATATACCGGTGAGGCTGCCTGTAGCTAGATTGCAGCTAGATTGTCAAAGGAGCCCATAAGCCTGATAAGATGGCTGTTATCTTCCTTTGTCTTTTGTCCTCTCGGAGGGATAGACTGGAGAAGAAGGAGGTCTCACCTCAACCTTACTTCTTGGCCTAAAACTTGGGGAAAGATCACTTGGCTCCTCTGGACCGTGGGGTCACAGAGAGAGAGAGCTGAGAGGAGGGGGGCCTCTGTCCTTCCCCCTGCTCCTCACTCCAGCTACTCCATGTCTCCTCTCTACTAATTTCTTCTCTCAACTACATCTTCTCAATACAGACTAACTAGGCCTGAACTGAGGTATATATATATATATATATATATATATATATATATCCTAGTGCTATCCCAATCTAGTGGTGAATGTGATGTAGTGCACCCTACCACTCTGTTAACATGGATTAAGAAGCAAATATATAAAACTCAGCATAACATGTAATGTAAAAAACAATACAACAATTTGGCAGTGCCCACGTTCACTAGTTGGACGCTGCAAAAGATGAGACAGAGGACCCAGACACACCGTGGCAGTATGCAGTGGAGATGGAGGCAAGGAGTTTCTCCGAGTCACTTTCACAAATGGCCCAATGCATGCTCCCTTGCTTGCCTAGTGACAACCAAATTGTCACCATTTGGCAGAGAGATGACATATGGCTCTCGGCCTTGTTGGACCCTCCATACCGGTCCAAAATGAGGACCCTTTTTTACACGCACTGAGAGGAAGTACAAACTGAATTACTACAGAGACATCCTATGTAGTCAGTTGGCTGCTGACTATCTGCGCCATCGTCCATCCTCTTTCACTTCTGACAGGGGGATCTCTGCCCTCACGTTCCACTGACATGGCTGCTGGGGAGGGGTGGGGCTGCAGGAGCAGTACCAGCTCCATCAGCAGCAGCCTGAGTCTAAAGTCGCTGATGAGTAGGTTTGTTCACCCGCATAGTGATGAAACTACTCACCAGCACTCAAAATATGGAAAGCCTCAACTTTGTCAAGATGAATCAGGTATGGATCAGCCAGGATTTCCACCCACCAATGCCTGATGCATCTGATTAGATCATCCATGCCACCTCACCGAAAGCTTGAAAAAAAAGACTGGTTTCTTTTGGCTACCTGCCTCAGCTACTACTCTCATGCTACCACCCGCCTGATGCCACACATCTGATGCCAAGTGCTCCTTCTTTCACCCGCATTCATCAGTGGGTACTGGTATTGCCACCCACCACCCCACTCTGTCACCGGGTCACTTTGTGGTCTCCTGATGCTGCTGCCATCTCCACACCATGTAACCTTGCCACTCTGTGGCATCCTGATGCTGCTGCTGCCATATCCACACTATGTCATCTTGCCACTCAGTGGTATCTTGATGCTGCTGCCATCTCCACACTATGTCACCTTGAAATTCTGTGGTAACCTGATGTTGCTGCTGCCATATCCACACTATGTCACCTTGCCACTCTGTGGTATCCTGATGCTGCTGCCATCTCCACACTATGTCACCTTGCCACTCTGTGGTATCCTCCTGATGCTGCTGTCGCCACCTCCAGACTCTGTCATTGTGCCATTCGGTAGCCTTCTCCTGATGATGCTGCTGCCACCTCCCGACTCTGTCATTGTGCCGCTCTTTGGTCTCCTCATGCTGCCGTCACCTCCAGACTCGGTCATTGTGCCACTTGGTGGCCTACTCATGCTGCTGCCACCTCAAGAGTTTGTCATTGTGCCATTCAGTGGTCTCCTCATGCTGCTTCCACCTCACCACTATGTCATAGGTCCACTCTGTGGACTTCTCATGCTGTTCCCACCCTCCCCACTTCCTGACTGGTCCACTATTTTGGCTTTTGGCCTGGCTGACATCATTTATTAGACCTTTCTTGTGATCTGTCAGAAGGAGGGAAAAATTAGACGCACAACGGATCCTGTCTGTGTAGCAGCTGTACGGCCTGTATGATCTCATCAGAATTGGCTTATGATTTGGTAGCCAAAAGCAGGAGTGGGTACAAAACACAGAAGACATGCAAATATTCCATTCACGTGTCATCTCTGTGTTAGATCCACTCCTGTTTTTTTGGGCCTTAGCAATTCTGACCCAGTGAAGGCGTATGTCGTATGCTCCACAGAAAGGATCTGTTTTTTGTGAGTGACTGTTCTGGTGGATCAGAGGAAGGGCAAATTAATCAGTGACGTCAACACAAACTTACTGCTGGCACCCTCTCCACTCTATGGGGCGTCTCTACTTGTATAAGCATTTAATAGAACAGGTTCTGTAGACATCTATGTGGAATCAGCTGACGAGGGTGTAAAATGACTGCGCTTCTTTTCGATGCTAACAGATCCGTAAGGCTGAGTTGATACTTCAGTTATTTGGTCAGTTTTGACCCCATGACTGCCCAAATAAGTGAAGTGTGCAGTGATTCTAAGATCGACGCCTATCATCTGCATGTCACACAGACTCACAGTATTATTTCACTACCACTGCAAGGCACAGTGTTCTACACCCCTATAAAGGCTCTCTGCAGCCCAAAAAAAGCTGTTTAATTTGCTGTGAATAAATTTGGATCAAAGCACATCTTTGTCGTAATTTGTCGAACTGGCTGAATCGAATTTGAGAAATTTGCTCATCTTTACTAACAACCATTACAAGAAGATCAAAGCAATGACAGTATTCATCACAACCACCAGAATTTTTGCCAAACAGTGCAGTGAAAATATCATGTACAAGACAAAGTTCAAATTTTGCCAAAAACAATTTGATCTAAAAACGGCAACAAACATCCTTTCTTAAACATCCTATAGGTACAACTCAATAGAATAGTTTGTGGAAAATTAAAGAAAAATACAATATTGGGATGAAATCTGGACATCAAGCTTGATGTGCGTTAGGCCAAGTGTTAAAGCCCAAAACACTGATTTCTTACACATAACGGAAGATTTACTAATCCTTTCTAAGGCCTCATGCACACAACTACAGGTATGTCCGTATTTTGGAACATGTATCTGCAAAATACGGATTCTTTCCACGTGGACTTATCTGAATCTCGTCAACAGAATTGACTTATTGTCTGAACCAGAATAGGAAATGTTCTATAATTATCAGAATGACCACACAGATCCACAAAAAATACAGATGTGTGCATGGCACTATAGAAAAAAAGTGTGTTATCCGCAAAAAAAACAAAAAAATAAATGTTAAAATTAAGATGTGAGCTCAGCTCAAATTAAAGCTGATAATCTGTACTTTAAGTCCATATTGATTACATTATTGTATCTTGAATATATTTTGGTAAACAGTTACAATGACAAAACTTGCCTCCGTCCAAATATTTCTGGACTTATCGTCTATCCAATGAATAGTAGTTAATGTTGTATTATTTCCCTACACTTATCAGCAAACCTACCTACATGGATGTAATATGCGGAAATATAATCAATATTCAATATAAAAAGTACATGATAGTAATAAAGATGAAAAGATAAAAATATAAAAATATGAGGGTGGTTGAGTAATGAATAAATGTCAATTCAATACAATCCTGCTGGAAAAGAGACAATCTTATAGGCCTGTTGGAAAAGAGTCTTATCTTATATTGTAATGATGACCAATATTATCCTGGTACAATGTAATGTCAATAATGTGGAATCCTGCTGGAAAAGAAAAGTGCTCCTGGTATTGGAGGAGGAGAGACAGTCTCGTGAGCCTGTTTAGGAAAAAAAAGGGAAGGTCCAGTCTCATAATATATATTCCGGTATGGAGATGGGGTATCCTGATGTATGCTGAAGAGTGGATACCTTCCTATAAGGGTCTAATTATAGATCCCAAAATGATGGGGTGGAGACCGATAAATCCGATTCCGTTTTTGGTTATTATTCACAGATCCAGTATTGGTAGGCTGTGGAATAAAGACTGCTTTGTAAGCAGGTACATTACCCTCCTTGCGGCTGTTGATGAGCTGGTCAGCGGTTCCTGTCTGGGCGGCGGTGTCCACGTGTGCCGTTCCCGCTCGCTGTCTGCTCAGGCCGTTGGTTGCTGCTAGGTGTCGTCACTTCCGGTGACGTCACCTGCGTTCCTAGGATCTCCTGCTCAGTGCTGTTAGAGCTCGCCACGTGGAGGCTAGTGGCGGGAAACAGAAACGCTGCAGCTTTTTTAGGAGGGAAGTGGGTAGATAGCTCCGGAGCTGATCTATAGTTGTAGGATCCTTCTTGTTTGTTGCTAGCTAGATGACATAGGCTTACTCAATGCACCATACGCGTTTCAGAGCGTACTGCTCCTTCATCAGTGGGAATGAGTAGCCTATTTCTTTTTGGGAATATATATATGCATCTGATTGAGTCGAATTAGTGGATATGGGAGTGGTCAAAGTTTTTTTCAAGATATGGGAGTGGTCAAAGTTTTTTTACTTTTCTTTACTTTTTTTCTTCTTCTTTTCTTTGGATGGGTTGTGTAATAAATCTTCAGGAGAAACAGTGAAATGGATAATCCAACATAATGGGTGGACAGTTTATCGGATACAAAAGATATATAAAATAAGAATATAAAATGGAGGAATGTACAATAGAGGAATACAAAATATACAAGGTGTATGTGTATATAGCAGTGTGTGAAGATTCAGATAAATACAAATAAATACAAATATAGATAAAATACATTAGAATATAATAAAATGGGTGGATAGATCCCATGAATGACTATATATCCGGTCATAGAGCAGGAGAATGGTGTGGCAGTCTAAAATGTACAATGTCTGTGGTGTCTTTAATATATGATGGTATTAGTTTGACAGTTGGCTATAGTAGTCTGTCTATGTACTGGGAGAGATTGGAGGTGAGGGATCCGATTCCTGAGATAATTGGTCTGCCTGGTGGATGAGTTGGGTGTTTGTGGATCTTTGGTAGATCTTTGTGGGGGCTTGGGATGAATGTGAATTCCTGTTCGTTAAGGATACCTTTTTCTTAGCCTATTTGTGTCAAAGTCATTAGTTCTCTATAAAAGTCTTCAGTGGGATCTTTTTTAAGGGTGGTATATGTATGTAGGTCTGATAATTGTCTCCTACATTCTGACATATAGTCTTCTGTGTTTAGTAGGACAATTGCTCCACCTTTGTCTGCTAGTCTTATGGTCAGGTTTAAAGTTGATTGTATCTGTTTGATTGCATGTATCTCTCTTTTGGTTATGTTATAGTGTGTTTTATTAAGATTCATTCTCCTGATATCGGACTCTATGCATTTTCGGAATGTAGCTATGTTATGTCCCATTTCCTGTTTTGGGTATTTGGTTGATTTGATTTTAAGATCAGTATGTTTGTATATAGACGGTCGGGGATTATCTGTAGATATTGGGTGCTAAATAAAGTATTTTTTCAAACATAGTTTTCTCACGTATTTTTCTATTCCTATATAGGCGTTGAACTTATCCATTGTAGCTGTAGGTGAAAATTCCAGTCCCTTATTAAGTAGTTTCTGTTGTGTCTCATTTAAGTTGGTATCGCTTAAATTGACATTTGTATTTATCTGAATCTTCACACACTGCTATATACACATACACCTTGTATATTTGTATTCCTCTATTGTACATTCCTCCATTTTATATTCTTATTTTATATATCTTTTGTATCCGATAAACTGTCCACCCATTATGTTGGATTATCCATTTCACTGTTTCTCCTGAAGATTTATTACACAACCCATCCAAAGAAAAGAAGAAGAAAAAAAGTTAAGAAAAGTAAAAAAAAACTTTGACCACTCCCATATCTTGAAAAAAACTTTGACCACTCCCATATCCACTAATTGGACTCAATCAGATGCATATATATTCCCAAAAAGAAATAGGCTACTCATTCCCACTGATGAAGGAGCAGTACGCTCTGAAATGCGTATGGGGCATTGAGTAAGCCTATGTCATCTAGCTAGCAACAAACAAGAAGGATCCTACAACTATAGATCAGCTCCGGAGCTATCTACCCACTTCCCTCCTAAAAAAGCTGCAGCGTTTCTGTTTCCCGTCACCAGCCTCCACGTGGCGAGCTCTAACAGCACTGAGCGGGAGATCCTAGGAACGCAGGTGACGTCACCGGAAGTGACGACACCTAGTAGCAACCAACGGCCTGAGCAGACAGCCGCAAGGAGGGTAATGTACCTGCTTACAAAGCAGTCTTTATTCCACAGCCTACCAATACTGGATCTGTGAATAATAACCAAAAACGGAATCGGATTTATCGGTCTCCACCCCATAATTTTGGGATCTATAATTAGACCCTTATAGGAAGGTATCCACTCTTCAGCATACATCAGGATACCCCATCTCCATACCGGAATATATATTATGAGACTGGACCTTCCCTTTTTTTCCTACACAGGCTCACGAGACTGTCTCTCCTCCTCCAATACAGGAGCACTTTTCTTTTCCAGCAGGATTCCACATTATTGACATTACATTGTACCAGGATAATATTGGTCATTACAATATAAGATAAGACTCTTTTCCAACAGGCCTATAAGATTGTCTCTTTTCCAGCAGGATTGTATTGAATTGACATTTATTCATTACTCAACCACCCTCATATTTTTATCTTTTCATCTTTATTACTATCATGTACTTTTTATATTGAATATTGATTATATTTCCGCATGCGTTTTATATACAGACATTATATCTGATATATTTTTATCATCAGCTATTCCATATTAAATAATATTATTTTTCCATACACCTCAATTGTTCTGAGTGCCATCCCTCTACTTTTACTCATATTCCCTCACCACAAGCGTTGGGTACGCTCTGTTTGGATTGAGCACCGTACTCCATCTTCTTGTCAATAGAGAGCCGCCTCACTTTTACTCTTCATGGATGTAATATAGCCATACAGATCAATTATGCACCACATTAAGGCCTCATGCACACGACCGTTGTTTTGGTCCGCATCCGAGGCACAGTTTTTGCGGCTCGGATGCGGACCCATTCACTTTAACAGTTGCACCGTTCCGTGGCCCCGCAAACAAAATATAGCATGTCCTATTCTTGTTCGTTTTGCGGACAAGAATAGGCATTTCTACAATGGGCCGCCTGTTCTGCAAATTGCGGAAGGCACACGGGCGGCTTCAGTTTTTTTGCGGACAGCAAAAAAACACACGGTGGTGTACATGTAGCCTAATCCTGCAGCTTTGTGGATCTTTAACCAAATTTCAATGCTGTACAGGAAATATGTTGACCACATATAAAGGGACATTTAACAATCCTGTACACCTTAAAACTGGCATCAATATGTCACAAAGTTTGGTGCACTCTGGTTTGTGCACAATTTAGTGACTTTGAGTGTTTTGCACTCTGTTCACTGCTTATCCATAAAGTGGGGTGGCATTGAGCAGGCAGTGCAGTGCTGGGCATCTCCAGCCCAACACATTTACAGTATTAAAATCTACATGAGGAAACATGTTTAGATTATACCTGAAATCTGCAGAGATGTGCCACAATTATTAACCGCCTCCGGACCGCCTAATGCAAGATCACGGTCCGGAGGCGGCAGTGTCAGGGATGCGTCATCTTGCGAGACGCGAGATGACGCTCACAGCCGGCCCACGCATGCGCATTGCGGGCCGGCAAAAGTTTGAGGGGGGTTGCATCATCAGCCTGCCAGCCAATGATCATCGCTGGCAGGCTGATGATTTTTAAAAAAACGAATCACAGGCCATTTAACACCTTATATTTATAAATATAAGGTGTTAAATGGCTGCTGTGCTCCTCTGCTGATTCTTTTCGTCGGTTGGTCTCAGCAGAGGAGCACAGTTCACAGAGAGTACACAAGACACAACACTTAGCCCCCAGATCACACTCCATCATCCCAATTAACCCCTTGATCGCCCCTGTCAATCACCTAGTGAAAGGGAAAAAAGTGATCAGTGTAAACTGTCACTATTTTTTTCACTGGTATTGATTGTTAGGTTTTAGGATAGTTTAGGCCCCTTGGTTAGGTAGTTAGCAATCGGTTAGCGCCCAGCGCACCGCACCGCAGTCACTGATTCGCTGATTAGCGTATCGCTAATCAGCATTTGTACTTTTACAGTATCTGTAAGTGATCAAAACTGATCACAGTCAGATCTATAATAGTATTAGTGTCACCTTAGCTCGCCCTCCACCCAAAACGCAGTGTTTGCCCGATCAGGCCTGATCGGTCGCCCACACGTGCGTTCACCCACGCCTTCCCCGCCGCAGTGTCAATTTTTTTTTTTATCACTGAACAATCACTTTCCAAGCGCTGCGGCGATAAAAATCACAGCGGTCTCCGGTACTTTGCTAGCCTCCCATTTGTAAGACAGGCTTGCTTTTTTTCTTGGGTAGTCTCAGAGAATACCCCCTAAATTTTGTAGTCCAAGTGTCAAACAAGTGGTATTCTTCTGAAGAGGCCTACAGGATTCAGTCGGATGAGGAATGGGAACCCTCATCTGACGAATCTAGCGGGTCAGAAATTGAACCTGTAGAAAGCAGTGGCAGTCTGACCCAAAGTTCGGACGAGGAGGTTGAGGTCCCTGATAGCACCAGGCGTACCCGGCCCAGTGTTGCTACACCACAGGTTGCACAGGATCCGCTTCAAGGGCAGCAGAGTGGGGCTGGCGCTGTTGGATTACGTGGTGAGGCATACACCAGCAGCGCAGCCCACCTTGGACCTAGTACCAGCACTGCCGTACAACATGGTGAAGTGGCGAGCACCAGAAGGGCAGTTGAAGCTGGTGCGGTGGCTGCGACGGGGTAACTATTGCACGTGCCACCGTACCAGCTTCAACTGGCGAGCACCAGAAGGGCAGTTGAAGCTGGTACGGTGGCGCGTGCAATAGTTACCCCGTCGCAGCCACCGCACAGACAGGCCCGTAGACCCCCCTAGAGTCCCTGAGGTGCAAACCCTGATTGGCAGTCCTCAACTTCAGCCGCACCATTAGTTCCCCCATTCACCGCCCAGTCTGGAGTTCGGGTTGAGACAGCTCAGATCGGTTCGGCCCTGGGATTTTTTTAGCTGTTCTTGACTGCGGAGCTCTTGGACATGGCAGAAACAAATCGGTATGCCACTCAATTTATAGCCGCCAACCCGGGAAGTTATTATACCCAGCCTTTCCGGTGGAAACCCATCCAAGTTTCCGAATTAAAAAATATTCTGGGCCTTCTCCTCAACATGGGTCTAACCAAAAAGCATGAACTGCGGTCATATTGGTCCACGAACCCAATTCATCACATGCCCATGTTCTCTGCTGCCATGTCCAGGGAAAGATTTGAGGCCATCCTGCGTTTCCTGCACTTTAGCGACAACACCACCTACCGTCCCAGAGGCCACCCAGCTTTTGACCGGCTCCACAAAATTCGGCCCCTCATAGACCACTTCAACCGAAAATTTGCAGATTTGTATAACCCTGAGCAAAACATCTGCGTAGACGAGTCCCTAATACATTTTACCGGGCGCCTTGGCTTCAAACAATACATCCCAAGCAAGCGCGCCCGGTATGGGGTCAAATTGTATAAGCTCTGTGAAAGGGCCACAGGCTATACCCACAAATTTCGGATCTATAAGGGTAAAGATCAGACCCTGGAGCCAGTCGGTTGCCCTGACTACCTGGGGAGCAGTGGGAAGACAGTCTGGGACTTGTCTGTCACCCTTATTTGGCAAGGGGTACCATCTTTATGTGGACAATTTCTACACAAGTGTGCCCCTCTTCAGGCATTTGTTCCTAGAACAGATTGGCTGCTGTGGCACCGCGCAACCTAGTCGCAGGGGCTTCCCCCAATGGCTCGTTGCCACCCGTCTTGCAAGGGGGGAGAGGGCTGCCTTGTGTAATGAAGAACTGAAATGGAGAGACAAGCGTGACGTTTACATGCTCGCCTCCATTCACACAGACACGACAATACAAATTGAATGAGCAACCAGTGTCATTGAAAAGCCCCTCTGTGTCCACGACTATAATTCGCTCATGGGAGGGGTGGACTTCAATGACCAGATGTTGTCTCCGTATTTAGTTTCCCGGGGCACCAGACGCTGGTATAAGAAGGTGTCTGTATATTTAATTCAATTGGCTGCATATAATAGTTTTGTTCTCTACAGTAAGGCTTGGAGAACAGGATCCTTCCTCAAATTTCAGGAAGAGATCATCGAGAACCTCCTATATCCAGGAGGTTCCGTGGCCCCATCCACCTGTGTAGTGAGCCGTCTACACGAGCGACATTTCCCCAATGTCGTTGCTGGTACCTCAACCCAACCGTCACCCCGAAAAAGATGTCGTGTCTGTAGCAGGAGTGGAATAAGGCGTGACACCCGCTATTTCTGTCCTGACTGCCCTGTCCACCCTGCCCTATGCTTAGGAGAGTGTTTCCGGAAGTACCACACACAGGTACACTTAGCATAGGGTCACATCTCACAGGACAGGTACACAGGGATATTAGGGCCCATTCACTCACACAGCTGCTGCAAACCTCTCCTTTCACCTGGGACAAAGTGCATAATGTACTTCGCCACATCTTTGGGCGCTTTGCACATTGTCCCATGGGGAAGGAGAGGTTAGTCCTATAAAGCTAAAAAATAAAATAATCACCAGTAAGCAAAAAAGTTAATGTTCTGTTCAAAAAGTTAAATAAAGTTTATATGTTCTGTTCAAAAGTTATGATAAAGTTAATAAATGTATTGCGTTGCGGCGTGTTTTTTTCTTTTGATTTTTTTACCATCCAGGTGGATCAACCGATCGACGAGCTGCAGCACTGATGTGCATTCTGACAGAAGCATTGCGCTGCTGTCAGATTACACAAAAGTCAGTGTATGCGGCGCTGCAAGACGAGATTTCTCCTCTGCAGTAAAAGATAAGTTTGCCGAGGCATATGAGCTGAGGAGGTGGCGGTGTTTATATGCTTTGGCAAACACTTTGTATATATTAAAAAAAATAATAAAATCCCGGCAATGATTTATTCATCCACATCGATTGATGTGAATGGAGAAATCGGGTTTGCCAGGGCATACGAGCTAAGTGGGTATGGATGTTGGGCGGAGCTCCTATGTCCTGGCAGACGCCTTTCCGCTCCTTTTTTTTGGGGGGGCAGAGATTTTTTCATCCACATTGATCGATGCATGTGGTATCGCCGTATACTAAGGGGTAGTTGGGGAATGTGTTTTGGGGTGTCATTTTACATATACCCATGCTGGGTGAGATAAATATCTTGGTCAAATGCCAACTTTGTATTAAAAAAGGGGAAAAGTTGTCTTTTGCCTAAATATTTATCTCACCCAGCATGGCTATATGTAAAATGACACCCCAAAACACATTCCCTAACTTCTCCTGAGTACGGCGATACCACATGTGTGACACTTTTTTGCAGTCTAGGTGGGCAAAGGGGCCCACGTTCCAAAGAGCACCTTTAGGATTTCACAGGGCATTTTTTACAGATTTTGATTTCAAACTACCTCTCACGCATTTGGGCCCCTAAAATGCCAGGGCAGTATAACTACCCCACAAGTGGCCCATTTTGAAAAGAAGACACCCCAAGGTATTCCTTGAGGGGCATAGTGAGTTCATGGAAGTTTTTATTTTTTGTCACAAGTTAGTGGAATATGAGACTTTGTAAGGAAAAAAAATATATATTAAAATCATCATTTTCCACTAACTTGTGACAAAAAATAGATGTAGAACCTCAGGAAACATGACAGGTGCTCAGAAAGTCAGAGCTGCTTCAAAAAGCGGAAATTCACAATATTGTACCATAGTTTGTAAACGCTATAACTTTTACCCAAACCAAATTTTTTTTCCCAAACATTTTTTTTTTATCAAAGCCATGTAGAACACATGCACCACCAGAGACCCCCGAATATTTAATAAAGAAATGGGCGGGGCATCAGTTCCCTTCCAGATTCTCGTCATATTCTCGTGGGATTAGTGTATACGTGCACAAGAATGTTGACTATGTTCCGTTGGAACAGTCGATTGACACAGATGGGAGATTTATCTTTCTCTATGGCTGATGGAATGGCAGGAAATGCATACTAGCCTTCCTGTATATCCCACCCCCATTTGCAATGACAGTCCTGTACCAGTTGGTGGTTCATACACAATAGAGAGCGGTGCATGGTGCTAGTATGCGGAGACTTTAATTGTGTACTAAACCCCGAATTAGATAGAATATCCACTGCTGGAAAATATCAGCAGGGAAAACACTCCCTTTTTTGTGGGTTTTGTAAGGAAACAGGGCTAGACGACGTCTGGCGTTGGCTATATGGCAATAAGCAAGTGTTTTCTTGTTTTAGTAAAACATATAATGCTATGTCTAGAATTGATATTGCCCTGGCCAACAGTGAGATGCTCGGGTTAACTTCAAAAATGAAAACATTGGTACAGCACATATCCACTTTGTGTGGGATGCAATGAAGGCATATTTGCGCGAGCTGTACTATGGTAAAATTAAAAAGGAAAAGAACTGAGTTTTTTAAAGAGGAAAAAAGTTTGGAAGAAAAGGAAAAATATCTGGAAGGTATGATTAGAATAAATAATGACGGGAATATGCAGCAGAAAATAAAAACTAGCTAATGATCAGTATATAAACTACATGATGAAAAAGGCGCAGAACCAACAGTTTTTTCAAGGATAAGAGCATTTCTTTGAGGGAGGTACCCCAGGAAAATTGCTCGTCTCTATAATATCCAATCAAAAGGCCCCCCATAAGATTAGACAAATCAAAACAGGAGAAGGCCGTAGATTGGAAGGAGCAGAGGAAATTGAGGGAGAATTTGTAAAACATTTCAACAACCTCTATCGCTCTGGATTAGATGACACAGGGACTAATATAGAAGAGTTTCTGAAACAAACTAGGACTCCTGCACTATCTGAACCGGAAATGGCGCTCCTGAACTCCCCCATTCTTTTGGGGAAGTTGCAGGAGGTCATTATGAGAATTCAGGGCTCCTCGGTCCCTGGACCGTTCGGTATATATAAGAGTTATGCGGAGATCCTCCTATCTGGGTTACTACAGGTATTGAATGAATCCTGTAGGTTTTGATTGATACGAGAGGAGGGAGATTAATACTATCTTGGGGTATTCTGTATGTTTATATGTTGATAAGCTTGGTAGGCTAATACGCTATGATAGAACCCCGTTAGTATGTATTTAAGTTAGCTTAGATATTAGGAAATGTAAAAGAAATATATATATATGTACTATACTCCTTCCTTCTTATATATTTGTATATAATTGTCTTTGTTCTAAGAAAATCAATAAAGATATTTGAATACATAAAAAAAGCCATGTAGAACAATAAATTTAGCGAAATATTTATATATGGATGTCATTTTTTGTTTTTTTTTATTTTGCAACTGAAAGTGAAAAATGTCATTTTTTGCAAAAATGTTGTTAAATTTTGATTAATAACAAAAAAAGTAAAAATGTCAGCAGCAATGAAATACCCCCAAATGAAAGCTCTATTAGTGAGAAGAAAAGGAGGTAAAATTAATTTGGGTGGTAAGTTGCATGACCGAGTAATAAACGGTGAAAGTAGTGTAGTGCAGAATTGTAAAAACTGGTCTGGTCATTAAGGGTGTTTAAGCTAGGGGAGCTGAGGTGGTTAAGAGGTGCATGCCCCTTAATAATTATGACACATCTCATGCAAGTTGGGCAGAGATTAACACTGGCATACAAAACACTGGTCTTAATAAAGCCCCCCTAAGTGTTCGGCTAACAGCTTTATGAAAAATGTGCAACTTTTCTGGTATAAATATCCTATGGTCAATTATACATACCAAGCTTTGGGTGTATTGTCTTGCCTGTTCTGCTCCTTTGACCTTCAATGAAAAACTCAATTGGTGCATATCCATTCTGTAAATAGAAGCATATATTTTACTGCATGAATTGCAAGTTCATTTTATGTAGGGTACTTACCAAGGAGTCTTTAACTTGAGCCATTGCTTCAAGAATAGAATAAATAAACCATCTATGATATGAACAATGAGTAATTCTTACTAGTAAGAACATCTGTGTGTTGACAGGATATTTTATGCTAAAGGAATTAAGTTGTGTGGATTTTCATTCTAAAGTGTGACATTAAAATTTCCTTGTCAATGTCATGTGTCCCCATAAAATCTAAAATGTAACATTGATACTGTTCCAGTTTTTGTGTGTGTTTATATGATAAAATGGCTGTGTTAGTTCTGTTGATGCATTTTTTCCTTACAGGCCCAGAGTTATTACTGCTGCTAATCAAATATACTTGTGCTATGCTGTTAATACTGTGAATGCTTTATATATAATTGCCTTATGTAAAGTGTTGTGGTTTTCTAATTGTAAACTGTGAATTCTGGAAATATGAGAACTGATAGTTCAGTGGGGACCTGACAACTGGGACCAACAGTAATCACAAGAAGGTCCCATTCTCATATGAATGGAGTGGTATGTCAAGCATATACACTGCTGCTCCATTAATCTCTATAGAAATTCTGGACATTGCCTAGAACGGCATTCGGGTATCTCTTGCAGTGAGAAAGTAGATGGCAGTGGTTCTTTGTAGTGTTTGAGGACACAGTTTTGGATTCATGCAATTGTTTCACCCCTGTGATGAGCTGGGTTCCATTAGGGACTCATGCACATGAACATATGTATTTTGCAGTCCGCAAAACAAAGATCGACAAAAAATACGGATGACATCTGTGTGAATTCCATATTTTGTGGAACGGAACACCTGGTCCCTAATAGAACAGTCCTATACTTGTCCGTACTGTGGACAATAATATGACATGTTCTATTATATTGCGGAACGGCTATACGGACACGGAATGCACAATGAGTAACTTCTATTTTTTGCGGATCTATTGAAGTGAATGGTACTGAATACGGCCCACAAAAAAAACTAGAACGGACACAAAAAGAAAATAAGTTCAGGTGCATGAGCGCTAAGACTACAACCTAAAGGAGTCAGTGAAAGTTGTGACGAACTGCGACTGCCTCGGCCACAATACGCCACAGCGCCCCTAGTGGTCAATCCGCAAACAGGCCTCCCAGCCACTTTCAGCATACCGACAGTCTAACTTGAGTCCGTACAGTTGATAGGCTGAAAGCGCGGGGATTGGACCGGGGATTGCAGCGTTCGGGTGTCCGCCTGGCCATGCGGAGGCAAACGGATCTGTCCAGACTTACAATGTAAGTTAATGTGGACGGATCCGTTTGAATATGACACACTATGGCTCAATTTTCAAACAGATCCGTCCCCATTGACTTTCAATAGTAAAGTCTGGACGGATCCGTCTGAGGCTACTTTGACACTTTTTTTTACAATATAATGCAGACGGATCCGTTCTGAACGGATCCACCGTCTGCATTATATGAGCGGATCCGTCTCAGACGGATCCGCAAGTGTGAAAGTAGCCTTACAGAACCGAGTAGCTTTCTCTTCGGAGAGGTTAGGGTTAGGGGTGGGCGATATGGCCTAAAATCTATATTGCAATATAATTTTAAGCACATGCGATATATATATTGCAATATATTATTTTCTATATTTGGGGGGGTGTTTAAACTTTTTTTTACTTTTTATTTATTAGCCTCCTTAAGGGCTAGAACCCTTGTCATATTCACCCTAATAGAGCTCTATTAGGGTGAATAGGACTTTACACTCTCCCTGCTGCCCTGTGCATAGTGCGCACAACAGCAGGGAGCCGAGTCCCCTCCCCTAAACAGTGCCATCCACAGATCCCCCTCCCCTAATCAGTGCCATCCACAGATCCCCCTCCCCTAATCAGTGCCATCCACAGATCCCCCTCCCCTAATCAGTGCCATCCTCAGATGCCCCTCCCCTAATCAGTGCCATCCACAGATCCCCCTCCCCTAATCAGTGCCATGCACAGATTCCCCTGCCCTAAACAGTGACACCCACAGATCCCCCTCCCCTAAACAGTGACACCTACAGATCCCCCTCCCCTAAACAGTTACACCCACAGATCCCCCTCCGCGACGCTCACAGGAGCACATTTATAAACTAAACAGTAACTTTAACTTTAATCAGCAACTCTTTACTTGTATACCTTACTCTGTCTTAGCTCCGGTAACAGCAGGCAGTGCGGGTGGGCGGCGCTCACTCACTGACGTCTCGCACCTGTGCCGCCTAGTGGGAGGAGTAGGCACGTGACGTCAGTGAGTGAGCGCCGCCCGCCCGCACTGCCTGCTGTTACCGGAGCTAAGACAGAGTAAGGTATACAAGTAAAGAGTCGCTGATTAAAGTTAAAGTTACTGTTTAGTTTATATATGTGCTCCTGTGAGCGGCATGGCCCTGTATATTCTAACCCCCAGGCAAGCTTCCCTGTCACCATGGGAACCCCTGGGGGTTAGAATTTACCATCGGATTTGAGTTTTCACGCTCTCACTGAGATCGTGAAAACTCAATGATTTACTGTCAGTCCCTCCCCTCCTCCTCCTACTCTTTTCTCACTGGTGGTCAGCGGCAGCCGCACACAGTGGGGAGAGAGGGACTCAGGAGAACATGGTGCGCGTATAGAGCGCGATCATATCGCGGTCCGGCGATATAGGTGATATGCTCAAAATCTATATCGTGGCACAAATTTATATTGTATATGGCCAATATCGCCCACCCCTAGCTAGGGTAAGTTTTTGCAGTGTTTGAAAGCAGGCATATGGCTAGAGAAATGACTTCTCAATATGTGCAGTGATTAAGGAAAGTATAGTCCAATAAACAAAAAGGGAAAAAAGAAAGAAAATACTTATTTTATGCAGAAAAGATGTCCGTTGGTGAAATAGTCCGTTGCAGGGATAAAGTCCAAGAAACCTTTGTCCAGAGTGTAATAAAATCCAAATCTGCCTACAGCCCACGGGTTCTCTGGCTGAGGCCCTCTTCAGGTGTTGTTAAAAGTTGGGAACTCCTTTAGCAGATTCTAGACCCTTGTTATAAGGATCACAGAATCAAGGTGGGGAATTGAGAGTCCGCCTGCTGGGACATATGGTATGTGCCATATCTTGGGATGTCTCCGCTGTACATAAGTAACAGGCACAGATTCACATTCCCCACAAAATATGGAGTTCAGTGATATCAAATATGACTATTATAACCTGTTTTATGATGGGGTAACGCCATAACTTTACCTAGGCATCTCTTAGAGTTATGTTTGTCATGTAAATGTCCAGTGAATTCTGAGGGACAAGATGACATCATATTTATGTCCATAAGATGCAAGGTCTCTCTTAAAAAGGGTAAAAATCATATCTCAGATCGCGGTGCCTGACTGTCTATAGTTTCACCCAGGTAACTTCCTTTTCAGGAAACTGACTTCACACTTCTTATTTACCAGGGATGCAGACAAATAGCCACAGTCTGATCAGTTAATTGTAGAGGACACCGAAATGAAGTTAGCATTCAGTCCATTTCCAGTTTTACCTTGACCCTTTTGTTCTCTGGGTACATAGAAGGAGATGCTCTGAGTAATCATTGTAAGCTCTGGGGGCTCCTATGGAAATAAGGACTGTTTAATAGGCCCATTGATCTGTAAGGGATAGTAATATTGATAATATTGTGAGGATGGTTCAATATTCTCGCGGATCATCCGTGACAAAAGTGCTGACAGTGCTAGAGGTGCTTAGTCTGTTCAGCAGGATTCCACAGCGGTCCATGTGGCAACACCACTAGCCACATAGCAAACTGGTACAGTATGAGAAGGAAGAGGTCAGAGCCTGGTGTTAATAGACTTTTCAACAATGCTATGTACAGTATTATGGGGCCCATATATGCACTGATATACGTTACTATTGTGGCATATATCAGACGCAGATTTTGTCGCAGGCCATTTTGCAACAAAATTTGTGCCACTTTCCCAACCAGTCTAAAAAGGGGGGCGTGGTGTGGGCGTGAAAGAGGGCAGGACATCAGTCGCACATCCTTTATTAAGACCAGCCATTTAGACGCCGGTCTTAATTGTGCCTGTTCTGCTGGAGGAAGCAATATAACTTAGTCGCTTCCTCCAGCAGCACAGGCACAATTAAGACCGGCGTCTAAATAGCTGGTCTTAATAAATTTGCCCCTATGTACTATGTATATATTATTAATGCCAGAAGCCTGACCAATAAAGTTGGTAAATTGGAATTAGTGATATATGAGGAGGACTATGACATTGGGAATAACTGAGACACAGCTGGATGATAGCTATGACTGGGCGGTTACAGTTTTTTTAGAAATGATCGTCAAAACCGGAGAGGGGGAGAGGTTTCCTTTTATGTAAAGTCCTGTCTAAAGCCCACACTCTGTGAAGATATAAGTGAGGGACATGAACATGTGGAGTCACTGTGGGTAGAAATACATGGAGGCAAAAACAATAAAATACTGATAGGAGTTTCTTATAAGCCACCTGATATACCAGAGTCCACAGAAAATCTACTAAGGGAAATAGACGAGGCGGCAAATCATAATGAGGTGGTTATTATAGGAGACTTATACTATCAGATATAGACTAGGAAACTGAAACCTGTGGTACTCATAAAGGAAATGAGTTCTTGGCAATAATCAAAGACAATTACCTCTCCCAACTGGTTCAGGACCCGACTAGAGGGACGGCCATACTGGACTTAGCACTAACCAATAGACCTGACAGAACAACAGATGTGCAGGTCGGGGGACACCTGGGAAATAGTGACCATAGAATAATAACCTTCCAATTATCATTATCATTCAAAAGAGTGTTTCTTCAGGACACAAAAATGACAAAACTTCCAAAAAGCTAAATTTGACCAGCTAAGAGAGGCCATTAGCCTCACTAACTGGAACAAGAAAAGAAAAAAAAACAACAACATGTGTATAAATAGAAATATAAAGGGGGCAATAAATGACAAAAATAAAGCTTTTAAATCACTAAAACAGGCAGGTAGCGAGGAAGCATTGAAAAACTGTAAGGAAAATATTAGAATATGTAAAAGACAGGTAAAAGCAACTCTTTACAGAATGATGAGGGGGGAGTTCCAGACAGCCATGACGAGAAAGTAAATCTATTAAAATATTTTTTCTCTCCACTGTATTCACTGAGGAAAATGAACTGTCAGATGAAATGTAGATTGTAAACGTAAACTCCCCCTTAAAAGTGCCCTGTATGAATGAGGAAGTTCAGCAGTGTAATAAAAATATTAAAATAGACAACTCCACGGGTCCAAATGGCATACACCTCTATATTCTAAGATAATTAAGTAATGTCATAGCCAGACCCTTATCTCTGATGTTTAAAATTCTATACTGACGGGGGAGAGTGTTCCACAGGCTTGGCGCTTAGTAAATATGGTGTCAGTATTCATAAGGTCAATAACAGAGCCCGTAAACTATAGGCCAGTGTTATGCAAGCGCGTGTGGACCCACTGCGCCACTGACTGGTTGCACTCTGGAGGGGGGTAACTAATCATCTACCTGGTCTTCACTAGAGCATCTGATGGTGGGGATAGGCTTGAGCCATTAGGGTAGTTGTCGGGTGACACTCCAGAGCAGTCACCGAGTAAGTGGCAGCTGACCAGGGGGTCAGGGTATCCAATGCAAGCACCGAGGGGATGTGCGTGGCCAGGAGGTTCCGGTTCAGGACAGGCAGCGATCAATCAAGGTCAGTAAGTGAAGTCCGTGGTCAGAGGCAGGCAGTAAACAAAGTACATAAACAAAATCCAAGGTCAGGGGCAGGCGGCAAACAGGCAAAGTCCAGGAGTATAATAAGCAAGGTCCGGTACACAGTGAAGCAGACAAGAAAGACACCTTAGCACTTGGAGATAGACAAGCTAAAACCACGAGGTTGCTCACGCATCTTCCTGTGGTAGGAAGCACCTTTAAATACCTGCAGCAATCCAGCCATAGGCTGGTGAGACAGAGGGCCTGTATGTGCTGCCTCATAGGTGAAGAGAGACACACCCACGCAAGCTCAAACACCAGTGCAGGTCTCCAGCAGGAAGGAAACTCTGGCATGGAACATAGTATAGTTAAGCTACCTGCTGCCATGTTTGTCAGCATGGTGGCAGGAGGAAAAAGAGGGAGCCCAGCACCCGTGCCTGCAGTTAGGGGCAGCGGCGCCAGCACAGATCTCTCCCATCATCTAATTATA
Organism: Bufo gargarizans; assembly: GCF_014858855.1. NCBI lineage: Eukaryota > Metazoa > Chordata > Amphibia > Anura > Bufonidae > Bufo > Bufo gargarizans. The sequence continues at coordinate 375,815,004 of NC_058083.1, read as the reverse complement.
CCCAGGATTGTGATGAAGAAACATCCTCTGCCTGTATAAGGAAAAATTGTTTCTAAACAAACATAGAGGAGGATTCTTTACAGTAAAAACAGTGAGACTCGGAACTCTCTGCTTGAGGAGGTGGTGATTGTGAATTCACTAAAAGAGTTCAAGAGAATCCTGGATGTATTTCTGGAGTGTAATAATATTACAGGTTATAGTTATTAGATTTCCAGAGAAGGGTTGTTAATGCAGGGAGTTTTTCTGATTGCCTGATTGGAGTTGAGAAGAAAATGTTTCCCCTAAAATGAGGAAAATTGGCTTCTACCTCAGTTTTTTTTTTTGCCTGTCTCGGGATCAGCCTGCAGGATAATAGGCTGAACTGGATAGACTTACCAAGTAACTCAAGTGTGAACTCAACCTTACAGGTAAACGTTAGCGTTGGGTATAAGGAACTATGCAGTGGCCCAATATTCTACTATAGAGTGATAGAGCGCACTCCTTTTGCAAAAACTGTTCTATTACATGCGGATACAATTAATGGCCCCATGACAGAGAGGAGAGGGTGTCTGCAGTAAGTTTGTTGAGTTCACTAATTATTTTTCCCCTTCTTGTGATCCATCACAAGGACAATCCCAAGAAAATAGATCCTGTGTTTTTAGCCACTGGCTTCACACGGTCAGCAATCCATCGCTATTGCTAAGGAAAAAGCAAAAAAAAAACCTGGAGTGGATCCAAAAAAGAGATGACACGTGATTGGAATATTTGCATGTCTTCTGTGTTTTATACTCACTCCTGCATTTGGATTCTAAATCATGAGCATATCCTAATGCAAAATAGGGACCATGTGATAGAGTCCTTACGGATGTCCCAAAGAGAGGATCCATTGTGTTTTTCATTTTTCTGTCCCTCAGACAGATCAGAAGTAGGGTAAAATAAATGGTGATGTCAACAAAGCTACACAAGGACATTCGTGGCCCAGTCACAGAGTGGTGAGGGAGGCTTCAGCATGTGGAGTCAAAATAGTGGCCCAGTATCATAGTGGGGAGGGTGACATCTGCATGAGGACTCAATATAGTGGCCTAGTCACAGTGTAGAGAGGGTGGCAAATGCATGAGGAGACAATGCAATGGCCCCGCCACAAAGAGAGGAGGGTGGTAACCGCATGAGGACTCAACATAGTGGCCAGTCACAGAGTGGTGATGTGGTAACCACATAAAGAGTCAGGCCCAAAACTAGACTCAGAACAGCATGAATTATAGAAATACAAAATCTTTTATTGGACATACATTTGTTAAAACATACATATCCATATACATAAGCAGCATACAATCACACAGGATAATCTCTACAGGTCTGTTGTAAAATATAGTAATAATTAATCCTAAACTGTGCAGAGTAGTACTCAGTCACAGCCCACAGTCAGCATGTATAAAGTGCTTAGTGCTTGAACTAGAAAATGACCTGGGGAAAACATACAATACAAGTAAATACAGACCAAGCAGTCCTGGATCCCAACACGTGTTTCGCGTTCGCTTCCTCAAGGGATACTGATGATGTGTGTCAACTGTTCATATATAGTCTGCAAATTAACTAAAATGGGGGTCACCTGGGCTGCAGATGGAGGCTAATAACGAGGAACCGGAAGTGGGATGCGCTACACACTGGAACGCATCATCGCTTCCAGTTTGATCGGTGTCCGGACATTTAACTTATTTCTATTCCACTGCTAAAGCTGGGCAGTGACCATACTCAATTCTTTGCAGAATACCTATATGTACTCCTACTCAATACACAGGGCGTGAGAGGAGACGGCGAGGACAAGGCCAGGGAGGACCGCTCCACAGAGCACCACATCCAAGAACCGAATATCCGGTATGCGGTCCACCGTGGAACGCATCACTCCCAGAGCCAGCCGAAGCGGCCACCTCCCACGTCCCAGCCCAGCATAACAGTAGATCACATGGACGCACTAGATGCATAGTGCGTTCCACGCTGGAACGCAAGCAATGCTCCGCCTTCTAATTTGAACATGAACTAGATTAATGCATATTGCGTTCCACACTGGAGCGCAAGCGGTGCTATGCTTTCTAATTTGGGCATAGATTATTCAAGTATTCAAGTATTCATAGGTATACACTTCAGTGAGAACACCTATATAAATATAATCCAAATAACATAAAGTGCTTAAATCGAATAATTATATATAAAATACAAAACAAGTATGAATTCACAGACCGTGTGATAAATGTGATAAAGAGTGATAAACGTGATAAAGGTGAAAAGTGAAGCATATCTTATACAGACATGTATGTGATTAGAATAATCACCCCTATTCATACTACACATTATACACATATATCCCTACTCGGGTGGAATCCAATGATAAATATGTCCATTAGATGCAAAAGAATCTTTGCGCTTTCCATTATTTTTCTGTGATTGTGGAAACACTTTGTATTCGCCATTTATGCGGTTTCCCTGCTGATACTTCTTATTATGCACAATTCCTCAGCGGACCGTGTTATTAACTCCTCAGCGGACACTGTTATTCGCTATGTATACTTACACTCACCTAAAGAATTATTAGGAACACCTGTTCTAGTCAACCGATTATCTAGTCAACCAATCATATGGCAGTTGCTTCAATGCATTTAGGGTTGTGGTCCTGGTCAAAACAATCTCCTGAACTCCAAACTGAATGTCAGAATGGGAAAGAAAGGTGATTTAAGCAATTTTGAGCGTGGCATGGTTGTTGGTGCCAGACGAGCCGGTCTGAGTATTTCACAATCTGCTCAGTTACTGGGATTTTCACGCACAACCATTTCTAGGGTTTACAAAGAATGGTGTGAAAAGGGAAAAACATCCAGTATGCGGCAGTCCTTGTTGATGCTAGAGGTCAGAGGAGAATGGGCCGACTGATTCAAGCTGATAGAAGAGCAACGTTGACTGAAATAACCACTCGTTACAACCGAGGTATGCAGCAAAGCATTTGTGAAGCCACAACACGCACAACCTTGAGGCGGATGGGCTACAACAGCAGAAGACCCCACCGGGTACCATTCATCTCCACTACAAATAGGAAAAAGAGGCTACAATTTGCACAATCTCACCAAAATTGGACTGTTGAAAACTGGAAAAATGTTGCCTGATCTGATGAGTCTCGATTTCTGTTGAGACATTCAAATGGTAGAGTCCGAATTTGGCGTAAACAGAATGAGAACATGTATCCATCATGCCTTGTGCGGGCTGGTGATGGTGGTGTAATGGTGTGGGGGATGTTTTCTAGGCACACTTTAGGCCCCTTAGTGCCAATTGGCCATCGTTTAAAGGCCACGGGCTACCTGAGCATTGTTTCTGACCATGTCCATCCCTTCATGACCACCATGTACCCATCCTCTGATAGCTACTTCCAGCAGGATAATGCACCATGTCACAGAGCTCGAATCATTTCAAATTGGTTTCTTGAACATGAGAATTAGTTCACTGTACTAAAATGGCCCCCACAGTCACCAGATCTCAACCCAATAGAGCATCTTTGGGATGTGGTGGAACGGGAGCTTCGTGCCCTGGATGTGCCATCCCTCAAATCTCCATCAACTGCAAGATGCTATCCTATCAATATGGGCCAACATTTCTAAAGAATGCTATCAGCACCTTGTTGAATCAATGCCACGTAGAATTTAGGCAGTTCTGAAGGCAAAAGGGGGTCCAAATACATAAAGGGAATCAACTCGGTAAAGGAGGAGAGCATATTTAAAAGAAGAAAAACTACCACAAGAGGACACAGTTTTAAATTAGAGGGGCAAAGGTTTAAAAGTAATATAAGGAAGTATTACTTTACTGAGAGAGTAGTGGATGCATGTAATAGCCTTCCTGCAGAAGTGGTAGCTGCAAATACAGTGAAGGAGTTTAAGCATGCATGGGATAGGCATAAGGCTATCCTTCATATAAGATAGGGCCAGGGACTATTCATAGGATTCAGATATATTGGGCAGACTAGATGGGCCAAATGGTTCTTATCTGCCGACACAGTCTATGTTTCTATGTCCAACACCGTATTAGTATGGTGTTCCTAATAATTCTTTAGGTGAGTGTATATCGCCAAATGCAGCCATCAGAAAATTGCAACCCAAGATAGCCTAATAGTGCAGAAAGAACATTATTAATAGATTAAAAACACAAAACTGTGTATTAAAAAGGTCAAATAAATACACACCACTTAGACCTACAGAGGAATTCATTCGCTAAAAAATGAAATACAGACATTATTGGACTACCCCAAAAATGGTGAAAAGCTTAAAGCCTCATTCAGACCATATGGCATAACCGTGTTCAGCTCAAAAATCCATTTGACCTCCTTCTGAGCGAGGAATTTTTTCCAATTACCTCCCCTCCCGCCTATTGTAGTAATTGGAAAAAAGTCCTCACTCAAAAGGAGGTCAAATGGATTTTTGAGCTGAACACGGTTATGCCATTTGGTCTGAATGAGGCTTTAAGCTTTCCTCTGTAGGTCTAAGTGGTGTGCATCTCTTTGACTTTTTTGTGTTTTTAATCTATTAATAATGTTCTTTCTGCACTATTAGGCTATCTTGGGTTGCAATTTTTTGGGTTGCCCTGTATACTGAGTAGGAGTACATATAGGTCTTCTGCAAAGAATTGAGTATGGTCACTGCTCAGCTTTAGCAGTGGAATAGAAATAAGTTAAATGTCCGGACACCGATCGAACCGGAAGTGATGATGCGTTCCAGTGTGGAGCGCATCCCACTTCCGGTTACTCGTTATTAGCCTCCATCTGCAGCCCAGGTGACCCCCATTTTAGTTAATTTGCAGACTATATATGAACAGTTGACACACATCATCAGTATCCCTTGAGGAAGCGAACGCGGGACACGTGTTGGGATCCAGGACTGCTTGGTTTGTATTTACTTGTATTGTATGTTTTCCCCAGGTCATTTTCTAGTTCAAGCACTAAGCACTTTATACATGCTGACTGTGGGCTGTGACTGAGTACTACTCTGCACAGTTTGGGATTATTTATTACTATATTTTACAACAGACCTGTAGAGATTATCCTGTGTGGTTGTATGCTGATTATGTATATGGATATGTATGTTTTAACAAATGTATGTCCAATAAAAGATTTTGTATTTCTATAGTTCATGCTGTTCTGAGTCTAGTTTTGGGTCTATACGTTTAGTTGGTCTAGGACAGCAATAATACCGGACGTTTACTCGCTTTGCGTTTTGGGGATCACATAAAGAGTCAGCACAGTGGTCCAGTCACTAAGTGGGTAGAGTGGTTACCGCATGAGGAGTCAACACAATGGCCCAGTCACAGAGTGGTGAGGGTGGCGACTGCATGAGGAGTCAACATAGTGTTCCAGTCACAGAGTGGGAGGTGGAGGGCAACAGCAGTAGCAGTAACAGCACAAAACTGTGGGTGGCAGCAGGAGCGCGGCATCAGGTGGGTGGCAGCATCAGAATAGTGGCTGGCATGTGGAAATCCTGGCTGATCCATGCCTGATTCATCTTCACAATGATCAGTCCTCCACATTTTAGGTCGAAAGGCGAGTTCCCCTTGGGGTTACTATGCCCCCCCCCCCCTATCCCCCCCCCCCCCCCCCGTTGCACTTAACACCGGCTCTGATTCCACACTACTGGCCAGGCAGGAAAGCTTGTCCAGGGCAAACATCCAGTTGCAGCCACAAATCAAGTTTGGCTGCCCAGTAGTCCAGGGGATCTTGAATGTAAGGTGGCAGGGTGCAGTCCAAGTATGCCACCACCTGCTGGTTCAAGTTCTGTTCTATGTCTTACTACTGCTGGTGGGTGGTTTCTTCAGTAGGCAGGTGAAGAAAAGTGCTCATTAGAGTCTCCAAACTTAAGTTGCTGCTGATTGAGCAGGTGCTGCTCCTGCCCACCCACCCCTTTCCAGCAGCGATAACAGTGGAAAGTGAAACAACCACACGCCCTAATTTAGGGACCCTCGGGAAGTAGTAATACATGTGACAAGCAGTCATAGGATCCCACTTCCCTGACGTGGCCACAGCAGTGGCGAAACATGTCGGGAGGGGTGCCAGAGGTTAGTGCATAGGTTTTAGACAGTTTACGAAGACAGCAATAGCAGGGGAATATAGGATTTTTCACACCAGCCAGCAGGTGCCTGCCTAGGTGCTATGTTATAATTCAGCAAGTCTCAGCATGGCTGCATCGCAACAACAGGTGTACTCCAGAGGGAATTGTATATAAACAGTGACTTATAGCACTCAGCTACTGTGATAACAAATCGACTGCCAGCACATATGAGAGAGAGTTCGTGCTGACTGGTGTACAATATTGCCAGTCTCAGCAACAATATATAACCTCCTCTAAGACAATGAGTGACAGCTTAACACTGCGGCGTCTGAAGGGTTGAGACAAACAGTCCACTAAATAAGTGGTTACTGGGTATGAACACGGTGCACTGAGTGTTACAGCAAAATCTACATGAAATAAAAAGTTATCTATCCCAACTGGCCCACCAATGAGGGGTGGAACATACAGTGTTAGGTATATGCACTCCTGGTCCAATTAGTCACATATGACTACATTCCATTGAGTTCCCTGCATTGAGGATATTCCTGTACCAAATACCCCGACAGGAATACAGATCAGCATATACTCCATGTAACTATCATACAGCAGTTGCTAACTCTAGCAACAGCAGATAGTTTATTACAGGAGACAAATACATATAAACTATCTCTACCGTAATCTGACAGTTTTAAATCATAATTCCTTATTAGAATTTGTGTTTCACTATTTTTAACTAATAATTAATAAATATATATTTTTAATATCAGTTAGAGACCCCATACAGGGATTTTTTGGGTCCTATGACCGCTTGTCATATGTAACAGTGGAAAGTGAGCCCAGAGGGACACACCTTCGGGAGGATGGGCGATGGCGCACATAGGCAGGGGCCAACTGACTACATATGATGTCTAGTTAGTAGTTGAGTTTATTCTTCTTCTCAGCAAGTGGAAAAAAGGTCCACATTTTGGAGCATTAGCAAGGGTCTAACATGGTGGAGAACCAGTAGTATCCTTCTGCCGAATGGTGATAATACAGCTGTCACTACGCAAGCAACTTAGCATGCATCTGGCCATTTGTGCAAGGAAGGGACTCCCTGCCTCTATCTACACTGCACACTGCCACGATGTGTCGGGTAATCTGCCTGGTCTTCCTCATTTCCCTCTAGCTCCTCCTGATCCTCTTCTGTCACTTGTGCAGAAAAGCCACCCATTGCCGGGTAAGAGTAGCTGAAGTGTATTCATAGTTTCCTGGCTATTTTCAAGATGTCCTGCAGTTGGGTGGAAGATTTCAGGAACCGCTTTACAACCAGATTAAATATGTGTGCCATGCAGGGGTCAGCCCTTGACGCAGCACCAACATGATGTTCTTCCCGTTCCTGTTGGTTTTGGTTTTTAGTTGGTGAGGAGAGAGTCAGGATTCGATTTCCTATTGAAGGACGCAGAGCAGTTTCTCCTCGGTGTGAGGAGGCAGAGGATGACATTGGCGCAGGACTCACAGATTTAGAATGCAGAGGCAGCAGTGCTGTCACCTTGCTAAGTTGCTGGTGTGGCTGGGCAGGAACCACATTTATTTAGTGCACTGTAAAGGACGTACAGTATATTGTCCTTGACCATAGCTACAGCTCCATATGTCAGCACAGCTGTGAGCTGTAGCAAACACTAACAGGCTCAAAGACTGGCACACCTTATATTCAACATATGTGTGCATGGCTGGTACAACCTTTTTGGAGAAGTAATGATGGCTCTCCACCTTGGCTCGGCACAAGCCATCAGTTCTCTGAAAGATGTCAACCACATGGAAAGGGAGGGACTGTAGTACCAGTTTCTGCTCCATTGGATGTGTGCACGCATACTGTTGTCTTTTTGCAATCGCCTCGATGTCGAGGAGCAGGAGCATCATGACTAATAGATTATGGGAAGCAAACAGAGCTACATTCTGCTGAGAGCAAAAGGAACAAAAGATGAAAGAGGCAGGTTCAGTACAGGTAGGGCCACAGTGCTTGGTGCCGGAGGAACCCACCGACTCCTGGCTGGGGGTGTCTGATGTTGCTTGAGATGATATTGAAGACTCAGTCAATCGTTCAATCAAGGACAGCTAGTTTGTTGGTGAAAACAGGACCACTGGATGACACAGGCAGCACTGGCCTGCCGCTTTGACTATTGCTACCACCACCCCCCCCTCCCCTTCTTCTGCTGCTACTTCTGCCAGCTCCAGGAACATTTGGGCCACTGTTCTTTCCCTTAGAAGGGCCTGGTACCTGTCAGTCGGACATAATGTACTGTAACAGTAACTGTAAAAGTAAAATAGCAATATCAGGGTGCAATTTCACCCCTGAAACAAGGATGAATGGATGTACTTATATATAACAGAACATGAGCACCCTAAAATCTGTAGTATCAGGCCTCAATTTTACCCCAATTACACAATTAAGTATTAAATAATTGAATTATGTGAAAAAGAGTATAAATACCCTAAAATCTGCAGTATCAGGCTGCAATTTCACCTCCAAGACGAGGATGAATGGATGCACTTATATATAAGAGAATGTGAGCACCCTAAAATCTGTAGTATCAAGCTGAAATTTCACCCCAATTACACGATTAAGAACGTGAACCCCCCCCCCCCCAAAGAAAAATCTGCAGTATCAGACCAGAGTTTCACCCCAATAACAGAACTAAAATCAGTAATATTAGAACACTTTTAACCCCAATTAGTGCAGCAAGGTGTAATAGAATAGTCCCTATTAGCCAAACTTTACACTGTTCAATTGTCTCTGCTCTCTTCCCTATAGTGTGGATAATGCCTCCCTAATCTATCCTTACACTATCTCTTAGCTGTACCTGAACTGCTCAGTAGTAATATTTTGTGAATAAACTGTTTCCTAATCACTGTCCCTAGTGCCTGTAACATCTCTCCCTGCACTAAGGAGGGAGAATGCCGGAGACCGGTCCAGAGGAGACTTTTTTATAGGGCTGTGACATCACAGGCTGGCTAACTGCTGATTGGCTGTCTGTATGACATTGTGGGTGCTCCCTCGTTTCTGGGCTTCTTATTTCCTCTTTCTAACATGTGCAGAAGCAAGTTACATGTGTAATAAAATCATACACAAACAGTAGTTCCCACTCAGTAGCAGTGCTTACCTTAAGACATAGCTGAGAGGATGTACTCTCTGTAAGATTGTACATATGGAAGGCTCAACAAAGCTGTTAGATGTCTTGGTGTAACTGGACATAAGGCTAATGGACAAATGTTAATGTATATCACAATAATTGGGAAAAAAAAGAACTAACCCGCAGCATAGTCGTCACATACTCTGAAAACACAGCCCAGTAAAGTTTATCCCCGTGAAATGTGCGTCTTATGTAGAAGGCTCCAGACATGCGAAGAAATGGTCCAACAAATTTCATACGATTGAGGTCTACATGATAAAACAAAAAAGTTAATATCTGATTAAATAGAAGAAACTTTAGACAGAGGAAGATTCTCAAGTATTTTTTTTTCTATTAATCCCTTAGTGACCACCATTACGTGTTTTTACGGCGGCCACTAAAGGCCACACTTTTTTACGGGGACCCATAGAGCGGGGAGCGGAGGCCCAGCTCTTGCAGGAGTGCCTATCCGGGCTGTTTAACACTTTACATGCTGTGGGGAATGGCGCCCGCCGCATGTAAAGCGGTGACAGAGGGAGAGGACTCTCTCTGTCTCTCATCGACACCCCGCAAATGCGATCTCGGGGTGTCGATGTGTGTGAAGCCTACATGGCTTCCGATGTAGGCCCCGGTCCTGGCTGTAGTGATTTTCTGCAGGCTGAGCCTCTGTGCCTCTCAATGTTAAAATAGCATTGTTATTAAAATGCAATGCATTATAGGGATAATGCATTCCATTTTCAATCACTCAAAATACTGTTTGTTATAGTCCCCCTGTGGGACTATTAAGTGGTAAAAAATAAATAATTCATAAAAAAAATCCCATAAAAGTTTTTTTTTCAGTGCAAATATGCTTTTTAATGAAAAATAATTGCAAAAAATAAATAAAAATCTTTTGTACTGTCTAATAGTACCACTTATTACATACAATTCAGTGGGAAGAGGGGAAAACATGCCAAATGGGGTGGATTTTTGTTTTACAAAAAAATTGGCCACAGCACTCTATTCATAGAATGGCGAGGGTGGGTGCACGTCCGGGTTGTGTTCTAAAGCTCCACCTCCAGAACTTGTAAGTGTCACAAATATTTAGAAAGCACTCCTTTGTTGGTGATAATTAAATCATTTTATTTCATGTTATTTCAGCCGGAATAGGTGGTTTGTCAGTTGCAACGTTTCAGGCGTAATAATCGCCCTTCATCAGGCTGACAAGACATAATGTACAGAAAGAAAAAATTCATATGGTGATCATAGAAATCAAAAATACATGATGATATAAATAGATGCACAAATACATGATTATACAGCTAAAAATATAACATGAAAAAGAGAGAGGGGGCTCTCTGGACGTTTTATATGGTAATGTTAAAATCACATATGCCATACATATTCCAAGGCGCTCCATTCTATACAGTAGCACTGGGTGCAAATGTGCTAGATACAAGAGTGCTGATACTGTACGTGGTGTGCACTGTGGCCAACGGAAAAAACAATTGCCCCAGAGCACAACAGTACATCCAATGAGACATCTATTGTGGCATAGAATTTTTTTTTTCCTGTTATGGCAGCAAGCCATATAGCTACATATAAAGGCTAGATTTGGATGGCGGGGCAGTCGGGGCGCACCTGCGGCAGAAGGGCTGCCACCGGTTAGTCCCAAGCGTCACACCATTCAAATAGGACTGAGACAACATGAAACAGTGCATAGTAGAGATAAGAGGGGAAAGAACTCCTAGGAGTGCATAATAAACCTTCTAAGGATGGAATATCACGAGGCAGAGGAGGCTTCTGGGATACGAGGACGAGTACAGGATAACAAGTTACACTGCAAAATATTCAGGCATTAAGGCATCGGTAAATGACTCACCACTCTGAGGACCACACTAGGTATACAGCCGGCGCTTGTTTGCATGTGGGGTGCGCCATCTTTAAGTATTCCCTGGTGTACTGTGGTAGGTGGGTGGGAGTCATGTGGTGCAGGTGGTGGGCGGGCCCAGTCGCCGGAGCAAGGCCTGGAATTCAGAGCGCATTCCGACATGTGTAAGTATGCCAGTGCGTCACTTCCGGTTATCAGACTAGTACCCGGAAGTGCCGTGCGTGTCACGGTGGTTGTAGTGTCATGTGACCTAGTCACATGATCGCACTATCCCTGATGGAGCTACAGGGAACGGGAGTGATACTACAGCCGTGCGCTAATTTGGGGGCGGTATTGGGACACATTGACTGGGTAATGTCCCTACACAATAGCCTGCGCTAGTAAGGGGGGCGGTACTGGGACATAAAGCAATGTCCACAAAGAAATGCCTGCGTACGTTAGGGGGTGGTACTGGGGCACAAGGGCAGAGCAGTGTCCCTTTAAATTGCAACAGAACAAGAGGCATCCGGTATATATATCTCTATTCAGATATGCAGTATAAGATCATAAGCGGCCAGTTAAGGTGTGACATGTTGGGCAGAGTCCCAGAATGATGCCTGCGCGTCAGATCATTAGCCGTCTGAATCAGAGGTATATATATATCCATTGGAGTACAAGGCATCAGAACATCTAAGTCATAAATACATATGTAAACATATAATATTGAAATACAAGGCATCGGATTGTCTGCGTCAAAGATACATGTGTATCCATTAAATACAATTCATGGCATAATGGGTGACAGGAAGAAGAGACTGTCAAAGGTATACCCACTTGATTGTTTATCCCGGCTACTTAGTTCCAAGTTGCATCGGAAGAGGATGAACGTGGAGCTAAGTAGACTGGGTTGGGTTGGACGAGGTAATCACCCAAGCGTCCATACGAGAACATAATGCCAGAAGCTAGCACAGTGTTCTGAAGACGGGTAAGAACAGTACCACGAGATAGTGGGACACGGTTGAACCACAAGATGGTCTCTTGGGACCGTAAAGTGTGCTTTGCGGAAGTCACCATCCGCTACTGAACAGTTCTGGTCCTGTAAGAGAAGCACATGAAACAGATATAAAATACATTATGGAGGACTTGATATACAATTGGCCTAAAAATAATCCTTGTTTAGCCCGACCGGTTGTAGGGTACATAACCGACGGATCCAGGACATCTCTCTCTCCTGAAGCACCGCCTGGCGGTCCCCCCCTCGTCTATGAGGAGGAATCCAGTCAATTACCTAGGAAACGTAATTGGCTCATGGCGTGTTTATGTTCCAGAAAGTGTTCGACCAGAGGGGCATCAGTTTTTTTGGTACGGATGTTCGATTTATGTTGGCAGATCCATTCTTTGATTTTTTGGATGGTCTGACCAACATAGCCGAGGCCGCATGGGCATTTGATAAGGTATACCATGAAGTTTGTCTGGCACGAGAAGTGGCCTTGGATCTTAAACGTCTTCCCTGATGTGGGGTGAGTGAAGGTGGGACCTTTGGTGACGGTGCTGCATTGGGCACATGAAAGGCACAAGTAAGTGCCATTGATAGGGGAACCTGTGATGGTGGTCTGGATTCCAGAGCCCTTGTTACTCCCAATGTCAGATTTAAAGGGGCTATCCGAGTTATTTTTTTATTATTTCTATGTTCCTACCTAAGAAAATATAACAGCTTTCCAATTCACTCACTTTATCTCCAGTGGCTGGTTTCTCAGATTTCACTGAGGGTCACATGACCTGTGATGTCAGCTTCTCTCCCTGTGCCGATAATGTTTGTTTACAAGCTTGTAAACGAGACGTCACTGTGCTGGCCACGCCCCCCCTCACTGCCGTCTACTCTTTGCTAGGATACTTAACCCCTTCAGCTGCACAGCTCTGCAGCAGGGACAATTCTGGGCACTGGAGCTGATCTACTAGAGAGAGCATTGCACAACAAGGTAGGGGGAAGATCCTGTGTGTATTAGCAGTGTCATTATACAGATGGGACATGTAGTCCTACACATACAACATGCTGCAGAGTCTCCCAGCAGGCAGACATGTCACCCAGGGCAGCTCTTGTATTCACTCCCTTAGCAGAGCAGGGGGAGGGGCAGAGATTGTTTTTATTGCATGTAAACAAAGAGCCAGAAGAGAACCAGGGAAATTAGGAAAAATATATATATTTTTTTTTGCATAAAACTTGCTTAGCTCAGTTATATCAGATTTTCTGTGCTATATTATTTTTTTTCATAACTTGGACAACCCCTTTAACTAGTAAATCTCTGATGCGTTTCGCTCTTTTGTAGGACATAAGTGGCACTTCTCTAAAGACATTGGGGAAATTACTGGCAAGGATGTGCCAGTGTTTATTGATGATTTTTTTGATCTCCCTGCTTTGGTGTGAAAATGTTGTAACGCATGGGATACGTGTCATGGTCTTACCTTCGTTTGACATGTGCTGGCGGCCATCTTGGTTTCTGGGTTTCTTGTAGCCTCCCACCCTGCGGCTTCTCCTTCCCACTGGGAGGAGCTGGATGCCTAGCTCATATATATAGAAGGTCTGTGGCTTCAGTTCCTTGCTTGGTCCTCCTGTGTTCACATGCTTCTAAGACTGCTGCTGCTTCTGGTTCCTGATCCTGGCCTCGTCTGACTACCCCGTTGGTTCCTGATCCTGGCTTCGTCTGACTACCCCGTTGGTTCCTGATCCTGGCTTCGTCTGACTACCCCGTTGGTTCCTGATCCTGGCTTCGTCTGACCACCCTCCTGGTTCCTGACCTCTGTCTACGCAAGACCCTGCTTCGGTTTAGCCATCCGTTTGGACTTTTGCTACGGCTTGATTTCCAATAAAGCCTTCTTATTTCCACTCATCTCTGTTGTACGTCTGGTTCATGGTTCCATGACATTAGGACCAAGCCATGAATTCTGACGGTACAGGGCCATCCTCGCTACCTACGCTGGTTGCCAGACTTGATCAGCAGGATCACCTGTTGGGTCGGTTCGCTGTGGCGTTGCAAACCCTGCTTGAACGCACGGCTCATTTCGCTTCCGTTGCCGATGGGTCGGTTGTCGCTCCTGGGCCCGCTCCTACTGCCGCCCCGGTTGTTGCGCCAGAGTCTACCCCGACACCTGTTGCTGCGCCTGCGGTGTCTCGGGGTATGACCGGTTCTGCCCCCTTTCCACAGCGCTTTGGGGGAGAGCCAACTCAGTGCCGAGGTTTCCTTAACCAGGTGGGCATTTATTTCGAGTTGCTGCCACATGCCTTTCCTACTGAGAGATCAAAGGTGGGCTTCTTGATCTCGCTGCTCTCGGACAAGGCCTTGGCCTGGGCCAGCCCTTTATGGGAGAACAACAATCCGGTGGTTGCCGAGTTTTCCGGTTTTGTTGCTTCTCTTCGGAAGGTATTCGATGTGCCGGCTCGTGCTGCCTCTGCTGCGAAGCTCCTTATGTCCATCAGACAGGGTTCACGATCCGTAGCTGAATACGCCATTGAGTTTCGTACCCTGGCAGCAGAGGTGGGCTGGAATAATGAGGCTCTGGTCGCTGCTTTCTCTCATGGTCTCTCGGATGCCTTGAAGGATGAGGTTGCAGCTAAGGACCTACCAGTGGAGCTCGAGTCTCTTATTTCTTTCCTGATTTTGATTGACACCAGACTCAGGGAGAGACCTTCCTTTAAGGAGAGCCTGCGGAGGTCTCCTAACAGATTGGCGCCTACGTTTGCTGTCCCACCCGTGCCTCCCTCTCCTCCCACGCCTCCTGGGGATGACTTGTCTGGGGGTGAACCCATGCAGCGGGGGTTTGCTCGCCTGTCCGAGGGGGAGAGGGCACTCCGGAGACGCGAGGGCCGATGCATGTACTGTGGTCTCGGTGGGCATTTTCGGTTGGCATGTTCGAACCGTCCGGGAGAACGCTCGCACCTGAGGTCCTGTCGGGGGCAGATCTTGGGTGGAGTCTCCTCGTCCCCGGTTTCCCGTGTTGACAAACCACTGATCACGGTTGTCCTCTCCTGGGTCGGGGGCTCGGTGACGACCCAGGCGTTGGTGGACTCTGGTGCTGGTGGTTTGTTCATTGATAGAGTGTTCGTTGCCGCCAATTCCATTCCTCTGCAGCCTCGAGGTTCCCCACTGGCTCTTGAGGCGATAGACGGCAGACCCCTTCTGCCGCCACACGTGACTCATGAGACCCTTCCAGTGGGGATAGCCATTGGTGCTGTTCACAGAGAGTCGGTCTGTCTCCAGGTTATTTCGTCTCCACACTACTCGGAGGTCTTGGGGTACCCCTGGCTCCAGAAGCATAATCCGACTTTCGATTGGAGATCGGTCGAGATCCTCTTGATGGTCACCGCAGTGTGGGGTTAGTTGCATCCATGGGCCTGTCAAGTTGCTGTGTACTTCCTCGGACTCTCTGTTGCCTCCTGAATACGAAGAGTACCGGGATGTATTCGATAAGGTGCGCGCGGTTGCCCTACCTCCGCACCGCCCATACGATTGTGCCATAGAGTTACAATCCGGTGCCGTTCCTCCTCGTGGCAAAGTCTATCCACTGTCGGTAGCGGAGAATGAGGCCATGGAGGAGTACGTGAGGGAGGCGCTTTCACGCGGACACATTCGCAAATCCTCGTCCCCGGCAGGGGCTGGATTTTTCTTTGTGAAAAAGAAGGGCGGTGAGTTGAGGCCTTGCATCGATTACAGGGGTCTCAATCGCATCACGATCAAGAACGCTTACCCGATACCCTTGATTTCCGAGCTGTTCGATCGCCTCAAAGGGGCCACGGTCTTTACCAAACTCGACCTGAGGGCGGCATATAACCTGGTAAGGATCAAGGCGGGCGATGAGTGGAAGACCGCGTTTAACACCAGGACCGGTCATTATGAATCCTTGGTTATGCCCTTTGGGTTGTGCAATGCGCCCGCAGTCTTCCAGGAATTCATCAACGATGTTTTCCGTGACCTGTTGCAGCAGTGTGTGGTGGTCTATTTGGATGACATCTTGGTATATTCTGAATCCATGGAGGCCCACATTATGGATGTCAGACGAGTGTTGCAACGGTTACGAGAGAACAGGCTGTTCGGTAAGCTTGAGAAATGCGAATTTCACCGATCCCAGGTAACATCATTTCCGCTGAGGGGTTCTCCATGGATCCTGAGAAGGTTTCGGCTGTCTTACAGTGGCCCCAGCCCAGTGGTCTCCATGCCCTGCAGCGCTTTTTGGGCTTCGCCAATTATTATCGGAAGTTCATCAGGGACTTTTCCATGCTAGCCAAGCCTCTCACGGATCTGACCAGGAAGGGCAGTAATTTCCAGGTCTGGCCGCTCGAGGCCATCCGAGCTTTTGAGGCTCTAAAGTCCGCCTTTGTGTCGGCTCCGATTCTGTCGCATCCCAACCCTGGGTTGCCCTTTGTCCTCGAGGTGGACGCGTCTGAGACGGGAGTAGGCGCCCTTCTGTCTCAGCGTAGAACACCAGAGGGTCCTCTGCTTCCCTGTGGGTTTTACTCCCGGAAACTGTCTTCCGCGGAGTGCAACTATCAGATTGGTGACAGGGAGTTATTGGCCATCGTGCAGGCCCTTAAAGAATGGAGGCACTTGCTCGAGGGCTCGGTGGTTCCGGTTCTCATCCTGACGGACCACAAGAATCTGACCTACCTTTCTGAGGCCAAGAGATTGACACCACGTCAGGCCAGATGGGCTCTGTTCTTGTCACGTTTTAATTACGTGGTCTCCTACCTACCCGGTTCCAAGAACATCAGAGCGGATGCCTTATCACGGCAGTACTCCGAGCTGTCCGGGGAGGAGTCGATTCCGACTTCGGTCATACCTCCGAATCAGATCCTGGCCGCCATTCGCACCAGCCTGACCTCTCCCCTGGGTGAGCAGATTTTGGCGGCTCAATCTGGTGCTCCCTCTGGGAGACCCAACGGCAGGTGTTTTGTGCCTGAGGAGTTGCGCACTCGGTTGTTGCGAACCTACCATAACTCCAAGGCCGCGGGGCATCCTGGAAAGAACCAGCTGTCCTGGGCTGTTTCACGTCTGTTCCGGTGGCCTTCTCTACGTTCCGACATCGCCGCATATGTAGCGGCATGCTCCGTTTGTGCCCAGAGTAAGTCCCCTCGGCACCTTCCGTTGGGCCTTTTGCAACCCATAGCCACCGGGGAGCGCCCATGGTCACACCTGGGGACCTCCCTGCATCCCGAGGCCATACGGTCATTCTCATGATTGTGGACCGGTTTTCCAAAATGTGCCACTGTGTTCCTCTCAAGAAGTTACCCTCTGCACAAGAGTTGGCCACGATTTTCGCCAGGGAGGTCTTCCGGTTGCACGGTTTGCCCAAGGAGATTGTGTCGGATCGGGGGAGTCAGTTTGTGTCCAGGTTCTGGCGCGCCTTTTGCTCCCAGTTGGGGATTCATCTCTCTTTCTCCTCGGCCTACCACCCTCAGTCCAATGGGGCCGCAGAACGATCTAATCAGGCCTTGGAGCAATTCCTTCGTTGCTATGTCTCCGATCACCAAGACAATTGGGTTGACCTCCTGCCTTGGGCTGAGTTTGCCAGGAACACGGCGGTGAACTCTTCCTCTGGGACGTCTCCCTTCATGGCCAATTATGGGTTCCAACCTGCCGTGTTACCGGAGGTATTCTCTCCCCAGGATACTCCGGCTGTGGAGGATCACCTTTCCGTCCTACGTGCTTCTTGGGTACAGATCCAGAGGTCCCTTGAGGTCTCTGCGCAGCGCCAGAGA
This sequence comes from Bufo gargarizans, assembly GCF_014858855.1. Taxonomy (NCBI): domain Eukaryota; kingdom Metazoa; phylum Chordata; class Amphibia; order Anura; family Bufonidae; genus Bufo; species Bufo gargarizans. The sequence goes on along the minus strand of NC_058083.1, from coordinate 375,797,202 downwards.
CTCCAGGCTGATCGCAGACGAGCGCCCGCTCCTTCCTACCAGGTCGGAGACCGTGTATGGTTGTCCACCCGCAACCTCAACCTTCGAGTGCCCACTCCCAAGCTGGCGCCTCGCTTTGTTGGTCCCTTCCGAGTGCTTTGCAGGGTAAACCCGGTAGCCTATGCCCTTGCGCTTCCTCCTGGCATGCGGATCTCCAACGTGTTTCATGTCTCCCTGTTGAAGCCGTTGGTGTGTAATCGTTTCACTTCCTCGGTTCCTCGGCCCCGTCCGGTCCAAGTGGGCAATCATGAGGAATATGAGGTGAGCAATATCCTGGACTCACGCCTGGTCCGCGGTCGGTTGCAGTTTTTGGTCCATTGGCGTGGTTATGGTCCAGAGGAGCGTTCCTGGGTTCCCTCCGCAGATGTCCATGCTCCTGCTTTGCTCCGAGCCTTCCACGCACGCTTCCCTCAGAAACCGTTCCTTACTCCGCGGAGGAGGGGCCCTTGAGGGGGAGGTACTGTCATGGTCTTACCTTCGTTTGACATGTGCTGGCGGCCATCTTGGTTTCTGGGTTTCTTGTAGCCTCCCACCCTGCGGCTTCTCCTTCCCACTGGGAGGAGCTGGATGCCTAGCTCATATATATAGAAGGTCTGTGGCTTCAGTTCCTTGCTTGGTCCTCCTGTGTTCACATGCTTCTAAGACTGCTGCTGCTTCTGGTTCCTGATCCTGGCCTCGTCTGACTACCCCGTTGGTTCCTGATCCTGGCTTCGTCTGACTACCCCGTTGGTTCCTGATCCTGGCTTCGTCTGACTACCCCGTTGGTTCCTGATCCTGGCTTCGTCTGACCACCCTCCTGGTTCCTGACCTCTGTCTACGCAAGACCCTGCTTCGGTTTAGCCATCCGTTTGGACTTTTGCTACGGCTTGATTTCCAATAAAGCCTTCTTATTTCCACTCATCTCTGTTGTACGTCTGGTTCATGGTTCCATGACAATACGTTTCTGGCTGGAAAATTCTGAACGCGCCTTAGGTGTCAGGAGATTATTTATTGGGATCTCAGCTATTTTTCGGGTATGTGAGTCTAGGATGTGGGATGGGAAGCCCCTTGCCATAAACTTAGATGACATCTCGTAGAGTCTGTGATCCAATATGGATGGGTCGGATACAAACCGTTTAACTCTCATCAGCTGGGATCGGGGTAGGGATCGAATAAGACCTGGGGGATGGAAGCTATTGTACCTCAGTAAGCTGTTTCTATCGGTGGGTTTAGTGTACAAGTCAGTGGTGATGGCTTTGTCCCTTACCTTCAGGCAGACATCCAGAAAAGACACGGGACATCTTTTTATCCTGTGTGTATGGAATGTAGAGGTTTGTATGGACAATCCCCAGGCCTAAGTTGAGAGATGATATTTTGTCTGTAGAAAGTTTTTTTTTGGATAACTTGATGGTCAGATCTTCCGAGTTACAGGGGTCTGTGTTTAGTTCCTGTACGTGGACCTGGTTCGAATCGGGTCCCAGGACTGGGAACGGAAATTTTGTCTTCATCTTCCTGTGTTTCTTCCCCGCCCTCCTTGTCGGCCTCTGCCTCTGTTTCGGCCAGTAGAGATGTCCCGTTTCTTTCGTGCCATCAGACTGCAGGCATACCTGGATATCGAAAAACCAATTTGGATGAACGAACAACCACTACCCACCTCACCGTTCCAAACACAAACCAGAGGATGCAAGCCTCCAAGTACATATATGCCTCCGAAGAAATACGAGATGATCGAAAAATACATATCCGAAGTCCAAGACGAGATGAACAAAACTTGAAAAGGAATCAACCACGAAAAAGGTGAGATTCAACCTATCTAGGGGCCAAAAATGTGCATTAAAAGAACTTGCCCAGGATAGGAACATAATTATCAAACCAGCCGATAAAGGCTCGGGGATAGTTATTATGGACCGTTTAAAATACAAAAACAAGATCCTAGGACAATTGAGAGAACATGGTACCTATCAACCATTGGACCAGGATCCCACCAGGAGGTTCCTAACTGAACTGTTTGAAATTGTGGGACATGCCAATGGGCTCCTGACGAACAAAATGGTTGAGTACCTGGTTCCCCAATATCCTCGGATTCCAGTTATCTACACACTCCCCAAGGTCCACAAAGACAAGGAGAATCCCCCCGGGAGACCGATTGTCTCGGGGTGTGATTCCGTATTTCAGGCGGCAGCCAAATTACTGGATAACCTACTACGACCTTATGCCCTGAGTGGCAGGTCGTATATCCGGGACACTACAGATTTTTTTAAACAAAATCCACATGGTCCAACTTGGGGACAATAATCCATACTTGGTAACCATGGACGTAACGAGCCTATATACCAACATACCCACAGACGCAGGCATTGAATGCGTCAGGACCGCCCTATCCAGAGAGGCAGAATTTTCTCCAGCGGAACAGGAATTCATACTGTCCCTACTAACTTTAGTCCTCAAGCGTAATTATTTTCTTTTTGAGGACCAATTTTACTTACAGATGTCCAGGACAGTGATGGGGTGTAACGTAGCTCCTACTTTCGCCGTCATCTATATGAATTCCTTTGAGGAGAAGGTCGTATACCCCCATGCAATGTTTCAGGATCACGAACATTGCTGGGTTAGATATATTGACGATATCTTCTGTATTTGGCAGGGTACACAGGAAGATCTGCAAACTTTCCATCGGGACATCAACACCAGCGTTTCCAGCATCTCTCTCTCTGAGCTCTAGCCAGTCCGAGATCTCTTTTCTGGATGTCTGCCTGAAGGTAAGGGACAAAGCAATCACCACTGACTTGTACACTAAACCCACCGATAGAAACAGCTTTCTGAGGTACAATAGCTTCCATCCCCCAGGTCTTATTCAATCCCTACCCCGATCCCAGCTGATGAGAGTTAAACGGATTGTATCCGACCCATCCATATTGGATCACAGACTCCACGAGATGTTGTCTAAGTTTATGGCAAGGGGCTTCCCATCCCACATCCTAGACTCACATACCCGAAAAATAGCTGAGATCCCAAGAAATAATCTCCTGACACCTAAGGCGTGTTCAGAATCTTCCAGCCAGAAACGTATCCCATGCGTTACAACATTTTCACACCAAAGCAGGGAGATCAAAAAAATCATCAATAAACACTGGCACATCCTTGCCAGTAATTTCCCCAATGTCTTTAGAGAAGTGCCACTTATGTCCTACAAAAGAGCGAAAAACTTCAGAGATTTACTAGTTATATCTAACATTGGGAGTAACAAGGGCTCCGGAATCCAGACCACCATCAGCAGGTTCCCCTATCAATGGCACTTACCCGTGCCTTTCATGTGCCCAATGCAGCAGCGTCACCAAAGGTCCCACCTTCACTCACCCCACATCAGGGAAGACGTTTAAGATCCAAGGCCACTTCTCGTGCATGTGGCCTCGGCTATGTTGGTCAGACCATTCAAAAAAATCAAAGAATGGATCTGCCAACATAAATTGAACATCCGTACCAAAAAAACTGATGCCCCTCTGGTCGAACACTTTCTGGAACATAAACACGCCATCAGCCAATTACGTTTCCAGGTAATTGACTGGATTCCTCCTCTTAGACAAGGGGGGGACCGCCAGGCGGTGCTTCAGGAGAGAGAGATGTCCTGGATCCGTCGGTTATGTACCCTACAACCGGTCGGGCTAAACAAGGATTATTTTTAGGCCAATTGTATATCAAGTCCTCCATAATGTATTTTATATCTGTTTCATGTGCTTCTCTTAGGCTACTTTCACACTAGCGTTCGGGTTTCCGTTCGTGAGCTCCGTTTGAAGGAGCTCACGAGCGGACCCGAACGCAGCCGTCCAGCCCTGATGCAGTCTGAATGGAGGCGGATCCGCTCAGACTGCATCAGTCTGGCGGCGTTCAGCCTCCGCTCCGCTCGCCTCCGCACGGACAGGCGGACAGCTGAACGCTGCTTGCAGCGTTCGGGTGTCCGCATGGCCGTTCGGAGGCGTGCGGATCCGTGCGGATCCGTCCAGACTTTCAATGTAAGTCAATGGGGACGGATCCGTTTGAAGATGCCACAATGTGGCTCAATCTTCAAGCGGATCCGTCCCCCATTGACTTTACATTGAAAGTCTGGACGGATCCGTCCCAGGCTATTTTCACACTTAGCTGTTCTATGCTAAAAATAATGCAGACGGATCCGTACTGAACGGAGCCTCCGTCTGCATTATTATGGGCGGATCCGTTCAGAACGGATCCGCCCGAACGCTAGTGTGAAAGTAGCCTTACAGGACCAGAACTGTTCAGTAGCGGATGGTGACTTCAGCAAAGCACACTTTACGGTCCCAAGAAACCTCTGCTGAGCATCCAAAGGGTGCAGTCAAGACCACCAGGTCCTCGACCTACCATCTCGTGGTTCAACCGTGTCCCACTATCTCGTGGTACTGTTCTTACCCGTCTTCAGAACACTGTGCTAGCTTCTGGCTTTATGTTCTCGTATGGACGCTTGGGTGATTACCTCGTCCAACCCAACCCAGTCTACTTAGCTCCACGGTCATTCTCTTCCGATGCAACTTGTAACTAAGTAGCCGGGATAAACAATCAAGTGGGTATACCTTTGACAGTCTCTTCTTCCTGTCACCCATTATGCCATGAATTGTATTTAATGGATACACATGTATCTTTGACGCAGACAATCCGATGCCTTGTATTTCAATATTATATGTTTACATATGTATTTATGACTTAGATGTTCTGATGCCTTGTACTCCAATGGATATATATATACCTCTGATTCAGACGGCTAATGATCTGACGCGCAGGCATCATTCTGGGACTCTGCCCAACATGTCACACCTTAACTGGCCGCTTATGATCTTATACTGCATATCTGAATAGAGATATATATACCGGATGCCTCTTGTTCTGTTGCAATTTATAGGGACACTGCTCTGCCCTTGTGCCCCAGTAACACCCCCTAACGTACGCAGGCATTTCTTTGTGGACATTGCCTTATGTCCCAGTACCGCCCCCTTACTAGCGCAGGCTACTGTGTAGGGACATTACCCAGTCAATGTGTCCCAATACCGCCCCCTAATTAGCGCACGGCTGTAGTATCACTCCCGTTCCCTGTAGCTCCATCAGGGATAGTGCGATCATGTGACTAGGTCACATGACACTACAACCACAGTGACACGCACGGCACTTCCGGGTACTAGTCCGAATCACGGAAGTGACGCACCGGCATACTTACACATGTCGGAATGCGCTCTGAATTCCAGGCCTTGCTTCGGCGACTGGGCCCGCCCACCACCTGCACCACATGACTCCCACCCACCTACCACAGTACACCAGGGAATACTTAAAGATGGCGCACCCCACATGCAAACAAGCGCCGGCTGTATACCTAGTGTGGTCCTCAGAGTGGTGAGTCATTTACCGATGCCTTAATGCCTGAATATTTTGCAGTGTAACTTGTTATCCTGTACTTGTCCTCGATATCCCAGAAGCCTCCTCTGCCTCGTGATATTCCATCCTTAGAAGGTTTATTATGCACTCCTAGGAGTTCTTTCCCCTCTTATCTCTACTATGCACTGTTTCATGTTGTCTCAGTCCTATTTGAATGGTGTGACGCTTGGGACTAACCGGTGGCAGCCCCTCTGCCGCAGGTGCGCCCCGACTGCCCCGCCATCCAAATCTAGCCTTTATATGTAGCTATATGGCTTGCTGCCATAACAGGAAAAAAAAAATATTCTATGCCACAATAGATGTCTCAACGGATGTACTGTTGTGCTCTGGGGCAATTGTTTTTTCCGTTGGCCACAGTGCACACCACGTACAGTATCAGCACTCTTGTATCTAGCACATTTGCACCCAGTGCTACTGTATAGAACGGAGCGCCTTGGAATATGTATGGCATATGTGATTTTAACATTACCATATAAAACGTCCAGAGAGCCCCCTCTCTCTTTTTCATGTTATATTTTTAGCTGTATAATCATGTATTTGTGCATCTATTTATATCATCATGTATTTTTGATTTCTATGATCACCATATGAATTTTTTGTGCATCTATTTATATTATCATGTATTTTTGATTTCTATGATCACCATATGAATTTTTTCTTTCTGTACATTATGTCTTGTCAGCCTGATGAAGGGCGATTATTATGCCTGAAACGTTGCAACTGATAAACCACCTATTCCGGCTGAAATCACATGAAATAAAATCATTTAATTATCACCAACAAAGGAGTGCTGTCTAAATATTTGTGATAAATAAATATTTGTGACAATGACCTATCCTTTGGTCATGACATTCATTGGTCATAAGGCCTAGGCACAGCTCATCCCCATAGAAGGCCACCTGCAGGCATCCATAAGAACTACAGGTGTGATATGCTGGTTCTCTTCGATTGCCACATGGGAGAGCTGTTCCTGACATAAAAGCGCACACTTTCTAGTTTTTCTGCATTTAGATTCCGTGGTCACATTTGACAACAACATCTAAAGGGTTAAATGTCCGTGTTTTTCATTATCGCCGGTTGCAGACATTTCAAACCCCTCCATTTGCCATACATGTACAGTGCTGGGACAGAAGGGTTTAATATGAATAATTCATGTTTACATGCTGGTCCGTTGATCTGCATGCCGGGCCTGCGCTCAGTTTAATATAAATAATTAATGCTTATATGCAGTTCCGCTGACCAGTACGCCTGGTTAGATTAATTACATTTTCTTTTACATTATAAATGGCTATGTGCATATACCTAGGAATAGATGGCACCAAGATGAGACAAGGCTGTGATGCTCAGAACAGCTATTACACAACAGCATTCCAATATCAAGTATATTTTTAATACTCTGGTATTCCACCTAACCCCATATATTAATGGTTTTCAAAATCAGAAGAATTGAAGGATTCTCATTTACACGCAGGCAGCAAAAGCGACAAAACCCTAGTATGTGAACATATGCAGATGGAGTTACCTTCCCCTGCTGCAATGACTGGAATGGCCAAGTCATAAATGAACATAATGTACGATATTAACAAGAAGTCAACATAACTCCGATGACTTGGCATTAGCACAACGGGATGCTCTTGAATAGCTTTTCCCAACTGCAAAACACAACATACAAATAAATTAAATTCATCAATAGATTACCCTCAACAAGGGGTTGTTCCAAGATTAACACCTAAATCACCTACGTATTCGCAAGCGGTGTGAGCTCTGGGCCAATATGATCATATGATGTGTCCCCCTTATGAATGGAGTGTCTATGAAGTAGGTTTCAGTTTCAGAATTTAATCAAGCAGCGGCTCCCATGCTCAAAAGTTCATTCATTTATACACGGGGACATTGGACCCTCATTCTAATTGAGACAGCCCCTGTACACATGCACTATCCATATCTATATGAAAGTAAAACTTTCCAGTTTTTCAAATTTCAATGTAAGCCAGCTAATATTGAACCGTTTTGGAATACATTATAATAAAACACATCATGATTACAAGAGATTTAAAATTCTTTAAGCAATCTTTATTATGAATGTTAATTGGTGACATCACTTACCCTCTGAACACCTTCCAGGTTGACAAACACTTTTGAGTAAAGCCTTTTGAAGATTTTACTCAAGCTGAGGGCAAAGAGTCTGATAGCTCCCAGTTTCAAGTTATGGCCCATTTCATCAAGGATCCGAGATGCTTGTTTTTGAATGACACTAAATGGTTCACCAGATTCCACACTAATCTGTTGACCGCAGCATCCAGGATATAAAAAGAGAAAGGAAGTTGACTTTAGGAGTATATATGCAGCAATATTCACACAGTTGTGGCCAGGGGGCATTATTTCCCTACTGTGCTCATTGGTAAATACCAAGCCATGAAAACTGCATATAAAAAAACACAAGCATGTGATCACCACTCCATTCACTTCTATCGGACTGCTGGAAATAGCACCGAGCCAGTACTTGTGCGGCGGGCGGGAGGCAGCAAGGGGCCGCCAACAGCTCGGGTTCTCTTTAAGATGTTAAGAGAGTGCTTAAAAGTTTGTTGTGATGCCAGTTGCGTTTCAGCAACGAGGGACTGGGTCCCCCTAAGTAGATAGCACTGGTGGTACCCAGGTGTAGGAATGCCAAAGTGGTGTAAGGGTTGTCTATAGTGTCCCTTTAGGTGTTATGGCTGTGCACTTGTCACAGTGCTCCTACCTGGATATCCTGGAACCCCAGGCGTGGTGGTCCATTGCCCGCTGCAGAGCAAGGGATAGATGTTGAAGGGGATGAAGAAATGAATTGAGTCCACACTTTGTATTAACGTTAAAAACAGCTTTACTTGAATGAACTTGCATCAGAGGAACAATCTTCCAAACTTTATCTTGGTCACCAGCTTTGGCATAGGTTTTGGCAGGCAAACACATTTGGCTCTGCTACATCTGTCACTCTTCCTTTTGTCCTGCTGTGCTATCAGATTAAATAGAAACTTTTCCTTTTTGCTGTACTTGCCTTTCTGTAGTCCGACTCTCCCTTTATCTTGAGCTGTATTTTTATCTTTCTCTTTGTCACTGTATCTTTATTCCTGCCTTTATTCAGGGAATCTTTACTCTCGACACTGGAGGCATTCAGCTTAGGCCTCAGTGCCCAGCAGAGCAGACAGTGCTCCGCTGGCTGGAACACAGTTTTCCCCTTGCAGGGGGTACTCTCAACTTTGGCCAGCTCATCCAGAAAGGACGAGGGCCTGCTCATTCCCCTCACAGGGGGTAAGCTACTCTGCCCTCACTAACTAGAACTCCTCTTTCTCTAGAGAGGGCTAGAATGGATAGAAAGGTTCCACTCTAGACAAACTATCTCTGCCAATACTGCCGACATCTGCTGGTAAACCAGGCACATTACATGTTAAACATAACATTACAGGGAACAGAATATGCACATTATACAGGACCTGGAATAAATACACATGATGTCACAAGTTTAACCATAGGAGGTAGTAGGGGCCACACAGAGGTGGTAATACCACTCTGGAGTATTACACTTGACAGTCCATAGAGGTGAATGGAGCAGGGCTCATGCCTGCGCACCACCAATTCATTCTCATAGGGGTCTCTGTGACCTCTGTTTCCATTATTGCTAAGAGGGTCATTACGTTTTCTCAGCAGTCTGGCACGCAGCGATTTTACACTTATCCACTATCCTGTGGATAGGGCATAAGTGTTAAGATCATGGGATGCATAGATGTTCTACAGTTTTAAAAGTCAAAAGGAACATAAAATATTGGTCATTAACAAAAGTGTTATGTATACCAATTTTCTAGCATAGAAAAATTGCAAGTATTTGCAGAAATTGCATTTTGAGCAATAAATAAATAAATGAATAAAAAAGTTATGTTTTGCTTCTCTTTGGCTTTTGACACGTTTCTTTAAATGAGGGAGGATCTTAGTAGAGGGGGCAAGCCCATCACAGCCTGTCAAATTTACTAGAATTTATACTAGAAACTGGAGTAAATTATAACTGAAACCGACACCACTTCTAAGGTTAGTTTTAGTTATCAGTTCTGGCAGGCAGTTACAGCAGACGACAGCCTGCCAGAACTCTTTGGATCCGACATTACCACATGTTAACGCAATGCCTGCCGGCCCCATCCATCAACTATAATGGGGTCGGACAAACTGTTCTCTGCTGAAACAGCCTGCCGGAACTCATAACTTTTGTTTGAAAGAAGTCTTAGCTGGGTTTCTGGGGTACAAGCGGGAATGTTTTATCAGAAAATTACCTATTGTTTAAATCACATGTTCATGTTTGTACAGTATATAATCCTGCAATTGTCACACTGGCCACTAGACCTAAAATATGTTTATTTAAAGGGTTTTCCAACATCTTAAAACTGATGATCTATCCTCCGAACAGCTGTTTGAGAAGACACCGATGTTCCTGTGAGCGTTGCGGCTTTCTCCATGCTCATCACGCCCAGCACCATACATTGTATAGCAGTTATGCTTGATATCGTACTCAGCCCCATTCCTTTCCTATGGGGTTGAGCTGCGCCTAGGGCACGTGACTGATGTACATATCGTCGTCACTGGCCTAGGAAAAGCTGAGAGAAGGTCTAAGAGCTACTGAAAGCGCAACTGCCTCCTCAAACTGCTGATCAGCAGGGGTCCCAGGTGTCAGACCCCCACCAATCAGATGCTGATGACCTATTCTGGGCTCTGTTGTTATGTCTGGAAACTTGTTTTTGTCTGGAAAAACGGCTGTGTCATTGCTATTGAGTATCATTGAAGCTCTAATGTAGGTCTACGACAGATAGGAGTGGGAACTTTGCAACTGTTTGTGCTGAGTTTCTCCTCCCCAACCCTCCCACTAGAGGCTTCTAGTTCAGCTAGAAACTGTATATAAGGAGCAGTTAGAGCCTCTACTGTTCTGCAGTTAGGAACCAGTGTTCAGAGGAGGGGGATTCTGCCAGACTATTGAGTGAACAGAAGACGCTGAGATGGGGATACTGTGTTACAGACCCTGGATCCCCAGCCTTTGAGTAGGGTACCAGCGTTCTGGTACAGGGGACAGCTACTGTAGCTCAGGCCCTTCCTCAGCAACAAACCCTTCTTCTGCCAGGGAGGAGACGGGAGAAGCCAGCCCTATGTCTTGCATTTAATGTTTTGCACCTGAATTCCTCCAGTTAAAAAAAGCACACTAGATTACTGCAGACCCTGTCGCTATGGACTTATTTCCCATTGGGGTGCACCACATCTTACCATCCCTTCTGGAGAGCAGCAACATGTGGTGATGCATCTACGGTGTCCGGGGAACCCAGTGTATCATTGGGGCCACCCCAAAACCAGCCACTGTGAATATCCTTCACTTTTCATCTTTCTAAAAATAACTGGCTCTATGAAAACAGTTTCAAGCTGCCCACCTTTTTAATGGCTTGCTGTAGATCGTCAGACTCCATGACAATGGTCTTAAGAGCACTTGGGTGGCATGGAGTAAGATTCTGATAGATAACTGGTGTAAAACTCTTCATAGCACATCGCAGATCGCTTGACACTCGTCGCTCTTCCAATATATCTTCAAACACATCTTTTGTGTTCCCTGACATTTCCTTCTGCTGAAAAAATAAAGATCACCATTAATAAAAGAACTTCAATTATAAGCAAAAATCTTCCGGAGGTATCAGACCTGCTCCCTAGTTCGAACCATCACCAGGGTATTTTCTGGGATGCTGCTCCCCCTATTTTTTGTACACAATATGAAAATGTTTAATAAAAATTATCTGACTTAAAAAATATACACTCATTCGGTCCTCTCTCTATATACATTATATACTCGCCTCCATTCCTCCTGTACCGTATGCACATAATATACCGTACAGCGGTGCACCACCAATGAGGCCAGGTGAAGCAATCACCTTAGGCAGCACCAGGTAGGGCCAAGAGGGGGGGCAGCTGAAGGGCCATGAACTGAAGGGAAGGGGTTAGGGAGCGGTTTCATTTTTCGCCTCAGGCAGCAGGAAGGCTAGGTGAATCCTTTATTATATACCCTCCTCCATTCCTCCTCTACACATTATATACCATTCTACAGTCCTCACTCTATATACAATATACCCTCCCCATTCGTCTCTCTATATACACTATATACAGTCCTCCCTCTGTATACATTGCATACACTCCTCCAGTCTTCCCTCTATATACATTATATACCCTCCTCTCCTGTATCTATATACATTATATAATCTCCTCCATTCCTCCTCTGCCATATACACATTACACATTACATTTCCTTCTCCAGTTCTCCATCTATACACATGATATACCCTCATCCAGTCTTCCCTCTATATTCAGTACAGACCAAAAGTTTGGACACACATTCTCATTCAAAGAGTTTTCTTTATTTTCATGACTATGAAAATTGTAGATTCACACTAAAGGCATCAAAACTATGAATTAACACATGTGGAATTATACACATAACAAAAAAGGGTGAAACAACAGAAAATATGTAATATTCTAGGATCTTCAAAGTAGCCACTTTTTGCTTTGATTACTGCTTTGCACACTCTTGGCATTCTCTTGATGAGCTTCAAGAGGTAGTCACCTGAAATGGTTTTCACTTCACAGGTGTGCCCTGTCAGGTTTAATAAATGGGATTTCTTGCCTTATAAATGGGATTGGGACCTGTCACCATCAGACATCTGAGAAGCTCTGACAGACATCCTTCAGAACCTCCTCCTTGAGGTTCCTTTTGTTTTGCTTTCATTTTCTTATCTCGTTAGCCTCTCTCAGCTGTCATGTAGTTGCACTGATCGCATCCCTTTAAATCCCTTCCCATACTGCATCACTTTGCAGTTTATATTACTTCCTGGAGTGTGTGCATGCTGATGCTACTACTGAGTCTTCTACAGATAAGTTTTGTTCATTCATTTGTGTTTTCCTATTTGCTGGATCCCAGGTGACCCTGACTCCCTCCGTATCAAGTGTAGGGAGCCGGTGGTCGTGTCCCCTCACTATTATAGGGTGTTCAGGTTTTATACAGTCGAGGTAAGAGGATATGCGATCATCTACCATTAAGATTTTCGCATAGGCTGAGCAGTTAGGGAGAGAGCCAGGTCTGTTGCAGGGCTCTCCCTTTTGTTCCTTAGTTTTGGATCTAGTCAGTCGGATCTTCATTTTCTGTCTTCCAGTTTTCTGTACACGTTTCATGACATTATCAACCGCCAAAACAGTCTCAAGCATGGATCTGGTTTCACTTTTGACTGAACACATGCAGGGTCTTTCATTGGAGGTAGCAGATATCCGTAAGACTCTTTCTCAGTTTCAGGTGACCGGTTCAGCTTGCGTTCATGGAGTTTGTTCTGAGCCTAAGATCTCGCTCCCGGATACGTTCTCTGGGGGTAGTGAGAATTTTGTTTGTTTTAGAGAGGCTTGCAAACTCAATTTTCGCCTACTTCCCCATTCCTCTGGTGATGAGGAGCGGAGGGTGGGGATCATCATCTCGCTGCTCAGGGATAACGCTCAGTCCTGGGCCTTTTCGCTGCTGGAGGGGGCACGGCCCCTCCGTTCAGTGGAGGAATTTTTTTTAGCCCTGGGTCAGATATATGATGATCCAGATCGTATTGCTCTGGCTGAGTCTAGACAACGTCTTTTATGCCAGGGTAAACAGTCCGCAGAGATATACTGTTCAGAATTTCGGAGATGGGCAGCTGATACTGGTTGGAATGATGCTGCACTCCGAAGTCAATTTTGCCATGGTCTTTCAGAGGGATTAAAAGATGCATTTGCCTTTCATGAGAGACCTACCTCCTTGGACTCTGCCATGTCTCGGGCCGTTCATATTGACAGGCGTCTTAGAGAGAGAGGAGAGATCACTCCTTCCTGTCATACTCAGTCCAAGGACAGTGCGGCGGTCTCATTCAGTGCACAGGGGTCTCAGTCGCTCTTAATCCCATCTGAGCAGGAGCCCATGCAGCTGGGTTTGATTGCCTCTGACAATAGAAGATTCAGCCCTCATAGGAGGGTTTGTTTCTGTTGTGGGGGTATAAATCATTTGGCAAATGTTTGTCCCTCTAGGAGATTCAGGCAGTTTTTTGAAAGAAAAAAATCCTCTAAAAATGTTTCATCTGTTACTATTGGCAAGGATGATGCGGAAATTGAAGGTTTTCCGTTTGCTTGTAGTTCCCGTTTTGTCCTACCTGCCAGGGTGGCGCTAGAGAGCAAGAACATTTTTTTGTGAGATTTTTGTAGATAGTGGAGCAGCTGTCAATCTCATTGATAATCAATTTGCTATAACTCATGGTTTCCAGGTATGCACTTTGGGAAAGGATATACCTGTTTTTGCTATTGATTCCGTTCCACTTTCTCAGAAATCGTTAAAGGGCATAGTTCACAATATCCGTTTGATTGTGAGTGATACTCATGTTGAGGATGTGTCATGTTTTGTCCTAAGCGGGTTGCCTACTCCTCTAGTGTTGGGGCTACCCTGGCTCACTAAACATAACCCCACCATTGATTGGCAAGCGAGGCAAATAAATGGTTGGAGTGACTTTTGCAGAGAGAATTGACATCTGTTTCTGAGGTTTCTACTAAGACTGTACCATCTTTTCTCTCTGAATTTTCGGATGTCTTCTCTGAGAGTGGTGTTCAGGACTTGAGAGTGGTGTACGATTGCCCTATTAATCTTACCCCAGGCGACAAGCTGCCTAAATCTCATTTATACAATCTCTCCCAACCTGAAAGGGTCGCTATGCGTGCTTATATCTCTGAGAGTCTGAGAAAGGGACACATACGACCCTCGAAGTCACCTGTTGCCTCTGTTTTTTCTTTGTTAAGAATAAAGATGGTTCTTTAAGACCATTTCTGGATTTCAGGGAGCTGAACAGTATCACAATTCGTGACCCTTATCTGCTTCCTCTGATCCCGGACCTGTTTAATCAGATTGTTGGGGCTAAAGTTTTTTCCAAGTTGGATCTAAGAGGGGCATACAACCTGGTCAGGGTCAGAGAGGGAGACGAATGGAAGACGGCCTTCAATACCCCTGAGGGCCATTTTGAGAATTTGGTTATGCCTTATGGTTTGATGAATGCTCCAGCCGTCTTTCAGCATTTTGTGAACAGCATTTTTTATCATTTAATGGGGAAATTTATACTAGTGTATCTAGATGACATTTTTTTCTCCTGATTTCAAAACTTATAAGGAACACTTACGTCAGGTCTTGCTCATCCTGCGGGAGAATAAATTGTACGCTAAACTGGAAAAATGTATGTTTGCTGTTCCAGAAATTCAATTTCTGGGGTTTCTTCTCTCCGCTTCTGGTTTTCGCATGGACCCCGAGAAGGTCCGCTCTGTACTTGAGTGGGAGCTTCATGAGAATCAGAAGGCGCTGATGCGTTTTTTGGGTTTTGCCAATTATTACAGGAAGTTTATTTTGAATTATTGCTCTGTTGTTAAACCACTCACTGATATGACTAGAAAGGGGGTAGATTTTTCCTCCTGGTCGGTAGAGGCGCGTAAGGCCTTTTCTAATATCAAGGAGAGTTTTGCTTCCGCTCCCATCTTGGTAGAACCTGATATTTCTCTACCCTTCATAGTTGAGGTTGATGCTTCTGAGGTGGGTGTGGGTGCGGTCTTGTCTCAGGGTCCCTCTCCTGCCAAATGGCGACCGTGTGCCTTTTTCTCGAAGAAACTCTCCTCCGCAGAGAGAAATTACAATGTGGGGGATAGGGAGTTGTTGGCCATCAAGTTGGCTTTTGAGGAATGGCGCCATTGGCTAGAGGGAGCCAGACACCCTATTACCGTGTTTACTGACCATAAGAATCTGGCCTACTGGGAGTCAGCCAAGCATCTGAACCCGAGACAGGCCAGATGGTCTTTGTTCTTTTCAAGGTTTAATTTTGTTGTCACGTTCCGCCCTGGGGTTAAGAATGTGAAGGCAGATGCCCTGTCATGTTGTTTTCCGAGAGGTGGAAATTTTGAAGACCCGGGTACCATTTTGGCTGAAGGTGTGGTGGTCTCTGCTCTTTATCCTGAATTTGAGGCAGAGGTTCAGGTAGACCAGTCAGAGGCTCCTGATCTTTGTCCTCCTGGGAGGTTGTTTGTGCCTCTCGCTTTAAGACACAAGATTTTTAAGGAACACCACGATACTGTCCTTGCTGGGCACCCGGGGGCAAGAGCCACAGTGGATCTCATCGCTCTGAGATTCTGGTGGCGGGCGCTTCGTAAGTCGGTTGAGGGTTTTGTGGCAGCCTGTGAGACCTGCGCTCGTGCCAAAGTCCCTCATTCACGGCCATCAGGTCCTCTCCTTCCGTTACCCATTCCTTCCCGTCCTTGGACACATCTGTCATGGACTTCATTACGGACCTGCCTCGTTCCTCGGGGAAGACTGTGATTCTGGTGGTGGTGGACCGTTTTAGCAAAATGGTGCATTTCATTCCTTTTCCTGGCTTGCCCAATGCTAAGACGCTGGCGCAGGCATTTATTGATCACATTGTCAAATTGCATGGTATTCCTTCAGACATAGTCTCTGATAGGGGCGCAAGTTTGTTTCCAGATTCTGGAAGGCTTTCTGTTCTCACTTGGGGGTTCGGTTGTCATTCTCTTCTGCTTTCCACCCGCAGTCGAATGGTCAGACAGAGCGCGTCAATCAGAATCTGGAGACATATCTGCGCTGTTTTGTGGCGGAGAATCAGGAGGATTGGTGTTCTTTTTTGTCCCTTTGCTGAGTTTGCTTTAAATAACCGTCGTCAGGAGTCCTCTGATAAGTCACCTTTTTTGGTGCATATGGGTTTCATCCGCAGTTTGGGACATTCTCTGGAGAGGGGTCTTCTGGTTTACCTGATGAGGACAGATTCTCCTCGTCTTTGTCATCTATTTGGCAAAAGATTCAGGATAATCTAAAGAGCATGAGTGAGAGATATAAGCGTGTGGCGGATAAGAGAGACGCGTGCCTGGTCCGGACATGAATGTTGGTGATCTGGTGTGGTTGTCTATTTAATATCAAATTGAAGGTTCCCTCCTGGAAGTTGGGTCCTAAGTTTATTGGGCCTTACAAAATCTTGTCCGTCATCAATCCTGTGTCCTACCGTCTTGATCTTCCTCAGACTTGGAAGATCCATAATGTTTTTCATAAGTCCTTATTAAAACCTTATGTCCAACCCATTGTACCCTAGTCTTTGCCTCCTCCTCCGATTGTGGTTGATGGTAATCTTGAATTTCAGGTCTCTAGGATTGTGGATTCTCGTGTTGTCCGCGGTTCTCTCCGGTACCTCGTTCATTGGGAGGGTTATGGTCCTGAGGAGAGGATGTGGGTACCAGTGACGGACATTAAGGCCACTCGTCTCATCAGGGCTTTCCATAGGTCCGATCCTGAGAAGGTGGGCTCCGAGTGTCCGGAGTCCACTCGTAGAAGGAGGGGTACTGTCACCACCAGACATCTGAGAAGCTCTGACAGACGTCCTTCAGAACCTCCTCCTTGAGGTTCCTTTTGTTTTGCTTGTTGTTTGCAGGTCTGTTGCAGGGCTCTCCCTTTTGTTCCTTAGTTTTGGATCCAGTCAGTAGGATCTTCATTTTGTGTCTTCCAGTTTTCTGTACACCTTCCGTGACAGGACCATCAGTTGCGTTGTGGAGAAGTCAGGTGGATACAAAGCTGATAGTCCTACTGAATAGACTGTTAGCTGCTTTTTTCTTGCCATAATACAAATTCTAAGTAAAGAAAAACGAGTGGCCATCATTACTTTAAGAAATGAAGGTCAGTCAGTCCGAAAAATTGGGAAAACTTTGAAAGTGTCCTCAAGTGAAGTCACAAAAACTATCAAGCGCTACAAAGAAACTGGCTCACATGCGGACCGCCCTAGGAAAGGAAGGCCAAGAGTCACCTCTGCTGCGGAGGATAACTTCATCCGAGTCACCAGCCTCAGAAATCGCAGGTTAACAGCAGCTCAGATTAAAGCCCAGGTCACTGCCACACGGAGTTCTAGCAGCAGACACATCTCTAGAACAACTGTTAAGAGGAGACTGTGTGAATCAGGCCTTCATGGTAGAATATCTGCTAGGAAACCACTGCTAAGGACAGGCAACAAGCAGAAGAGACTTGTTTGGGCTAAAGAACCCAAGGAATGGACATTAGACCAGTGGAAATCTGTGCTTTGGTCTGATGAGTCCAAATTTGAGATCTTTGGTTCCAACCACTGTGTCTTTGTGCGACGCAGAAAAGGTGAACGGATGGATCTACATGCCTGGTTCCCACCGTGAAGCATGGAGGAGGACATGTGATGGTGTGGGGGTGCTTTGCTGGTGACACTGTTGAAATTGAAGGCATACTGAACCAGCATGGCTACCACAGCATCTTGCAGCGGCATGCTATTCCATCCGGTTTGCGTTTAGTTGGACCATCGTTTATTTTTCAACAGAACAATGACCCCAGACACACCTCCAGGCTGTGTAAGGGCTATTTGACCATGAAGGAGAGTGATGGGTGCTGTGCCAGATGACCTGGCCTCCACAGTCACCGGACCTGAACCCAATTGAGATGGTTTGGGGTGAGCTGGACCGCAGAGTGAAGGCAAAAGGGCCAACAAGTGCTAAGCATCTCTGGGAACTCCTTCAAGACTGTTGGAAGACCATTTCAGGTGACTACCTCTTGAAGCTCATCAAGAGAATGCCAAGAGTGTACAAAACAGTAATCAAAGCAAAAGGTGGCTACTTTGAAGAACCTAGAATATGACATATTTTCTGTTGTTTCACACTTTTTTGTTATGTATATAATTCCACATGTGTTAATTCATAGTTTTGATGCCTTCAGTGTGAATCTACAATTTTCATAGTCATGAAAATAAAGAAAACTCTTTGAATGAGAAGGTGTGTCCACTTTTGGTCTGTACTGATATATATATATATATATATATATATATATATATATATATATATATATATAAAATATATATATATATACCCACTGCACTGTTGCAGTTATTTCTGTTGAAAGTGTATAGGGCAGTATTTCAGTAACACAAGAGAAATAGATACCCACTGCACTGTTGCAGTTATTTCTGGTGAAAGCGTATAGTGGTCTTATTTCAGTAAAACAAGAAAAAATGTATACCTACTGCACTGTTGCAGTAATTACTGGTGAAAGCATATAAGGGCGTATTTCAGTAATACAAAAAAAATATATAACCACTGCACTGTTGCAGTTATTTCTGTTGAAAGCATATAGGGCTCATGTACACAAACGTTTTTTGTGTTTCATATAGGGGGCCGTATTTTGATTCCGTATACGGTCTGTCAAGTACTAATGAAGCACTTTCATTTTGGAAGCGCTTTATTAGTGCAAGAGGACCGAGCGCAGGAGTTGAGGAGTGGCGACATCCGGAGCAGGAAAGGTGAATGTTTTTTTATTTTATTTCATATGAGGCTGATGGACGCTGCGGAGGGCATATATGAGACTACTGGGGGCATATATGTGGCTACTGGGGGCCTACATGAGGCTACTGGGGGGCATATATGGGGCTACTGGGGGCTGAAGAGAGACTGCTGGGGTCATATATGAGGCTACTGGGGGCATATATAAGGTTACTGGGCGCTGAAGAGAGGCTACTGGGGTCTGATATGAGGCTTAGGGCTCTAATCTGAGGTCTGATTGGGGGTCATTTACATTGAGGTCTAAGCTGAGGTCTGATTGGGGGTCTGATCTGAGGTCTTATTGTGGTCTCATTGGTGGATTGAACTGAGGTGTCATTAAAAAAAAAAAATTCTTATTGTCCCCCTCTAAAACTTATGGGGAGAAAAATACGGTATTTACTCAGGTCACTTCTGCAGTAATTTCATACACACAGTTGACATTTGGTGTTATTTGCGTTCAAACCATTTATTGCCAGTTCAGTACAATAAGAGAAAAATCTACGCAGTTCACTTTTTGGTGTTATTTGCGCTAAAATCATTTATTGCCATATGTAAGAAGCAAAAGCGAAAAATATACGCAGTTAACTTTTCCTTTTATTTACGCTAAAATCATTTATTGGCCTTTTTCAGTCGAATAGGATAAATATACTGTACACGCAGGTCAATTTTGTTTTTAATTCCGCTACAATCATTTAGTGGCCTATTTCAGTCCAAAAAAATAAATATATAGGCAGTTCATGTTTATTTGTGCTAAAAGTGGTTAGCGAGCTATTTCTGTCCAAAAAGAGAAATATATTATGGGCTATTGGGGTTGGGTCAGATAGGGAAGTGCCAGGACATGCACAGAGGAATGGCAGAGGCATAAATGTTTCTGGCGCAGGCAGAGGTTGCAGCAGGAGTCGCAGCGAGAGGCCTGAGCTCCCTGTGTCATCTACTGGTTGTGTCTTGACCAGCAACCCAGCGGTTATTGATTGGTTAACTCGGTCATCCAATTAATCCCAAGTGACATTGGACACCCCCATCTAACAGTTGGTGAGTTTGTCAGACACAAACCTTAGTTAGCTTGTCCTGAGCCCTCGCCTGTCCTCAAACTGCCTCTGTAATTTGCTGTTCCCTCAGAGTGGCATGGGGGGGGGGGGGGGTGTTGCCAGCAATCAGGCTCCTGACCCAGAGAGCATTGAGGAGGACACCAGTGACTTGCAGACACTACTCGATGATGATGAAGACAATTGCACTTGGGAGCCAGTTGAAGGAGAGGCTTCATCATCATTGGGAGAAGAGGGTGACAGCTTGTTCATGAGGCAGCGGCTGAGCCAGCAACGTGGTAGCATGGCTGGGAGTCAGCAGGGTGGCAGCAGTGGAAGGTCGTCAGCCACCCGCTTCGCAGCAGCCTAGCTGCCCGGAAAGGAGTGGTGCATGGGTTCACGCAAGCATCAGCACTAGCAGTTAGTCAGTGTGGAGAGATAAAAATCAGCTACTTAGTGGTGTGGCAGTTTTTTGTCAAGACTCCGGAGGAGGTGAACATGGCCATATGTTGAATCTGTGGGCAGAAGGTGAGGCATGGCCAGGGTGCCAATGTTGGCACCACTGCCCTGTGACAACATATGCAGCAACATCATAAAGTGGCCTGGGACAATCGTGGCTCTGATGTGGTGGTCCACATCATGACATGCACCCCATTGCAGGCAGTCGAGGCTCCACTGGCTCAGCAGAATGACGCTGTCTGTCTGTCCCATAGTCTGCTGGTCCTGAAGCTCCTCCTCCTTCTACTCCTCGTCAGTCATTCCGCCAGCAATCAATCACTGAAACAATTGCCAAGAGATAGCAGTATGTATGCATGCATCCAACGGCACAGAAGCTGAACGTTCTCCTGGCCAAGTTGCTGATGCTGCAGTCCCTCCCTTTTCAAGTGGTGGACTCTGCACATTTCATAGAACTGATGTATTGTGCCAAGCCAAGTTGGAGAGTCCCAAGCCATCATTTCTTTTCACAAAAGGCAGTACCAGCCCTGCACAAATATGTAGAACAGAAAGTGGGCCAGTCGTTGAGCCTGTCTATGTCTGCCAAAGTGCACGGTAGCGCAGACAGGTGGAGCTGTAACTACGGTCAGGGACAACACATGTCCCTTATGACCCACTGGGTGAATGTGGTTCCTGCACAGCCACACCAGCAACTTGGCCAGGTGAAGCCGCTTCCGTCTCCGCGTTATCACACCATTTGTCCTGCGACAATGTCCGCCTCTGCCTCCTCATCCTCCACCATGTCCTCAGACTCCACTGCAGGGACAAGTCACAGTGCCCCTCCAGCATTCCACATGTGCAGGGCATGGCGGTGTCATGCGGTTCTGCGCCTGGGCAAACGTAGTCACACAGGGGAGGAACTGCTCCGTTTCCTTCAGAAAGAAATCGACTGCTGGCTTTCCTAGCGACAACTGAAAATCAGGACCATGGTGACTGACAACGGGAAGATCCAGTTGTCGGTGCTGCATCAAGGAAGGCTGAGCCATGCTCCCTGCATGGCACATGTGTTCAATCTAGTTGTCAAGTGGTTCCTGAAGTCTTCCACCCATCTGCAAGACATCCTAAAAATGGCCAGGAAACTTTGCATGCACTTCAGCCACTCATACACCGCAGACCACATCCTCCTTGAGCTGCAACGGCAGAACGGCATCCCCCAACATAGGCTGATATGCGACGCTTCCACCCATTGGAGTTCCACCCTCCATATGTTGGACCGACTATATGAACAGAGAAAGGCCTTCAACGATTTATGATCCAAGTGGATAGGAGTACTCCCCTTTGTAACGTCGATGTCAGCCAGTGGCAGCTCATGCATGACCCCTGCCGTTTGCTCAGGCCCCTTGAGGAGGCCATGTTGTTTTCATTTAAAAGGACTACGGGACAAACGCTGTCATTCCACTGCTTTATGTCCTGGAACAGATGCTGGTGAATATGGCTTGTCAAGGGACTGGAGAAGTGGCACCTAGATCTCACGGCCACGTGAGCCCTGTGGGGGCTGAACTGGAAGAGGAGGAGGAGGAGGGGGACATTGGAGCACAGGCAATATGTAGTCAATTGAGTGGTTTTTCTACTGCAGTGACAGGAGAGGAGGAGCAGTCGGAGGAGCAAGAGGGTGATGAGGAAGATGAGACAGAGGACCCAGACACACTGTGGAAGTATGCAGTAGAGATGGATGCAGGGAATCCCTCAGAGTCACTTGCAAAAATGGCCCACTGCATGCTCACTTGTTTGCGTAGTGACAGAATTGTCACCATTTGGCAGAGTGACGACTTCTGGCTCTCAACCATGTTGGACCCTCGCTACCGTTCCAAAATGGGGGCTTTTTTAGACCCACTGAGAGGAAGGATAAACTGAAGTACTACAGAGGCATCATATGTCGTCAGTTGGCCTCTGCCTATCTGCCCCATCGTCCATCCTCTCGCTGGTCTGACCGGCACATTCCACTGCCATGGCTGCTGGGGAGGGGAGGGGTGGCAGGAACATTAGTAGCTCTATCAGCAGCAGCCTGATTCTGGAGTCCACAATGAGCAGCTTTCTTCACCCACATAGTGAAGAAACTACTCAATAGCAGCAGCAGGATGGCCTGGAGCAGGACTTGAACCAGCAGGTGGTGGCATACTTGGACCCTAGAAAAGCTGTCCTGCTCGGCCAGTAGTGTGGCATCATAGCGGGTGTTTAGTGCAGCGGGGGCCATAATTAGCCCAAGAAGAACTCACCTGTCCAGTGTCCTCTCTAAATGTGGAGAGACTTACTTTTGTCAAGATAAATCAGGCGTGGATCGACAAGGATTTCCACCCACTGATGCCTGATGCAGCAGATTAGATCATCTATCACACCATGTTACCATGCCACTCTGTGTCCTCCTGATGCTTCCATCTCCACACTATGTCACCATGCCACTCTGTGGTATCATGCTGCTGCTGTTTCTGCAATCTCCACACTATGTCACCTTGACACTCTGTGGTATCATGCTGCTGCTGTCATCTCAACACTATGTTACTATGCCACTATGTGGCCTCCTCTTGCTGCCATCTCCACACTATGTCACCTTGCCACTCATTATTATCATCATGCTGCTGCTTAAAAGTAGTGTTGATCACGAATATTCGAATTGCTAATTTTTATCGCGAATATCGGCACTTCAAGAATTTGCGAATATCTAGAATATAGCGATATATATTCGTAATATAAAGATTTTTTATTTATTCAGTACACATGATCCCTCCCTGCTTCTAGATTATGGGCCAATGAGAAGGCTGCAAAATCTTTGACTTTAGGAGTAGTGTTTGCGAACGAGGGCTGCATTAATCTGCAGGTTACCGTCGTACAGCTCTACAGATAACTTTCCATCTGCATCTTTCTCAACAATCTGTGCCCTCAATATTTTATCCAGACTCTGTGGCCTTCTCATGCTGCCGCTACCTACAGACTCTTTCATTGTGTCACTCTGTGGCCTTTTCATACTGCTGCGAATTACACACTATGTCATTGTGCCACTCTGTGGCCTCCTCATGCTGCCGCCACCTCCAGAATCTCTGTCATTGAGCCACTCTGTAGCCTCCTGATGCTGTCACCAACTCCAGACTCTGTCATTGTGCCACTCTGTGGCCTTCTCATGCTGCCACCGCCTCCAGACTCTGTCA
This sequence comes from Bufo gargarizans, assembly GCF_014858855.1. NCBI lineage: Eukaryota > Metazoa > Chordata > Amphibia > Anura > Bufonidae > Bufo > Bufo gargarizans. The sequence continues at coordinate 375,773,672 of NC_058083.1, read as the reverse complement.
TTTTGCCACTCTGTAGCCTTCTTCACGCTAACATGGACCTGTAAGACTGAGTTAATACTTGAGTTATTTGGTCAGTTTTAGTCCTGTGACTGCCCAAATAAGTGAAGTATGCAGTGATTCTTTTTTTTTATTTATCAAATCTTTATTTTTCAATTTACGGCAATAATAGTACAGATGAAAAACGATAAGTAAGAACAATAACTGCTCCATGAAAAACAATTCTGGTCACATGATTCATTTCACAAGTTACATGTAAGGATACGTTACAATAGGCAAGTATACAAAACATAAGAATAGGCACCTACACTTTAGAATTAAATCTGTCCTTGGTACATGGCATGGTACTATATTATTAAAATTGTACTCTCCACTTATTACACATAAGAATCCCCAATCCCTAAACAATTTTTGAGTTTTGTTAGCCCAATCCATCCCGAAAACCTCCAGGATGCTGAGCCAGATTCCAACAAAACTGAGGCACATATGAGAATCTTCCCTCTACTCTCCATTAGAGACAGATTAATACCACTCCTTTCATTTTCCCCAAGGCAAAAGAAACTTATCATGGGTCAACGACTCCCAGCTAGGTCAATTCCTCCAATTGACATAGCTCCCGGACCTTGCACTTCCACTCTTGCAAGCTAGGTGTTTCTTTAGCCAACCAATACTTTGGTATCAACAATTTAGCTGCTGAAATCAGATGTGCCGGTAAGGAGTGTGCTGCTAATTTATAATTGCTATCCGGTAAATTTAAAATAGCTACCATTGGTGTGATAGGAACTCCAATCTTGCAAATACTTTGCACCCTACTGGACACCTTCTCCCAGAAGCTCCTTATTAATGGGCAGGAACACCATATATGGAACATAGTCCCTCTAGCCTCGCCGCATCTCCAGCAATCTGCGGAAAAGGAGGGAGAGATGCTATGTAACCTATCTTGTGATAATCTTAAATGAATTCTCCTGTATTCTTATGCACCGCGAGTAACCATGAGAATGGGCAAGTATTCTCTCTGATGTGTTTTCATCAATAGTAAGATCGATCTATTTGGCCCATTGTTCCACAAATAGCGGTTTGGCATCCAGACTAGATTCCAAAATTTTATTATACAATCGGGAGATTGCGCCTTTACTGCACACTGACTGACTCCAAATTGCGTCATACCAGGTTGGGGTGTAATTGCCAGATGTGTTGTCTAGATACTGCTTACATATTTTGTTAAATTGTGAGAGATGTGACACGGTCCATGGCACCCTACCAAATGAGTCCTTTAAAGATGACAAAATGGGAATCTGACGGTTTACCAGCAGGTCACCCACTGCCACATCCCCCAAGGCCTCCCATAATACCATGTCATCCCTGAATCCGACATTAAATAAGTAAGGCAATAATCTAATGGGGGTCAGAGGGGATACAAAGCTGGTGGGGTGTAGGAATGTGGATAATTTGAACCAAGAGTCAACAACACCCTTTAATGCAATGGGTGTATTTTCTTTATATGGAAGTTTTCCGCCAATATTCCATAACAAAGCCAGCCCTTTGGGCCCTAACTGTCTCCTCGCTATCTGACAGTCCAGCTTATCATTCTTAAGGTTTATTATTTCCGAATGGAGCCTCATTTGAATCGCCCTGTAATATCCATTTACATCTGGCAATCCAAAACCACCTTTGTGTCTTGGTAGCACCAATCTTCGGTATGCAATTCTGGGTTTGGCTCGATTCCATACAAAAGAGGAAAATGTTTTCCTAATCTGCCCCAAGAACTGACGGGGCAATGCTACTGGCAATGTCTGCATTAGATACAACAGTTTGGATAAAGCATAGGTTTTGATTACATTTTTCCTCTCCGACCATGTTAAGAAGTTTATCTTTAGATCTTTCAGTTGTTGTTTAATATCGTCAAGCAGTTTAGGATAGTTCTGGGAGAAAAGATGGTCTGGATCCTTTGTTATCTGGACACCAAAGGTAGGCAATATTATCTGTCTTCCATTGGAAGGGGTAGTTTGCCTTGAGATGAGCTATGGTCGATTGCGGGGTATTAACACCTAGGGCTACACATTTGGCTAAATTTATTTTAAAATTAGACAATGGCCCAAAGCACTCTAGTTGACTGAGAAGCGCAGGGAAGGCTACCCTAGGGTTGGAAAGTAGTAATAGCATATCATCAGCGAATGCTGCTACTGTATGTGTTTGAGAACCAATACTGAGTCCCTGAATGGCTTTATCCTGTCTAACAGTTTGCAGAAAAGTTTCCAGACATAAAATAAACAGAGTGGGAGATAACGGACAGCCTTGCCGAGTCCATTTCTAATATCAAAGGGGCTGGTGAGATTGCCATTAATGCTAATTTTCGCAGTAGGAGAGGAGTACAGGGATAGCACAGCAGCTACAAATTGAGGAGGAAAACCAAACTTGCGAAGAGTGGCTGCCATGAACTGCCAGTCCACTCTATCAAACGCTTTTTCAGCGTCAGTACTTAAAAAGGCAATACTTTTTCCGTGGTACAAAGCATATTGTTGAGCCAGTATAACCCGGAATGTGCTATCCCTGCACTCCCTACCCCCTACAAAGCCAGATTGTTCCTGGGAGATCAAGCCTTTAAGATGGGAGGAGGTTCTGTGAGCCAAAACCTTTGCCCATAGCTTGACGTCAGCGTTGAGTAAAGAAATTGGTCGGTAGCTGGAAGGTAGATTTGGGTCCTTGCCAGGCTTCGGAAGTATCGTGATGTGAGCCTCTAAAGACTACTTGGGAAGTGGGGTGCCGCTCAATAAGGAATTAAATAGAGAAACAATGTGTGGGCCCAGTATTGGAAGAAATTTCTTATAATAAGCTATAGTCAGACCATCGGGTCCCGGGCTTTTCCCATTGGGGATTGACTTCAGTACCTTTCGAACTTCCTCTAGGGATATTGGGGCGACCAAGCTCTCCTTCCCTACAGCTGATAGTACCGGCAGCTTTAGTTCCTGCAAGTAGGAGGATATCTTTTCTTGTCTAATCCGTATCGCCTCACTGGTTTCGTCTTTTCGCAAGTTATATAAATCGTGATAATAAGCAGTAAATACCCTGGAAATCTCTGAGGTATCTGTGGTAATCTGACCTTCAGGAGTCATTATTTGCTTAATAAAGGTTTGCTCTACTCGCTTTTTGATCATAGCAGATAAGACTTTGCTGCCTCTATTCCCATGAATATAATGCTTATGCTTCACTCTCAGAAACGCTTTAGCAGCCTTAATATTAAGCAAAGACTTAAGTTCCTGCCTAAGTATCACTAACTGCTCATGGTCGTTAAGTGCTAGGGATTTTTTGTGTGCTCTTTCAAGCAGGGTAATATAGGTCATTAATTCCTGCAGCTGTTTCGTTCTTTCCCTCTTAACGTGTGAGCCCAAGGCTATAAATTCTCCCCGAATGACCGCTTTATGCTCCTCCCACGTAATGGCAGGTGTAGTAGCAGTATTTACATTAACATCGAAGTACTCCTACAATTTCTGAGAAATCGCGTCTACCTGCGATTGAGTGTCCAGTAACGTATGATTTAATCTCCATGACCACTCCTTCTCTCTCAGACTAGAAAACTGTATAGCGCAGTGAACCATTGTGTGATCGGACACAGTTATGCAAGCTATAGTAGCAGACTGCACTAGAGTGAGACAATTCTCCTGAATCATGAGGTAGTCCAATCTCTGATAAGATCTGTGAGGATTTGAATAAAAAGTGTAATCTCTCTTATCTCCATGTACCGACTGCCATACATCTACAACATAGACATCCCTAAGACGTGTCTGCAGTGCCTTCAGTGCCCTGAACGAGATAGCCGTCCTCCCAGATGAAGAATCCAGTAGAGGATTGAGAGTTAAATTGAAATCACCTCCAATTAACAACCAGCCAAAGGCAAATGCAGCTATCTTGTCCAGGGTTTCAAGCAGCCAGTGGACCGTTTTTACATTTGGAGCGTATAAATTACACAAAGTGATTTTTGTATGACCTATTTCACAGTTCACCATGAGATACCTGCCTTCTGGGTCTACCAGTTGTGAGTGAAATGTGAACAGGACACTCTTCTTTAATCCAATACTGACCCCTTTAGCCGCAGATGTAACTGAACAGGAATGGTACCAGTAATGAAAAGCTGAATTACCTAGATTTGGTACATGGCGAACTGCGAAATGTCTCTTGCAGCATAATGATATCTATAGCCTCTTTTTTAATAGACCTAAAAATGCGGCTCCTCTTGACAGGGCCATTACAGCCATGTACATTGTAGGAGGCAACATTAAGTATTAATGGCGCCATTCATGTGCCATAATATGATACAGCATCCTTGCAAATAAAAGTGTGACCAAAAGGTCGAGCATAAACGTATAACAATAAAACTTATTGCAAACTATGCATAAATGGGGTATTACTAGAATCCCCCATGAAATTCTTCTTACGGGGGGGGGGGGGTCGATTTCCATCAGTATTCCCTGATCGGCCTAGATTTCTACTACAGCCCAGTGAACATACAACCCTGCTAATTAACTACCCATCACTACGCATTATAAATTATTGGTTATTAATCCCTCCAGACTATGCAGATACTGCTTAAAATAAAACAAAAAACAACAATGGGAACCTCACTGTTTGAGTGAACAGTGAATTAGGTAAGCCCGGAAGGGGTTAATAACGATCATAAAGATACCCTGTAGGTTAAACGACTACTAGAGCAACATGACCGTAAGCATCCGAGTTTCGGTCAAAGTCTCAGGTCTATCCCTCTGCTTGCCGCTCTCTTGCTACGTCTGTTTCTCGGCTGCCTCGGTTTCAGCCATGGTGAGACTTGCGGCAAAGGTGGTAAGTCCTCCTCTCCAGGATGGAACTTCAACTGGTGCAAGATCCAGCATTTCCCAAACAGGTGGTAAGTCGGCAGGCGATCTGACTGTGAACCTACGGTTCCCCGCTGTTATCAGGATGCCAAAAGGGAATAACCACCTGTGTGGTATCTTAGAAGACCGAAGGAGATCTGTCAGCGGTTTAAGCAATCTTCTTTTTTGAAGTGTAGAGGCCGCTATATCTTGATATATTTGCACACTTCTCCCCAGTAGGTGAATCTCTTTTTTCTCCCTTACTTTCTGTAGAACTTCTTCTGTGTCCCTATAGCTCAGTATGCCACAGATAATGTCCCTGGGATTTTCAGAGGAGCTAGGCTTAGGCTGTAATGCTCTGTGCACTCTCTCCACAATAATACCTTTAGCCCGTTCTGGGCCTAGTAGCGAGGTGAAAAGTAGACTCATAATATTCATCAGGTCTTCCTTCTCCTCTGCTTCTGGAAGCCCTCTGATTCGTATATTTCACCGTCGGCTTCTATTCTCTTGATCCTCCATCTGTAGGAGCAGGCTTTTCATGGCCCTGGTGTGAGCCCCCAACGAGTCTTTGACCGCTGTGTTAAAAGTCAGCATGGCGTCTTGTACATTTTCTAGGGATTCAACTCTATCCCCAATATGGCTGACGTCTGCTTTGATAGTGGCTAGGTCCGCTGTAATCGGGGCCAGCGCTCTGTGAAGTGCCTTCTCTAAGAAGTCACGGGTAAGTGCAGCCGGCTCATCCCTGACTTGCGATCCGCTCACCTCCTCTGAATCAGCTTGCAGTGCGTGATGACTCTGATCTCCATGAGCTCCTTCCTCCCCATGCCGCTTCGGCGCCATCTTACTTGCACGCGCGGGTGTCTGGGGAGCCGACATCTGGAAGTATTTCTCCATGTCAGAATGCTGTGGAGGGTCTCTCTTCTGACCAGCTGAGACTCTAGGAGGTTCTTTGGGCTAGATTTTCATCCCTGCTCTCGGGTAGTGCTGTTAGAAAGGCTGTAGTGTAATCTAGTAGCGGAAGCTCCGCTCTCAAGCAGCCGCCATCAAGCTCGGTCAGGCCACGCCCCCCAGTATGCAGTGATTCTAATAGCCTGTCATCTGCATGTCATCCTCACTGACAGTATTAGTTCACTAAACCAGCACTCTCTATGCGTGTTACTGCAAGGCACAGTGTTCTACATCCATATAAAGGCTATCTGCAGCCCAGAAATAGCCTTTTTTTTTTTTACATGATTCGCCGCAAATAGATTCGGTTCTAAGCAAACTTTTGAGGAAAATTCGACGAAGCAGCCGAATCGAATTTTTGAGAAATTCGCTCATCCCTAAACCTCTCCTTTCACTTTCATGGCTTTCTTTATAGAGATTGACGTAAAGCACTAATAGGGTTGCCACCCAGCCAGTATCTCACTGGCAATGTCAGTATTTTAGTGGTCCTGTCGGTGCGGGTAATTTTTTTTCTTCAAGGACTGTTACTAATATGACTAATGAGCACTTACATTGCTGAGCGCTCATTATTGCAACCTTTACCTCCCTCCCACCCTTGTGTTAATTGAACATTTGCTCGTGCTGCTCACTGGAAGCTGTCACCGCCAGATATCTGAGAAGTTCTGACAGACGTTCTTCAGTACCTCCTGCATGATATTCTTTTGTTTTGGTTTCGCTTTGACATCTCTTCTCCCTCTCCCAGCTGTCATCTATTAGCAGTGATTGCCTCCCTTTATATCCCCTCCCATACTGCTTCACTTTGCGGTTTATACTACTTCCTGGATTGTGCTCACTGCTAGAAGTTTGCTACTGCTGGTTTCTCAAGTAAGTCTATCCCTTTATTTGAGTTTTCCTGTTGGCTTGAATCTAGGTGACCCTGACTCCCTCTGTATTAAGTGTAAGGAGCCGGTAGTCGTGTCCCCTCACTATTATAGGGTTTTCAGGTGTCACTCAGTCTAGGTATGTGGACATGCAACTTTCTATCACAGAGATCTTTGCATGGGCTCAGCAGTCAGGGAGAGCTAGAGGGCTTTAATAGGGCTCACCCTTTTGTTCCTTAGTTTGGAATCAAGTCAGTCGGCTCTTTATTTGTTACTTCTTGGGGGTACCTTCTCTGGGGGTAGTGAGAATATTGTTCGTTTTAGAGAGGCTTGCAAACTCAATTTTCGCCTACTTCCCCATTCCTCTGGTGATGAGGAGCAGAGTGTGGGGATCATCATATCACTGCTCAGGGATAACGCTCAGTCTTGGGCCTTTTCGCTACTGGTGGGGGCACGGCCCCTCCGATCAGTGGATTAATTTTTTGTAGCTCTGGGTCAGGTATACGATGATCCGGATCGTATTGCTCTGGCTGAATCTAAACTGCGTATTTTATGCCAGGGTAAACAGTCCGCAGAGATATACTGTTCAGAATTTCGGAGGTGGGCAGCTCATACTGGTTGGAATGATGCTGCACTCCGAAGTCAATTTTGCCATGGTCTTTCAGAGGGATTGAAAGATGCATTTGCCTTTCATGAGAGACCTACCTCCTTGGACTCTGCCATGTCTCGGGCCGTTAGTATTGACAGGCGTCTTAGAGAGAGAGGAGAGATCACTCTTTCCTGTCATACTCAGTCCAAGGACAGTGGGACGGTCTCATTCAGTGTGCAAGGGTCTCAGTCTCTCTCAATCCCCTCTGAGCAGAAACCCATGCAGCTGGGTTTTCTTGCCTCTAACAACAGAGGATTCCGCTCTCAGAGGAGGGTTTGTTTCTGTTGTGGAGGTATAAAGCATTTGGCAAATGTTTGTCCCTCTGGGAGATTCAGGGAGTTTTTGAGAGTAATAAAGAAACAAAAAGAAAAAAGTCCTCTAAAAACTTTCCATCTGTTACAATTGGCAAGGTTGATGCGGAAATGTAAGGTTTTCCATTTGCTTGTAGTTCCCGTTTTTTCCTACCTGCCAGGGTGGCGCTAGAGAGCAAGAACATTGTTTGCGAGATTTTTGTAGATAGTGGAGCAGCTGTCAATCTCATTGATAATCAATTTGCTGTAACACATGGTTTCCAGGTATGCACTTTGGGAAAGGACATACCTGTTTTTGCTATTGATTCCGCTCTACTTTCTCAAAAATCGTTAAAGGGCATAGATCACAATATCCGTTTGACTGTGTGTGATGCTCATGTTGGGGATGTGTCATGTTTTGTCCTAAGAGGGTTACCTACTCCTCTAGTGTTGGGGCTACCCTGGCTCACTAAACATAACCCCACCATTGATTGGCAAGCAAGTCAAATAAATGGTTGGAGTGACTTTTGTAGAGAGAATTGCCTCTCAACGTCTCTTACAGAGGTTTCTCCCAAGACTGTACCATCTTTTCTCTCTGAATTTTCGGATGTGTTTTCTGAGAGTGGTGTTCAGGAGCTGCCCCCCGGGAGTACGATTGCCCTATTAATCTCATCCCAGGCGCCAAGCTGCCTAAATCTCATTTATACAATCTCTCCCAACCTGAAAGGGTCGCTATGCGTACTTATGTCTCTGAGAGCCTGAGAAAGGGACACATACGACCCTCGAAGTCACCTGTTGCCGCTGTTTTTTTCTTTGTTAAGAAAAAATATGTTTTTTTAAAACCATGTTTGGATTTCAGGGAGCTGAAAAGTATCACAATTCGTGACCCTTATCCGCTTCCTCTGATCGCGGACCTGTTTAACCAGATTGTTGGGGCTAAAGTTTTTTCCAAGTTGGATTTAAGAGGGGCATACAACCTGGTCAGGGTCAGAGAAGGGGACGAATGGAAGACGGCCTTCAATACCCCTGAGGGCCATTTTGAGAATTTGGTTATGCCTTTTGGTTTGATGAATGCTCCAGCCGTCTTCCAACATTTTGTGAACAGCATTTTTTATCATTTAATGGGGAAATTTATACTAGTGTATCTAGATGACATTTAGATTTTTTTATCCTGATTTCAAAACTCATAGGGACCACCTACGTCAGGTCTTGCTCATTCTGCGGGAGAATAAATTGTATGCTAAACTGGAAAAATGTGTGTTTGCTGTTCCAGAAATTCAATTTCTGGGTTTTCTCCTCTGCCCTTCTGGTTTTCGCATGGACCCCGAGAAGGTCCGCGCTATGCTTGATTGGGTGCTTCCTGAGAATCAGAAGGCGCTGATGCGCTTTTTGGGTTTTGCCAATTATTACAGAAAGTTCATTTTGAATTATTCCTCTGTTGTTAAGAAACTCACTGATATGACTAGAAAGGGGGTAGATTTTTCCTCCTGGTCGGTAGAGGCGCGTAAGGCCTTTTCTAGTATCAAAGAGAGTTTTGCTTCCGCTTCCATCTTGGTACAACCTGATGTCTCTCTGCCCTTCATTGTTGAGGTGGACGCTTCTGAGGTGGGTGTGGGTGCGGTCTTGTCTCAGGGTCCCTCTCCTGCGAAATGGCGTCCGTGTGCCTTTTTTTTCGAAGAAACTCTTCTCCGCAGAGAGAAATTACGATGTGGTAGATAGGCAGTTGTTGGCCATCAAGTTAGCTTTTGAGGAATGGTGCCATTGGCTAGAGGGACACCCTATTACCATGTTTACCGACCATAAGAATCTGGCCTACTTGGAGTCAGCCAAGCATCTGAACCCGAGACAGACCAGATGGTCTTTGTTCTTTTCAAGGTTTAATTTTGTTGTCACATTCTGCCCTGGGGTTAAGAATGTGAAGGCGGATGCCCTGTCACATTGTTTTACAGGAGGGGGGAACTTTGAAGACCCGGGTCCCATTTTGGCTGAAGGGGTGGTGGTCTCTGCTCTTTATCCTGAATTGGAGGCAGAGGTTCAGGCAGCCCAGGCAGAGGCTCCCGATCTTTGTCCTCCTGGGAGGTTGTTTGTGCCTCTCGCTTTACGACACAAGGTTTTTAAGGAGCACCACAATACTGTCCTTGCTGGGAACCTGGGGGCAAGAGCCATAGTGGATCTCATTGCTCGGAGATTCTGGTGTCCGGCGCTTCGTAAGTCGGTTGAGGGTTTTGTGGCAGCCTGCGAGACCTGCGCTCGTGCCGAAGTCCCTCATTCACGGCCATCAGGTCCTCTCCTCCCGTTACCCATTCCTTCCCGTCCTTGGACACATCTTTCCATGGACTTCATTACGGACCTGCCTCGTTCCTCGGGGAAGACTGTGATTCTGGTGGTGGTGGACCGTTTTAGCAAAATGGCGCATTTCATTCCTTTTCCTGGGTTGCCCAATGCTAAAGCGCTGGCACAGGCCTTTATTGATCACATTGTCAAATTGCATGGTACTCCTTCAGACATAGTCTCTGATAGGGGCAGGCAGTTTGTTTCCAGATTCTGGAAGGCTTTCTGTTCTCGCTTGGTGGTTCGGTTGTCATTCTCTTCTGCTTTCCACCCGCAGTCGAATGGTCAGACAGAGCGCGTCAATCAGAATCTGGAGACATATCTGCGCTGTTTTGTGGCGGAGAATCAGGAGGATTGGTGTTCTTTTTTGTCCCTTGCTGAGTTTGCTTTAAATAACCGTCGTCAGGAGTCCTCTGATAAGTCACCATTTTTTGGTGCATATGGGTTTCATCCGCAGTTTGGGACATTCTCTGGAGAGGGGTCTTCTGGTTTACCTGACGAGGAGAGATTCTCCTCATCTTTGTCATATATTTGGCAAAAGATTCAGGATAATCTAAAGAGCATGAATGAGAGATATAAGCGTGTGGCGGATAAGAGACGTGTGCCTGGTCCGGACCAAGATGTTGGTGATCTGGTGTGGTTGTCTACTAAGAATATCAAATTGAAGGTTCCCTTCTGGAAGTTGGGTCCTAAGTTTATTGGGCCTTACAAAATCTTGTCCGTCATCAATCACGTTGCCTACCGTCTTGATCTTCCTCAGACTTGGAAGATCAATAATGTTTTTCACAAGTCCCTATTAAAACCTTATGTCCAACTCACTGTACCCTCCTCTTTGCCTCTGCCTCCGATTGTGGTTGATGGTAATCTTGAATTTCAGGTCTCTAGGATTGTGGACTCTCGTATTATCCGCGGTTCTCTTCAGTACCTCGTTCATTGGGAGGGTTATGGTCCTGAGGAGAGGATGTGGGTACTAGTGGCGGACATTAAGGCCACTCGTCTTATCAGGGCGTTCCATAGGTCCCATCCTGAGAAGGTGGGCTCTGAGTGTCCGGAGTCCACTCGTAGAGGAAGGGGTACTGTCACCGCCAGATATCTGAGAAGTTCTGACAGACGTTCTTCAGTACCTCCTGCATGATGTTCTTTTGTTTTGGTTTTGCTTTGACATCTCTTCTCCCTCTCCCAGCTGTCATCTATTAGCAGTGATTGCCTCCCTTTATATCCCCTCCCATACTGCTTCACTTTGCGGTTTATACTACTTCCTGGATTGTGCTTACTGCTAGAAGTTTGCTACTGCTGGTTTCCCTTTATTTGTGTTTTCCTGTTGGCTTGATTCTAGGTGACCCTGACTCCCTCCATATTAAGTGTAGGGAGCCGGTGGTCGTGTCCCCTCACTATTATAGGGTTTTCAGGTGTCACTCAGTCTAGGTACGTGGACATGCAACTTTCTATCACAGAGATCTTTGCATGGGCTCAGCAGTCAGGGAGAGCTAGAGGGCTTTAATAGGGCTCACCCTTTTGTTCCTTAGTTTGGAATCAAGTCAGTCGGATCTTTATTTGTTACTTCTTGTTTTCTGCAACACCATCCGTGACAGAAGCTCAGGACAGGACAATGTCATCACGCTGGAGTGCAGGTCCTGTCCTGAACTCCCAGGCATCAGTGAGCATTTACCGCAGCGTGAGCAAATAAAGGAGGGGGGCATTATTCTTACGGGGGCACTAATGGAGTGCATAATACTTCCCGGGGAGCAGTAATAGGGGAATTATTCTTCCTGGTTGCCACTTATGGGGGCATTTTTCTTACTGGGGTGCACTAAAGGGGGCATTATTCTTCCTAGGGGGTACACATGGGGTCATTATTCTTACTGGGGTTACTAATGGGGGCATCATTCTTACTAGAGGGGGGTACTAATGGGGGCATTATTTTTATTAGGGGGAACTAATGGGGCATTATTCTAATTAGGGGGAACTAATGGGGCATTAATTCTGGGCTGCACTAATGGGGGCACTAGTATTAATGAGGGCACTAATGGGGCCATTACTATTAATGGGGGCACTAATGGGGGCATTATTAATTCTGGGGGGGCATTAATATTATTGGGAGTCACAGTATGACAGCGACTTAATACCCTGTATTAAGCCATGCCCCCACAATCACACTCCCTTTGCTTCCGGCTTCACTTGGCCGGTATATTTTGTTAGGAAAGGTGGCAACCCTAAGCACTACAGATGCCTGGTTAACCACTTGCAATAGGTAGACACAGTAATGAAAACAGTTGTACACATACAGTTGTGGCCAAAAGTACTGAGCCAGACACAAATTTGGGTTTTCACAAAGTTTGCTGCTTCAGTATTTATGGTGGCAATTTGCATTAACTCTATATAGTTATGGAGTGATCAGATTTATTGCAATCAATTGCAAAGTCATTCCTAGCCATGAAAATTAACTTAAAGTCTATGTACACTGTAAGAAGGAACAAGGAGCCGTCATTGACGGAAGATACGTGTCACCGAGGTTCCTGGCCTCGGTGAGGTAAGAACCGGATTTTTTTTTCCTGAAGTGTCAGTTTTGTAGTGCAGTCTGACACTTCAGCTGTCAGAATGGCTGTAAAGCCAATCCAGGCCGGTTCTTATTGGGAGCAGCCAAAGAGCAGGGTGGGTGGCTGTTCACCACGGTTCCAGGCCGGGTTTTGTCTGGGATATAAAAACCTAGCCAGCATGTTCAGCTGTGTGGATTATCCTCCACCTGATAGTGGAGTGCTGTCAGTCTGGGTGTTGGAGCTTGAGCGTTTGGGCCTGGACTAGGTCTGCTACATTGTTTGTGGACAAAAGCACATACATTACTGCTTCCTTCAATGATTTATGTGCTGCAGTCTGGTGTGAACAAATACCAGACTCAAGGTGACTGTTTGTTTTTCTTGAAACTGTTATTTTGTCACTTTATCTCTGTGTGAATAAAACACTGCACTATTTAAGTGAAAGACGTTGTCATTGCCTCTGTACTGCGTCCGCAAGCATATCTACCAGAGCAAATCCCACAACACCTTTGGAGGCAATTTTTTTTTTATGATTGCATTTTACTCATTTTGTGCTAAAAATATATTTTTTTCAATTGGTCTTTATTAAAAATATTGAGTTGTTCTGTCACAAAGTGTTAACTGTTTGTCTAGCTTTGTGAACTGTACTTTTTACTTTCGCTTTGTGCCCTGGTCTAATAAACCTTATCTGTAGTTTACTAGGAAGTCATAAACAGTAAGATAAGATCTGCGCTATATAGTGAGTGCTTATAAGGTCAGAGAGCAGAGATAAGGAGCCCGTCAGATTAGCTGACTGCCGGAGCAGAGAGAAAATTCTGATCCTCCTACTAGAACATCTCAGCCCTGTACAGATAAAAGGCCTCCATATTTTTAATATAATGTTAAAAATATAACATTTAATCAGAGAATTCTAGCAGGCTGTTCTCTGCTGGAATAGCCTGCCAAAATTGAGCCTGCAGTTGTGAAACTAACCTTAACCCTGGGTTCACACCTGAGCGTTTTACAGCGCGTTCAAACGCGCTGTAAAACGCCCGACGCTCAAACAAGTACTTGAGCTTCTTTGGGGCGTTTTGACGCGCGTTTGTGGCCATAGGACACTGCAGTCAATGACACAAACGCGCGTCAAACGCGCGTTTACTATTACAAAAAACGCGCATAAAAACGCGCGACAAAAACGCGCGTAAAACGCGCGTTTGAGGAACGCTCAGGTGTGAACCCAGGGTAAAGAGGACAAAGTAGCTGAACACACTACTTTGATAATTATAAAAGTCTGGTTGTTTTAACCCCTTCACAACCTCCACAGTACATGTACAGAGGAAGTCATGTCTTTAATCATGGTGCCCGCTGCCGCAGTGGGCATCATAGCCGCTGGATTTCTACTGTTTAAAACAGCAGAGACCCGTGGCACAGGTATGTGATCAGCCATAAGGCTGATCGCATACATTTCCCCCCTCAGATGCCATAGTCAAATGTGACCATGACATCTAAGCAATCCAGTAAGCGGGAGCCGTGCGCTTCCGTAACAGCGTTCCCCGGATGAGATCAGGGAACCCGTTACCCTATACTAATAGCCCAAAGCTTCAAGCAGGCTGCGGCAGCTATAAGAGGAATAGCAATACAGGTCACAAGGTGGCAGCACTGTATTGTAATATTCAAAATAAAGTGTTTAATGATGGCTATTTAGCCATCAATGAACACAATGGGCAATCTAATGATTGCCAGTTATAGTCACCCATGGTGACATAACTATTTTTTTAAGTGTTTAAAAATATAAAAAAAAGTAATAAAAGTTCAAATCACCCCCTTTCCCCAAAATAGAAATACTTAACCAATAAAAATAATAAATATCATGGGCATCAATGCATGTGAAAATGCACATTCTATTAACATATAACAATATTAATGACATATGCCAAATGGTGTAAAAGAAAGAAAAATGAAAACAGTCAATTTGTGTCACTTAAAGTCCCCAATTTATTTTTTATTTTTTATGAAAAGTGATCAAAAAGTCACAACACGCTTCAAAATGATATCACTGAAGTACAAATCACCCCGCAAAAAATTTGCCCTCACACAGTGCCATAAACATAACTACAAAAAAGTTATAGGGGTCAGAATATAGTGATAAGACTTTTTTTTCAAGGTAAAACATTTTTTTCCGGTATTAAAACTCAAGAAAAACTATACAAGTGTGGTATTGTAACCATACTGACCTGGAGAATGAAGGTAACAGGTCAATTTTACTGAAAAGTGAACGGCATAAAAAAAAAAAAAAAAAATTCCCAATTTCCCTATATGGAATTTCCCACCTCCCACTATGTAGTATACAATCGTAAATGGTGCTATTAGAAAGTGAAACTTGGCCTGCAAAAAATATGCCCTCAAGGCTATGTGAACAGAAAAATAGAAAAGTTAGAACTCTGAGAAGGTCCCTTAAGGGTTAAAATGAGGGGTGGGGGTAATCTTATATGTATATGAATTTATATTTGGTACATTTGGTTAGCCAAGAGAAATCAGTGAGTGCCTTCTCAAAACAGCTGATCAGCAGGGGTTCCACATGTTGGACCCCCACCAATCAGATATCTATCTTAAGGAACAAAAATCTTGGAAAACCCTGTTAAAGGGGTTTTCTCAACACGCAGGTTTATACTTACCTGCTCCCGGCGCGCCGTCCACTTCCTTGTTTCAGCACTCGGCAGGGGGTGGGCTCCATCTTCATTGATGTCTTCTCCCGGCCGGGCCGCTCGCTGTACTGAACGCACACACCGAGTCCGCACATGCGCCCTGGTGACTTCTTCCTGGCCAGTATAGTATACTTGCCAGGAAGAAGTCACCAGGGCGCGGACTCGGCGTGCGCGTTCAGTACAGCACGCGGCCGGCCTGGAGAAGAAAATAAGTAGTCTGCGCACGCGTGGCCACCGCGATTCCTGAAAAGAGCGGTGGCCGTAACCAGGGGAGACGGAATACAACAGTCAGGTAAGTATAGGTTTATGTTTTTCTAAGGGGTGGGGATTTGTTAATGAAATATATTTAGGAAAATGATCACTGTTAAATCATTAACAGATTTAACAGTGATCATTAAGATGATAATACCCCTTTAATGCCTCAGTGCTATAGCATTTCTCTCATGCAGAAGTAGGGACTTGAAGGGATCTGCTGGAAGCCAAAAAGGAGACGCAACAACACATCATTTCTGTTGTTCTTTTCACCTGCAACCTATGTTTTTGTTGTCTTTTTTTGTCCGCCTTAGGCCCCTTTCACACAAGCGAGTCCCACGCATCGGACTGACAGCATGTGTCAGGGAGAGCACCTACCCTGCACTCCAGATCACTGACAGGGTTGCATTGCTTTATAGTGATTTATGATGCTATGTAATCCTTACACTTCTATAATGTGTTGAATAACACTGACAACATTATGTCAGTGTTAGGCTACTTTCACACTAGTGTTTTTGCTGGATCCGGCAAGGTTCAGCAAAAACGATTCCATTACTGATAATACAACCATCTCCATCTGTTATGAACGGATCCGGTTGTATTATCTTTAACATAGCCAAGACAGATCTGTCATGAACTCCATTGAAAGTCGATGGGGGATGGATCTGTTTTGTATTGTGTCAGAGAAAACGGATCCATTGACTTGCAATGTGGGTCGTGACGGATCCATCTTGCTCCGCATCCCAGGACGGAAAGAAAACTGCAGCATGCTGTTGTTGTGTCTCCAGTAGGAGAACGAAACAGAATGCATTTTGGAGCATTCTGTTCTTTTCATTAACATTTTGACAATGAATGGGGACAAAACGGAAGCGTTTTTTTCCCGATATTGAGACGCTATCACAGATCTTAATACCGTATAATATTAACGCTAGTGTGAAAGTAGCCTTAGGCCTCATGCACACAGCCATGGCCGTATTGCGACCCGCAAACAGCAGGTCCGCAACACATGGGCACCGGCCGTGTGCACCCCACATCACGGATGCGGACCCATTCACTTGAATGTGTCTGCAATCCGGAAGTTCGTGCGAAACAGAGGCACAGAACGCATGGTGCTTCCCTGTCGTTCCTGTCCGTGCCTCCGAACCGCAAAAAAGTAGTGCATGCATTACTTTTTTGCAGTGCGGACAGCCGAATGCAGATCCCATTCAAGTGAATGGGTCCATATCCGCATGCAGTCTGCGGTACGCAGCACGGGCCCGGCTGGCACAAGTTCATGGGCATGAGGCCTTATCCAATCCAGAACTGTAAGGGCTCTTTAACATAGGCGGATGCCGTGAGGGCTGCATGAAAGAGTGCCAAACCACGCTCTGGACAGCAGAGACACAGAGCATTAACATGATTGATAATGCTCCGTGCCTCTCTGTGAACTTTTTACTATAAAATCACAGTGAGATAAAGTTATCACCGTGATTTTGTAGTAAAAAGGTCACAGAGAGGCACAGAGCATTATCAAACATTTTAATGCTCCATGTCTCTGCTGTCCTAAACAGGGCTTGGCATTCTTTCAAGCAGCGGATTACCCGCATGGCATCCGCTCATGTGAAAGAGCCCTACCTAGCATCATAAATCAATATAATGCCATTAGAGTTAAGTGGACACCTGGATCGACGGGTTCGGCCGAACTTCACAAACAAGTTTGAGTTCGGGACCCGAACTTGACCCCGAATCCGAACCCCATTAAAGTCAATGGGGACCCGAACTTTAGAGCACTAAAATGGCTGTAAAAAAGTAATCGAAAGGGCGAGAGGGCTGCAAATGGCAGCAAAATGTGGTTAAGGGCATGGCAAGTGCTTTGCAAACAAATGTGGATAGGAAAATGACTTAAAATAACATAAAATATGTAAAAATAAAAAATAATAATCTTGGTCTTGGAGAACGAGGTCCATATGGAGTGGGAGGTGAAGGAGGCGGTGGAGTATGAGGAGGTAGCCTAGAATGCATTTTTTTTTTAAATTAGGGTACACCCCAAAACATTGGGGAATGCCCAATTTGTAGACCCAGAAGTTGAAGGAGGCAGACCCATCAGTCAGTACGTGTAGGCGTGTGCACACATACTGCTTCACCATGTAGCATGTCCCCGTGATGTCCACAATCCAATTGGACGTCTGCTCTATCAACTTTCGATGTTCTTTTCTGTGCCTACCATGTTGATCATGGTTAGCGGCGAATCAGGGTTCCACGCTGGAGAGGGAGTGTGAGAAAGGGAGACCACATCCAAGGGAGGTCAATGGCTGCAATGTGATCGAGCTGAAATGTGGGACAAGTTATTAAAGCAGAAGGATAGAATGAAAGAGCCAATTAAAGACGAATTTTAGAAATTGAAGTCCCTGTCATCTATGCAGAGGAGGGGTTTTTCATCACCAGAAATGGGTTAATGTCAGCCACCAATGGAACAGATGATTTTTAAAAAGTTTGGTCTCTGTCACCTATGCAGAGCAGGGGTTTATTCACGGCAAAAAATTTAAAATGTCACCTAAGAATGTAACAGAAAATTTGTGAAATGTATTCACCTGTCCACTAGGTAGAGGAGGGGTATATCACAGCCAAAAGTTGTTGAATGTCACCTGACAATGTAACAGAAAAATTTGTGAAATGTATTAACCTGTCAAATAGGTAGAGCAGGGGTATATCACAGCCAAAAATTGGTGAATGTCACCCGACAATGTAACAGAAAAATTTGTGAAATTTGTTTACCTGTCTACTAGGTAGAGCAGGGGTATATCACAGCCAAAAATTTATGAATTTCACCCGAAAATCTAACAGTCAAATTAGTAAAATGACATAAAATAAAATACGTACAAATAAAAATAAAAAATCTTGATGTATGAGGTGGAGGTCCATATGGAATAGGAGGTTAAGGAGGCTGTGAACGTAGTGGTGTAGGTGGAAGCGGCGGTGGAGGAGGATGAGGTAGCCAACACTGGTTTTTGGTATTAATTATTATTATTTCTTTTTATTAGGGTACACCCCAAAACAGTGGGAAACATCAAAAATACAACAATGAGCAATTGCGCTGTAGTATAACAATGGCTGGGTAATGCCGGTATACATGTCTGGTTTATTTTAATGAACGCGAGCTTGTCCACATTGGCTGTGGACAGACGGCTGCGCATGTCTGTGATAACGCCCCCTGCCATGCTAAACACACATTCAGATAATACACTGGCTGCAGGACAGGCCAGCACCTCCAAGATGTAAAGGGCAAGCTCAGCCCATGTGCCCAATTTGGAGACCCAGAAGTTGAAGGGGGCAGACCTGTCATTCAGTACGTGTAGGCGTGTGCACACATACTGCTCCACCATGTTGCTGAAATGCTGCCTCCTGCTAAGACATCCATATCACCTGGTGGTGCTGGTTGTTGTGGCGTGCTGACAAAGCTTTTCCACATTTCAGCCATGCTAACCCTGCCTTCTGAGGTGCTGGTGGTGCCCCAGCTACGTTAGTGACCTCTTCCCCCTCCTCTGCCTTGTGATTCCACTGTGGCCCCGTGTCACGAGGGTGTCAAGAGCCACGTCTGACTCCGTTATACCCGGGGTCAGGAAGTCGCAGCGGGTGGCTGCGCGCTCTATGTCTAAAGATCACGGTGTTTCTTAGTGTTTGTTTTCTGTGTTTGCCTTGCTATCCTTTTTGTCTCACTCAGGGATCCGTAGCTTCTCCTCCTCAGCTGTTTCTTGTCTGCCACTCCCAAACTCCTTATATTCTCCTCTCACACTTCTCTTGTTGCCAGTTATAGAGCTTCCTGCCTGGACATCTATGCTGACCCACTGGAGCTGAGAATCTGGTTGTTGTTCCAGAGTGCTACCCTCCGGATCCCTGTTGGGCTTTTGTTGTCTCCTGTTGTTGCCCACCTGGGATTATATGTTTAGTTTGTATTGTCTGTCCTCCCCTTGGTGTTTTCCTTTAGAGCTAGTGGTGCGGACTAGTGTTCCCACCGCCCTGTTCACTATCTAGGGCTCATCCTAGGGAAAGCCAGGGTTTTAGGCACGTGATCGGCGTACGGGTGAGGAACCCGTCTAGGGACGACAGGGCAGCCAGGCGCCAGCCGCAAGGTGAGTCAGGGGTCACCACCTTCCCTCTCACTAGGGCAGGGCCTCCCTCTTTTCCTCCCTCCGTGTCACGTATGTGACAGTTACCCTGATCGTGATATTATAACTGGCCCTTATTTTTTTTTGAGAAAAAAAAAATATATATATATATATTTTTTTTTTTTTTCTCTACTTAGAATCCAATATGGATCCTATTGCTGCTTTGGCAAAACAGCTTCAAGGCCTGTCTTTGGAGGTGGCAGGATTGAAGGCGTCTGTCCTCCAACAGCAGCAGCAAATGCAGCAGACCGTAAGCCCAGCGGTTGCTATGGGTAACCTGGTTGTTACAGAACCCAAGGTTGTTCTTCCTGACAGATTCTCTGGGGGAAGGGACAAATTTGTGTTGTTCCGTGAGGCCTGCAAATTATATTTTAAGCTGCGCCCTTACTCCTCAGGTAATGAAGAACAGCGGGTGGGGATTGTTATTTCCCTGCTTCAGGGGGACCCGCAATCCTGGGCGTTCTCGTTACCCCCTGGTTCCCAGGCTCTCCGGTCAGTGGAGGGATTTTTTGGGGCTTTGGGTCTCATATATGATGACCCTGACCGTGTCGCCCTGGCTGAGTCGAAGTTACGGAGACTCCTACAGGGAGATCGGCCAGCAGAGGAATATTGCTCAGAGTTCCGCAGGTGGGCTACGGATACTCAGTGGAACGACCCGGCTCTCAGGAGTCAGTTCTGCTCTGGGTTATCTGAAAGGGTTAAGGATGCGCTGGCGCTGTATGAGACCCCCTTTCCCTTGATGCTGTTATGTCCCTCTCTATCAGGATAGATAGACGTCTTAGGGAGAGATCGAAAATTCCTGAGCAATCGGTAACCTCTCCCAAGCAGCAGTTAGTCTGTACTGACTTGGATGAGCCTATGCAGCTAGGAGGAACTTCTCGTCAGGTCCGTCCTCCTGAGGTTCGCCGTAGGGGGGGGGCTTGTTTTTTCTGTGGGGGGAAGGGTCATTTCATTAATGTCTGTCCCTCCTTTCCCAAAAACAAAAGACCGTCAGGAAAACTACTAACCCCAGGCTGTGCGGAGGATGTCAGCCGGGGGGTATACGTTTCCTCCAAACGAACATCTCAATTTGTGTTGCCAGCGGTTATTGTTTTTGGTGTTAAGACGGAGTCTATTTCTTTTTTTCTAGACAGTGGTGCAGGGGTAAATTTGATAGATGCCCATTTTGCCCGCACTATGGGTTTGTCTCTCTGTACGCTGCAGAGACCCATTCCCATATTCGCTATTGACTCTGCTCCTCTGTCTCAGAGAAACCTCACTCACGTTGTCCATAACTTACATCTTCGGGTAGGGGAACACCATAAGGAGCGTCTTTCATGTTACGTTCTGGAGGGCCTTCCCTCTCCTGTGGTATTGGGTCTTCCCTGGTTGGTAGCGCACAATCCAGTGGTGGATTGGCAGGCCAGGGAGATATTGGAGTGGAGTGAGCATTGCAGAGAGAATTGCTTAAATAACAATTGCTTAATCGCCTCCATAGCTTCCCTACCTACATTTATTTCGGACTTTGAGGACGTTTTTTCTGAAAAGGGTTGTCAGAAGCTACCACCTCATCGTCCTTATGATTGCCCGGTTAACCTGATTCCCGGTGCAAAATTACCCAAGTCCAGGTTGTATAATCTTTCGGGTCCCGAGAGACAAGCCATGAAAGATTATATATCCGAGAGTCTGGCCAAGGGACACATCAGACCCTCTTCTTCACCCGTGGCTGCAGGGTTTTTCTTTGTTAAAAAGAAAGATGGGGGCCTGCGTCCTTGCCTAGATTTCCGTGAGCTAAACCGGATAACCGTCCGAGACCCATACCCTCTTCCTCTCATTCCTGACCTTTTTAATCAGATTGCGGGTGCTAGGTGGTTCTCCAAACTTGATCTTAGGGGGGCCTACAATCTGATTCGTATCAAGGAAGGGGATGAGTGGAAGACAGCTTTTAACACCCCTGAGGGGCATTACGAAAATTTAGTCATGCCTTTCGGTCTGACCAATGCCCCTGCTGTCTTCCAACATTTCGTTAATGATATTTTTAGTCATCTCATCGGCAGGTTTGTAGTCATATACCTAGATGATATCTTAATTTATTCGGCTGATCTGAAAACACATGAAGTACATGTCAGGCAAGTACTGCAGGTCCTACGGACGAATAAATTATATGCGAAAATTGAAAAATGTGTCTTCGCCGTTCAGGAAATACAATTCCTGGGATATCTATTATCTGCTTCAGGTTTCCGTATGGATCCTGGGAAGGTCCAGGCAATTTTAGATTGGGATCTTCCTGAGAACCTTAAAGCTCTACAACGGTTTTTGGGTTTCGCAAATTTCTACAGAAAGTTTATTAAAAATTATTCAGTGATCGTTAAACCCCTTACTGACATGACTAGGAAGGGGACTGATTTTTCTAAATGGTCTGACGCCGCTAAAATTGCATTTTCCTCTCTAAAAGAGAGATTTACCTCGGCACCTGTCCTAATTCAACCTGATGTCTCCCAGCCTTTTATTGTTGAAGTTGATGCGTCGGAGGTGGGAGTGGGGGCTGTATTGTCTCAGGGTCCGTCTCCTGGCAAATGGCGTCCTTGCGCTTTCTTTTCCAAAAAATTATCTGCAGCAGAAAAGAACTATGATATTGGAAATAGGGAACTGTTGGCGATTAAACTGGCGTTTGAAGAGTGGCGTCACTTCTTAGAGGGAGCAATCCACCCCGTCACGGTAATTACGGATCACAAAAACCTTCTGTACCTAGAATCGGCTAAGCGTCTCACCCCTAGACAAGCTAGGTGGTCGCTATTCTTTACCAGATTTAACTTTGTAATCACCTATCGTCCTGGGGCAAAAAATACCAAGGCAGACGCATTGTCTCGTAGTTTCCCTGGAGGGGGTAATGTTAGTGATCCGGTACCTATTTTACAAAGAGGAGTGGTTGTCTCTGCTGTACACTCTGTTCTAGAGGGAAAGGTGTTAGAGGCCCAGGGGGACGCCCCGGCCTCTTGCCCCTCAGAGAAATTGTTTGTACCGTTAAACCTGCGTCTTGAGTTATTGAAGGAACATCATAATTCGGCACTTGCTGGGCACCCGGGTAGTAAAGCAACCTTGGAGCTATTGTCTCGTCGTTTTTGGTGGCCAAGGTTGCGTCAGGATGTAATAGATTTCGTGTCTACTTGTTCTACTTGTGCACGCGCGAAAGTCTCTCATACACGTCCAGCAGGGTCTTTATTGCCACTTTTCATCCCCAATAGACCATGGACACATCTATCAATGGATTTCATCACTGACTTACCTTTGTCTGCGGGTAAAACAGTTATCTTGGTAGTAGTAGACAGGTTTAGCAAAATGGTACACTTTATTGCGCTACCCGCACTTCCTAATGCTAAGACTCTTGCTCAGGTGTTTATCAGTGAAATCGTGAAGCTTCACGGGGTCCCTTCCGATGTGGTTTCGGATCGGGGAACCCAGTTTATTTCTAAGTTTTGGAAAGCTTTTTGTACCCGTTTAGGGGTACACTTATCCTTTTCCTCAGCTTTCCATCCTCAGTCGAATGGACAGACTGAGCGTACCAACCAAAACCTAGAAACATATTTAAGGTGTTTTGCGTCTGAAAACCAAGAGGTGTGGTCATCATATTTACCGTTAGCCGAGTTTGCCATAAATAATCGCCGTCAGGAATCCACTGGCAAGTCACCATTTCTTGGTGCATACGGTTTTCATCCCCAATTTTGTACTTTCAAAGAGTCTTCTGGGGTTCCCGAAGAGGAACGGTTTTCTTCATCTCTTTCATCGGTATGGCAGAAGGTGCAAGCGAACTTGAAAAATATGAGTGGTAAATACAAATGCATGGCCGATAAGAAACGGTCGCCAGGTCCGGACCTAGGAGTGAATGACTATGTGTGGTTAGTCTACTAGGAATATTAAGTTGAAGGTTCCCTCTTGGAAACTGGGTCCTAGGTTCATTGGTCCTTATAAAATTGTAGCCGTCATTAACCCTGTGGCTTTTCGCCTGGAGCTACCTCAGACTTTTAAGATCCATAACGTCTTCCATAAGTCGTTGCTCAAGAAGTATGTTCCACCTCTAGAACCATCACCGCTGCCACCTCCTCCTGTTGTTGTGGATGGTAATCTGGAGTTTCAAATATCCAGAATTGTGGATTCTCGTTGGGTCCGCCGCTCTCTTCAGTATCTGGTGCATTGGAGGGGTTACGGTCCCGAGGAAAGAATGTGGGTTCCAGCGTCAGAGGTAAACGCCAACAGGTTGATTCAGGCTTTCCATGTCTCTCATCCGGAGAGACCTGGTCCTGAGTTTCCGGAGGCCCCTCGTGAAAGGGGGGGTACTGTCACGAGGGTGTCAAGAGCCACGTCTGACTCAGTTATACCCGGGGTCAGGAAGTCGCAGCGGGTGGCTGCGCGCTCTATGTCTAAAGATCACTGTGTTTCTTAGTGTTTGTTTTCTGTGTTTGCCTTGCTATCCTTTTTGTCTCACTCAGGGATCCGTAGCTTCTCCTCCTCAGCTGTTTCTTGTCTGCCACTCCCAAACTCCTTATATTCTCCTCTCACACTTCTCTTGTTGCCAGTTATAGAGCTTCCTGCCTGGACATCTATGCTGACCCACTGGAGCTGAGAATCTGGTTGTTGTTCCAGAGTGCTACCCTCCGGATCCCTGTTGGGCTTTTGTTGTCTCCTGTTGTTGCCCACCTGGGATTATATGTTTAGTTTGTATTGTCTGTCCTCCCCTTGGTGTTTTCCTTTAGAGCTAGTGGTGCGGACTAGTGTTCCCACCGCCCTGTTCACTATCTAGGGCTCATCCTAGGGAAAGCCAGGGTTTTAGGCACGTGTTCGGCGTACGGGTGAGGAACCCGTCTAGGGACGACAGGGCAGCCAGGCGCCAGCCGCAAGGTGAGTCAGGGGTCACCACCTTCCCTCTCACTAGGGCAGGGCCTCCCTCTTTTCCTCCCTCCGTGTCACGTATGTGACAGTTACGCCGATCGTGATACCCCGCTGCCAGGTGGAAATGCCACCAGCAGCGCGTCTACCAGTGTGCGCTTGTAGTCGCGTATCTTACGATCATACTCCAGTGACGGAATTAAGGATGGTATGTTGTCCTTGTAACGGGGATCTAGCAGCGTAGCCACCCAGTAATCAGCACAAGTTAGAATGTGGGCAACTCGATGGTCGTTGCGGAGACACTGCAGCAAGTAATCGCTCATGTGTGCCAGGCTGCCCAGAGGCAACGACAAGCTGTCCTCTGTGGGAGGCGTATCGTCTGTGTCCTCTGTAATCCCCCAGCCACGCAGCAGAGATGGCCATGAGCTGGTTTGGGTGCCAACCTGCAGTGAACACTGTTCCTCCTCCTCGATCAACTCTTCCTCATCCTCCACCCCATCATCCTCCAGAACTGTGCCCTTGCTGGACAATTGTGTACCTGGAGTTTGTGGGTGCAGGAACCCACCCTCGGAGCCACTTGTTAAAGATTGGCTGGAAACCCTATGAAATGATCCCTCTTCGTCGTCCTCCTTCTCCTGTGCCACATCCTCTTCCATCATCGCCAGAAGCGTTTTTTCAAGGAGGCATAGAACTGGGATAGTAACACTGAGAACGGTGATATCGGCACTGGCCATGTTGGTGGAGTACTCGAAACAGCGCAACAAGTAACACAGGTCTCGCATGGAGGCCCAGTCATTGGTGGTGAATTGGTGCTGTTCCACGGAGCGACTCACCCGTGCGTGCTGAAACTCCACTATCGCCTGCTGCTGCTAGCACAGTCTGGCTGGCATGTGCAAGGTGGAGTTCCACCTTGTGGGCACGTTGCATATGAGGCGGTGAGTGGGAAGGCCGAAATTACGTTGCAGCACTGACAGGCGGGCAGCAGCAGAATGAGAACAACGAAAGCACGCACAGATGGCCCGCACTTTCTGCACCAGCTCTAACATATTGGTGTGATTTTTAAGGAGCCTCTGGACCACCAAATTCAGCACATGCACCAGGCTAGGGATGTGCTTCAAAGTGGCTAGTCCCAGAGCTGCTACGAGATTTTGCCTATTATCGCACACCACCAGGCCGGACTTGAGGCTCACTGGAACCAACCACTCATCGGTCTGTTGTTCAAGGCCCGTCCACAGCTCCTGTGCGGTGTGGGGTTTGTCCCCCAAACAGACAAGTTTTAAAACTGCATGCTATCGTTTACCCCTGGCTGTGCTGAAGTTGGTGGTGAAGGTGTTGCGCTGACCAGATGAGGAGGCGGTAGAGGATGAGGAATTGGAGTAGGAGGAGGAAGCAACAGGAGGCAAACTGAAGCGCCCTGCAATCCTCGGTGGTGGAAGGACATGCGCCAAACTGCTATCTGCCTCAGGCCCAGCCGTCACTGCATTTACCCAGTGTGTTGTTAGGGAGATATAACGTCCCTTGACAGTGTTAACTGGTCCATGTATCCATTGTTAGGTGGACGTTGCCACAGATGGTGCTGCGCAGTGCACACCCGATTTTGTCCTCCACTTGGTTGTGCAGGGAAGGGATGGCTCGCCTGGAAAAGTAGTGGTGGCTGGGCACGACGTACTTTGGGACAGCCACCACCATAAGGATTTTAAAACTCTGTCTCCACCAGACAGAATGACAGCATTTCAAAGGCCAGTAATTTTGAAATGCTGGCATTCAGGGCCAGGGATCACAGGTGTGTAGGGGGGGGGGGGGGTACTTCCTCTTCCGCTCCAGTGTTTGGGAGATGGAGAGCTGAACGCTTCCGTGGGACATTGTGGAGATGCTTGGTGACCCTGGTGGTGGTGTTGCTGGCAGAACCTCTGTTTGCGGGGTGGCAGGTGCCACTGTCACTCCAGAGGCAGATGAAAAGGCTGAGACTGCAGCAGAAGAGGAAGCGTGAGGAGCCAGAGACCTTTCTTGGTTTTTGAGGTGTCTACTCCACTGCAGCTTATGCTTTGCACTTAGATGCCTGGTCATGCAGGTTGTGCTCAGGTTGAGAACGTTTATGCCTCGCTTCAGGCTCTGATGGCACAGCGTGCAAACCACTCGTGTCTTGTTGTCAGCACATTGTCTGAAGAAATGCCACACCAGGGAACTCCTTTGAGCTGGCTTTGGTGTGCTCGGTCCCTTGCTGCTTTGGGCAGAAGCAGGCGTACTGTCTACAGGACGACCGCTCCAATTTTGCACCCTGCTACCTCTTCTGCTGTGGTGGTGGCTCTGTGCGATCACCGCCTCTTCCTCCGAACTACACAGGTCACTCGCATGACCTTGATTCCATGTAGGGTTCATGTGGGGTTAAGGACCTCATCGTCCTCCATATCATCTTCCACCCAGTCTTCACCCATGCCCTCTTTGTTGGTCTGCGCACTGCAGAAAGCCATAGAAGTTGGCACCTGTGTTTTGTCGTCATCCGTGACCTGCTGCGGTGGTACTCCCATGCACTCATCTTGAAATATATAGTGCTGCCCATAATTATTCATAACCCTGGCAAATTTTGACTTAATGTTACTTTTATTCAACCAGCAAGTAATTTTTGGACGGGAAATGACATAGGTGTCTCCCAAAACATAATAAGACGATGTACAAGAGGCATTATTGTGAAAAAAATAAAAATACAAATTTTTCTGCCTTTATTTACATTTGAGCAAAAAGTGTCCAGTCCAAAATTATTCATACCCTTCTCAAAAAACAATAGAAAATCTTTTATTGGCTTTTACAGCAATCAAACGCTTCCTATAATTGCAGACCAGCTTTTTGCATGTCTCCACAGGTATTTTTGCCCATTCATCTTTAGCAATGAGCTCCAAATCTTTCAGGTTGGAGGGTCTTCTTGCCATCACCCGGATCTTTAGCTCCCTCCACAGATTCTCAATTGGATTCAAGTCTGGACTTTGGCTGGGCCACTCCAAAACGTTAATGTTGTTGTCTGCTAACCATTTCTTCACCACTTTTGCTGTGTGTTTGGGTCATTGTCTTGCTGAAATGTCCACTGGTGTCCAAGGCCAAGTTTCTCTGCAGACTGCCTGATGTTGGCGTTGAGAATCCTCATGTATTGCTCTTTTTTCATGGTGCCATCTACTGTGATTAGGTTCCCTGGTCCATTGGCTGAAAAACACCCCCAAAGCATTAGGTTCCCACCAGCATGTTTGACAGTGGGGATGGTGTTCTTTGGGTTGAAAGGCTTCTCCTTTTTTTACGCCAAATGAAGGAAACATCATTGTGATCAAACAATTACATTTTTGTTTAATCTGACCATAACACTGAAGACCAGAAGTCTTCTTCTTTGTCTTTTCTGTCCAGATGAGCTTTTGCAAAGGACAAAAAAATTACTTGCTGGTTGAATAAAAGTAATTTTAAGTCAAAATTTGCCAGGGGTATGAATAATTATGGGCAGCACTGTAAGTGGTTGGGCATCAGTGCACTTAATCTCTTCCATTTCTGGGGCAGGGCTATGTGGATGGCTCTAGGAAACCCTGCGAGTCATCAAAAAGCAGAAGAGACTGCATGACTTGCGGCTCAGACTGCTTGGCTGATTTGCAAGGGGGTGAGGTGAAAGACTGATGGACATTGACTGCAGGTGCTAACTCTGATCTTTCAGCAGGAGACTGAGTGGGAGACAATGCAAAGGAACTGGAGGCACTGTCAGAAACCCAATCTAATATCGCCTGTACTTGTTCTTTCCTCACCATTCGTAGAGCTGCATTAGGCCCGACCAAATACCGTTGCAGGTTCTGTCGCCTACTCGCACCTGAGGAAGGTGTTTCACTTGCGCGTGTAGCTGGCACAGATCAACCATGTCCTTTCCCTGCAACAGGAGCTTCACCAGCAGCACCACGACCGAGACCACGTCCCTTATTCAACGCTCTCCTAATTCTCAGCAAATTTAGTATTTTTCCTAAAATGGGTGTTTTTTTATAACTGATGATAACAGCAGTATCTAATGCGTGTATTTCACACTGACAGATGCAGCAAAGGCTGCAAATTTAGCATTTTTCAAAAATGGGTGCTTTTTTAATAACAGAAGACAACAGCAGTATCTAACATGTGTATTTCACACTGACAGATGCAGCAAAGGCTGTCAAATTTAGTATTTTGCCCAAAAAGGGTGTTTTTTTAAACCCAGAAAATCATTGCAGTATTTCAAGCATAAATTGCACACTGACAATTGCTGCATAGGCCCCAGATGGAGCGTATTACCAAAAATGGGTGCTTTTTTAAACCCAGAATATAATTGCAGTATTTCAAGCTTCTATTTGACTGTCACAAATGCACATATGCTGTGCTGGTGCACAGAACCTACATAAAATGGCAGCCGCCGCCCACATAACTAAAAGACGGATAAAATTAATTTTTCTGTGTTACTGGGCTCAGAGCAGGGTAAAAAGATTGTGCACTGCACTTACAAAACAAAATCGTACAGCAGCAGCATCATTCTCTCCCTACACTATTCAGAGCAGAGTGACGTGCAGCGCTACGTGACTCCAGCTTATATAGAGGCTGCCACATAGAGGTCACATGCTGCACTGGTCAATTACAGCCATGCCATTAGTAGGCATGCCTGTGATGGCTTCTAAGGTCTGACAGTTAAACGCTTGTTGATTGGCTGCTCTGCAGCCTTTCAAAAAGCGTCATTAAATTGGCAAACACCGAACCCGAACTTTTACTGAAAAGTTTGAGTTCAGGTCCGGGGTCCAAAAATCCTAAAGTTCGGTACAAACCTGAACTTTACAGTTCAGGTTCACTCAACCCTAAATGCTATTTGACCCTGGCAGTGCTCCAGAGTTCAGGACGGGTGCTGCACTGCAAGTTCGGAGCGTGACACTCACCTGAAAGGGTCCTTATCCTGGGACAATTTTAGTCTTGATGATATCAGTACCATAATTTTGATTATGCCTCTCTGTGTTCCAGAGATCATAATATTGATTTCTACATATTTAAAATGGATTTATTCTGTGTGGAGTTTTATCATTACTTTTCCTCTTAAATTTTCTTTTTTAATTATGATTTTTTTTAACTATGCTGCATATATGCTTTATTACAAAGACAGCTGTTATAGGTGGTTTGCAGGGTTAAAGTGTAACTTTCATTGTTTATCTATTTTTGTAATGTATAAAGGCAGTGATATAGACAATTTTTGTTATATACTTTAATTACTGAAATTGTACATTTCTATTAGAAAAATAGCTCTAAAGTGGCCCATTTTCAGCCTTAGCAACACTCCTCTGTCTTCTGTCTCCACTGTGATGTAAACAGAAGACAGAGGAGCATTGCTAAAGCTCAAAATAAGCAACTTCAGAACTATTTTTCTAATAGAAATGTATGATTTCAGTAATTAAAGTATATTACAAAATGGTCAGCATCACTGCCCCTATTAATTACAGAATAAAAAAAAGAATGACAATTACATTTTAACCACTTAAGGACCTTGCCATTTTTCACCTTAACCCCTTAGTGACCACCCATATGTGTTTTTACGGCAGTCACTAAGGGGCCTTGGGCTGGAGCGCCGCCTTTTTACGGTGGCACTTCAGTCCAAGTTAGCGCTTAAATCAAGCTCTGGAACGCCGTGCCCGCAGCTACCGGATGTAGCTGAGGGCTCGGGGCAGTGATCAGAGACCATGACGCTGTGATACACTGTAAGCCGCCTGCCACCGTCCCAGCACCAGGGGCAATATGACGCACAATGAATTTAATAAAGGGCAGGACCCCCCCCCCCCCCCCAATAAAAAAATAAATACAAAATGGCGCAGACATGCGCACTGGTTACTGTGCTGAAGAGCTGCCTTCAGCACAGTAACCATCAGGGACCAATAATAATGGTCCCTGATCATGTGGTCTCCATGATAAAAATCACATCCATTATATTTACTAAACACAGCCAGGACATGTGTTTCTCTCTCCCCTCAGTGCAGTTGTTCTGTGAGGAGAAGGAGAGATCAGACTTCTGTCCTGGCTGTGCGATTTGTGTGATTTACGGTGAAAAAAATCTATTTATAAACTGTCCATCCGTAACTGGCGGTCAGTGGGTGTACGTCATTAGGCGTCCATCATTAGGCATCCGTCAGTGGTGGTCAATTATTTTAATTAGGGTCCATGAGTACGTTTGTTACTGGAGGTCAGTGGGTGTCCATAACTAGTCTATTAGGAACGTCAGTTATTTTAATTTCTTTCTGAGCTTTTTATTTTTAAAAAAGGCTCACATATTATTCAGTGCGGAGCAGGCATATGTATTTCTCTGCTCTGACCACTCTGAGTCTGACACCGCTTCAGAGGCGGAAATATCTTCAGATAGCGGGGACTCTAGTTCCGCTTCCATCCCCAGACCCTATAGCCCTATGGTGGTAGAAGTCGCCACCTCATTGCTTTCTCCACCCAGCGGTCCCGTCCCTTCTAATATGTGGGTTCCTGCCACTTCATTTTCCCCCAAGTACCCCAATTTTTATCCACTCCCCAAATTAATGTGGACGTTACTCATTTTATCCTTCATGATTTTTTTCATTTATTTGTGGACGATAAATTCATGGAGTTAATTGTGCAGCAAACTAATCTGTGTGCCACACAGTTTGCAAAAGCCCACATCTATCTATATAAGATGGTGCACCCCCACAAGTGTCCCTGAAGTCAAACATTTTGGGGGATTACCCTGGACATAAGCATTGTAAAAAATCCATCTGTCCAATCGTATTGGGCTGCGAGTACTGTCCGCTCAACACCTGTGTTTGCAGCAGCTATGTCCCGAAACCGCTATGAAGTTCTAATGCGGTTTATGAATTTTTCGGACAATTCACCAGTCCCTCCCCAGAACCCAAATTTACTGCACCATTTGCTCATCACAACCAGGCCTCTGCAATTACCCCTGTTTTGAGACCTACCATACGGTTGCTAATTATTAATTTTATTTAATACCAAAAAGGGTGGGTCTTTTTAGGAAGTCAATTTATTCTCATTTTCAGTTTGGTGTGTGGGCTTTCCAGGTAGGGATGGATACTTTTGGGATGGGTTGTGGAGCAAATTTTATTTTTATTTTCAGACATTGGAACAAATTTTACCTTTTCTGATTTGTTTTCTTAATTTTCCTTATTTCATTTTTTATGACTATGTCCTGCCACACATTACTGTATCATGATATTGGCATGATTTTTATTTTTATTTTGAGGATCTCTAATGATTGAGTTGTTCCTCACCAGTACACTAAGGGGCTTGTACACTAAGGGCTGTCTAGAAATCCTGACATCATTTTGGGAATTAGTGATCCATTACTGTTCCTGAAGACAGTTCTGAACACTGTCCCTTTATATACTCTGTAGGTGACTGGTTAGTTGTGTGCATAGTGGTTTCTACCTTGCCGGGCAGGGTGTTATAGTGCACCACGTCACTTAGCACGTTTGTCTCTCATATAGGGATTGATGGGGCTAAAGAGACATTGTACGACTAGAGATGGGTCGTTGATCCAAAGAGTTATTCTGATTGCCTGATTGGAGTCGGGAAGGAATTTTTTCCCTTTAAGTGGGGAAAATTGGCTTCTACCTCACAGTGTTTTTTACCTTCCTCTGGATCAACTTGCAGGATAACAGGCCGAACTGGATGGACAAATGTCTTTTTTTTGGCCTTTCGTACTATGTTACTGTCCTTGAATGCCAGCTTGTCATTATAGCCCTAGCAGTGTTCTTGTATCTTGTAAACAAACCGGAATTTGCAACATAGTTGGAGACATGTTGCTCCGTTTTCTTGGACTTGTTGCCTTTCACTACAGTTCAGTTTTTTCCCTTTTTTTTCCGTTTGGCGAGACATAGTCATATGTACAGGCAAATTCCTTTTTAGAAATCTACCTCCCTTATAAGTGCACAGCTTCACTTCTCATCTGTACGCGCCACAAAGATAAGAATATCTTTTCTCCAATTTCCTGTGAAAATTGTATTAACAATTTGAATTAAACCATATATACTCATTATTATATCCTATAATCATGCTCACTACACCACTAGATGCATGCTTTGAGGGATCTAGTTTTTAAAATGGGGTTATTTATAATGGTTTTCTTTCATTTTGCAGCTCAACACCATTGCATTGTGCAATGGGGCCTAAAACACTTTCAAGCCAATTTTGTGTTCTGAAAGCCACTGGGTGCTCCTTTATGTTTGGGCCGTGTGTCAAGATATAAGATTAAGGCCACAATGGGGGTAGTTCTGAAGACAGGAGAAATGAGGTGATACATTTTAGGGTGTACTTCTTCATTTTCATGTGCTCTGTAGAAAAAAAAATCATTAGGGCCTCATGCACATGGCCTTTGTTGTGATCTGCATCCGAGTGCAGATCCATTCACATCAATGGGGCCGCAAAAGATGCGGACAGCACTCCGTGTGCTGTCTGCATCCGTTGCTCCGTTTCGTGGCCCTGCAAAAAGAATTTAGCATGTCCTATTCTTGTTCGTTTTGCTGACAAGAATAGACATTTCTACTATGGGCAGCCCGTTCCGTTCCGCAAATTGCAGAAGCCACACGGGCGGCTTCTGTTTTTTTGCAGATCCACGGTTTACGGAGTGGAAAAAACTGAACGGTCATGTGCATGAGGCCTAAATTGACACTTTTGTGTAAAAAAGAAAAAGAAAAAAGTTTTTGCCGTCTTAGCATTAATTTCTGCAAAAAACTAGGGGGTCTAAAAGATCACTAAACCCCTAGATGAATACCTTAGGTGGTCTAGTTTTCAAAATGGGGTCCATTATAGGAGTTTTCTATTGTTTTGGCAGCTCGACACCATTATATGCAATGGGGCCTAAAACATTTTCAAGCTAATTTTGTGTTCTGAAAGCCACCCGCTCTTTTGTGTTTGGGCCCTGTTATGGATGCACTGTTAATGGCACTGTTATGGGGGCACTGTGGACGTCACTGTTATGGGGGCACTGTGGACGTCACTGTTGAGTATAAGTGATAGGGCTCGTGCACAGAACTGTTTCGGTTTTGCGGTCTGCAAGTTGCGGATCCACTAAATAAGGTTACTGTCCATGTGCAATTCACTTTTTCTTTTGCAGTCCTATTGAGTTCTATGGGTCTTATATCTGCATTATGAGGACCAGAATAGGACATACGGATGTGGAAAGCACAGGGACGTCACCAGTGTGTTTTTTACATACGTATGTCGGTTCCAGTAAACTGGGACTGCAAAAAATGGGGATCGCAAAATGCATACGGTCATGTGCATAAAGGTTTAGATACATAGCTCAGCAGGTTTTTTGATACAAAATGGAATTAGATACACAGCTCAGCAGGCTGTGTCATAGAAGATGGGATTAGATACACACTTCAGGAGGCAGTATCGCACACAACAGGATGTGTGTCAGGCACCCATACATGTTAGGATTAGATAGAGATGTGTCTGGATGTGCTTGCCGATTCAAGCTGTTTATTACACTCTGGAGATGGTGAGGGAAGAGCCCATGGACGGTCAGTAATGAGTTTAGATACACAGCTCAGCAGGTTGTATCACACAGGATAGGATTAGATACAGATATGTTTGGATACGTTTACTGCTTCGAGCTGTTTATTACACTCTGGAGATGGTGAGGGAAGAGCCATTCACAGAATGGTATCAATGAAAAGTTTAGATTACCCCGTACACATATTGTAATTACCAAAAAGTTATAGGGGTTAAAATTTGTTGACAAAAAATAAAACAGATTTTTTTTTCCCACTTTAAATTTTTTTTTATCACTATCAAAACACAAGAAAAATTATACAAATAAAGTATCGCCCGATTCGTACGGACCTGTAGAATAAAAGTAAACAGTTTTATCACACATCGAATGTTGTACATAAAAAACCTGTAAAACTGTGGTGGAATTGCTTTTTTTTTTTTATTATGCCCTATTTGGAATTTTTTTCCCTGCTTTCCACTACATTACATGCAATATTAAATGGTGGCGTTGGAAAGTACAATTTCTCCCGCAAAAAAACAAGCCCTCATATGGCTATGTGAACAGACAAATAAAAAAGTTATGGGGAAAGGCAGGGAGCACAAAAAAAAAAAAAAACACCCGGGCCTGAAAGGGTTGAAAGACTAGGGGGTCGAAAAAGTCATTACACCCATAGATGAATATGTTAAGAGGTCTAGTTTTCAAAATGGGGTCACTATTTGGGGGATTACTATTTGTACACCTAGGGTTCATTCTCACGAACGTGTGCGCCCCGTGGCCGTGCTGCGGTCCGCAAATTACGTGCCGCAATGCACGAACACTGCAGCCGCAGCGGATGGCTGATTCACTTTAATGGGTCCATGATCCGCCCGTTCCGCAAAAAGATAGGACATGTTCTATCTTTTGGCGGAACATAAGTATGGGACGAAAACCCACTCCGTAGTGCTTCCATCGGGTTCGGTTCCGTGCTTCCGTTCCACACTATTCCGCATCTCCGGATTTGTGGACCCATTGAAGTGAAAGGGTCCGCAACTGTGATGCAGAATGCACACGGAAATGCTGTCTGCAATACGGCAATGGGACACCTAGGGTCGTGTGCAGGAGGCTTTATAAGCCTCTGCAAACTTGGCTTGTTGCAGGAAAAAAAATGTACTTCAAAATTTTATACATTTATGTTAACCCCTTTAGGACCGGGCTCATTTTCACCTTCAGAACCAGGCCATTTTTTGCAAATCTGACCAGTGTCACTTTATGTGGTGATAACTTTAAAACGCTTTTACTTATACAGGCCATTCTAAGATTGTTTTTTCGTCACATATTGTACTTCATGACACTGGTAAAATGGAGTTAAAAAAATCATTTTTATTTATATAAAAATACCAAATTTGCCAAAAAATTTGAAAAATTTGCAAATTTCTAAGTTTCAATTTCTCTACTTCTATAATACATATTAATACCTACAAAAATAGTTATTACTTTACATTTCCCATATGTCTACTTCATGTTAGGATCATTTTGGGAATGACATTTTATTTTGGGGGGACGTTACAAGGCTTAGAAGTTTAGAAGTAAATCTTGAAATATCTCAGAAATTTTTAAAGGGCTTCTGTCATCCCACTAAACTTTTTTTTTTTTTTTTGGTTTACTTATAATCCCCATAGTGCGATTTCTGCATACATAAGCTAAATAATCATTTCGGTCAAGTAGAATTTGTTAAAAACGTAATTTTAATCTATTTAATCTACTGGACCAAAATGATTAATTCGATTATGTAGGCATAAATTGCAGTGTAGGGTTTATAAGTAAGCAAAAAAAAAAAAGTTTAGTGGGGTGACAGAAGCCAACCCCTTCAAGACACAGCCTTATTTCACCTTAAGGACCAGGTCATTTTTTGCAAATCTGACCAGTGTCACTTTAAGTGCTGATAACTTTAAAACGCTTTGACTTATCGAGGCCGTTCTGAGATTGTTTTTTCGTCACATATTGTACTTCATGACACTGGAAAAATTAAGTCCCAAAATTAATTTTTTTTGCATAAAAAAATACCAAATTTACCCCAAATTTGGAAAAATTTACAAATTTCAAAGTGTCAGTTTCTTTACTTCTGTAATACATAGTAATACCCCCAAAAATTGTGATGACTTTACATTCCCCATATGTGTACTTCATGTTTGAATTATTTTGGGAATGATATTTTATTTTTTGGGGATGTTACAAGGCTTAGAAGTTTAGAAGCAAATCTTGAAATTTTTCAGAAATCCAATTTTTAGGGACCACTACAGGTCTGAAGTCACTTTGCGAGGCTTACATAATAGAAACCACCCAAAAATGACCCTATTCTATAAACTACACCCCTCAAGGTATTCAAAACTGATTTTACAAACTTTGTTAACCCTTTAGGTGTTGCACAAGAGTTATTGGCAAATGGGGATGAAATTTGAGAATTTCATTTTTTTGCCTAATTTTCCATTTTAACCCATTTTTTCCACTAACAAAGCAAGGGTTAACAGCCAAACAAGACTGTATCTTTATCGCCCTGACTCTGCTGTTTACAGAAACGCCCCATATGTGGCCGTAAACTACTGTACGGCCACACAGCGGGGCGTAGAGTGAAAGGTGCGCCGTATGGTTTTTGGAAGGCAGATTTTGCTGGACAGTTTTTTTGACACCATGTCCCATTTGAAGCCCCCTGATGCACCCCTAGAGTAGAAACTCCATAAAAGTGACCCCATCTAAGAAACTACACCCCTCAAGGTATTCAAAACTGATTTTACAAACTTCGTTAACCCTTCAGGTGTTGCACAAGAGTTATTGGCAAATGGGGATAAAATTTGAGAATTTCATTTTTTTGCCTAATTTTCCATTTTAACCCATTTTTTCCACTAACAAAGCAAGGGTTACCAGCCAAACAAGACTGTATCTTTATTGCCCTGACTCTGCTGTTTACAGAAACGCCCCATATGTGGCCGTAAACTACTGTACGGCCACACAGCGGGGCGTAGAGTGAAAGGTGCGCCGTATGGTTTTTGGAAGCCAGATTTTGCTGGACAGTTTTTTTGACACTATGTCCCATTTGAAGCCCCCCTGATGCACCCCTAGAGTAGAAACTCCAAAAAAGTGACCCCATTTTGGAAACTATGGGATAAGGTGGCAGTTTTGTTGGTACTAGTTTAGGGTACATATGATTTTTGGTTGCTCTATATTACACTTTTTGTGCGGCAAGGTAACAAGAAATAGCTGTTTTGGCATCGTTTTTTTTTATTGTTATTTACAACATTCATCTGACAGGTTAGATCATGTGGTAATTTTATAGAGCAGGTTGTCACGGACACGGCGATACCTAAAATGTATACATTTTTTTTTATTTATGTAGGTTTTACACAATGATTTCATTTTTAAAACAAATTTTTTTTAGTTTCTCCATAGTCTAAGAGCCATAGTTTTTACAGTTTTGGGGCGATTATCTTAAGTAGGGTCTCATTTTTTGCTGGATGAGATGACGGTTTGATTGGCACTATGTTGGGGTGCATATGACTTTTTGATCGCTTGCTATTACACTTTTTGTGACGTAAGATGACAAAAAATTGCTTTTTCTACTCCGTTTTTATTTTTATTTTTTTACGGTGGTCATCTGAGGGGTTAGGTCATGTGATATTTTTATAGAGCCTGTCGATACGGACGCGGCAATACCTAATATGTGTAGGGAATTTTATTTTTCTCATGTTTAATCAGTGATAAATGTGTTTTTTGATTTTAACTTTATTTTAACTTTTTTCACTTTTTTTTTTGACCCAGACCCACTTGGTTCTTGAAGATCCAGTGGGTCTGATGTCTGTATAATACAGTACAGTACAATATATATTGCACTGTGCTATATTATACTTACACTGAACAGATCTATGCTTTCAGCATAGATCTGTTCAGCACCATGGACAGCAGGACGCCTGAGAGGCGTCCTGTTGCCATGGGAACCTTCCCCGTCTGCTCAGTTATGTTCAGAACTGCGCAGACGGGGAAGGGTAAGGACGGGGCTCTGGGGGGGCTGTCTGGGGGCTCTCTCCCTCTCCATCGGGGGGCTGCAAAGGTACAGCAGCCCTCCAATGGGAGAGAGAGGGAGCTCCCTGAGCTGTTAACCTTTTCCATACCGCGGTCCGTACGGACCGCGGTATGGAAAGGGTTAAACGGCTGACATCGCATCACCGATGTCAGCCGTTTATACCAGGGTGCCAGCAATGTGCTGGCACCCTGGTATAACCCACTAGACGCCAACGATGATTATAATGGGAGGCGGGCGGGGGATCGCGATCCCGCCTGCCGCACCGCCCGCCTCCCGCAACTGCCGCACCGCCCCGCACCGCCCACATACCGCCCCCCTGCACCCCGCCGCATAAATGAATTCAGGGGTGCAGGGGGGTTAAAAAAAATCGGTTTGGGGCAATTTTTAGGTTTCTGATCCCTGCGGTCAGGGACCGCAGGGATCAGAAACTACATAAAGCGATCGCCCATGGGGGGGGGGGGGTGCCTAACTACCCGATCGCCGATACGGGGGTCACAGGACCCCCCTCGGCATTGAGCCTGAGTGCCTGGCTGTGTGTAACAGCCGGCACTCAGCGCTGTCACCATGTCTGCAGACATGGTGACAGTTAAATGCGATGAGGAATATACTAGTCATGGAGCGCTAAGTAGCAGTGCTCCATGACTAGTATACATATGTCAGGTACAGCAGAATATCACTCTCTCCTTCTCTGATCGCTTCCCTGACAGGAATGGGGACGATCAGAGGAGGAGAGGCACACAGTCCCTCCCTAACCCCCCTTACCTGCCCCGATGCGCTGCGATTGGTCCCTCTGCAGTATTGGACCAATCACAGCGATCGTGGGCGGGTCAGGGGGCCAATACATCTCCTTCCGGCTTCTCTGGTTGCCTAGCAACCCCAGCACGCCGGCTTCACTGAATCTTCAGCGCTTCGG
Source organism: Bufo gargarizans (assembly GCF_014858855.1). Lineage (NCBI taxonomy): Eukaryota > Metazoa > Chordata > Amphibia > Anura > Bufonidae > Bufo > Bufo gargarizans. The sequence continues at coordinate 375,734,809 of NC_058083.1, read as the reverse complement.
TCCCTGCGCTGACAGTGAAAGCCGATCACGTACATGCACGTGGGGATGCGGTGAGGCACCACATTCCCCCACGTACATGTACGTGATATTGCGTGAAGGAGTTAAGGACCAGTTCAGGTCTGAAGTCACTTTGTGAAGCTTACATAATAGAAACCACCCAAAAATGACCCCATTCTAGAAACTACACCTCTCAAGGTATTGAAAACTGATTTTTACAAACGTCATTAACCCTTTAGGTGTTCCACAAGAATTAATGGAAAATAGAGATACAATTTCAAAATTTAACTTTTTTGGCAGATTTTCCATTTTAATATTTTTTTTCCAGTTACAAAGCAAGGGTTAAAGAGGACCTTTCACCGATCCTGACATTGTGAACAAAGTATACAGACATCTCACTGCACTTACTATTATCCCTGGGTGCCGCTCCGTTCTCCCGCTATGCCCTCCGGTATCTTTGGCCACTAAGTTATAGTAGGCGGAGATTTCGGTCACCAAGTTATAGTAGGACGGAGTCTGCCCTTGTCCTGCTGTAGCGCTGGCCAATCGCAGCGCAGAGCTCACAGCCTGGGAGGTTATTTTCTGCAGTTTACAGAAACACCCCATATGTAGTCATAAACTTCTGTACAGGCACACGGCAGGGCGCAGAAGAAAAGGAATGATATACGTTTTTTGGAAGGCAGATTTTGCTAGGTTTTTTTTGCACCATGTCCAATTTGAAGCCCCCCTGATGCACCCCTAGAGTAGAAACGCCATACAAGTGACCCCATCTAAGAAACTACATCCCCTCAAGGTATTCAAAACAGATTTGACAAATGTTGTTAACCCTTTAGGTGTTCCACAAGAGTTATTGGCAAACGGAGATTAAATTTCAGAATTTTTATTTTTTGGCAAATTTTCCATTTTAATCCATTTTTTCCAGTAACAAAGCAAGGGTTAACAGCCAAACAAAACTCAATATTTATGGCCCTGATTCAGTAGTTTACAGAAACACCCCATATGTGGTCGTAAACTGCTGTACGGGCACACGGCAGGGCGCAGAAGGAAAGAAATGTCATACGGTTTTTGGAAGGCATATTTTGCTGGACTGTTTTTTTTTTTTACACCAATTCCCATTTGAAGCCCCCCTGATGCACCCCTAGAGTACAAACTCCAAAAAGGGACCCCATTTTAGAAACTACAGGATAGGGTGGAAGTTTTGTTGGTACTAGTTTAGGGTGCATATGATTTTTGGTTGCTCTATATTACACTTTTTGTGAGGCAATGTAACAAGAAATAGCTGTTTTGGCAGTTTTTTTTTTTTTTGTTATTTACAACATTCATCTGACAGGTTAGATCATGTGGTATTTTTTTAGAGCAGGTTGTCACGGACGTGGCAATACCTAATATGTATACTTTTCTTTATTTATGTAAGTTTTACACAATGATTTCATTTTTCAAACAAAAAAAATCATGTTTTAGTGTTTCCATATTCTGAGAGCAATAGTTTTTTTCAGTTTTTTGTGTGATTATCTTAGATTGGGTCTCATTTTTTGCGGGATGAGATGACTGTTTGATTTGGCACTATTTTGGGGTGCATATGACTTTTTGATTGCTTGTTATTACACTTTTTGTGATGTAAGGTGACAATTTTATTTTTATTTAGCACAGTTTTTATTGTTTACGGTGTTCACCTGAGGGGTTAGTTCATGTGATATATTTATAGAGCCGGTCGATACGGACGCGGAGATACCTAATATGTATACTTTTTTTTATTTATGTAAGTTTTACACAATAACAGCTTTTTTAAAACAAAATAAATGATGTTTTAGTATCTCAATATTCTGAGTTTTTTTTTATCTTTTGGGCGATTGTCTCAGGTAGGGGCTCATTTTTTGTGGGATGAGGTGACTGTTAGATTGGTACTATTTTGGTGGACGTACACCTTTTTGATCGCTTGCTGTTGTACTTTTTGTGATGTAAGGTGACAAAAAATTGTTTATTTAGCACAGTTTTTATTTTTAATTAAATTTTTTACGGTGTTCATTTGAGAGGTCAGGTCATGTGATATGTTTATAGAGCTGGTAAATACGGACGCGACAACACCTAATATGTCTATATGTCTTTTCCCTATTTTTTTTTTACTCTATTTTTGGAAAAGGATGCTTTCTATTTTTTACTTGCAACATTTTTTTTTTTGCAAAACTTTTTTTTCCCACTATATTATTTGTTCCACTCTGGGACTTCAACATTACAGGGTCCGATCCCTGTTTCAATTCAGCACGACACATCTGTATTGTGCTGTATTGAACTGTTAGTGTCTTACACTGTAAGACGCTAACAGTTGCCTAGGAGACCCAGCCTGGGGGCTGGGCCTCCTAGGCCTCCGTACATGCCAGGCCCCAAGCCTTGGAATGGCTTGGGGCTGCCATGGCAACCATCGAGTCCCCGGCACAGCAGCGCTGGGACTCGATGTATGAGGTGAGGGAGCGCAAACCTCCCATATGCCGCGGTCATCGCTGACCGTGGCATATTAGGGGTTAATCCACCGGCACCATCGCAGATGCTGGTGGATGCAGCAGGGATCCGGCTGTCAGTGACCGCCGGATCTCTGCTGTTGATCGCGGGATCGCACGCGCGGGGGGGGGGGGGGAGGGAACGACTGCAGGACGAGAACGCTTGTCCTTTAACGCTAAGTGCCGGCGATTTAGGACGAGCATTCTCGTCCTGGGTCGTTAAGGGGTTAAAATGGTAAGTCTCCTAAATAAAAAAGTAAAGTTTTTTTTTGTAAGTGCACCCAAAATAAAGATGTGGAAATATATTTCTGATAAAAATATTGAACAGTATTTATGTATGTATGTGAAATATTACAGATATTGAAAATATGCAATTTTTTTTTAAATTAAGGACCAGGCCATTTTTTGCAAATCTGACATGTGTAACTTTATGTGGTGATAACTTTAAAACGCTTTTACTTATCCAGGCCATTCTGAGATTGTTTTCTCGTCACATATTGTACTTCATGACACTGGTAAATTTGAGTCAAATATTTCATTTTTAATTTATGAAAAAATATCAAATTTACAAAAAATGTGGAAATATTAGCAATTTTCTAAATTGCAATTTCTCTGCTTTAAAAACAGATAGTGATACCACCTAAAATAGTTATTACTTTACATTTCCCATATGTCTACTTCATGTTTGGATCATTTTGTAAATTAAATTTTTCCTTTTTTGGGACGTTAGAAGGCTTAGAAGTTTAGAGCAAATCTTGAAATTTCAGAGTTCAGGTCTGTAGTCACTTTGTGAGGCTTACATAATAGAAACCACCCATAAATGGCCCCATTTTAAAAACTACACCCCTCAAGGTATTCAAAACTGATTTTACAAACTTTGTAAACCCTTTAGGTGTCACACAAGACTTAAAGGAAAATGGAGGTGGAATTTCAGAAATTCTCTTTTTTTGGCAGATTTTACATTTTAATCCATTTTTTCCAGTAACCAAGCAAGGATTAACAGCCAAACGAAACTCAATATTTATTACCCTGATTCTGTAGTTTACAGAAACACACCATTTGTGATCGTAAACTTCTGTACGGGCACACGACATGGCACAGAATGAAAGGAATGCCATTTGGTTTTGGGAAGGCATATTTCACTGGGATAATTTTAAGTTGCCATGTCCCATTTGAAGACCCCCTGATACAACTCCCAAAAAATGACCTCATTTTGTAAACTACGGGATAAGGTGGCAGTTTTGTTGGTACTATTTTAGAGTACATATGATTTTTGATTGCTCTATATTACACTTTTTGTGAGGCAAGTAACAAAAAATAGTTTTAGCATCATTTTTATTTTTTGTTACTTACAATGTTCTTCTGACAGGTTAGATCATGTGGTATTTGTATAGAATGGGTTGTTACAGATGCGATAATACCAAATATGACTATGGTTGTTTGTTTCAGTTTTACATAGCAAAGTATAAAAATAAAAAAAAGATTTTTGAGTGTCTCCATATTCTAAAAGCCATATTTATTTTTATTTTTTTGGGCGACTATCTTATGTAGGGGGTTATTTTTTTCGATATGAGATGACTATCTTGGGGTGCATATGACTTTTTGATCACTTGATATTACACTTTTTGTGATGTAGGGTGACAAAAAATGGCTTTTTTGACACCATTTTTTATTTTATTTTTTTACGGTGTTCACCTGGGGGTTTAGGTCATGTGGTATTTTTATAGAGCAGGTTGTTACGGATGCGGCAATACCTTTTTTTTTTGTTTATTTAAGGGTGGGTTCACACTAGCGTTAGGGATTCCGTTATGGCTTTCCGTTATAACGGAAAATAACGGAATACATAAGACGGAAGGATGGATCCATTCTTCTGCCTATAGACTTGTATTATGACGGAATGCAAAATGGAAGCCTTAAAAAAGGCATTCCTTTTGCTTTCTGTCCTAATAGAAGTCTACGGGAATCAAAACGGATCCGTCTGGGTCCCGTTGTGCAAGACGGAAAACAAAAAAAATCATGTTTTAGTGTCTCTATATTCTGAGAGCCATAGTTTTTTTGTTTTTTTTGGTTGATGTCTTAGGTAGGGTCTCATTTTTTGCAGGATGAGATGGCAGTTTGATTGGTACAATTTTACAGTGTGTATGACTTTTTGATCACTTGGAATTACACTTTGTTTGATATAACGTGACAAAAAAATGTTTTGTTTTTTGTTTTTACGGTGTTTACCAGACGGAGTGGATCATGTGATATTTTTATAGAGCAGGTTGTTACGCACACGGTGATGATTTTTATTTTAATTTTTTACTTTTTACAATTTTATATGTCTCTTTTTATGGCAAAGTTTTTTTTTATTGTTAAAAACACTATTTTTTTCACTTTAATTATTTTTGTTCCACTATGGGACTTCAACATCACAGGGTCTGATCCCTGTTTCAATGCAGCACAATACATCTGCATTGTACTCCATTGACTATGGCCTCATGCACACGACCGTTGTGTGCATCCGTGGCCGTTGTGCCGTTCTCCGTTTTTTTCGCGGACCCATTGACTTTCAATGGGTCAGTGGAAAAATCGGAAGCTGCACCGTTTGGCAGCCGCGTCCGTGATCCGTTTTTCCTGGCCGTGAAAAAAATATGACCTGTCCTATTTTTTTCACGGCCAACGGTTCACGGACCCATTCAAGTCAATGGGTCCGTGAAAATCACGGATGCACACAAGATTGTCATCCGTGTCCGTGATCCGTGTCAGTTTTTTCCTATCATTTCAATGGCAAACTTGACTTAGATTTTTTTTTTCATTTTTTCATGTCCGTGGATCCTCCAAAAAACAAGGAAGACCCACGGACGAAAAAACGGTCAGGGATCACGGACCTACGGACCCCGTTTTTGCGGACCTTAAAAAAAAACGGTCGTGTGCATGAGGCCTATCAGTGTATTGCACAGTGTAATACACTGATAGTTTGCCTATGAGGCCCTTGGCGTGGGGACCCGATGGCTAAAGGGAGAGAGTGCAAACCTCCCATATGCCGCGGTCAGCACTGGCCGCAGCATATGAGGTGTTAATCCACCGACATCGGCGTTATCACCGATGCTGGTGGATGCAGCAGGGATTGGGCTGTCAGTAACAGCCAGATCCATCCTGCTGATCGCAGCACCGCACATGGGGGGGAAGGGGGGGGGGGGGAGGACTGCAGTACGAGAATGCTCGTCCTGGGGCGCAAAGTACCGGCCATTTAGGATGAGCATTCTCATCCTGGGTCCTTAAGGTTTTAAACTAAAATAAATTACAGGTACATCACCTTACAGCCACTTTCATACAGCCCATAGAAAATCATCCTTCTTCTAACCAGAAACATGGAAAAAATTATTTACTGTATTGCGCATAGTCCATGCAGATGATCACCCATGTAATTCAGTCCAGGTGCTGTCTGTTCGAATCATGGACACGTTGCCCATCTGAAAGCAGCTGCAGTTTTTAAAGTTAAAGCCAGGAGTGGATTCAAACAGGGGAAAAGACTTTGCGTGTCCTCTTATCCCTTTGTGATCTCTTCCTGTCTTTGCTTTCCAAAACTGCCTGAAAACAGTGAGGAAACCCTGCTTCTGTAGACCACCATAGATATCACTAAACCCTTCACCATCTTCATCATATTAATGACATAGCCACAGGATATCCTGTATGAAGAGGTTGTGATGCTCAGTAAGAACTTAGGCCTTGTCACGTACATCAGTCGCATTGTCACGTACATCAGTCGCATTGCCTAAACACAGCTCTCTCATTGTGAATGGGGCTAAGCTGCCATTCCCAGCACAGCCGCTAACCAATGGATGGCACTGTGCTTTGTAAAGCTGTGAGGAGGCCACAATGCTCACTAGAGTTCCAGTTTATAAAAAAGCTGTCATGAGTAGGAACCCCATCGATCTCATGTTGATAGCCTATCCCAGTAAATGCTAACCTCCGACACTCCAGCTGTGGTGAAACTACAACTCCCAGCATGCTCCATTCATTTCTGTGACGTTCCGAGAACAGCTAAGCAAGAGTGCATCTTGGGAGCTGCAGTTTTACCACAGCTGGTGTGTCGTAGGTTAGCCATCATAGGCCTATCCTAAGGGAACGGGTTCGCTGCGTAACGGTAATCACCTAGAAATGAATGGGATCACCGCGTCCATCGCAAGAAATCCAGCAGTGTTGAATTTCTTATGACAGACGCAGCAACCTCATTCATTTCTATGGGATCACTGCTAAACAGTGAATGTGATTAGTGTCACCGGGTATCCATACCCTAAGGCCGAGTTCACAGGAACGTGTGTGACCCGTGCCCGTGCTGCGGGCCACAATGCACGATCGCCGACCGTAGGTCTGCCGCATCGGATCGCGGACCCATTCACTTTAATGGATCCGCGATCCGCCCGTTCCGCAAAAAGATAGGACATGTTCTATCTTTTTGCGGAACGGAAGTATGGGACGCAACCCCATGGAAGCACTCCGTAGTGCTTCCGAGGGGTCCCGTTCCGTGCGGCCGTTCTGCAATTCTGGATTTTTGGACCCATTGAAGTGAATGGGTCCGCATCCGTGATGCAAAATGCACACAGAACTGTGGCCGTGTATTGCGGCCCGCGATACGGCCACAGATCACACACACGTTTGTGTGAACTAGGCCTAAGGACTTTACCACAAATGTGAAAATCCTGGAAAAAACCCTTAGGCCACCTGCACACAAGTGCGGGTTAGCACAAATGAATTTCCACATGGATCTATGCATATCTGCAGCAAAATCAGCAATTTGGTGCGGATTAGAGGTGGTTTTGCAGCAGATCTCACCCTTCCACTGAAAAGATTTAAAACCGCAAACAAAATTGACATGCTGAGGATTTGAAATTCTGCAATTCAAGTCACAATCCACAGTGCACACGGTATTTGAGTAATCTACACTTTGCCGGAACTGTAATACGCTGCGTTTTTCCCCCGCACGGGAATCTGTGACTATTCCGCAATGTGTGGCCTTGAACCACCAGGAATACTAGATGTACAGCTCTGAGCTACACTAGACCTCCAATATAAAATGAGATAGCACAACTAGCACCTTCACTGCCCTAAACCAATGAAGACATTCATTATTAACCCCTAAGCTATAACCAGTATTAATGCTGTCACTTTCCCTAAAACAAACTATGCCAAGACATATACGTTTAGCACGTTGGCAAAGTGACTATAAAGTGTGCATTTTGAAGTCTCTCATAGACAGCAATAGCTAATCCTGCATTTGTGAAACAACTGAGACGTGGTTGTAAAGTGAGGAAACCGGATGGAAGACGCAGAGCTGACGGCCTCATTCCTAGCACACAGATCAGAGTCCGCTCTCCTCAGAAAACCGGCTAGTCATGTCCAGCAGGATTAACTCTGTACTCGCCGATGCACAGCTCTTCAGTACCTCCCACAGACCCTCAACTTACTAAGAAGAACTTCCCCGTCACTGGTCCTGCCATCCCAGCGATGGCAGCAGTCCTTGTGTCCAGCGGACGTTACACGGGAGGCAGCCCGGAGTGTATCTCGTCACCTGCTACAACTTGCGGGGCCAGATTCTCTCTAATCAGTAATCAGTATTCCGGTCAGAGTCTACGGAAGCCGGGCAAAGTCTCACTGAGGCTTGTACACAAGCTGCCCACTGTAGTGCCACCCTCCCTTGTTTGTCCTCCCGAATAGTCTTTGGGAAGATGTTTTTAGTAACCGCTGATCTGGTGCCTATTATTTTCTACCCTATATTGTACAAGTAGCCCTAGGGTGGGTGTTGGGCAAATTAAAAACACGGCACACCAAACACTTACATATCGCCCCTGCAAGGCCGGCGCGTTGCACAAACTCCACTCCACTGTGCCAAGTCACTGCCTTAGTGCTGTACAGGTCTGCTGACTCGCTGCAAACTCCACTCTGCTGTTCCTAGTCCCTGCTTTACTGCTGTATAGGTCTGCTGGCTCACTGCAAACTCCACTCTGCTGTTTCAAGTCCCTGCTTTACAGCTGTACAGGTCTGCTGGCTTACTGCAAACTCCACTCTGCTGTTTCAAGTCCCTGCTTTACAGCTGTACAGGTCTGCTGGCTTACTGCAAACTCCACTCTGCTGTTTCAAGTCCCTGCTTTACAGCTGTACAGGTCTGCTGGCTCACTGCAAATTCCTTTCTGGCCAGTGGTGTAGCCTGATTTTGCTGGGCCCCAATGCAGAATCGGCAGCAGGGCCCCTTGAATAAAGCTATAACTACACTTGTGTCCTTACATGGGGAAAAGAGACCCAATGGGCCCCTTGTGGCTCCAGAGCCCGGATGAAACTGCACCCTCTTCACCTACTGTAGTTAGGCCCCTGGGAATAGCTGGGCCTCACCAGTCCCCAGCCCTCACCACACCTAAGTAAGTCCAACCTAACTGTATATTATTTAATCAGGTCAGGGAGGGACTGGGGTACATGCCTTCAAGGCTGCTGCTGTGCCAAACACAGGCCACTACTGGCACCTTGGCACTTGCTGTGCCCTAGCTGGGTGTTCACAGAGAGGCTCTTCTGTTCTTTTCACTGATGGCGCCGCTAACTGCCACCTCACGTGCCGGAGCTGCTTGGGGGGGAAGAGGAGGGGGGGAGCAGACACAGCAGAAAGTCTGATGTGCACTGGCCCACACAGTCACTGGAGGGAGGCACACCACCAGCTAGGAGACTGTGTGGACCCAGGGGTGCACCTAGCCTTTCTGCCACCTGAGGCGAAAAGTAAATTACCAAATGTCGTAGATTTCCAATGTCCATGTTTAGGGTTGAGCGAACCCGAACTGTAAAGTTTTGGGTTCGTACTGAACATTCGGATTTTTGGACTCCGAACCCGAACATTTTAGTAAAAGTTTGGGTTTGGGTTCGGTGTTCGGCGATTTCTTATCTCTTTTTGAAAGGCTGCAGAGCAGCCAATCAACAAGCGTTTAACTGTCAGACCTTAGAAGCCATCACAGCCATGCCTACTAATGGCATGGCTGTGATTGGTTAGAGCAGCATGTGACCCAGCCTCTATATAAGCTGGAGTCACGTAGCGCTGCACGTCACTCTGCTGTTACTACTGTAGGGAGAGGATGCTGCTGGTGATTTCAGGGAGAGAATAGGACAGAATCGATGATCAGAACTCGAATCTAACTCCACGATCCACATACATTTAGTTGTGTGGGTGCAATGCACAATCTTTTACCCTGCCCTGAGCCCAGTGACCAAAAAAATAAATAACTTTTATCCATCTGTTAGTTAGTAGGGCGACCATTTTATGCAAGCTCAGTGCACCAGCACTCCATCTGTGCTTTTGTGACATTGAAATCCAAGCTTGAAATACTGCAGTTGTAATCTGGTTTTAAAAAAAATCACCCTTTTTGGGCAATATACAACATCTGGTGCATTTGCAGGATTAGTCAGTATGCAATTTAAGCTAGAAATACAGCCATAACTTTCTGGGTTTTTAAAAACACCCATTTTTTTGGGCCAAAATCCACTATTTTACAGAATTGCACATGTGAAATTTAATATATACAGCTTTCACATTCTGTTACTAAAAAAACACACTTTTTTGGCAATATACAACATCTGGATTAGTCAGTGTGCAATTTAAGCTAGAAATACAGCCATAATTTTCTGGGTTTTTAAAAACACACTTTTTTTGCCAAAATACCCAAATTTACAGCTCTTGCTGCATCAGCACATGTGAAATTAGAGGGTTATATACTGCTGTCATATTCAGTTATTAAACAAACATCCGTTTGGGGGAAAAAAAAAAAATATATATATATATATTGCAGCCTTTGCTGCATATGTCATTGTGAGATACAGCCTTTACATACTGTCTTTCTATTCAGTTATTTGAAATACAGCCATTTTGGGCAAGAATCTTTAATTGCGGCCTAGTGTGGGTTAGGGCCTTTATATACTGGGGTTATATTCTTCTATTAACCGCCTCCGGACCGCCTAATGCAGAGGCAGCAGCTCTGCGCAGAGTGACGCATCGGCGCGTCATCTCGCGAGAGCCGAGACTTCCTGTGAACGCGCGCACACAGGCGCGCGCGTTCACAGGAACGGAAGGTAAGACACAGGATCTCCAGCCTGCCAGCGGCGATCGTTCGCTGGCAGGCTGGAGATGCGATTTTTTTTAACCCCTAACAGGTATATTAGACGCTGTTTTGACATAACAGTGTCTAATATACCTGGTCCTCTGGTGGTCCCTTTTGTTTGGATCGATCACCAGAGGACACAGGTAGCTCAGTAAAGTACCACAAAACACCACTACACTACACTACATCCCCCCTGTCACTTATTAACCCCTTATGAACCCATGATCACCCCATATAGACTCCCTGATCACCCTCTGTCATTGATCACCCCCCTGTCATTGATCACCCCCCTGTAAGGCTCCATTCAGACGTCCGTATGATTTTTACGGATCCACGGATCCATGGATCGGATCCGCAAAACACATACGGACATCTGAATGGAGCCTTACAGGGGGGTGATCAATGACAGGGGGTTGATCACCCATATAGATTCCCTGATCACCCCCCGTCATTGATCACCCCCCTGTCATTGATCACCCCCCTGTAAGACTCCATTCAGACGTCCGTATGTTTTTTAGGGATCCACGGATACATGGATCGGATCCGCAAAACACATACTCATATGTGCACATACGTGATTACCCATATAGACTCCCTGATCACCCCCCTGTCATTGATCACCCCCCTGTAAGGCTCCATTCAGACGTCCATATGTTTTTTACGGATCCACGGATCGGATCCGCAAAACACATACGGACGTCTGAATGGAGCCTTACAGGAGGGTGATCAATGACAGGGGGGTGATCACCCCATACAGACTCCCTGATCACCCCCCTGTCATTGATCACCCCCTGTAAGGCTCCATTCAGACGTCCGTATGTGTTTTGCGGATCCGATCCGTGGATCCGTAAAAAACATACGGACGTCTGAATGGAGCCTTTTGTCCTCTGGTGACAAAAAATAAAAAATTCTAGGAACTCGCCATGCCCTTCACGGAATACCCTGGGGTGTCTTCTTTCCAAAATGGGGTCACTTATGGGGTAGTTTTACTGCCCTGGCATTTTAGGGGCCCATATGCGTGAGAAGTAGTTTGCAATCAAAATCTGTAAAAAATGACCGGTGAAATCCGAAAGGTGCTCTTTGGAATGTGGGCCCCTTTTCCCACCTAGGCTTCAAAAAAGTGTCAAACATCTGGTATCGCCGTACTCGGGAGAAGTTGGGGAATGTGTTTTGGGGTCTCATTTTACATATACCCATGCTGGGTGAGAGAAATATCTTGGCAAAAGACAACATTTCCCATTTTTTTTATACAAAGTTGGCATTTGACCAAGATATTTATGTGTGACACTTTTTTGCAGCCTAGGCGGGCAAAGGGGCACACATTCCAGAGAACACCTTTCGGATTTCACCGGTCATTTTTTACAGATTTTGATTGCAAACTACTTCTAACGCATATGGGCCCCTAAAATGCCAGGGCAGTATAACTACCCAACAAGTGACCCCATTTTGGAAAGAAGACACCTCAGGGTATTCCATGAGGGGCATAGTGAGTTCCTAGAATTTTTCTTTTTTTTTCTTACAAAGTCTCATATTCCACTAACTTAAAAATAAAAAATATTTGTAAACACTATAACTTTTACCCAAACCATTTTTTTTCCCAAACATTTTTTTTTTTTATCAAAGACATGTAGAACAATAAATTTAACGAAAAATTTATATATGGATGTCGTGTTTTTTTTGCAAAATTTTAAAAAATGTTGGCAAAAAATCATTAAATTTCGATTAATAACAAAAAAAGTAAAAATGTCAGCAGCAATGAAATACCACCAAATGAAAGCTCTATTAGTGAGAAGAAAAGAAGGTAAAATTCATTTGGGTGGTAGGTTGCATGACCGAGCAATAAACGGTAAAAGTAGTGTAGTGCAGAAGTGTAAAAAGTGGCCTGGTCATTAAGGGGGTTTCAGCTAGGGGGGTTGAAGTGGTTAATAAAACACCCTTTTTTGGGCAAAATACTCAATTTTTCTGTCCTTGCACCATCAGCACGTGTGAAATTCAAGGGTTATATACTGCTGTCATATTCAGTTATTAAACAAACACCCATTTTGGGCAAAAATCTTTAATTGCGGCCTAGTCTGGATAAGGTTGTATGAGATACAGCTTGTACATAGTGTGGTTCTATTCAGTTATTTGAAATACAGCCATTTTGGGCACAAATCTTTAATTGTGGCCTAGTGTGGGTCAGAGCGTGTGAGATACACCCTTTATATACTGGGGTAATATTCTTCTATTAATAAAACACCCTTTTTTGGGCAAAATACACAATTTTAAAGCCAAATTCAAGGGTTATATACTGCTGTGATATTTAGTTATTAAACAAGCACCCGTTTTGAGCAAAAAAGTTAATTTTGCAGCCTTTGCTGCATATGTCATTCTGAGATACACCCTTTACATACTGTGGTTCTATTCAGTTATTAAATAAACACCCTTTTTGGGCACAGTTCTTTAATTGCGGCCTAGTCTGGATCAGGGCATGTGAGATACACCCTGTACATACTGTGGTTCTATTCTGCTATTAATTGAACACCCATTTAGGGCAAGCAAGATCCTAAATTTGAGAAATATGATGAGAGCTTCAAATAAGAGACGTGGCCCAGGTCGTGGTGTTGCAGGGAGAGGATGTGGTCGATCTGTGCCAGCTAAACGCATAAGTGAAACCCTTTCCTCTGGTGCGAATTGGTGACAGAACCTGCAGCGGTATTTGGTCGGGCCTAATGCGGCTCTACGAATGGTGAGGCCTGAACAAGTACAGGCGATAGTAGACTGGGTTGCTGACAGTGCCTCCAGCTCCTTCACATTATCTCCCACCCAGTCTCCTGCTGAAAGATCAGAGTTGGCAGCCCATGTCCGCTCACCCCCTTGAAAATCAGCCAAGCAGTCTGAGCCCCAAGTCATGCAGCAGTCTCTTCTGCTTTTTTATGAATCTGTTAGCAGGGTTTCCCAGGGCCATCCATCTATCCCTGCCCCAGAAGTGGAAGAGATTCAGTGAACCGATGCCCAAACACTTATCTTTCAAGATGAGTACATGGGAGGACCATTGCAGCATGTCTCGGATGATGACGAAACACAGGTGCCAACTGCTAGGGTTTTCAAAAGTGTGCAAACCAATAAGGAGGGCAGGGGTGAAGACTGGATGGAAGATGATGTGGAGGACGATGAGGTCCTCGACCCCACATGGAATCAAGATGTGAGTGACCTATGTAGTTCGGAGGAAGAGGCGGTGGTCGCACAGAGCCACCAGCACAGCAGAAGAGCGAGCAGGGTGCATAAGCGGAGCGTCCGTCCTCTAGACAGTACGCCTGCTACTGCCCACCGCAGCAAGGAACTGAGCACACCAAAGCCAGCTCCAAGGAGTTCCCTGGCATGGCAGTTCTTCAGACAATGTGCTGACGACATGACACGAGTGGTTTGCACGCTGTGAAATCAGAGCCTGAAGCGAGGCATAAACGTTCTCAACCTGAGCACAACCTGCATGACCAGGCATTTAAGTGCTAAGCACAAGCTGCAGTAGAGTAGACACCTCAAAAACCAATAAACGTCTCTGGCTCCTCCTGCTTCCTCTTCTGTTGCAGTCTCGGCCTCTTCATCCACTTCTGGAGTGACAGTGCCAACAGCCACCCCGCAAACAGAGGATATGCGTGCAACACCACCACCTGGGTAACCAAACATCTCCACAATGTCCCACGGAAGCGTTCAGCTCTCCATCTCCCAAACACTAGATAGGAAGAGGAAGTACCCCCCTTCCCACCTGCGATCCCTAGCCCTGAATGGCAGCATTTCAAACTTACTAGCCTTTGAAATGCTGTCATTCCGTCTGGTGGAGACGGATAGTTTTAAAGGCCTTATGGCGGTGGCTGTCCCACAGTACGTCATGCCCAGCTGCCACTACTTTTCCAGGTGAACCATCCATTCCCTGCACAACCAAGTAGGGGACAAAATCAGGTGTGCACTGCGCAACGCCATCTGTGGCAAGGTGCACCTCACTACGGGTACGTGGACCATTAAGTACGGTCGGGGATGTTATATCTCCATAACAGAACACTGGGTAAATGCAGTGGTGGCTGGGCCTGAGGCGGATAGCAGTTTGGCGCATGTCCTTCCACCACCAAGGATTGCAGGGCGCTTCAGTTTGCCTCCTGTTGCTTCCTCCTCCTACTCCGCATCCTCTACTGGTTCCTCATCCGGTCAGCGTAACACCTGAACTACCAACTTCAGCACAACCAGGGGTAAATGACAGCAGGCAGTTTTAAACAGTATCTAATAGGGGGACAAACCCCACACTGCACAGGAGCTGTGGACGGGCCTTGAAGAACAGACCGATGAGTGGTTGGTGCCAGTGAGCCTCAAGCCTGGTGGTGTGCGATAATGGGCGAAATCTCGTAGCAGCTCTGGGACTAGCCGGTTTGACGCACATCCCTTGCCTGGCGCATGTGCGGAATTTGGTGGTGCAAAGGTTCCTTAAAAATTACCCCGATAAGTCAGAGCTGCTGCATAAAGTGTGGGCCGTCTGCGCGCGCTTTCGGCATTTTCACCCTGCTGCTGCTCGGCTGTCAGCGCTGCAGCGTAACTTCGGCCTTCCCGCTCACCGCCTCATATGCGTCGTGCCCACAAGGTGGAACTCCACCTTGCACATGCTGGCCAGACTGTGCGAGCAGTAGCAAACGATAGTGGAGTTTCAGCTGCAGCGTGCACGGGTGAGTCGCTCTGCGGAACAGCACCACTTCACCACCAATGACTGGGCCTCCATGCGTGACCTGTGTTCCTTGTTTCGCTGTTTTGAGTACTCCACCAACATGGTCAGTGCCGATAACGCCATTCTCAGAGTTACTATTCCACTTCTATGTCTCCTTGAAAAAATGCTGCTGGCGATGATGGAAGAGGATGTGGCACAGGAGGAGGAGGAGAAGGAGGGATAATTTCATAGGGTTTCTGGCCAGTCATACACAAGTGGCAATAAAAGAGAAATTCTGCTTCGGCGCAAGTCCACAAATGGAAACGGTCTTATAAGTATGATAATTCTTCTTTAATGAAAACAACGCGTTTCGAGGAGCGAAACTTCCCCTTCATCAGGTTTCAGAGTATTATAATAGACATACAAATATTTATAGGTGCAGAACAACAAAAGACAACAAAAAAAATGACAAAAACGAGCACCTTAGGGCCGCCCCCTAGGGGCAGAGCTACCTACAGGTGTCACTTCAGACATCAGATAAACTAAATATAATCAAATCTCAGTTTCATTTATATAAATCTTACTATGGTGTGATCCCATATAATTCTGTGCAAGTTCAATAAAAAACAAGCATGCTAAACATTTATTTCATGTAAAAACGTTTGTGTTTTTAACCCATATATATCATGTGACTGCAGGAGGTCACATGATCGGACTGCAGACCGGAGACATGAGCATCCTCTGGTGATCGTCTCTCTCTCATATGGAAATGCAGGGGGAGAAGGAGAGAGGCCGATCACCGTGGGCTCCTGTCTCTGTATGTGTGAATACTTTGCTGTCTGCGGGACGCCGCCGGCCAGGGGGCGTGTCGGTCTGTGAAGTCATGACCATGTGATCGCAACCTTGCGTTCACATGGTCCGTTGCCAGGATAACGGGAATGCTTTCGTTTTAGGCCACAATTAGGTGATGTAGAGCACAATTAGAAGAGGATGTAGAGCAGGCAAAAGTAAAAAGAAAAACATAAATTCAGTTGGAAAACAACCGCTGGAACATATAGAAAAATCATGTGGCATATATAACCTATCCTCATACACTTTGAAAAAAGCTGAAATTGCCGTACTATCCAAAGGCCTATCTTTCTGTCCCAGTAGTAAAATCAATGTATTTGATCTATTTTTAGACCTCAACCGGTATATTAAAAAACTCACCCTAAAACGACATTTCAAAATAACAGAAAACTCAGCAAAAATGCTACCCATAGGATCTGAAAAAGAAGACCCTACAGCCATCCCCTCAGGTTTAAAACCACCCTCCAATCTTTATTCAATCCATCATAAGGGCAACTTCTTAGACACATTCTATTCCCTGGTCTCCAATGAATTTAGACAAATTAATAAAGAGACCACTCCATTTCCTCATCCGAGACAACACAATCTTAAACCCTTTGAAATAGTGGCCCTCAAAAGTCTACAGTCAAACATAAATATTATAATTAAAAATGCAGACAAATGAGTTGGAGTTGTGATCGAAAACAGAGAGGAATGCATCAAAGAAGCCCTCAATATATTATCCGACAAAAACTATTATCTACCCATTCAACAGGACCCATCAACACAGCATAGGGAAGATTTCGGGAAACTCATCAAATCAGCAGAAACCATCTTAAACAAAAAGGAGAAAGAATATATTCTTGTGAAAGATGCAACACTCACCACCTTCTACCACCCCCCCAAAATCCATAAAAAATCCCGCTGGGAGACCCATCATCTCCGGTGTCACCTCCCTTACTAGGAATCGTTCCCATTACATTGATATCTACCTCCAAAAATATGTTCTAAATTTGAAGTCCCATCTGAAAGACTCCACATCCCTGATCACACTACTTAAAAATATCAAATGGGGGGGCGTGGCTTCGGCATGGCGGCGTGAAGACGCATGTTAGGAGAGCTCCGTGACCTGCCTCAGGAGAACTAGCGTAGATCGCCTTCCTAGCTGACTTTTCTGGCCATGACTAAGGGGAGAAGATCAAGGAGTCAACCTGCGGTCCCCCCTGAACAATCCATCGGCCGTTTCCTCCGATCTAACCAGCAAGGAGGCTGAGAGTCACCTGCAATGGCTGCCGCTTCTTCCTCACTGCGGCCAGCGGCACAGCCGTTTTCACCAGCGCTAGCATCGGAGCTCCCTCTCCCACAAGAACAGCGCCTGAGTGATCAATACTCTACTCACTCAGCTCCGGCCTCCCTGAACGAATGGGACACCCGACCGGATCCTCCTCTGCGCCACGCAGCTTTGCATCAGCCGGATCCTACAGGTACCGCCACTCAGGCTAGATCAGGGCCTGCTAAAGATGGGGGCCTGCATACCCGTGCCTCTTCTCCTCACCAGGCAAACAATCACGCAAACGGGTCTATACAAACCCCTGAGAGGAACAGAGCACACAACAGCACTCCTATCACTAGCCCCTCAAGGGGTTCCACTGGGGTGTTGCCGCCATCTCTGAGGAACCCTAACCTCACTCAGGGCCACATGTTACCTGCTCCTGTTACCCAATCTCCCAGTCAAGATATACCTGCTATCTTCTCATCGCTGACACAGCACCCAGAGGAGTCTCAGGGGTTCCCCCCACCCCCATCTTCCATCGACCGCACGCTGGCAGAACTTTGGGAGATGGTGCGGGCGTTACCCACGAAATCTGACCTGGAGGTACAAGTGACCCGCATTGAGGCCAAGCAAGCCCAGGCCCTGCAGGCAGTCCGTACTGAGGTTCAACAGTTGGACGACCGTCTATCCTTGCTAGAACACCAATATGCAACTACAGCCGCTGTGGTTCATTCTCACTCTGCGTCCATATCTGCACATACCTCTCAATTGCAGGACTTCTCTTTGCATCTTGACGACGTGGAAAATAGGGGCCGTCGGAACAATCTTAAGATCCGCAACATCCCGGAATCGGTCCCCAACGACCAGTTACACTCCGTCGTGGTCGACATTTTTAATTCGATCCTGGACAATCCTCCTCAGACTAAGATCGAGCTTGACAGGGTTCACAGAACCGCAGGACCCAGAAACCGTGACATAGATAGGCCACGTGATGTCATCTGCCGGGTTCACTTTTACATTGTAAAGGAGCGTATCTTGCGCAAAGCCTGGGAAAAGAAGGATCTTTTCTTTAAGGACATTCCGATTACTATCTTGCCAGATGTTTCTCGCCTAACCCTATCTATGCGGAGAATGGTGAGACCCCTGCTAGAAGCAATCAAAGAAGCAGGAGCATCTTACCGCTGGGGTCACCCGTTCCATATCATTGTCAGATACCCCAACGGCCAATCTATGCTAGTCCGCTCTCCGGCTGACCTCCAGGATCTGTTCAGATTCCTTGACATCCGTCCATTCACAGTCCCGGATTGGACATTACCCTCATTCCTGCAGGATTTGCCTCAAGCTCCGGATTCCCCAAGAAGATCAGCATCTCCTTTCTCGAGACGCACATCTGCTGGCCGTTCCGGCTCAATCCGCGGCCACCTTTCCAGGCCCCACTACCAGCCTCCACGGCGCCTTCCACCGTCTCCCCGCTGATCCACCATTTTGATCTCTACTACTGAGACTTCCCGTCTGCATTATTGAAAGGGACTTCGTTGGGCAGTTCTTCACGTCTCTTCACCTAGGCCTCACCACCAGCCTTTCCCACCTGTATTCCTGAAAGGGACTATGATGAACTCCTCTTCACGTCCCTTCAACTCATAATGATGTTTACAGTCTTGCGACTTGGTTCTCAGTTTAGCCTCTATGTTTCCTGTTACCCTCCTGTGCTCCCTCTATTTTACCTGTCATTTAGGTGTAATATCTTACATCTATCCTCTCCCCTTTTCCCTGTCCGGGCCACTCTACAATTTAGGAAGGGGTCTCACAGATGCAAAATGTTCCACCTCACTTTTAGGTCACTAGGCGTTCTCCTTGAGATTAGGTTTCATCTTTTCTTCTAAGCGCCACCCGTTCTACCTCCCCAACTAGGGCACTGTGAGTCCTTTCCTTAATACTCTTTTGGATAGGTCTCTCACAGTTACTTTTATTATTGCAGCTGTTCCTGCTTATAGCTAGAACCCGTCCATTTTTTCTCTCCACTTCTCTCTCCTTCTCGTCTTTCCCTTCCCTAGTCCCTCTTTCCCTCCTCTTCCCTTGACAACACACTTCTCTCTCACAAAAGTACTGTGTTAGTTTTGCTCTGTATGTCTTGTTATTCAATATGTCTGACATTTTATTAGTCTCCCTTAATGTACAGGGTTTGAACCTGCCGGAAAAGAGATCTTCTCTCCTGCGTCTCCTATGGAGAAAACAAGCTCATGTGGCGTTTATCCAGGAAACTCATTTCCGCTCCTCTTCTACTCCGAGGCTCTTCGATAGACGTTTTCCTCATGTCTACCACAGTTCGGACCCTGACTCTAAGACGAAAGGAGTCTCAATCCTTATCTCCAACGCAATCTCCTGGGACCTGATTGATTCTCGCACTGATGGAGCTGGCAGGGACCTGTTTGTAAAGGGAAGGTTAGCTGGTACTTTAGTTACATTGGCATCTGTTTACGCCCCTAACACAGGACAGGTTAGTTTCCTGACCAAGACCCTTGGAGCCTTGGAGGATTTCACAGAGGGCCTCTTGATTCTTGGAGGTGACCTTAACATCGTTTTAGATCCTCGCTTGGACTCCTCCAAGGGTCAAGTTTCTTATCCCCATTCAACCATTTCCAAGCTTAAAGAGCTCCTCTTCTCCCAGCACCTTACAGACCCATGGCACATTTTATACCCGACATCCCGAGACTATACATTCTTTTCTCACCCTCATAACTCATACTCCAGGTTAGATTATTTCCTTCTGAACCATGCTAGACTAGACCTTCTCACTAGGGCGGAGATCGACCCAATAACCTTTTCTGATCATGCTCTGATCTCTATATCGCTTTCTTTTCCATCCCACCAAACCAGGGCCTGGCATTGGCAATTAAATGACTCACTTCTACAAGACTTGCAGGTCTCTTCTGAAATACGGAAAGACCTAACTGAATACTTCGAGACTAATGTGGCTCCAGAGAGTGATCCCCTTACTATTTGGGAGGCCCACAAATGCTTTATTCGAGGCTCCTTTATAAAACAAGGTTGCCAGTTGAAAAAAGAAAGAGCGGCAAAAATAACTTCCCTCCTGTCACGCATTCACGTGTTAGATCAGCAACACAAACCGACCCTGGACTTGCAGTTGGGAGCTGAGCTCACCCAGCTCCGAGACCAGGTTCGTTCTCTTTGCCTCTCAAGAGCGAAGGCGACCTTAGTCAAATGCCGTAGACACTATTACGAACATGTGAATAAACCAGGCAGAACCCTAGCCCGGGCTCTGCGGAAAACTAGGCTTTGCTCTTATGTTCCACATGTGTCTACCCTTTCCGGCTCTAAGGTCTCCCTTCCACGGGAAATAACAGAAGCATTTAGATCCTACTATCACACATTGTATAACTTAGAGAACTCCCATCAGTCTACTGTCCATGGAACAATGCCCTCAGTGAGGACTTACCTTGAGTCCGCGGGCCTTACATCTCTCCCCCCAGAGGCGATTTCGACACTAGAGACTCCCATATCATTGACTGAGTTACAGGCTGCTATTAAAGATTCCCAAACGGGGAAGGCTCCTGGTCCAGATGGACTCACGCTACCCTACTATAAACAATTTGGGGACATTTTATCTACTCATTTTTTAGCTGCCTTTAACTCATTTGATACGACCTGTTCTCTCCCCAACGATACCCTTAGAGCACACATTCCTTTCGTCCCCAAGAAAGGGAAGGACCCGACACAATGCCACAGCTACCGTCCCATCTCACTAATTAATGTGGACCTAAAATTGTTCTCGAAAATACTTGCTTCACGCCTCCTGCCTCATTTCCAAAAATTAGTCCATCTAGACCAAACTGGGTTCTTACCCTTAAGAGAAGCCGGAGACAATACAACGAGAGCAATAAACATGATTTACCAAGCTGTTACTTCTAAGACCCCGACATTATTCCTGTCAACTGACGCCGAAAAAGGCATTTGACAGGGTTAATTGGAAA
Organism: Bufo gargarizans; assembly: GCF_014858855.1. Classification (NCBI taxonomy): domain Eukaryota; kingdom Metazoa; phylum Chordata; class Amphibia; order Anura; family Bufonidae; genus Bufo; species Bufo gargarizans. The sequence continues at coordinate 375,713,438 of NC_058083.1, read as the reverse complement.
TTCATGTTTGAGACCCTACGTCATATTGGACTAGGTGAGAAGATGATGTCTAGAATTATTAATCTTTATTCCAACCCTACGGCAGTTGTCAAAGTGAATGGCCAATTTTCCTCGCCCCTGTCTATCCGCAATGGAACGAGACAAGGTTGCCCCCTTTCCCCTCTAATATTTGTACTATGCCTAGAACCGCTTCTGTGTCACATAAGGAGGAACCCCGATATTGCTGGTTTACAGATACATGGGACCTCACATAAAGTCGCAGCCTACGCTGATGATCTCCTATTTTTCCTTACCAACCCAAGGGTTACCATCCCAAATCCGATGCGGGAGCTTAAAATATATGCCCACCTTTCAAACTTTAAGATTAATTATCAGAAATCTGAAGCCTTAAACATTAATCTCCCGTCTGCCACGGTCACGTCAATTTCTGAGAACTTCCCCTTTAAATGGGCACGCTTGTCTCTAAAGTACCTTGGAATATTCTTGACCCCTACACTCTGTGACCTTTACCAGGTTAACTACCCGCCTCTTCTCCAGACCATAAAGTCTGACCTAGACAGGTGGCATAAAAACACGTTTTCATGGTTTGGTAGGATTTCTATCTTTAAAATGAACATATTACCAAAAATACTTTACTTCTTTCAGGCCCTTCCGGTCCATATTCCTAGACTCTTTTTTCACAATCTCTTGAAAATGTTGTCTCAATTTATCTGGGCCGGCAAACCGTCCAGAATAGCTAGGTCGACACTTTTTCGACCCAAATTAGAAGGAGGACTAGGGCTACCAGACTTTATTTCATACCACAGAGCATCTTACCTCCTTCGAATTGTAGACTGGTGTCGACACAAAGCCTATAAACAATGGATCTCAGTCGAACAATCTTTTCTGTCTACTCCTTTGCCTGCTACTCCATGGTTGGACACCCACATACCACTAGATGCTCGTTTACACCCGACCATAGGACCCTCCCTGAAGGTCTTCTCCTCCATTCAGAATCACCCCAACATCTCTCCTTCCCCCTCTCCTATGTTCCCTCTTTTGGGTAATCCACAATTTCCCCCTGGGATGGAACGCGGTCCTTTTCGAGCTTTGGTGAACTGCAACAAATTCAGGGCCCATCATATGATCGCCTCGAATTTGTGGCTTTCCCCCCAACAAGTCTCAGAGATGTCGGGTATCCCTACCATTAATCCCTGGCAGTCTCGTCAACTTAAGCATTTCATGGCCACTCTTCCTCCAGCAGAGTCCTATGTCAGTGAAAAGACAGACTTTGAGTTTCTATGTGAGCAATCAGGCGTGTCGCGACGCACTCTTTCTCGAATGTACAACCTACTACTCAATCCGACCAATCAACCCCCTCCCAACTTTATCACTCAATGGGAAGCGGATCTAGATTCCACACTTTCATCGGAACAAAGACTAAGATTGTACACATGCATTCACAAAACATCTATTGCCAGCAATGTCCAGGAAGCTGGTTTCAAACTGATGTCCCATTGGTATAGGGTCCCTACTAGACTTCACTCCATTTTTCCACATACCTCACCTTTATGTTGGCGCTGTGGCTCGGAGAGAGGCACTATTCTACACACATTCTGGAGCTGTCCTTGTCTTTCGGGTTTTTGGAATTCGGTGTGGTCAATTACATCTAAATTCACCTCATATACTCTCCCTAAGACGCCAGAGTTCTTCCTGCTCCATCAGTGCGAGATTCCTCTCTCCTCCTACAAAAGGTCTGTGGTAAGACATCTAGTAAACGCTGCAAGAGCTTGTATCCCGTCTCTCTGGAGGCAACCATATGTTCCCTCTGTTTCCATGTGGATCAACAAAATCCAGGAGACCATGAGAATGGAAGATCTCACCTCTTCATTAAGGCGCACTGAGAAGAGGTTTACTAAAACTTGGAGCCATTGGTTGGAATTCTATGATTCCGCAGAATGCAGAACACTTCTAGCACAGCCGTGAGAGTGAGGTCTGTTGATGTCTTTCCTCTCCCTTTTCCCCTCCCCTCCCCCCTCCCCTTTCCTTTCTCTTTAATAATTTCATCCTTTCCCCCCTTTTTTTCTTTTCCATTATTCGTCTGTCTGTGATACAGATTATTCAAATTGTTCCACGTATGTCGGCGTGGTATCCCACTTTGCTTAACAATTGTCATTTGTTATATTTTCACCCTACTCTGTGATCTCAGTTCATTCTCTGTTTTATGACTGCTTTGTTCCTTGGTAATTGGAAATGGAAATGAAAATGAAAAACCTTAAATAAAGAATTTACAAAGTCGAAAAAAAAAAAAATATATCAAATAAAAAGAGAGTTACCTTCTGCTCACTCTAGATGTGTCAGAAAATTGTAGACTCACACTGAAGGCATCAAAACTATGAATTAACACATGTGGAATTATATACATAACAAAAAAGTGTGAAACAACTGAAAATATGTCATATTCTAGGTTCTTCAAAGTAGCCACCTTTTGCTTTGATTACTGTGTTGTACACTCTTAGCATTCTCTTAATGAGCTTCAAGAGGTAGTCACCTGAAATGATCTTCCAACAGTCTTGAAGGAGTTTCCTGAGATGCTTAGTACTTGTTGGCCTTTTTGCCTTCACTCAGCGGTCCAGCTCACCCCAAACCATCTCGATTGGGTTAAGGTCCGGTGACTGTGGAGGCCAGGTCATCTGGCGCAGCACCCCATCACTCTCCTTCATGGTCAAATAGCCCTTAGACAGCCTGGAGGTGTGTTTGGGGTCATTGTCCTGTTGAACAATAAATGATGGTCCAACTAAACGCAAACCGGATGGAATAGCATGCCACTGCAAGATGCTGTGGTAGCCATGCTGGTTCAGTATGCCTTCAATTTTGAATAAATCCCCAACACTGTCACCAGCAAAGCACCCCCACACCATCACACCTCCTCCTCCATGCTTCACGGTGGGAACCAGGCATGTAGAGTCCATCCGTTCACCTTTTCTGCGTTGCACCAAGACACGGTGGTTGGAACCAAAGATCTCAGATTTGGACTCATCAGACCAAAGCACAGATTTCCACTGGTCTAATGTCCATTCCTTGTGTTCTTTAGCCCAAACAAGTCTCTCCTGCTTGTTGCCTGTCCTTAGCAGTGGTTTCCTAGCAGATATTCTACCATGAAGGCCTGATTCACACAGTCTCCTTTTAACAGTTGTTCTAGAGATGAGTCTGCTACTAGAACTCTGTGTGGCATTGAGCTGGTCTCTAATCTGAGCTGCTGTTAACCTGCGATTTCTGAGGCTTGTGACTCGGATGAACTTATCCTTTTGTTGTTCTGCACCTATAAATATTTGTATGTCTATTGTAATACTATGAAACCTGATGAAGGGGAAGTTTCACTCCCCGAAACGCGTTGTTTTCATTAAAGAAGAATTATCATACTTATGAGACCGTTTCCATTTGTGGACTTGCGCCGAAGCAGAATTTCTCTTTTATTGCCATTTTTCCATTTGTGGGTCTGGACATCCCATCAAAAAGAACTCTCACAATCTGCGGCTGCAGTTTCGGAAGATAAGTCTCATCACTCTAAAGCCTTCAATAGAGTTGTGCCTAAATTTTGCACAACCAAAAAAGGTGAGCCTTCACAATTCCCATGACATTATTATTGTATCTGTATATACATACTACCCTATTGTGCGCCCCTTTTCTCTCCTATTTCTCTATTCCCCTCATTCATTTGAGAGGAATTTAGATCTGTCCAACACACAAAGTCATTCACAAGTGGCTCTGAAGGTAAGTTCCTGCACCCATAAACGCCAGGTAAACAGTTGTCCAGCCAGGGCACAGTTCTGGAGGATGATGGGGAGGAGGAGAAACCTTGTTCACGGCAGGTTCATCAACATGGTGGAGCAGTATATGTGCACACGCCTACACGTAATGAATGACGGGTCTGCCCCCTTCAACTTCTGGGTCCCCAAATTGGGCACATGGCCTGAGCTTGCCCTTTACGCCTTGGAGGTCCTGCCCTGCAGCCAGTGTATTATCTGAATGTGTGTTTAGAGCACGGCAGGAAGCGTCATCACAGACAAGTGCAGTGGCCTGTCCACAACCAATGTGGACAAGCTCACGTTTATTAAAATGAACCAGGCATGGATCCCACAGGACTTGTCCGTACCTTGTGCAGAATAGACATGTATACCGGCCTTACCCAGCCATTGTTATACTGCAAGCGCAATTGCTCATTCTTGTATTTTGGATATTTCACACTCTTTTGGAGTGTACCCTAATAAAATAAAATAAAAATTAATTAAAACCAAAAACCAGTTTTGGCTACCTCGTTCTCCTCCACCGCCGCTTCCACCTACACTGCTATGTCCACCGCCTCCTCAGACTCCTACTCTATATGGAACTCTACCTCATAAATTAAATTATATATTTTTTTTTGTATAACGTTTATTTTATTTCCCTACTTTTTTAGTTACATTTTCTGGTGAAATTCACCAATCTTTGGGTGTGATGTACCACTGCTATACCTAATAGACAGGATAAAAAAATAATAATAATTGTCAGTTACATTTTCAGGTGAAATTCATCAATTTTTGGGTGTGATGTACCCCTCCTCTACCTAGTTGACAGCTTAATAAATTTTAATAATTTTTCTTTACATTTTTGGGTGACAAAAAACAATTTTTTTCTGTCATAGACTCCTACTCTAACAAGTAGACAGGGTAATACATTTCTGTCATTTTTCAGTTACATTATTGGGTTGACATTTTACAATTTTTGGATGTGAATAAACCTATACTCTGAAATTTCAGAAATTATTCTTTAATTGATGCACGCACCTCCTTTTATTCAATGCTTAAACTTTAACAAGTTGTACCACATTTGCGCTTCCATAATTCGTATCGCACTGCCTGAAGTATTTATTAATATCTGGTTAAAACGGGAAAATTCTGTACATCACTTTCGTGAATTTCAGGCTCCAGACTGAAGTGATGTAGTCCAGGATAGTAATAAACCCTCTACAGTCGTGGCCAAAAGTTTTGAGGATTACATAAATATTGGAAATTGGAAAAGTTGCTGCTTAAGTTTTTATAATAGCAGTTTGCATATACTCCAGAATGTTATGAAGAGTGATCAGATGAATTGCATAGTCCTTCCTTACCATGAAAATTAATTTAATCCCCCCAAAAACTTTCCACTGCATTTCATTGTTGTCATTAATGGACCTGCTGAGATCATTTCAGTAATCGTCTTGTTAACTCAGGTGAGAATGTTGACGAGCACAAAGCTGGAGATCATTATGTCTGGCTGACTGGGTTAAAATGGCAGACTTAAAAGGGTGATGATTGAAATCATTGTTCTTCCATTGTTAACCATGGTGACCTCCAAAGAAACGCGTGCAGCCATCATTGCGTTGCATAAAAATGGCTTCACAGGCAAGGATATTGTGGCTACTAAGATTGCACCTCAATCAACAATTTATAGGATCATCAAGAACTTCAAGGAAAGAGGTTCAATTCTTATTAGGAAGGCTTCAGGGCGTCCAAGAAAGTGCCAGGATCGTCTCCTAAAGAGGATTCAGCTGCGGGATCGGAGTGCCACCAGTGCAGAGCTTGCTCAGGAATGGCAGCAGGCAGGTGTGAGCGCATCTGCACGCACAGTGAGGTGAATACTTTTGGAAGATGGCCTGGTGTCATGAAGGGCATCAAAGAAGTCACTTATCTCCAAAAAAAAATCAGGGACAGATTGATCTTCTGCAGAAAATATGGTGAATGGACTGCTGAGGACTGGGGCAAAGGCATATTCTCCGATGAAGCCTCTTTCCGATTGTTTGGGGCATCAGGAAAAAGACTTCTCCAGAGAAGAAAAGGTGAGTGCAATGTGACAAAACCAACCTCGCCACTGGGTGGTGGAGAGGCCTGGCTACCAGCCTCTTTCCCCAGGATTATGGGCCCTCTCATCAGCCAGGCCTGCTTTGTTCACAAAGGACTTGTACTAACTTGAACCCCTCGTCTAATTTGTGCCATTTTGGGATGTTAAATGTCTATGTGTATTGTAAAGGGTGGGACATTGTATACATTTAGTAGTGAGGTCTGTTCCATTGTCTCTCTGTGTGTATTGGCGATGTCCCTTTGTCCTGAGAGATAATTGAATTACGTCTCGGTTGTCTCCAGGACAGAAGACATTGTGTATTCTCCTGCCTGTGATGATTGCATCAACACAGTGTGAGGTAATTGTATCACAGGCAGAGGGGAGGATTTTGTGTGGGAGTGTCTGAGTGTATTGTACATGGTTATTGGCTTTTTTTTTTTTTACAAAACCCTGTGGGTGGTAACTATGTTGGAAGATGTGTATAAATCAATGCTTGTGTATTCAAATAAAGAGTTCCTGTTTTACCCTTCAACATGTTGAGGCTGGTGTTTGGGTAACGGATCGACACTGGGGGATTGCTATATGCTGAAGATTTGCTATACTCCCCTGGCTATAACTACTAGCTCTTGTAAGAGCTGTCTCTGCTCTCTGGATTTAGGAGAGGTTCACCCACTGGATCCTGGAGCCTTGTCGTAGGTCCAGGTTGGGTAGGAGACGGCAAGACCTCAACCAAGCTTCGGCGGTTTGTGGGGTCTGCAGTGCTCACTTGACACCGTAGAGTGCTTGGAGTCCTCGGAAAGCACTAGGAGCATCTATCAATGGAGGTACCCGGTCGGGGTGCTAGGAGATCCGTTACAGCTACCATCAGTCCTGTGTCATGCCAACAGTAAAGCATCCTGAGACCATTCATGTGTGGGGTTGCTTTTCATCCAAGGGAGTGGGCTCACTCACAATTTTGCCCAAAAACACAGCCATGGATAAAGAATGGTACCAAAGCACCCTCCAACAGCAACCTTCTACCAACAATACAACAACAGTTTGGTAAAGAACAATGCATTTTCCAGCACGATGGAGCACCGTGCCATAAGGCAAAAGTGATAACTAAGTGGCTCGGGGACCAAAACGTTGACATTTTGGGTCCATGGCCTAGAAACTCCCCAGATCTTAATCCCATTGAGAACTTGTGGTCAATCCTCAAGAGGCGGGTGGACAAAAAAACCCCCACTAATTCTGACAAACTCCAAGAAGTGATTATGAAAGAATGGGTTGCTATCAGTCAGGAATTGGCCCAGAAGTTGATTGAGAGCATGCCGAGTCAAATTGCAGAGGTCCTGAAGAAGAAGGGCCAATACTGCAAATACTGACTCTTGACAGAAACAACTGAAACAAAGATCTAAAAGCAGTTTAGCAGCAAACTTTGTGAAAACTAATATTTGTGTCATTCACAAAACCTTTGGCCACGACTGTACATAACACACAGTCTGGACTAAATCCTAATCCTGCTAGCACATTGGCGCTAATATCCGCAGAATAAGGAATCAGGACACAGTTCTTGTGTTGTGAACAGGCACAGATGTGTTCGTTTGCAGTCCTATCTAGCTCTCAACAGCAGAGCATCTGATAGTGAATTGAGGCTGGAAGCCCTGTTGAGAATGTAGATCTATATTGACTTCCAATCTCATGAACTATTGGTATGGGAAATCATTCACACACTATCAGGACATCCAAACAGCAGCAGCCACACAATATTTAGTGTCTCTACAAATGCACACTAAGCTGCCTCAGTCTGCCTACCCACTCATGCGGAGTCGCACTGGGTCTAGATATCGGACCGCATTCACACTTGTATCCAGGCTAACTGGATACAATAAGGCACCATGGAATTGCGTCCGATTGATGTACCTTGTGTATATATATATATATATATATATATTATTTTTTATTTTCAAGTATTTTACTAGGATTTACCATTTACCATATATATGTACAGCAGGCTGGATTTCCAGCCTGCATTTGTGGGAGGGGCATAGGGTATTTATCCTGCCGCACGGCCTCTCCAGGCTGTCGGCATCGCGTGGTGCATCTCGTATTGCGGTGACGTCATCCGGGTGCGACTTCCGGTTCCGGCCTTCCCTGTATCGACGGGCAGCGGCAGCAGGCGGCGGCAGCGGTACTCCTCGCCTGTGCGGCGATTTGGTAAGTGACATCGGCCCCGTTCGCTCTGCCACCTGTCTGCCTATCCGGACGGCTGCCGCCAGCCTCGCGGTCCCCTCAGCCTTTACCCCCGCTCACTGCGCTCCCTCCGCATGCCTCACATGGCCCACGTGTATAGCGGCCCCTGCTGATTCACTGTCGGTCCGGGGCAGGTTCGCACCGCCGCAGCCCCCCCAGGTCTCGGTACATTCCGATCATTTAACCGGTCCTGTGCCAGAGCTGTGGTGGGGGGAGCTCGTCTAGGACAGATCAGTGAAGCAGGTCAGGGCCCATCAGTGACTCCTGGCCCGCTGCACGGCGCAGGCATGCTCCCAGTTTTCTGAATGCCCCTGCATTTGGGTCCGCCATTCAGGGTCACTTTCAGAGGTCACATTCCGCCCATGAGTCACAGCGTCCTCAAACTCCTGGGTTCCCCTTTTCCACGCCAAGGGACCCCCCCGGTCCAGTCCTATGGATCAGCGGGTCCGGCCAGTGGAGAACCCTCCCGTTTACCATGCTGTGTCTCATCAAGCGGCACTTGTACTGCTGCTGCAAAAAAAAAACAAAAAAAAAAACACCTTCAACATTTCTCCACCCCTTTTAGTCCAGCTCTGTCACATGCTCAGGTTTCCTTGTGTCCTATTGCCTGATCCGTTATGGTTTTCTCCTTCGTGTCCTGTTTTTGTTCTGATACGTTCCGTTTTTTTCGTGTCCTGTTGCCTGATACCTTCAGGTTTCTCTTGTCCTGTTGCCTGATACGTTCAGGTTCTCTTTGTGTCCTGTTGCCTGATACGTTCAGGTTTTCTTTGTGTCCTGTTGCCTGATACGTTTAGGTTTTCTTCGTGTCCTATTGCCTGATACGTTCAGGTTTTCTTTGTGTCCTGTTACCTGATACGTGCAGGTTTTCTTCGTGTCCTGTTACCTGATACGTTCAGGTCTTCTTCGTGTCCTGTTGCCTGATACGTTCAGGTTTTCTTCATGTCCAGTTACCTGATACGTTTCAGGTTTCGTCGTGTCCTGTTGCCTGATACGCTCAGGTTTTCTTTATGTCCTCTTGCTTGTTACGTCAGTTTTTCTTCATGTCCTCCTACCTGATACGTTCAGGTTTTCTTCGTGTCCCGTTTGCCTGACACGTCCAGGGTCACTCCGTGTCTTCTTGCCTGTCACGTTCAGGTTTTTCATCATGTCCTGGTCCTGAGACTTTCAGGCCCTCTTTTGTCCTGTTTGCCTGATCTGCTAGTTTTGTTTATCATTTCAAATCCTTTTCCTTGTCTACTCACGCCACTTACGTCAACTCCTCTCCTATTGTCCTGTCACACTTCTGGTCTTGTTGTCTCATAAGTGTACCTATCACGGTCAGTTCATGCTTCTTTACCTGTCACGCTTGGGTCCTGTTGCTCTCCGTTGCCATCACGCGCGGGTCATGTCACCTCACTGCCTGCCACACTGGTAAGTTCCACGCTGGCATCCAGTAGGGGCTTCGTTACCAGATGCGTCTCGGCCCTCGATCTTGTTACAGGGCCCAACGTCTCTAAATCACCTGTCACACCAGGTCATGTTCATCTACTACCTGATACGCTCAGGTCACGTTGTTTTCCCTGATTCCTTCAGGTCTTGTCTTTCCGTCGCCTGATACCCTTCAGGTTATACCACGTTCCTCTGCCTGACACGTTCAAGTCAGTTTTGTTGGCCCCGGGCATGCTTTCTGTCCACTCATCACGGCACCTGGCACGTGCCACTCATCTACACAGCACCCTCTTTTATCTTCTCCAGAACCAACTCCTGGCGCACCCTGGGTCTCCAATCCGATCATTCTACACCGTCCATTAATTTTTTTTGTAATCGCCTGACACGCTCAGGTTGTCATTTCTTTTCTTCTCATTTAGGTTTTTGTCCTTTCCTGATTATCATCTACGTAAGTTCCGTATCAGAATATTTTTGGTGTACCTCTTCACGCAGGTACCAGTTAAGTTTCTTCCTCACTTACCAATCACAGGTTCGCGGGGTGTGAAGTTTTAACCCTCTTCGCCGACATACGCCCAGTGTTCCACTTAAATTCCGTCCTAACCCTTCTTGGCTCCAGGTAAGTTCTAAAAAAAATAAAAAAAAATCTTGGTATCACATGGGGTTTGTCATTTCACTTCAGGTCCTCCCAACAGGGTCCGGCTCGAACGGTGTGCCCATACTCAGCTGTATCATGTCCCACGTATCCGACATCGAAGACTCGATGTCTATCCCGGAGTCAGCGATCTCCGAAGCAGCCAGCCGTGCTTCATACAGACATTGGACCATCCCCAAGTTGATCACTGAACTCAAAAAGAAGGGGATCCGCCACTCTGCATCAGCGCGAAAGGCCGAGCTATACCGTCTGCTTTTTCCCGAATCGCCCAGCGCTCCCGAACCACCCAGAGCCTCCGAAGATCTGGTGTCCATGTCTACCATTCAACTATCCCTGACCCAGCTCCACGCGACCATCAACAACTTAGTGTCATCAATTTCAGACATCGATTCCAGGCTCCAGGCCATCGAGAACAAGGGTTCCACGGCTCCTCCTCCCCCAGAACCTGAAGCCGTTCCTTCAACTTCCCGATCGAAAGCCCCAGGTACAAGTCTCGGCACTCCCGACATCGCCCCCGCCTTCTTCGAGCCAGAAAATATCAGGCGTGATATTCTGGCAGGAAAGGACATTAACCTAGCCGCCATCCTGATCTCAACCCAAGGCACAGTCGAAAACCGAACAATTGCCTGCGGTGACGTATCGGTGGTGCTCAGGTCTAAAGAGCCTCAATAGGAAGCTTACCATCCCCGAATTCATGCTGACCTTGAGCCTATACCGTGATATCGTGTGCTCCATGCATCCCCACCGCAGGGAGGAACTAGATAACTACCTGTATAGAATCACCGAGTTAGGGTACAAATACTCTGCCTTCTATGAATACCACCGGTCATCTTCTGCAAAGGCAGCAGCAGCGTTCCTCCATTATCAGCATGTCACCAACTGGGCTGTCCTGGACATGGAGCTCTTTTGCAGGCATTTTGCCGGCCAGAAAGCCCCAGCTTGTTCCAGTTGCCAATCAGTCCTTCATTCTTCCGATTGGTGCCCCCACGTCTCCAACCCACCCCCTTCCAGGCCAATAATCAACACCGGAGCACAGAAATCCAACCCCTTTACGGACAAACTCGGCCGTCCCATCACCTTCTTACGGAAGAATCAAATATGCAATAATTTCAACTTAGGCTTCTGCAGTTATGTAAGTGCAAAGCATTACACATTTGCTCCATCTGTTTTAGGGCCCACCCTCAGTCCTCCTGTTCCCAGCGAACGGCCAAACGCTCATGAGTAGGCGGGGTCAACATTCACCTGTTACTCTCCCTCCAACAGCACCATGACCCCAATTTCGTCCTGTTTCTCAAACAGGGTTTTTTCGAGGGTTTCCATACAGGGTTAGTCACCCTTCCGCAGGTCACTCTTGAATGCCCCAACCTTCTCTCATCTTTGGGGGACCCTGTGGCGGTGGACGAATTGTTGGAGGCTGAATTGCAGAAAGGTTTCATGATTGGCCCATTTGCCGAATCCCCTTTCCTTGTGTCCCGGGTCAGCCCCATAGGCTTAGTTGTAAAGAAATCCTCAAATAAAAAAAGATTAATCCAGCACCCCCAGCCTCAATTGTCTGGTCCCGCCAGACGAATTCTCCATGCAGTATTCTTCTCTGGACGAGGCCATAGAACTCATCTTACAGGTCGGAGCAGGAGCTTGGTTGTCGAAGGCTGACATTTCAGATGCCTTCAAGCTGCTGCCAATTCCGCCTCACCTGTGGGAATTCTATGACATCAAATGGAGAGCAAAGTACTATTTTGCCACCCGCTTGATGTTCGGGTTAAAGAGCAGCCCCTGGCTCTTTGATCAGTTCGCCCAAGCACTTCACTGGATTCTGGTCAACCATGCCCATTGTCCGAGAGTGATCCATTACTTGGACGACTTCTTGCTCATTGAGCAGGCCGAACACGTCCCGGACAGGCTGGACAGCCTCCTCAGCCTGTTCAGTCACCTGAAGGTTCCAGTGGCCCCATCAAAGGTCGAGGGCCCCTCCAGGGTAATCACCTTTTTAGGTATCACCCTGGACACCGTCAAAATGGAGGCCAGCCTTCCCCTGGACAAGTTAAATAGGCTAAAGGACTCAGTGGCCAGGCTCGTGGGTACCCGCACAGTGTCAAAGTTGTAACGCCAATCGTTGTTGGGGTCTTTCAACTTTGCCGCCAGGATCATGTCCCAGGGCAGATCATTCACCTCCGCCTCCTCAGACTCCTCCCAACAGCCTCAGATTAGCATGCCCTCATCCACCTCGGACGCGATGCGTTGGCGGATCTGGCCATGTGGTCAGTTTTCTTGTCCAGCTGGAACGGCGTCTCCCTCTTTGTTCCCCAGTGGAACGATGCCTCCCCCTTGGTGTTTTCCGATGCTGCCGCATCCCTCGGTTTTGGAGCCATCTGCGGGGACCAGTGGTTTGCGGGTCCTTGGCCCGCGCAGGTCTTATCAGACCAGGAGGCCATCAAGTCCTCTCCCCTGCTCGAAGTATACCCCATCGTAGCAGCAGCTCTTGTCCGGGGGCAGTCATGAAGAAACAGGCCAGTATGCTTCATGACGGACAACCAAGCGGTTGTCGACATCCTCGCTAGGGGTAGGTCCAGCTCCCCCAAGGTCATGCGTCTAGTTCGCAAACTCACCTGGCTATCTTTGCAACAAAATTTCCACGTCATCTGCAGGCACATAGAGGGCAAAAAGAACACCGCATCCAATGCCCTGTCCCGATTAAACTTCAATTTATTCTTTCAGGTAATGCCAGGAGCTCGGAGAATCGGAATCAACCCTCCAGGGTTCGAAGCCCTGATCATGGACTAGATAAGTACATTTCCGCAGCCCACGGTCTCATCCGCAAGTCACTCTCGGCTAATTCTGCCTGGGCTATCTAACGGGGTGGAACACCTTCAGACGGTTTTCACGCTTTCATCCTAGGGGGGACAAGGATAAGGTCTCCTTCGTCCTGGCCTTCTTGGCCTACTGCCATAAGGAACTCCGGTTATCCCACAACACCATCAGACTTTACCCAGCGGGCATCCAGCATCACCACATGATCAATCATCCCAGTCATATCTCCTTCTTTTCTTCCTAGGTGGTCAAGGCAGTCTTGAGAGGCATCCAGAAGCTCTCCTCTCCGTCCACTCCCACCAGACTACCGGTCACAGGGGATTTATTTCAAAAAATTTCTGCCGCCCTAGATGGTAATCCTTTTGGCCCATTCAAAAGTTTGATCCTCAAATCTGCCCTCTACCTCAGCTTCTATGGGTTCCTCAGGCCAGGGGAGTTCTGCTGCACCTCAGCCCAAAACTTAGGGCCAGTAATTAGTCAGCTCCACCGTAGTCTCGACCATTTAATTTTCCTCCTACCTTCCTCTAAAACCTCCCAAGTCGGTCCACCGGTTCAGATCGAGTACTTCAATTCCTTCAATCGTTGGTGCCCAGTGGCAGTGTTCAACCAACTGCTCTCCACTTTCCGTGACAGAAATCCCGACAGTCCCTTACTGCCATTTCCCGTGCTCTCACTGACTTCTGCGCAGTTCATCAGACATATTCGCACTCTAGCTTCGGGTCTAGGGATTTACGCTGCCTCCATATTCGGGCATTCCTTCCGAATCGGGGCCGCGTCCGCAGCTTCCAAACATGGCGTCCCAGCTCACATCATACGGAAGATGGGACGGTGGCAATCTTCATGTTTTTCCCGTTACATCCCACATCCACGGGTCGAGATCGCCAAAGCTTTTTCTAATTTGGTTCTGTAAATTTCTCAATCAATAAACTGCCTAAATTCATGTTTTGCCCCCTTTTCTGGCTTACCCGCTTACATGGCTAAAGGCACACCACTAGCCTAGTTAGGTTCAACCGTGTCCAGTTTCTCTGACCTTCGTCCAGCGCTCCCCCCGGAGCCTTGACCACAAGTACAGCAGGCTGGATTTCCAGCCTGCATTTGTGGGAGGGGCATAGGGTATTTATCCTGCGCACGGCCTCTCCAGGCTGTCGGCATCGCGTGGTGCCCCACCCTACCCTCCCTCATTTCCAGTCTTGCTTCAAGCTCAGACTTCTTGGGTTTGCCCCCTTTTCTGGCTTACCCGCATAAATGGCTAAAGGCACACCACTAGCCAAGTTAGGTTCAACCGTGTCCAGTTTCTCTCACCTTCGTCCAGCGCTCCCCCCGGAGCCTTGACCACAAATATATATATATATATATATATATATATAAAAAGAAAAGACAATGGCAGCACCGTCCTTGGTGTAAGCTGGTGGGTGCAACTGGCCCAATGTGGATCAAAGCCAATCCAGAAATACAAAAATAGAAAAAATGGGCAGCACTCCAGAAAGTAAAAAAAATACAAAAAGTATTTATTTACCACAGTGGGACATGTGCGACGTTTCGGCTCTAGACAGGAGCCTTTCTCATATATATATTTTGTTTGTTTTAGGTTTCTGGCAAGTGGAGAAAGTTTCAGCTCACTCCATTTTCAATTTCGCCTTGGGATATCAACTGTCTCCATAATTGTGAAGGAGACATGCCGTGTTTTGTGGGAACAACTGCATGATGAATTTATCCCACATCCAACTCGACAGCATTGGACAGAAATAGCAGAATTTTTTGGGGATGTTTGTCAGTTTCCAAACTGCATCAGTGCGGTAGACGGGAAACATATTAGGATTATTAGGGCCCCAAGGAACCGGATCAGAGTTTTTAAACTGCAAGAAATATTTCTCGATCATCCTAATGGCCATCGCAGATGCCCAATATCGTTTTGTTGCCGTCGACGTAGGGGCCTATGGACGCACCAACGATTCAATGATTTTAAAAAATTCTTATATGGGCCATAGTCTATATAACAAACAATTTTATTTTCCTCTGCCTCAACCACTGGCAGGTACAGATGGCTTACCCATGCTGTTTGTATTTGTTGGTGATGAAGCCTTCCAAAAGTGTGGAAATCTTCTGAAACCGTATTCCAGCCATGGATTAGATTTTAAAAAATGCACATTCAACTACCGCTTGACCAGGGCTCGAAGGATGGTTGAATGCACATTCGGGATTTTGGTTGCAAAATGGAGGATTTTCACTAAACCCATTCATATGAAGGTAGAATCGGTTGACGAGGTGGTAAAGTCTGCTGTTGTGTTACACAACTACCTCCTTAAAAAAGAACCACTAAATTTGGAACAGATACTGGAGGACAGCGGGATGGCAAGCATTAAAAGTTTTGGACCGCGGTTAAGTGTAGCGGTTGCACGGATGAGAGACTGTTTTGCGGAATTATTTTTGCTCAGATGCTGGAAGGGTGATTAATTTTGTGATTATTTTGAAAGGAACCGTTAAGTTCTGTTTGTTTGCCTGTTTGTTAGTGGTTACAGTGTGGTGTATTGTTGTATATCGAATTTTTTGTTCAATAAATATTGTTTATCAATGTACTTGTAATTTTTTTTTACTATATTTATGTCCCCACGCTTGAGGAGCGATACATTCTTGTGTCGCTCCACTGGCGCTGGGTTATTATGTCCGGCTTGTTATCGACACTAATGTTCAATCTCCCCACGCCAGAGGAGCGAAACATATTTGGTGAATCCCATCAAGGACTCGTAAATGAGCCTTGTGCGAGCCTCGTAGTGCGCCTACTGGTCCTCTGGCGATGCATTAAGGCCTCAAACAGTGGTACCATTGTTGAGTCGCCAGAGGGCACAGGTAGGGGAACATTGAGGTCCCGACCAGTTGTTGGAGTGGGACGAGAGAGACCCGCGGTGGGCGGCTCTTCCGGGACTGCCTGTGTTGCGCCAGCCTCCGGAAGGACTTCACGAGGAGGTTCGGGCGCCCGAGTACTGCTTGATGTGCTGTAAAGGAAACAAATAAATAAATAGAGAACTATATGTGGATGTCCCGGACAGAGTGTCAAATGACAGTCTGTCTGGGCCACACTCATACATTGGAGATCAAAATTCATAATTAGTATAAACATTAGAGATTACCTTCACAGCTGTAGGGTTCTTCTAAGGAACCCTAATGCGGCCACATAACGGTATGGCCGCTTTCGGGTTCCTCTAGACCCACTCGGGCGCTTGACCTTCTCGTTAAAGTTCTTCTCATAGCGGTCCTTCATTGACCGCCACCTCACCAGGATTGTCGTCCTTGTCAACAAGAAAAAGAAAACAAAAAATAAATTGATTATTAACCCCTTCAAGACACAGCCTTATTTCACCTTAAGGACCAGGTCATTTTTTGCAAATCTGAACAGTGTCACTTTAAGTGCTGATAACGTTAAAAACGCTTTGACTTATCCAGGCCGTTCTGAGATTGTTTTTTTCGTCACATATTGTACTTCATGACACTGGAAAAATTAAGTCCCAAAATAATTTTTTTTTGCATAAAAAATACCAAATTTACCCCAAATTTGGAAAAATTAGCAAATTTCTAAGTTTCAGTTTCTCTACTTCTGTAATACATAGTAATACTCCCAAAAATTGTGATGACTTTACATTCCCCATATGTGTACTTCATGTTTGAATTATTTTGGGAATGATATTTTATTTTTTGGGGATGTTACAAGACTTAGAAGTTTAGAAGCAAATCTTTAAATTTTTCAGAAATCCAATTTTTAGGGACCACTACAGGTCTGAAGTCACTTTGCGAGGCTTACATAATAGAAACCACCCAAAAATGACCCTATTCTATAAACTACACCCCTCAAGGTATTCAAAACTGATTTTACAAACTTTGTTAACCCTTTAGGTGTTGCACAAGAATTATTGGCAAATGGGGATGAAATTTGAAAATTTTATTTTTTTGCCTAATTTTCCATTTTAACCAATTTTTTCCACTAACAAAGCAAGGGTTAACAGCCAAACAAGACTGTATCTTTATTGCCCTGACTCTGCCGTTTAAAGAAACACCCCATATGTGGCCGTAAACTACTGTACGGCCACACAGCGGGGCATAGAGTGAAAGGTGCGCCATATGGTTTTTGGAAGGCAGGTTTTGCTGGACTGGTTTATTTACACCATGTGCCATTTGAAGCCCCCTGATGCACCCCTAGAGTAGAAACTCCCTAAAAGTGACCCCATCTAAGAAAGTACACCCCTCAAGGTATTCAAAACTGATTTTACAAACTTCATTAACCCTTTAGGTGTTGCACAAGAGTTATTGGCAAATGGGGATGAAATTTGAGAATTTAATTTTTTTGCCTAATTTTCCATTTTAACCAATTTTTTCCACTAACAAAGCAAGGGTTAACAGCCAAACAAGACTGTATCTTTATTGCCCTGACTCTGCCATTTACAGAAACACCCCATATGTGGCCGTAAACTACTGTACGGCCACACAGCGGGGCATAGAGTTAAAGGTGCGCCATATGGTTTTTGGAAGGCAGGTTTTGCTGGACTGGTTTATTTACACCATGTCCCATTTGAAGCCCCCTGATGCACCCCCAGAGTAGAAACTTCATAAAAGTGACCCCATCTAAGAAACTACACCTTTAAGGTATTCAAAACTGATTTTACAAACTTCGTTAACCCTTTAGGTGTTGCACAAGAGTTATTGGCAAATGGGGATGAAATTTGAGAATTTAATTTTTTTGCCTAATTTTCCATTTTAACCAATTTTTTCCACTAACAAAGCAAGGGTTAACAGCCAAACAAGACTGTATCTTTATTGCCCTGACTCTGCCGTTTACAGAAACACCCTATATGTGGTCGTAAACTACTGTACGGCCACACAGCGGGGCGTAGAGTGAAAGGTGCGCCATATGGTTTTTGGAAGGCAGGTTTTGCTGGACTGGTTTTTTGACACCATGTCCCATTTGAAGCCCCCCTGATGCACCCGTAGAGTAGAAACTCCAAAAAAGTGACCCCATTTTAGAAACTACGGGATAGGGTGACAGTTTTGTTGGTACTAGTTTAGGGTACATATGATTTTTGGTTGCTCTATAGTACACTTTTTGTGCGGCAAGGTAACAAGAAATAGCTTTTTTGGCATCTTTTTTTTTATTGTTATTTACAACATTCATCTGACAGGTTAGATCATGTGGTAATTTTATAGAGCAGGTTGTCACGGACGCGGCGATACCTAATATGTATACATTTTTTTTTATTTATGTAAGTTTTACACAATGATTTCATTTTTAAAAAAATTTTTTTTTAGTTTCTCCATAGTCTAAGAGCCATAGTTTTTACAGTTTTGGGGCGATTATCTTAAGTAGGGTCTCATTTTTTGCAAGATGAGATGACGGTTTGATTGGCACTATGTTGGGGTGCATATGACTTTTTGATCGCTTGCTATTACACTTTTTGTGACGTAAGATGACTAAAAATTGCTTTTTCTACACCGTTTTTATTTTTTTACGGTGGTCACCTGAGGGGTTAGGTCATGTGATATCTTTATAGAGCCGGTCGATACGGACGCGGCAATACTAATATGTATACTTTTTTTATTTATATAAGTTTTACACAATGATTTCATTTTTGAAACCAAAAAAATGATGTTTTAGTGTTTCCATAGTCTAAGAGCTATAGTTTTTTCAGTTTTTGGGCGATTATCTTAAGTAGGGTCTCATTTTTTGCGGGATGAGATGACGGTTTTATTGTTACAATTTTGGCGTACATGCAACTTTTTTTATCACTTTTATTACCTTTTTTGGGGAAGTAAGGTGGGCAAAATTTCAATTTCATCATAGTTTTTTATTTTTTATTTTTATGGCGTTCACCGTTCGGGAAAAGTAACATGACCGTTTTATAGATCAGGTCGTTACGGACGCGGCGATACCAAACATGTGTAGGGAATTTTATTTTTCTCATGTTTAATCAGTGATAAATGTGTTTTTTGATTTTTACTTTTTTTTCACTTTTTTCACTTTTTTTTTTACCTAGACCCACTTGGTTCTTGAAGATCCAGTGGGTCTGATGTCTGTATAATACAGTACAGTACAATATATATATCACTGTACTATATTTTACTTACACTGAACAGATCTATGCTTTCAGCATAGATCTGTTCAGCACCATGGACAGCAGGATGCCTGAGAGGCGTCCTGTTGCCATGGGAACCTTCCCCGTCTGCTCAGTTATGTTCAGAACTGCGCAGACGGGGAAGGGTAAGGACGGGGCTCTGGGGGGGCTGTCTGGGGGCTCTCTCCCTCTCCATCGGGGGGCTGCAAAGGTACAGCAGCCCTCCGATGGGAGAGGGAGGGAGCTCCCTGAGCTGTTAACCTTTTCCATACCGCGGTCCGTACGGTATGAAAAGGGTTAAACGGCTCACATCGCATCACCGATGTCAGCCGTTTATACCAGGGTGCCAGCAATGTGCTGGCACCCTGGTATACCCACTAGAAGCCAACGATGATTATAATGGGAGGCGGGCGGGGGATCGCGATCCCGCCTGCCGCACCGCCCACCTCCCGCAACTGCCGCACCGCCCCGCACCGCCCACAAACCGCCCCCCTGCACCCCGCCACATAAATGAATTCAGGGGTGCAGGGGGGTTAAAAAAAACGGGAAAAATACAGATTTTGGGCAATTTTTAGGTTTCTGATCCCTGCGGTCAGGGACCGCAGGGATCAGAAACTACATGAAGCGCTGCAAACCGCAGGTCTGAATTGACCTGCGGTTTGCAGCGATTGCCGATATGGGGGGGTCACAGGACCCCCCTCGGCATTGAGCCTGAGTGCCTGGCTGTGTGTAACAGCCGGCACTCAGCGCTGTCACCATGTCTGCAGACATGGTGACAGTTAAATGCGATGAGGAGTATACTAGTCATGGAGCGCTAAGTAGCAGTGCTCCATGACTAGTATACATATGTCAGGTACAGTATATTTGTCACACTCTCCTTCTCTGATCGCTTCCCTGACAGGAATGGGGACGATCAGAGAAGGAGAGGAACACAGTCCCTCCCTAACCCCCCCTTACCTGCCCCGATGCACTGCGATTGGTCCCTCTGCAGTATTGGACCAATCACAGCGATCGTGGGCGGGTCAGGGCTACAATACAGTTACTTCCGGCTTCTCTGGTTGCCTAGCAACCTCAGCACGCCGGATTCACTGAACCTTCAGCTCTTAAGTCCCTGCGCTGACAGTGAAAGCCGATCACGTACATGCACGTGGGGATGCGGTGAGGCACCACATTCCCCCACGTACATGTATGTAATGTTGCGTGAAGTTAAAATTCATTTATTTTTTCGGACATCAAAAATGGTTTACTATTTGAACCTGCGACAACAACAATAAAAAAAAATTGATGTTCACTATAGGTAGCAGTGACCAACTTCAACCAGACACAAAACCAATTTTTACTAAAAAGCAGACGTAAACAGTATACAAATTAATACTGTATACTTACGGCACTCATCCCGTTGACTTTTATTGAGGTCGTCCCAATTTGGCACTATCGCCTCACAGATCTTGAGCCAGAGGAGCCGGGTCGCATGATGGTCTGCGAAACGGCGGTTGATGTGGTCCCACAATGGTGGTCGGTCCTCCACCATCTGAATGAGGAGTTTGTTGTTGATAAGAAAAGCGCCGACATCCTCCTCATCCGTTCTGGTGGAGCTTCTGGAACCCTAAAAATAGAAAAAATAAAATAAAAACTTAAACGTCATGTTTGACAGATTTCCAATTAAAAACAATCTTTGTGAAAATACTCACACAACCACGACCGCCGCATGCTCTCCGACTTCCTCTGGCTGTGGCTCGAGGACCTAGAAGTAAAAATAAGAAAAATTAACAAACATACAAATCATAATTGAGAGATAAAAATTAAAATAAAAAAATACTGCTTGCTGTCCACCACCACCAACTTCCTCCTCTCCTGTGGTCTCTTGGCCGGGAAGCCTCTCCTCCACAGACGATGAATGTGAAATAAAAAAATTCTATATTTTACAATCCGGTCATAATATTATAATGGGGAATGCTTCAAAAATTGGCATACCGAATCATGTCGACGGCGTCGTCTTGGAGGAGAGCTCCCTGCCTTAGTTGATGACGATGTGCCTGTGGAAAACAAAAACAAAAAATTAGATTTGAACTATTAATAATACAACAAACCCACACAAATAATACTTACTGGACATTATTTTGGAAATTTTTCTAAATAAATTGCCGGTTTGGCTGGCCTGTTTTGAGGTAAATCCAGGAAAGTCCTGCACTCTAGCAGGCTTGCGGGCAGGGCAATTCTTTGGTTTTGTCTCTAAAAATAAATTTTCTGGGGATATTTTTTGGCCTACATGAGAAAAAGAAATTGAGAGTTATTCATGTTGTAGGACTACAACCCCTAGCATCCACTATGTACTTGCACCACCTGCAGTCCCTATGCAAAAGTACATAGGGACTGCATGTGGCGTAAGTACATAGTGGATGCTTGGAGTGGTAGTCATCAGGACGCTTGCTACGGTTTTCTTTTTTGCCTGATCAGTCAAAATGACTGAACTAAAGACATCTTGATGCATCCTGAACGGATTACTCTCCATTCAGAATGCATGGGGATATGCTGGATCAGTTCTTTCCCGGCATTGAGCCCTTTTGACGGAACTCAGTGCCGGAAAAGAAAAATGCAAGCGTGAAAGTACCCTTAAATGTCCCTCTTTTTGACGTGGGGATTTAATGCATAAATGTGCATTACCATACCTCCCGACTTTTGAAAATCGCAAAGAGGGCCAATATGTGCGGCGCGCATCACAGCATTTTTTTTTATACTAGGCCATACCTTTAACTGCGCCCAAAGTATAATTACTGACCCCTGTCACATCTGCAGAAGCTGGGTATCAGTTAGGTCAGTCTAGGTTCCTTTATTTTTTTTAGAGGATGTGGAGCCCCAGAGACAATTTTCTTCTTGCATTTCAATATCCATTTAAATATTAGCAGATAAATCATCAGATTATACATTTTTTAGGGTTGAAATGGCACCAAATAATGAAGTTGTGGTCTAATATACAGGTAGAAACCATACAGGCACTTTAGTAAAGAGCTAGGTAGTAAATGTATTAATGCACATTTATGTATTATTCCCCAGGTCAAAAAGAGGGACATTTTATGATCAAAGAGGGACAGAGGGACTCGGGTCAAAAAGAGGGACTGTCCCTCCAAAAATTTTCTAAAATGAGTTACGCCGGTTCGTCACATTTTTTGGGAAAAATTTGGTTCGATACGAATTTGTTCACGGCAAATTATGTAAAAAAACAGCTATTTCCTGGCTGAAGAGAGCCTTTATAGTGGTGTAGAACACTGTGCCTTGCAGTAGCATGCATAGGGAGTCTGCTGTGGTAATGAAATAATACTGTGAGTCCTTATGACATGCAGATGAGAGGCGTCGCTCTTAGAATCACTGTATACTTCACTTATTTGGGCAGTCACGGGGCCAAAACTGATAAAAAAAACCTCAAGTATGAACTCGGCCTTACATGTCGATGTTAGCACCATGAAGAAGCACACTCTTTTTACACTGTCGTCAGCTGATTCCACATAGATGTCTAAAGAACCTGTTCTATTAAACGCTTATACAAGTAGAGACCCCCTGACAGAGTGGAGAGGGTGTCAGCAGTAAGTTTGTGTTGATGTCACTGATTATTTCACCCTTCCTCTGATCTGTCAGAACAATAACCCACAAAAAACGGATCCGGTCTGTGGAGCACACACCTTCTTCACTCAGTCAGCATTTGCTCAATAATCCATCAGTATTGCTAATGCCATAAAAAAGGAGTTGATCTAAAACAGAGATGACACATGATTGTAATATTTGCATGTCTTCTGTGTTTTGCACCTACTCCTGCTTTTCGCTGTCAAATCATAAGCCAATTCTGATGGGGCCATACAGGCCTTACAGCTGCTACACAGACAGGATCCGTTGTGCGTCTCATTTTTCCTTCCTTCTGACAGTTCAGAAGAAGGGTCAAATAAGTGATGTTCTCAACCAGGCCGAAAGCCAAAATAGTGGACCAGTCATGAAGTGGGGAGGGTGGGAACAGCATGAGAATTCCACAGAGTGAACCTATGACATAGTAGTGAGGTGGAAGCAGCATGAGGGGACCACAGAGTGGCCTAATGACAGAGTCTGGTGGTGGCAGCAGTATGAGGAGGCCACCGAGTGGCACAATGACAGAGTCTGAAGTTGGCAGCAGTATGAGGAGGCCACCGTGTGGCACAATGACAGAGTCTGAAGTTGGCAGCAGTATGAGGAGGCCACCGTGTGGCACAATGACAGAGTCTGGAGTTGGCAGCATCTGGAGAAGGCCGAGAGGCACAATGACAGAGTCTGGAGGTGGCAGCAGCAGCAGCATCACGAGAAGGCCATCGAGTGGCACAATTAAAGATTATGGAGTTGGCAGAATCAGGAGAAGGCCACTTAGTGGCACAATGACAGAGTCTGGAGGTGGCGGCAGTATGAGGCAGCCACCGAGTGAAACAATAAATGATTCTGGAGATGGCAGCAGCATGGGTAGACCACAGAGTGGCCCAATGACAGAGCGTGGAGATAGCGGCAGCAGCAGCATCAGGAGGAGGTCACAGAGTGGCACAATGACTGATTCTGGAGGTAGCGACAGCAGCAGCATCAGGAGGATACCACAGAGTGGCAAGGTGACATAGTGTGAAAATGGCAGCAGCATCAGGATACCACAGAGTGGCAAAGTGACATAGTGTGGATATGGCAGCATTAGGATACCACAGAGTGGCAAGGTGACATAGTGTGGAGATGGCATCAGCGGCATCAAGAGACCACAAAGTGACTCAGTGACAGAGTGGGGCGGTGGGTGGCAATACCAGTTCTCGCTGATGAAGTTGGGTGAAAGAAGGAGCACTTGGCATCAGATGTGTGGCATCAGGCAGGTGACAACATCAGAGTAGTAGCTGAGACAGGTAGCTGGAAGAAACTGGTCTCTTTTTTTCAAGGTTTTGGCGAGGCGGCATTTATGATCTAATCAGATCCTGGCTGATCCATGCCTAAATGATCTTGACAAAGGTCAGTCTCTCCTAATTTTGGGTGGACAGGCGAGTTCTCCTTGGGATAACTATGGCCCTCGCCACACTAAACACCTGCTCTGATGCCACACTACTGTTGGGGCAGGACAGCTTTTCCAGGGCAAACTCTGCAGTTTGCTGCCACAAATCCAGTTTGGCTGCCAAGTAGTCCAGGAGATCTTCAATGTGGGTTGGCAGGGTGCTGTCCAAGTATGCCTCCACCTGCTGGTTCAGGTCCTGCTCCAGGTCTACCTGCTGCTGCTGGTGAGTATTTTATTCACTATGCAGGTGAAGAAAGCTACTCAGGAGCTGCTACTGTTCCTGCCACCACACCCTTCCTAAGCAGCCATGGCAGTGGATGGACGATGGGGCAGATAGGCAGCAGACAACTGACTACAGTGGATGTCTCCGACTACATAGGATGTCTCTGTAGTAGTTCAGTTTCTTCCTCCCTCTCAGTGGGTATAAAAAAGGCCCCAATTTTGGACCGGTAGCAAGAGTCCAACAAGGTGGAGAGCCAGAAATGATCCCTCTGCCGAATGGTGACAATTTGGCTGTCACTACTCAAGCAAGTGAGCATGCATCGGGCCATGTGTGCAAGTGACTCAGAGGGACTCCCTGCCTCCATCTCGACTGAATACTGCAACTGTGTGTCTGAGTCCTTTGTCTCTTATTCCTCATCGCCCTGTAGCTCCTCTGGCTACTCCTGCTCCTCCTCTCCTGTCCGTTGAGTAGAAAAACCACCCATTTCTCTACACATTGCCTGTGTTCCAATGTCCTCCTCCTCCTCCTCTTCCAGTTTAGCCCCCACACGGCTCATGTGGCCATGAGATCTAGGCACCACATCTCCTGTCCCCTGACCAGCCATTTTTACCACCATCTGTTCCAAGACATGAAGCAGTGAAATGACGTTGTTCATCCTGTAGTCCTGGCGACTGACAATTAACGTGGCATCCTCAAAGGGCCTGAGCAAAGGGCACGTATCACGCATGAGCTGCCACTGGCTGACATCGAAGTTACACAGTGGAGTACTCCTATCCACTTGGATTACCAAGAAATTGTTGATGAAATTTCTCTGTTTGTATTGTCGGTCCAACATATAGAGGGTGGAATTCCAATGGCTGGAAACGTTGCATATCAGTCTATGTTGGGGGATGCTGTTCTGCCGCTGCAGCTCAAGGAGGGTATGCTTTGCAGTGCGCGAGTGGCTGAAATACATGCAAAGTTTCCTGGCCATTTTTAGGAAGTCTTGCAGATGGGTGGAAGACTTGAGGAACCGCTTGACAACCAGATTGATCACATGTGCCAAGCACAGACACAATGTTCTTCCCGTTGTTGGTCACCATGGTTCCGATTTTGAGTTGTCGGGGAGAAAGCCAGGATTTGATTTCTTGACGAAGGACATGGAGCAGTTCCTCCCCTGTGTGACTCAGTTCACCCAGGGAAGCAATGTGCAGAACAGAGTGACACCGCCATGCCCTGCATATGTGGTATGCTGGAGGGGCATTGTAACTTTTCCCTGCAGTGTAGGCTGAGGACATGGTGGAGGATGAGGAGGCAGACATTGTCTCAAGACCAACTGCGTGACAGTGTGGAGGCAGAAGTGGCGTGACCTGGCCAAGTTCCTGGTGTGGCTGTGCAGGAACCACATTCTCCCAGTGGGCCGTAAATAACATGTACTGTCCCTGACAGTAGTAACAGCTACACGTGTTGGTGCTGCCGTGCACTTTGGCAGACACCGACAGGCTCAAAGACCTCATATTTGTGCAGGGCTGGTACTGGCTTTTTGCAAAGAGATGATGGCTTGGGACTCTCCACCTTGGCTCAGCACAAGTGTCACTACCAGAGCTTTGAGACGTTCTCACAGCTCTCTTTGTCCACCCCTGTGATGATGTCACTACTAGAGCTTGGAGGAGTTCCCTCTGCCCTGTTTCTCCGCCCCTGTGATGAGGTCTTTACTTTCGGTTTCCTTCCTCCCAGCTGTCTCTCCTGTGTTTGATTTCGCTGCCGTTAAATCACCCCTCCTCCTTTTCATTTGAGCTGTATCTCTCGCTTGAGTAGCTTCACCTGTGTGATATCTTTTCACTGGATCTGTGTTCTGCTGAAACAAGTACTTCGGATATTGTCTGCTGACTTTGGATCTGTTTTCACTGCAGCCGCAGCTCCGTCAGATAAGTGTTCAGACATTGTGTGTTTCTGTTTCGTGGTGACCCCGGTTCCGTCCATATACTGAGCAGGGCACCAGTGGCCGTGCCCCTTCCACTATTGTAGGGGTTTCAGTGGTCATCAGCCTGAGGTACGCGGGCATGTCTCGATCCACCATATGGATCCGGACATGTGCATAGCAGCTTAGGGAGAGCTTTCAGGGTCTGACAGGGGTCACCCTTTATCCTCCCTAGTTTGGGTCCGGTCAGTTGCTATTTACTGTGTGTTGCTCACTTACAGCTGTGACATTATAATCCGCCAAACCGTCCTTTTTTGACATGGATCCGCTTTCTGACCTGGTTGACCGCATGCAGGGTCTTTCTTTGGAGGTAGCGGATCTCCGTCAATCTATGACTCAGCTTCAAGCATTGGGCTTTGCTCCGGCCCATGGAGTCTGTTGCGAGCCAAAGGTCTCACTTCCGGAAACGTTCTCCGGGGGCAGTGAGAATTTTGTTTGTTTCAGAGAGGCATGCAAACTCCATTTTTGCTTGTGTCCCCATTCCTCTGGTAATGAGGAACAGAGGGTGAGGATTGTCATCTCCCTGCTCAGGGGTAATGCTCAGACTTGGGCTTTTTCGTTGCCATCGGGGGATCCCTCCCTTCGATCCGTTGAAAGATTTTTTGTGGCCCTGGGGCAGATATATGATGACCCGGATCGTGTTTCTCTGGCCGAATCTAACTTACGTTTTTTATGCCAGAACAAACTGTCTGCGGAGCTTTATTGTTCTGAATTTCGGAGATGGGCAGCTGATTCAGGTTGGAATGATGCTGCACTCCGGAGTCAGTTCTCTCATGGTCTCTCAGAGAGATTGAAAGATGCGTTTGCTTTCCATGAGAGACCAATGTCCTTAGAGTCTGCCATGTCATTGGAGGTACGCCTTGACAGGCGTCTAAGAGAAAGAAACGAGACCTCTCTGTCCAGTCATTTTCAGTCTAGGAGCAGTGGTGCAGACTCATTCAGTGTGCAGGGGCCTCATCCTCTCTCGGTTCCCTCTGTGGAGGAGCCCATGCAGCTAGGTCGACTTGCCCCTGATAAAAGAGGATTTAGTCCTCAGAGAATGGTGTGTTTTTGTTGTGGGGGCATAGGTCATTTGGCAAATGTTTGTCCGTCTAGGAAATTCTTGAACTGTACTAAGAGTTATAATAAGAGAAAAACCTCAAAAGGTAAATCATCAAGCTCTGCTTCATCTGCTACTTTGGGCAAAGTTAATATAGGAATTGATGCTTTTCCTCTGACCTGCAGTTCCCGTTTTCTCCTTTCTGCCAGGGTTGCGCTAGGGAGCAAAGTCATTTCTTGTGAAATTTTTGTCGATAGTGGAGCGGCCGTCAATCTTATTGATACTCAATTTGTAGCCATGCATGGTTTTCAGGTTTGCACATTAGAAAAGGATATACCTGTTTTTGCTATTGCCTCTGCTCCACTCTCACAGAGATCCCTGAAGGGCATTGTTCACAATATCCGATTAGCGGTAGGTGACACTCATGTGGAGGATATATCTTGTTTTGTCCTTAACGGATTGCCTTCTCCTCTAGTTTTGGGGTTACCCTGGCTCACTAGACATAACCCCACCATTGATTGGCAAGGAAGGCAAATAAATGAGTGGAGTGAGTTTTGTAGAGAGAATTGTCTCACAGCGATTTTTGCAGAGGTGTCTACTAAAACGGTGCCATCATTTCTCTCTGATTTCTCGGACGTGTTTTCCGAGAGCGGTGTTCAGGAGCTACCTCCTAACCGGGAGTTTGACTGTCCCATTAACCTCATTCCCGGCGCCAAGCTGCCAAAAGCACGCCTCTACAACCTCTCACAATCGGAAAGAATCGCAATGCAAACTTATATCTCTGAGAGTCTCGATAAGGGGCATATTCGTTCCTCAAAATCACCTGTTGCCGCTGTTTTTTTTTTTTGTTAAAAAGAAAGATGGCTCTCTGAGACCTTGCCTAGATTTTAGGGAGCTGAACCGTATCACGATTCGCGATCCCTATCCCCTTTCTCTGATCCTGGACCTCTTCAACCAAATTGTTGGGGCCAAGGTTTTTTCCAAATTGGATTCGAGAGGCGCGTACAACCTGGTCAGGGTCAGAGTGGGGGATGAATGGAAAATGGCCTTTAATACCCCTAACGGGCATTTTGAGAATCTCGTTATGCCTTTCGGCCTGATGAATGCTCCGGCCGTCTTTCAGCATTTTGTTAACAGTATTTTCTACCATTTAATGGGGAAATTTGTATTGGTGTATCTTGATGATATTTTGATTTTTCCCCCTGATGTTCAGACCCATCGGGATCATCTTTTTCAGGTTCTGCGGATTCTGCAGGAGAATAAATTGTACGCCAAGCTGGAGAAATGTGTTTTTATGGTATCGGAGATTCAATTTCTGGGTTTTCTCCTCTCTGCTTCTGGTTTTCGCATGGATCTGGAGAAGGTCCGTCTGTGCTGGAGTGGGAGCTTCCTGAGAATCAGAAGGCATTGATGCGCTTTCTGGGTTTTGCAAACTATTACAGAAAGTTCATTTTGAATTATTCCTCTGTTGTCAAACCCCTCACTGACATGACAAAAAAGGGGGCGGATCACACTAAGGTCCCTCGTTCACGGCCTTCAGGTCCCCTTCTCCCGTTACCCATACCTTCCCGTCCTTGGACACACCTCTCCATGGACTTTATCACGGATCTTCCTCGTTCCTCAGGGAAGTCGGTGATCCTGGTGGTGGTGGACCGTTATAGCAAGATGGCTCATTTTGTACCCTTCCCTGGTTTACCCAGTGCTAAAACGTTGGCACAAGCTTTTGTCGACTATATTGTTAAATTGCATGGCATTCCCTCGGATATTGTTTCCGATAGAGGCACGCAGTTTGTGTCCAGATTCTGGAAGGCCTTCTGTTCTCGCCTGGGGGTTCGGCTGTCCTTCTCTTCTGCTTTTCACCCGCAGTCGAATGGTCAGACTGAACGCATCAACCAGAATCTGGAGACATATTTGCGCTGTTTTGTGGCAGAGAACCAGGAGGATTGGTGTTCATTTCTCCCTCTTTGCTGAGTTTGCTCTGAACAACCGTCATCAGGAATCTTCTGATAAGTCACCATTCTTTGGTGCATATGGGTTCCATCCGCAGTTTGGGACATTCTCGGGAGGGGCTCCCTCTGGTTTGCCTGAGGAGGAGAGATTTTCCTCGTCTTTGTCTACCATTTGGCAAAAGATTCAGAGTAATCTTAGAAAGATGAGTGAGAAATATAAGCGTGTGGCTGATAAGAGACGTGTGCCTGGTCTGGACCTGAATGTGGGTGATCTGGTGTGGTTGTCTACAAGAAATATTAAACTGAAGGTTCCCTCCTGGAAATTGGGTCCCAAGTTTATCGGGCCTGATAAAATCTTGTCAGTCATCAATCCTGTTGCCTTCCGTCTTGATCTTCCACGGGTTTGGAATGTATTTCACAGGGCTCTTTTAAAACCATATGTCCAGCCCACGGTACCCTCCTCTTTGCCTCCTCCTCCGATTTTGGTTGATGGCAATCTGGAGTTTGAGGTTTCCAGAATTGTGGACTCTCGCATTGTCCGCGGTTCTCTTCAGTACCTCGTTCATTGGAAGGGTTATGGTCCTGAGGAGAGGATGTGGGTTCCGGTGTCAGACAATAAAGCCACTCGCCTCATAAGGGCATTTCATAGGGCTCATCCTGAGAAGGTGGGTGCTGGGTGTCCGGAGTACACCCGTAGAGGGGGGGTACTGTCACTACCAGAGCTTTGAGACGTTCTCACAGCTCTGTTTCTCCACCCCTGTGATGATGTCACTACTAGAGCTTGGAGGAGTTCCCTCTGCCCTGTTTCTCTGCCCCTGTGATGAGGTCTTTACTTTCGGTTTCCTTCCTTCCAGCTGTCTCTCCTGTGTTTGATTTCGCTGCCTTTAAATCACCCCTCCTCCTTTGTAGAGGTGCGGATTATACTTTTCATTTGAGCTGTATCTCTCGCTTGAGTAGCTTCACCTGTGTGATATCTTTACGCTGGATCTGTGTTCTGCTGAAGCAAGTACTTCGGATATTGTCTGCTGACTTTGGATCTGTTTTCACTGCAGCCGCAGCTCTGTCAGATAAGTGTTCAGACATTGTGTGTTTCTGTTTCTTTGCTGACTGGATCCGAGGCGACCCCGGTTCCGTCCATATACTGAGCAGGGCACCGGTGGCCGTGCCCCTTACACTATTGTAGGGGTTTCAGTGGTCATCAGCCTGAGGTACGCAGGCATGTCTCGATCCACCATATGGATCCGGACATGTGCATAGCAGCTTAGGGAGAGCTTTTAGGGTCTGACAGGGGTCACCCTTTATCCTCCCTAGTTAGGGTCCGGTCAGTTGCTATTTACTGTGTGTTGCTCACTTACAGCCGTGGCAACAAGCCATCAGTTCTCTGAAGGTGCAGAGTCCACCACTTGGAAAGGGAGGGAGTGCAGCATCAGCAACTTTGCCAGGAGCACATTTAGCTTCTGTGCCGTTGGATGAGTGCACGCATACTGCTGTCTCTTGGCATTCGCTTTGGTGATCGATTGCTGACAGAATGACTGATGAGGAGTAGGAGGAGGAGCAGGAGCATCTGGAGCGGCAGAAGATGGGAATGACAGACAGCTTCCTTCAGCTGAGGTGGTGGAGCCTTGACTGTGCGTGCCACTGGGTGATGCAGTGGTTGCTGCGGTAGGCTGGACCACCACATTTAAGCCACGGTTCTCTCAGGCCACTTTATGGTGACACTGCATATGTTGATGCAGGGCCATGGTGCCAACATTGGCACCCTGACCACGATTCACCTTCAGCTCACATATTTTACATATGGCCATGTTAACCTCCTCCGGCGGCTTAACAAAAAAAAGCCACACCGCCGAGTAAGTGATTTTTTTTCCCCCAACAGTCCGCTCTGACTGACTTCTACCACCGCTGCCTCCGTCAACATCTGAACCACTACTTCCCAGGCAGGTAGGCTGCTGCAAAGCAGGTGGTCTACACCGGGCACGTTTGGCTCCCGACCTCCCACTGCTGCCACACTGCTAACTCCCAGCCATGCTTACCACCTTGCTAGCTCAGCCGCTGCCTCATGGGCAAGCTGCCACCCTCTTCTCTTGATGATGAAGCCCCTTCTCCCAAGTGTGATCGGCTTCATCATCATTGAGTAGTGTTTGCAAGTCACTGATGTCCTTCTCTAGTAGAAAAAATAATAATTACTGCACACAGCTAGTTCAATTTGCCATTGATTAGTGAAATTTATTATTCACAATTATTTCATGTTCCATACATGATCCAGTGGATGCCCATATATCTCGGAGTCACATTGCATAAGTACCGTACGTTTCGGCCTATTTCGGCCTATTTCAGCCTTCTTCAGCGGTATACGATCTGGCAGTGATGGCGGGCAGGTGCACTGGATCACAGGCAAATTGAACTAGCTGTGTGCAGCAAATTTTTTTACTACAGATTACGACTAACAAGTCTTTTGCTAGCACCAGCGACAGCGGTGTGCGGTACTTTATTCTGTGAATATGATGTCCTTCTCAACTGGTCTCTGGGTCAGGACCTGACCGCTTGCAACACCACCTCCCACGCCACTCTCCTCAGCACTGCTTGCCCGCCTAGCGGAGGAAGCGGCTGATGTCTCCTCCAGGTCTTGGCTGGGCAGTAGCTGCTGACTGTCTTCTAGTACCTCACCCTCGCTGTATAGTGAAGCTGAGCCCACAGCATACAATACTTCTGTGGCTAAGGGAACAGCAAAAAACAGAGGCAGGTTGAGGACAAGTGAGGGCGCAGGGCCTGCTCCCGGACCATGCCAACTAAGGGTTGTGTCTGACGAACCCACCGACTGTTGGCTGGGGGTGTCTGATGTCACTTGAGATTAAGTGGATGATCGAGTTAACCAATCAAGAACTGCTGGGTTGCTGGTCAAGACACGACTGCTAGATGACACCGGGAGCTCAGGCTTCTCACTGCGACTCCTGCTGCCATGCCCCCTTACTCTGCTGCAACCTCTGCTTCTGCCAGGAACATTTAGGCCTCTGCCAATTCTCTGTGCATGGCCTGGCACTTCTCTGTCTGACATACTTTTATCTGAACTAAATAAATTAAAAGCAAATTAAAAACACCCCTAAAAGCAATGAATATATTTTTGTTTTTGAACTGAAATAGACCGCTAAAAGCTTTCACCACAAATAACTGCAACAGTGAAGAGCATATATATTTTTCTTTCTGTACTGAAATAGGCCACTAGACACTTTCAGCACATATAACTGGAGAAGTAAACTGAGAATATATTTTTCTTTTTGTACTGAAATAGGCCACTAAACGCTTTCACCAAAAATAACTGCATTAGTAAAATGCGTATATATTTTTCTTTTTGTACTGAAATAGGCCACTAAACTGTCATGGAACCATGAACCAGACGTACAACAAGAGATAAGTGGAAATAAGAAGGCTTTATTGAAAATCAAGCTGTAAGGCAAAAGTCCAAACGGATGGCTAAACCGAAGCAGGGTCTTGCGAAGCCAGAGATCAGGAACCAGAAGGGTAGTCAGACGAAGCCAGGATCAGGAACCAGAAGGGTAGTCAGACGAAGCCAGGATCAGGAACCAGCAGGGTAGTCAGACGAAGCCAGGATCAGGAACCAGAAGCAGCAGCAGTCTTAGAAGCATGCGATCACAGGGGGACCAAGCAAGGAACTGAAGCCTCAGACCTCCTATATATACGAGCTAGGCATCCAGCTCCTCCCAGTGGGAAGGAGAAGCCGCAGGGTGGGAGGCTACAAGAAACCCAGAAACCAAGATGGCCGCTAGCACATGTCAAACGAAGGAGAACAGCAGAAGGTAAGACCATGACAGTACCTCCCCCTCAAGGGCCCCTCCTCCGCGGAGTAAAGAACGGTTTCTGAGGGAAGCGTGCGTGGAAGGCTCGGAGCAAGGCAGGAGCATGGACATCTGCGGAGGGAACCCAGGAACGCTCCTCTGGACCATAACCACGCCAATGGACCAAAAACTGCACCCGGCCGCGGACCAGGCGGGAGTCCAGGATATTGCTCACCTCATACTCCTCACGATTGCCCACTTGGACCGGACGAGGCCGAGGAACCGAGGAAGTGAAACGATTACACACCAGTGGCTTCAACAGGGAGACATGAAACACGTTGGAGATCCGCATGCCAGGAGGAAGCGCAAGGGCATAGGCTACCGGGTTTACCCTGCGAAGCACTCGGAAGGGACCAACAAAGCGAGGCGCCAGCTTGGGAGTGGGCACTCGAAGGTTGAGGTTGCGGGTGGACAACCATACGCGGTCTCCGACCTGGTAGGAAGGAGCGGGCGCTCGTCTGCAATCAGCCTGGAGTCTCTGGCGCTGCGCAGAGACCTCAAGGGACCTCTGGATCTGTACCCAAGAAGCACGTAGGTGATCCTCCACAGCCGGAATATCCGGGGGAGAGAATACCTCCGGTAACACGGCAGGTTGGAACCCATAATTGGCCATGAAGGGAGACGTCCCAGAGGAAGAGTTCACCGCCGTGTTCCTGGCAAACTCAGCCCAAGGCAGGAGGTCAACCCAATTGTCTTGGTGATCGGAGACATAGCAACAAAGGAATTGCTCCAAGGCCTGATTGGATCGTTCTGCGGCCCCATTGGACTGAGGGTGGTAGGCCGAGGAGAAAGAGAGATGAATCCCCAACTGGGAGCAAAAGGCGCGCCAGAACCTGGACACAAACTGACTCCCCCGATCCGACACAATCTCCTTGGGCAAACCGTGCAACCGGAAGACCTCCCTGGCAAAAATCGAGGCCAACTCTTGTGCAGAGGGTAACTTCTTGAGAGGAACACAGTGGCACATTTTGGAAAACCGATCCACAATCATGAGAATGACCGTATGGCCTCGGGATGCAGCTAGCCCCACACTGCGGTGACCACGAGAGGATCTCGGCCGATCTCCAATCGAAAGTCGGATTATGCTTCTGGAGCCAGGGGTACCCCAAGACCACCGAGTAGTGTGGAGACGAAATAACCTGGAGACAGACCGACTCTCTGTGAACAGCACCAATGGCCATCCCCACTGGAAGGGTCTCCTGAGTCACGTGTGGCGGCAGAAGGGGTCTGCCGTCTATCGCCTCAAGAGCCAGTGGGGAACCTCGAGGCTGCAGAGGAATGGAATTGGCGGCAGCGAACACACTATCAATGAACAAACCACCAGCACCAGAGTCCACCAACGCCTGGGTCGTCACCGAGCCCCCGACCCAGGAGAGGACAACAGTAATCAGTGGTTTGTCAACACGGGAAACCGGGGACGAGGAGACTCCACCCAAGATCTGCCCCCGACAGGATCTCAGGTGCGAGCGTTTCCCGGACAGTTCGGGCATGCCAACCGAAAATGCCCAGCGAGACCACAGTACATGCATCGGCCCTCGCGTCTCCGGAGTACCCTCTCCCCCTCGGACAGGCGAGCAAACCCCAGCTGCATGGGTTCACCCCCAGACAAGTCATCCCCAGGAGGCGTGGGAGGAGAGGGAGGCACGGGTGGGACAGCAAACGTAGGCGCCAATCTGTTAGAAGACCTCCGCAGGCTCTCCTTAACCTCTTAAGGACACATGACGTACCGGTACGTCATGATGTCCTGGTACTTAAGGACACATGACGTACCGGTACGTCATGAATGGTTCCGATCACCGCCTCTCGGCGGGCGGTGATCGGAACCCGGTGCCTGCTCAAATTATTGAGCAGGCACCTGGGGCAAATGCGCCGGGGGGTCCTGTGACCCCCCCATGTCGGCGATCGCAGAAAACCGCAGGTCAATTCAGACCTGCGGTTTTCTGCGTTTCCGGGTTATTCGGGTCTCTGAAGACCCGATAACCCGGAACAGGATGGTGATGGTGGTGTGATTTCACTCCACCAATCACCATCCAGCGATCCTGAGTGGTGATGGTGACATCACCACTCAGGATCGCTTTCTGATTGGTCAGTGGGCGGTCCGGCGGCAGATTCAAAAGAGGCAGGCGCTCCTCTCCTCCTCCTTTTGTGTTCCGGAGCCGGAGGAGAGAGGAGCTGCCTGCACGTGTCTGCTGCCGCTGCCTGCACCCGATCTGTGCCCCCAGGACCCGATCTCTGCCACCAGCACCCCCCATCAGGTACATAGGGACAGCTAGGGAAAGTTTGGGTTAGGCAGGGAAAAAAAGGGAAAGTTAGTTTTTTTTACTTTTTATTGCATCACCCTAGTTAGGGTGTCTGGGGTCCACAGCACAGCTCCGAATCCGAGAGTCCCAGTGAGGATGAGGATGACCCCACATTCCTGTTGTCATCCGCATCCTCCTCATCATCTAGCGATGATGATGAGCCCCCAAGGCGGTGGAGACGCCGCCAGGAGGAGCAAGGGGACCGCCATGTTAGGGACCCTGTGGCCCAGCCTAGTACGAGCAGCTCTGGGGCTCGTACTGGTTTCCCGGCCCACCAGTTAAATCCACCGGAGCACCCTGCCGGTGAATTTGTCTGGTGTAGCCCAGAGCGATACGAGCCTGTGATTCCTGATTTTGTAGGCCAATCAGGAATCCAGATTTCCACAGTGGGCTACACTGAATATGACTTTTTTCGTCATTTTTTCAGTGACCCACTGGTAAATCTGATGGTGGAGCAGACGAATCTGTACGCCCAACAGTTCGTCGCTCAACACCCGGGCTCCTTTTTGGCCAGGCCCGGTGGCTGGACGCCGGTCAGTGCAGCCGAAATGAGGACATTTTGGGGCCTCGTGCTGCATATGGGCCTGGTCAAGAAACCCAGTGTCAGGCTGTACTGGAGTGGGGACGTCCTATACCAGACCCCACTTTACAGTACGGCCATGACACGCTCCCGGTTTGAGGCCATCCGGAAATGTCTGCATTATTCCGATAATGCAGCATGTCCCCCCCGAGGTGATCCTGCCCATGACCGTCTGTACAAAATACGGCCGGTCATCGATCACTTTGGGGCCAAATTCATGGAGGCCTATGTACCTGGAAGAGAGGTCGCGGTTGATGAGTCTCTCATTGCGTTCAAGGGGAGACTCATTTTCCGCCAGTATGTGCCCACCAAGCGAGCGAGGTATGGCGTGAAGCTATACAAAATTTGTGAGAGTACCTCAGGGTACACTTACAAATTTTGTATATACGAGGGGCGAGATTCCCGGATTCAACCCCCAGAATGTCCCCCCACTCTGGGTGTTACCGGGAAACTTGTGTGGGACCTTATGTTCCCACTGCTGGATAAGGGTTACCACCTTTACGTGGATAACTTTTATACCAGTATCCCCTTGTTCCAGTCCCTTGCCGCCAGATCCACGTTCGCTTGTGGGACCGTGCGGAAAAATCAACGCGGCCTCCCTGCCCTCCCCCTCCAGGTACCTATCCCCAGGGGTGAGACCCGTGCCCTTACCACTGGAAACCTGTTGCTGGTCAGGTATAAGGACAAGAGGGATGTCCTTATGCTGTCCACAATTCATGGTAACGGCATCACCCCTGTCCCTGTGCGAGGTACCGCGGCAA
Source organism: Bufo gargarizans (assembly GCF_014858855.1). Taxonomy (NCBI): domain Eukaryota; kingdom Metazoa; phylum Chordata; class Amphibia; order Anura; family Bufonidae; genus Bufo; species Bufo gargarizans. The sequence goes on along the minus strand of NC_058083.1, from coordinate 375,676,678 downwards.
CGGTCCTCAAGCCCGATTGTATCGTCGCCTACAATCGGTATATGGGAGGAGTTGATCTCTCTGATCAAGTCCTCAAGCCATATAACGCCATGCGCAAAACCCGGGCATGGTACAAAAAAGTTGCGGTCTACTTGGTGCAGGTTGCCATGTACAACTCTTTTGTACTATCCCGAAGCGCTGGCAGCACAGGGACATTCCTCCAGTTCTATGAGGCAGTCCTCAAGGCCCTGATCTTTTCGGACCGGGAAAGAGCAGGCCGGAGTACCTCGGGAACTGTAGGCGCCCGGATCGTCCCTGGCCAACACTTTCCAGGTGTGGTCCCCCATACTGGAAAGAAGGGACGAACCCAAAAAAGGTGCAGAGTGTGTCACAGGAGGGGGATACGGAAGGACACCACAACTCAATGTGACACGTGCCCCGATCATCCGGGCCTCTGCATTATTGGTTGCTTCAGGGAGTATCACACTTCCATGGAGTACTAAATTTATATCCCAATTTAGGACTGACATGGGATAAAAAAAAAAATGGTTCTCAGACTTGAGACACCCAAAAAAACTATAATTTATTAAAAGTAGACATATTAGGTATCGCCGCGTCGGTAATAATCTCCTCTATAAAAATACCCCATGATCCAACCCCCCCAGATTAACACGGTCCAAAAAAAAAAAAAAAAGTGCAAAAAAAGATTTTTTTTTGTCACCAAACATAACAAAAAATTTAATAGCAAGCGATCAAAAAGTCATATAGCCCCCAAAATAGTGCCAGAAAAACCGTCCGCTCGTCCCGCAAAAAATGAGCCCCCACATAAGATAATCAGATAAAAAATAAATAAAAAAAATGACACCTAGACTTTAGAGATACTAAAAAAATGTTTGGGTATCAAAAAGGATAATATAGTCAAAAACCTAAATAATTATAAAAAAAAGTAGACTTATTAGGTATCGCCGCGTCCGTAAGAATCTCCTCTATAAAAATATCCCATGACCCAACCCCCCAGATTAACACGGTTAAAAAAAAAAAATGAAAACGGTGCCAAAAACTCCATTTTTGGCACTTTTTCATTTCAATCCGTTTTTTTCGGTAACAAAACAAGGGTTAACAACCAAACAAAAGTTAATATTTATTACCCTGATACTGCAGTTTACAGAAATGCCATATTTGTGGTCGTAAACTGCTGTATCAGTAAAAGGGAGGCCGCAAAAGGAAAGGACCGACATGGTTTCTGGAAGGCCGATTTTGATGGCCTTTTTTATTGACACCATGTCCCTTTTGAAGCCCCCCTGATGCCCCCCTAGAGTAAAAACTCCCTAAAAGTGACCCCATCTAAGAAACTACACCCCTCAAGGTATTCAAAACTGATTATACAAACTTTATTAACCCTTTAGGTGTTCCTCAACAGTTAATGGCAAATGGAGATGAAATTTCAGAATCTCAATTTTTGGTAACCTTGCCTCACAAAAATGTAATATAGAGCAACCAAAAATCATATGTACCCTAAAAATAGTCCCCTAAATAATGCCACCTTATCCCATAGTTTCCAAAATGGGGTCACTTTTAGGGAGTTTCTACTCCAGGGGTGCATCAGGGGGGTTGAAACAGGACACGGTGTAAATAAACCGGTCCATAAAAATCAGCCCTCCAAAAACCAAACGGTGCACCTTTCCCTCTACGCCCCGCTGTGTGGCCGTACAGTAGTTTACGGCCACATATTGGGTGTTTCTGTAAACGGCAGAGTCAGGGCAATAAAGATACAGTCTTGTTTGGCTGTTAACCCTTGCTTTGTTAGTGGAAAAAATGGGTTAAAATGGAAAATTAGACAAAAAAATCTAATTCTCAAATTTCATCCCCATTTGTCAATAACTCTTGCGCAACACCTAAAGGGTTAACGACGTATATAAAATCAGTTTTGAATACCTTGAGGGGTGTACTTTCTTAGATGGGGTCACTTTTAGGGAGTTTCTACTCCAGGGGTGCATCAGGGGGGTTGAAACAGGACACGGTGTAAATAAACCGGTCCATAAAAATCAGCCCTCCAAAAACCAAACGGCGCACCTTTCACTCTACGCCCCGCTGTGTGGCCGTACAGTAGTTTACGGCCACATATTGGGTGTTTCTGTAAACAGGCAGAGTCAGGGCAATAAAGATACAGTCTTGTTTGGCTGTTAACCCTTGCTTTGTTAGTGGAAAAAATGGGTTAAAATGGAAAATTAGACAAAAAAATCTAATTCTCAAATTTCATCCCCATTTGTCAATAACTCTTGCGCAACGCCTAAAGGGTTAACGACGTATGTAAAATCAGTTTTGAATACCTTGAGGGGTGTACTTTCTTAGATGGGGTCACTTTTAGGGAGTTTCTGCTCTAGGGGTGCATCAGGGGGCTTCAAATGGGACATGGTGTAAATAAACCAGTCCATAAAAATCAGCCTTCCAAAAACCATACGGCGCACCTTTCACTCTACGCCCCGCTGTGTGGCCGTACAGTAGTTTACGGCCACATATTGGGTGTTTCTGTAAACGGCAGAGTCAGGGCAATAAAGATACAGTCTTGTTTGGCTGTTAACCCTTGCTTTGTTAGTGGAAAAAATGGGTTAAAATGGAAAATTAGACAAAAAAATCTAATTCTCAAATTTCATCCCCATTTGTCAATAACTCTTGCGCAACACCTAAAGGGTTAACGACGTATATAAAATCAGTTTTGAATACCTTGAGGGTGTACTTTCTTAGATGGGGTCACTTTTAGGGAGTTTCTACTCCAGGGGTGCATCAGGGGGGTTGAAACAGGACACGGTGTAAATAAACCGGTCCATAAAAATCAGCCCTCCAAAAACCAAACGGCGCACCTTTCACTCTACGCCCCGCTGTGTGGCCGTACAGTAGTTTACGGCCACATATTGGGTGTTTCTGTAAACGGCAGAGTCAGGGCAATAAAGATACAGTCTTGTTTGGCTGTTAACCCTTGCTTTGTTAGTGGAAAAAATGGGTTAAAATGGAAAATTAGACAAAAAAATCTAATTCTCAAATTTCATCCCCATTTGTCAATAACTCTTGCGCAACGCCTAAAGGGTTAACGACGTATGTAAAATCAGTTTTGAATACCTTGAGGGGTGTACTTTCTTAGATGGGGTCACTTTTAGGGAGTTTCTGCTCTAGGGGTGCATCAGGGGGCTTCAAATGGGACATGGTGTAAATAAACCAGTCCATAAAAATCAGCCTTCCAAAAACCATACGGCGCACCTTTCACTCTACGCCCCGCTGTGTGGCCGTACAGTAGTTTACGGCCACATATTGGGTGTTCCTGTAAACGGCAGCGTCAGGGCAATAAAGATACAGTCTTGTTTGGCTGTTAACCCTTGCTTTGTTAGTGGAAAAAATGGGTTAAAATGGAAAATTAGACAAAAAAATGAAATTCTCAAATTTCTTCCCCATTTGCCAATAACTCTTGTGCAACACCTAAAGGGTTAACGACGTATGTAAAATCAGTTTTGAATACCTTGAGGGGTGTAGTTTCTTAGATAAGGTCATTTTTGGGAGGTTTCTATTATCTAAGCCTCACAATATGACTTCAAACCTGAACTGGTCCATAAAAAGTGGGATTTTGAAGATTTCTGAAAAATTTCAAAATTTGCTTCTAAACTTCTAAGCCTTGTAACATCCCCAAAAAATAAAATATCATTCCCAAAATGCTACAAACATGAAGTAGACATATGGGGAATGTAAAGTCATCACAATTTTTGGGGGTATTACTATGTATTACAGAAGTAGAGAAACTGAAACTTTGAAATTTGCTAATTTTTGCAATTTTGGGGTAAATTAGGTATTATTTTGTGCAAAAAAAATAATTTTTTTGACTTCATTTTACCACTGTCATGAAGTACAATATGTGACGAAAAAACAATCTCAGATCGGCCTGGATAAGTCAAAGCGTTTTAAAGTTATGTGCACTTAAAGTGACACTGGTCAGATTTGCAAAAAATGGCCTGGTCCTTAAGGTGAAATAAGGCTGTGTCCCTATGGGGTTAAAGGAAGGTCTCTCCCTGAGTCTGGTGTCAATCAAAATCAGGAAAGAAATAAGAGACTCGAGCTCCACTGGTAGGTCTTTAGCTGCAACCTCATCCTTCAAGGCATCCGAGAGACCATGAGAGAAAGCAGCGACCAGAGCCTCACTATTCCAGCCCACCTCTGCTGCCAGGGTACGAAACTCAATGGCGTATTCAGCTACGGATCGTGAACCCTGTCTGATGGACACAAGGAGCTTCGCAGCAGAGGCAGCACGAGCCGGCACATCGAATACCTTCCGAAGAGAAGCAACAAAACCGGAAAACTCGGCAACCACCGGATTGTTGTTCTCCCATAAAGGGCTGGCCCAGGCCAAGGCCTTGTCCGAGAGCAGCGAGATCAAGAAGCCCACCTTTGATCTCTCAGTAGGAAAGGCATGTGGCAGCAACTCGAAATAAATGCCCACCTGGTTAAGGAAACCTCGGCACTGAGTTGGCTCTCCCCCAAAGCGCTGTGGAAGGGGGGCAGAACCGGTCATACCCCGAAACACCGCAGGCGCAGCAACAGGTGTCGGGGTAGACTCTGGCGCAACAACCGGAGCGGCAGTAGGAGCGGGCCCAGGAGCGAGAACCGACCCATCGGCAACGGAAGCTAAATGAGCCGTGCGTTCAAGCAGGGTTTGCAACGCCACAGCGAACCGACCCAACAGGTGATCCTGCTGATCAAGTCTGGCAACCAGCGTAGGTAGCGAGGATGGCCCTGTACCGTCAGAATTCATGGCTTGGTCCTAATGTCATGGAACCATGAACCAGACGTACAACAAGAGATAAGTGGAAATAAGAAGGCTTTATTGAAAATCAAGCTGTAAGGCAAAAGTCCAAACGGATGGCTAAACCGAAGCAGGGTCTTGTGAAGCCAGAGATCAGGAACCAGAAGGGTAGTCAGACGAAGCCAGGATCAGGAACCAGAAGGGTAGTCAGACGAAGCCAGGATCGGGAACCAGCAGGGTAGTCAGACGAAGCCAGGATCAGGAACCAGAAGCAGCAGCAGTCTTAGAAGCATGTGAACACAGGGGGACCAAGCAAGGAACTGAAGCCACAGACTTCCTATATATACGAGCTAGGCATCCAGCTCCTCCCAGTGGGAAGGAGAAGCTGCAGGGTGGGAGGCTACAAGAAACCCAGAAACCAAGATGGCCGCCAGCACATGTCAAACGAAGGAGAACAGCAGAAGGTAAGACCATGACATAAACGCTTTCACCACAAATAACTGCAACAGTGAAATGCGTATATATTTTTCCCTAACGCCTCCAAACCGGCACTGATAGGAGCTTGATCCCGCCTCCCAGGGACAGGAAACAACAGTGGAAGTCAAATAAAAAGACACCTCCTCCAATCTACTCCAGTTGTTGTTTCCTGTCCCTCAGGACGGGTGGAAGCCTAGCCAGTGCGCTGGCTGAAGATCTAGTGCACTCAGCCTAGGATCCTTTCCCTTCCTGGGAGGGATGAGCATGGGACAGAGGCTCCAGGTGGAGCATGGGCTCTCCTTCTTTGTCCCTAGGTGTAAGTCCTATGCTGGGCATCCCAGGCTGTAACTACCACTGAGTAGAGGGGATCGACGCCTCACGCGTATCGCAGAAGGAATCCTTTGTGGGAAGGAGGATTCCTGAGACACAGCATTGCCCCTTCTTGTACGCGTTCGCGTCTGGCGGTGGCTGGCGTCATTGCGCATGTTGTGCTGCCTGTAGGGGGCGTGGCCATAGGAAGCAGTGTGCTCTAGGAGATGGCATGGGGGCGGAGCCTATAAGAATGGGATGCAGAGTTTAAAAGTGGCTCTGCTATCCCAAGAAGAGGGGTTTTGGCTACAAGGTATCCAGGATGTCCTCTGCTGATGCCCCACACAGATCTGCTGATCCCTGCAAGGCCCTCAACCCTGTAAGAGACCTCCTCCATTTGCAACAGGGGTGCAGTGGGGTTGATGGATGGTATTTCACTTATCTGAAGATCACCATCCGGGTGCTGTGGTCGGTACTTCCTTTGGGTCTAGTTTTTACCTAATTTAAATACCCTTTAGGTAGTGGTGAATACCCTTTAGGTAGTGGTGAATCTACAAAAAAGAAATGTGTGATGTGCAGAAAGAGTCTCCCCCCTACTAATAAAAAGCCGCTATGTCCAAGCTGCACCGAAAAAGTGGTAGCAGAAGATTCTCTGTCATTTATGGAAAAAGTTAGAACCCTTATTAGGGATGAGTTCAGTTCGGCAATAGACCAACGTATGGCTCCCTCCTCTCCCCAGCCATCTACCTCTAAATCCGTGGATCCTTCCTCGGACGTATTCCAGTTGGATAAAGGAGAACTTTTCTCTGGGGACTCAGATTCCTCTGATGATGACTCTGGTCGTTCTTTATGTTCCCCTTATGATACAGATTTTTTATTAAAAACGATATGGGCAACTATGAAATTAGAAGACATTAAAGAACCCATATCTATCCCTGAACAAATGTTTCAAGACTTGGGAGAAGAAGGTTATTCTACAAACCGGATTCCCAAAAAGTTGGGACACTATACAAATCGTGAATAAAAACTGAATGCAATAACGTGGAGGTGCCAACTTCTAAAATTTTATTCAGAATAGAACATAAATCACGGAACAAAAGTTTAAACTGAGAAAATTTACCATTTTAAGGGAAAAATATGTTGAATCCGAATTTCATGGTGTCAACAAATCCCCCAAAAGTTGGGACAAGGCCATTTTCACCACTGTGTAGCATCTCCCCTTCTTCTTACAACACTCAACAGACGTCTGGGGACCAAGGAGACCAGTTTCTCAAGTTTAGAAATAGGAATGCTCTCCCATTCTTGTCTAATACAGGCCTCTAACTGTTCAATCGTCTTGGGCCTTCTTTGTTGCACCTTCCTCTTTATGATGCGCCAAATGTTCTCTATAGGTGAAAGATCTGGACTGCAGACTGGCCATTTCAGTACCCGGATCCTTCTCCTACGCAGCCATGATGTTGTGATTGATGCAGAATGTGGTCTGGCATTATCTTGTTGAAAAATGCAGGGTCTTCCCTGAAAGAGATGACGTCTGGATGGGAGCATATGTTGTTCTAGAACCTGAATATATTTTTCTGCATTGATGGTGCCTTTCCAGACATGCAAGCTGCCCATGCCACACGCACTCATGCAACCCCATACCATCAGAGATGCAGGCTTCTGAACTGAGCGTTGATAACAACTTGGGTTGTGCTTGTCCTTTTTGGTCTGGATGACATGGCGTCCCAGATTTCCAAAAAGAACTTTGAATCGTGACTCGTCTGACCACAGAACAGTCTTCCATTTTGCCACACTCCATTTTAAATGATCCCTGGCCCAGTGAAATTGCCTGAGCTTGTGGATCTTGAAATAGCTTCTTCTTTGCACTGTAGAGTTTCAGCTGGCAACGGCGGATGGCACGGTGGATTGTGTTCACTGACAATGGTTTCTGGAAGTATTCCTGAGCCCATTCCGTGATTTCCTTTACAGTAGCATTCCTGTTTGTTGTGCAGTGTCGTTTAAGGGCCCGGAGATCATGGGCATCCAGTATGGTTTTACGGCCTTGACCCTTACGCACAGAGATTGTTCCAGATTCTCTGAATCTTCGGATGATGTTATGCACAGTTGATGATGATAGATGCAAAGTCTTTGCAATTTTTCGCTGGGTAACACCTTTCTGATATTGCTCCACTATCTTTCTGCACAACATTGTGGGAATTGGTGACCCTCTACCCATCTTGGCTTCTGAGAGACACTGCTTCTTGTCCCAACTTTTTGGGGATTTGGTGACACTGTGAAAATTTTAATCAACGTATTTTTCCTTTAAAATGATACATTTACTCGGATTAAACGTTTGATCTGTCATCTACGTTCTATTACAAATAAAATATTGACATTTGCCATCTCCACATCATTGCATTCAGTTTTTATTCACAATTTGTTTAGTGTCCCAACTTTTTTGGAACCCGGTTTGTATATTCATGATATTATAAAGGATATTATATTTAGGGAATGGAGAGCCACGGAGAAAAGACCCATTATTTCAAAAGCCTTTAAACATAAATATCCATTTGCAGATTCAGATTGTGAAGCATGGGAAAAAACTCCTAGGATTGATGCCCCGATAGCTAAAATTTCAAAAAAATCCTCCCTCCACTTATGAGGACATGGGGTTACTGAAGGACCTCATGGACAAAAAATGTGAAGGTCTCCTTAAGAAATCTTGGGAGAAGTGGTCTGCCATGTTTAGACCTGCTATCGTGGCCACCTGCACGGCTAGGTTCCTTTCTGTCTGGAACAATCAGATGGAAAGTCATTTAGCAGCTGGTACCCCCCGGGAAGAAATTATATCCTCTCATCCGGTTTTAAAACAGGCTTCAAATTTTTTGGCTGATGCTTCTGCGGATTTGGTGAGGCTCTCAGCTCGGTCTAATGCTATATCAAACGTCATTTGTAGAGCCATATGGTTAAGATCCTGTTTGGGGGATGCGGGCTCAAAGAGTTGCCTTTGTGATATTCTCTTTAAGGTGGATAGACTCTTTGGGTCCGCGTTAGACACTATTTTAGAAAAAGCTTCAGACAAGAAAAAGGGGTTTCCATCTGATTCTCGTTTTTTTTCAGCAGAGAAAAAAAATTAGGTCCCAAGCAAGGTTTAAGCAGACTCAAAACAAAAAGGAGTTTTCAAGTAAGTGGAAATACTCTAGGGGTCGGGGTGGGGATTCTAATTTAATCCTGACTCCTATTCCAAGAAGTCCCAATGACTCCAGAAGTCCGGTATGGGTCAGGCTTTCAATGTTCAGCCAAGCCTGGTATACTATAGGAGTCTCCCCTGGGTCCAAAAGCTAATTGGATCAGGTCAGAAATTAGAGTTCCATTCCTTGCACCCACAAGATTCCTTACAAGCAAGTTTTTTTCAGATCCTCTAAAACAAGAGGCACTAGAATCAGAAGTATCTTCCCTGTTTAGAAAAAAGCGTCATTACAAAGGTTCCTATAGACCAGCGGGGTCAGGGGGTTTACTCTCCCTTATTCCTTATAAAGAAAATCAAGCAGCAAGTTCAGAACAATCTTCAATCTGAAAGAGCTAAATCACAAGAAGTTCAAAATGGAATCAATAAAGTCAGCAGTTGATCTCCTTTTTCAAGATTACTACATGGTAACAGTCCATCTGGCGGATGCCTATTTGTTCTCATCCACAGCGAGAGTCAAAAATATCTTAGGTTCGCTGTCTACATAAAGGGCTTGCTCGGTCACTTCCAGTGTAGGGCCCTACCTTTCGGCCTCTCCAGTGCGCCACATCTTTTCATGAAGATTATGGCAGATGTAGTGGGTTAATTTAATCTAAAAAGAATAATTGTGGTCCCTATCCGGACGACCTTCTAATTGGCACAGATTCTTATTCTCGTCTACTGGATCATCTCAGAATTGTGAAAGAGAACTTGGCTTCCTTAGGTTGGATCATCAGCAAAAAAGTCAAGACTAATTCCAAGTCAACAGAAATTATTATTTTTAGGGGTTCTCCTGGACACCCACCATCTATCTTCCTTTCTACCACAAGAGAAGCAAATCGACCTGGTGGCTCGGGTAAAAATATTTTGTTCCTGAAAAAACTGCATCAATAAGAGATCATGCATTTTCTGGGACTATTAATATCAAGTATATCTCTGTGAGTAGGGCTCAGGCCCACATCAGGATCCAGCAATCTTTCCTCCTTTCATCTTGAGACAAAAAACAAAGTTCCCTAGAAAAAAGACAATTCCAGGGCAAGTAAAAAAAAACCCTGGTGGAGGGTGGAGAATGGCGACCAAAGGATCAGATTACGGTAACAACCAACGCAAGCAGCAAGGGTTGGGGGCGGGGGCCCCGTGCTCTACAGAAGATGGAACAGGGGATATGGAGTCCTCAGTTGTCTTTAGCTTCCTCAAACCTGAGAGTATTGACAGCTGTCTTCCAAGCCTTTCTAAGCTTGAAACCAACTATCTAACACCACAATGTCAAGGTATTCTTGGACAATGCAACGATGGTGGCATATCTGAACAGTCAAGGAGTAATGAGGAGCAAGTCCTTAGCGGCTGTCTCAAGGAAAATATTCAAATGGGGGAGGAGAACCTAAAGTCCATTTCAGCGTTTCTCTTAAGAGGAGAAGAAAATATCTTAGCAGATTTTCTCAGCAGACAATCTCTCAGAGAAGGAGAATGGTCATTAAATCAGAAGATTTTCAGGCAAATCACAGAGAAGTGGGGGCTTCAAGTATTAGATCTATTCGCATTGAGACAGAACAGGAAGGTAGAAGATTTCTACTCCATCTGCCCCCAGGAGAATCTAAATCAGATAGACACCCTCTGTCATTACCATGGCCCAGAGGTCTGTTCTACGCATTTTCACCATTCTCTCTGATTGCAAGGATGACAGTATTTGTCAAACTCAAAAGTGACAGGTACCACGCCCCCTTTTCAGTCAGTGACACCTGTTCCCAGTGACCTTAGGGCAGGTCCTAAAATTGCTAGGATACTTTATGCACAGCTGTTCAGAACCACAGTCGGTCAGATGACTTTCTGTGATTTTTAACGAAACAGCAATTCTCTTACAGTTTATAACTGTAATTTAACTAAGTTTTAACATGTTTAAAAATAAAATGGTAATAAGCTAATATTAAGCTTATATCAGCCGGTCACATTATTTAGTTTACAATAGCTAATTCATGCTTCTATCTAAATATCTATCTGTTCCTGCATTTAATTTTGGGTTTTTCCTACTAACTGGGTAAACAGAGCACCATACAAGTTGTTTTCACATTTTAGAAGGCATCAGTAATTAATTAAAGCTAAACAGGTCATAAAGAGAACTAACAGCAAAAACACACACATAATGCCCCCCTCCCCACAAGTTATTTGAACGTAAAAAGGCATTAAAAGTCACCTCCATATGGCCATATAGAGTGCTTACATTGCCCTATAGCACACCTATACATGAATGTAAAGTTACCTTTTGTCTTTGTATTTAGACTAACTTTGATTGATATGCAAATGAGCACTCACAAGTGCCCAGGGGCGGAGCACTGTATATGGCCATATGAAGGTGACAGACTCCCTTAAAGTATTAAATAAAATAATTTACATTACATTACAGCAATATACTGAATCAATATAATAACATACACTGACCAAATATTACGGCATATACTGACTACATATTAACAACATACAGTCAGGTCCTTAAATATTGGGACATCGACACAATTGTAAAATTTTTGGCTCTATACACCACCACAATGGATTTGAAATTAAACGAACAAGATGTGTGTTAACTACAGACTGTCAGCTTTAATTTGAGGGTATTTACATCCAAATGAGGTGAACGGCGTAGGAATTACAACAGTTTGCATATGTGCCTCCCACTTGTTAAGGAACTAAAAGTAATGGGACAGAATATTAATCCTAAATCAAACTTTCACTTTCACTTTTTAATACTTGGTTGCAAATCCTTTGCAGTCAATTACAGCCTGAAGTCTGGACCACATAGACATCACCAGACGCTGGGTTTCATCCCTGGTGATGCTCTGCCAGGCCTCTACTGCAACTGTCTTCAGTTCCTGCTTGTTCTTGGGGCATTTTCCCTTCAGTTTTGTCTTCAGCAAGTGAAATGCATGCTCAATCGGATTCAGGTCAGGTGATTGACTTGGCCATTGCATAACATTCCACTTCTTTCCCTTAAAAAACTCTTTAGTTGCTTTTGCAGTATGCTTTGGGTCATTGTCCATCTGTATTGTGAAGCGCCGTCCAATGAGTTCTGAAGCATGTGGCTGAATATGAGCAGATAATATTACTCGAAACACTTCAGGATCCATCCTGCTGCTTTTGTCAGCAGTCAAATCATCAATAAATACAAGAGAACCAGTTCCATTGGCAGCCATACATGCCCACGCCATGACACTACCACCACCATGCTTCATTGATAAGGTGGTATGCTTAGGATCATGAGCAGTTCCTTTCCTTCTCCATATTCCTCTCTTCCCATCACTCTGATACAAGTTGATCTTGGTCTCATCTGCCCATAGGATGTTGTTGCAGAACTGTGAAGGCTTTTTTAGATGTCGTTTGGCAAACTCTAATCCGGCCTTCTAGACCGGAAGGACAGATCCGACATTGTGCTATTTTTAATGCCGGATCCAGCACTAATACATTTCAATGCAAATTAATGCCAGATTCGGCATTCCCGCAAGTGTTCCAGAATTTTGGACGGAGATAAAACCGTAGCATGCTGAGGTTTTATCTCTGTCCTGATCAGTCAAAAAGACTGAACTGAAGAAATCCTGAACGGATTGTTCTCCATTCAGAATACATTAGGATAAAACCGATCAGTTATTTTCCGGTATAGAGCCCCTTGGACGGAACTCAATGCCGGAAAAGAATAACGCTAGTGTGAAAGTACCCTTATCTAGTCATCATAGTGTTATCTATCTATCTATCAAGCTATCCATCTAATTTTATCTACCTATCTTCCATTTTATCTATCTGTCTATCTATCTATTTATATTTCTATCTACATATCATTCTATTTATATCTATCTATCCTCATTATATCTATGTATCTATCCATTTTTACAATTTGTATCTCTCTTTCTACATTCTATCTATCCTTCTGCCATTTTAATTAACTATCACTGCAGACATGGCAGATATGTCAGGGCATGTTCTAAAATCTAACATTATCCATTTATCTATGTATCTATCTATTGTATCTATCCACCATTTTATCTATCTACCATTTTGTCTTTCTACATTTTATCTATCTATTTATCTATATATTTATATCTATATATCTATTTATCTCTATCTACCCCATTTATCTATGTAGCTATCCATTTTATACTATTTTTATCTATCTTTCTACATTTAATCTGTCTAGCTAACAATTTCTATCTAACTATATATTTATCTAGAAAAAAATCAGAGTTGGGCAGCACTGCAGTTTCTTACGTATAGATGGATTGCCAGTGGCTGTGGAGACGATCCTGCTCCAAATGAATAAATAGAAGAAATTCCACGGCACATCCATGAAGTAAAATAAATGAAGTGACTTTATTCACCAGGCATGCAACGTTTCGATCCCTTCCTGGGATCTTTCTCAAGCAATGGCAAAATAACATTGTGCTGTGTGCATATTTATACAGGTTCATGTAATCAATAAATAATTATTCAAATCAATCCAGTAATCAATCAATTGTGCAAAAATACAACAAATATCACCTAAAACGTAATGTATATTGTGATTTGTAATAACCATTATTCATTATATAATAAAGTGACAATAGTGCAATGATTCAGCTTGCTTAAAAAACATTGATGTACTCATACATTCATATAACATACAATAATTCTCATAATTAAAATCCAATACATGTGTGCTGTGATGATCAAATACCTTTGTGCAGGTGTGTAGTTAAAAACAATCTGAGGCAAAAGATCCGAGGGAGAGCGGGGGATGTGGTCGTCGGCGTATTCATTTCCCTACTGCGCATGTCAAAAGACCTGTGTGAGACTTCAGGTCACATGATCACACCCATGGTCACGTGATCGGGACTCCCATGTCTCGTAATGTCCTCTTGGTTACCGCAAGATCACATAGTATGATGTGTGTTGCGTTCCACCAGCTCCAAGGCGTGAACCGCAAGCCACATTTTATGACCATCCACCTGATCTGTACATCCCATTGGGAGAAGCAACATCCGGCTCAGTCCATAGTGCAATCTGGTTGAAGTTCAGGATCCAAAGTATGCAAAATGACTAAAATAATCGGACACAGCGAAAACTCGATATAATGTCTATACTAATCAGGAATAGTAGAGGGGCCAATAGAGTATATATAATAATATAATAATATATATAGTAATAATAATAATGATATAGTATAACTTGGAATGCAGTATTCCAAAAATGGCTGTCCAGTGACAATAATGGAGGTCCGTTGTGGTGTCATGTGTTAGCATTTGGATCGGTGGAGCAAAGCACGCCTTGTAACCTCTGATGACTTCAGGTAATTGTTTTCCCACTGGAGAGGTATCAACACCAGGCATTTTTTCTTATTCTTATGAGGAAGCTGAGAGAATCCTTAATGCTTACAAGGGGGATGCTGAGTTTTTGTCTACTCCCAATATCATGGATACTAAGAGGAACTATGAACGCATTACTAAAAAAAATTGTGGGATTAGAATTACACCTCACCACATTAAGTCAATACTACAGAATTAACAGAATACCTAGAGGGTTGAGGACTCACTCACAACCTACCATGTACATGCACGACAATGAATTTTGGCAAAAATATGAATCTATTGCAAATACGTTTTCCTTGGATTTAATATTGCTCAATATTGAGTCCTGCAAAAAGATTTAATGGACACTACAGAAAAAAGAGATGCACTTCAAGCAACTCTTATTTCATTATTACCAACTGATGAATATCACGAGTATGTCTCTAAGTTTAAACCTTTCACAGATAAGTTAAAGAATGAGATACAGGATACCAAGAGTAGCAAGTGGCAGCGGGATGCCATGGACTACAACATGGGGAATGTGTACAACTGGACAGATAACCAGCAGCCTCAAGGGCGAAATGTCAAAATGGGAAAGAAATATCCTGCTAAAGAATCGACTCAAGTGCGACAGAAAAATGTTGCTGGGAGACCTTTTTTAGAGAACCCATCCAACCAACTGGGAAGAAACCAACTCGCCGTGGGGGAAGAAAGCAACACAGACATCAACATAAAAACCAGGAGCAAGAAACCACTAATGAAGAAAAAGAACGGACAGATCTAAACATTGTGGTAAATATATCTTCACATGTGTTATCTGATATGCAAATGAAGGTTTTAGCAAAAGGATTGAGCTTTTGCCCGAACACCAACACCGATTGGCTGCAATTAGAAGTTGATTTTCATCAATTCTTCTGCAGGCTCAAGCTCAAAACCTGGTTTGCTATACATACTATACAACAAAAGGAATGTATTGCCACTGAATTGAGATTGAGTGAGTTTGATCTGTTTAACAAGAGCAATTTTATTCCACCCATATCATCACCGGCAATTGAATTGTTCACAGATGTAGTTATGAGGGAGGTGTATGTCTTGAAATCTAGGGGAAACAATCGCTTTCAACACCCCAATATGACACAAGGGGAGTAGCTTGCGATTGATGAGCTGGTCCATGACCGCAGTCTCACCATCAAGTCCGCTGACAAGGGTGGTGCGATTGTGGTCATGGACACTCAGCAATATATAAAAGAAGCACACAGACAATTGCAAGATGAGACAGTATACCAAGAATTATATACTGATCCTAGATGGGATATAGAAATAAAGATTCAAAATATACTTCAAGAAGCAGTAACAGCTGGGTTTATTGATATCAAACTAAAGGAGTTTCTGTCAGTTACACATCCAATGACACCTATCCTTTATCTGTTACCAAAGATCCACAAGGATCTAAAGAACCCGCCAGGGAGACCGATCGTCTCAGGAAGGGGTTCACTACTATGCAATATTTCTATCTTTTTAGACAAAGTACTGCATAAATATGCTGTTTCATCTCAGTCATACATTCAAGACACTACAGATTTCCTCAATAGACTGAAGGATATTACGCTCTCTCTAGATACAATTCTGGTCTCTCTAGACATCACTAGTCTATATACATCTATCAGACATAGTTTTGGAATAGAGGTGGTCAAAAAGGCTCTGATAGACTCCTCATACTCTGCAGGGTGTCAGGACTTTATCTTGCAATTATTTAACACAATTCTAACATGTAATTATTTTATATTTAAAGATTTTTTTTCTTTATTTACAGAGGAAGGGGACCGCTATAGGATCCAACAAGGCGCCCACTTATGACAACATGGCGGTCTCCTTCCTCGAGGAGACATACATCTATGTGTTGCCCCACTTCCGACATGTTCTGAGGTGGTGGTGATGCATAGATGATGTCTTCCTCATCTGGACTGGTACTGAGGATCAACTCCTTGAATTTTTTCAGTTCCTCAATACAATTGATGAGGACATTAAAATAACTTGGATTTTTCCAGGAGATTCACTTCCTTGATACAGACAAAACATTGACAGAAAACACTTTATCTACCAATCTCTATTCCAAACCTACAGATAAGAACACATGATAAAATCATTGCCATTTAGTCAATACTTACGTGCAAAACGAATTGTCAGTAATGACGAAGACTTAACGGCTACTTTAGATAAAATGACTAAGGCCTTTCAAGATAGAGGGTTCCCTTCACCTCTATTAAAGGAACACTTAAACACAGTACAGGACAGGTCATGCACTGAGTTATTAAAAAAGAAAGTAGGTAGAAAACAAACAGGATCCCGCTGGTAACTACATACAATGAGGACAGTGCGCAAATTAGACAGATTATCTCCAAACATTGGCCCATTTTGAGGAGTGGACATGGAGACATTGATGAGTTCAAGTCCCGTCCCCCCCCCTTATGTCTTTCAAAAGGGCAAAAACCTTGAAAGAAAAACTCATACACACCGATATAGGTCCACAAAAGGTACTTGGACAAACTTTTTTTACACAGTCCAAAACTGGGATTCCTTCCCTGTTTGAACTGCGTAAATTGTCGCTATATACAGAAAGGCCGTTTTTTTGTACACCCTACTACACAGAAGAAATACTCTATCAAACATTTTATTATATGTGAATCTACATTTGTTGTGTATGTATTAAGGTGTAAGATACTATATGTGGGAGAGACCGCCCTCGATTTTAAAACTAGAATAAATTAGCACCGATATACGATTTGCAAGAAATGCACTGATCTCCCGATTCCCAAACATTTTGTGGATCTGGAGCATAGAGAAGGCGATTTGCGATGTATGATTATTGATTATGTACCGACCCCCAGGAGAGGAGGGAACAGGAATCTTCTTCTGAAAAAATGGGAGATCCATTGGATCTCTACATTGAACACATTGAGGCCCAATGGGTTGATTGTAGACTATAAACTGTGGTTATTCTCCTAAGTGTGTTATAGGAAAAGCTTCAAGTGGCTCACCCACCAGAGTAGAGATGAAATAGGTGCACACCCCTCTGGCTCACCCACAGCCTGTATATATATCAAAAATTTAAATAACGTGTGAGGGGGGCACTCAGTTAGCAGGGCCACATGGACCATCAATCATAGATTACGTAGATAAAGCTTGATAAAAATTATTTATTAGGATGGTAAATATTAAAGACTGAAAAATCAGCAGCAATAGTTATACTATGTATATGAACCATAAAAACAATAAATCTAGGTCAACAGCAAGTATCAAGCAACAATAGAAAGAGTGCTATATGTATTGGCAACAATACATCAACAGCACCCAAACAATGTTATATACATTAGCAGCAATAAATCAGCAGCAATGGAAAAGTGCTATGTGCAGTAGCAGCAATATACATCAGCAGCAATATCAATGAGTCAGCAGCAGTCTCATGTGCATCAAGATAGGAGAACCAGCAGCATCCAGAATTATATTGCACAATTTGTGTGTACTTTACCACTCCACGTCTTAGGTGGCTTTTCCGATATCTTTCAAACTTTTCAGCCTGCTAGGACCTCTGCGGTGTCCCACGTGATCCAGCTGTCTTCTCGTTGCATCCCACGTGACGGCAGCAGGAAGCAGGGCATGTTTTGAAGATCTTGAAAACTTCTCCGCTCCGCTATATCGGATTAGCTCCAGGCGAAAAGCCACAGGGTTAATGACGGCTACTATTTTATAAGGACCAATGAACCTAGGGCCCAGTTTCCAAGAGGGAACCTTCAACTTAATATTCCTAGTAGACAACCACACATAGTCATTCACTCCTAGGTCCGGACCTGGCGACCGTTTCTTATCAGCCATGCATTTATATTTACCACTCATATTTTTCAAGTTAGCTTGCGCCTTCTGCCATACCGATGAAAGAGATGAAGAAAACCGTTCCTCTTCGGGAACCCCAGAAGACCCCCCCTCTTTGAAAGTACAAAATTGGGGATGAAAACCGTATGCACCAAGAAATGGTGACTTGCCAGTGGATTCCTGACAGCGATTATTTATGGCAAACTCGGCTAACGGTAAATATGATGACCACACCTCTTGGTTTTCAGACACAAAACACCTTAAATATGTTTCTAGGTTTTGGTTGGTACGCTCAGTCTGTCCATTCGACTGAGGATGGAAAGCTGAGGAAAAGGACAAGTGTACCCCCAAACGGGAACAAAAAGCTTTCCAAAACTTAGAAATAAACTGGGTTCCCCGATCCGAAACCACATCGGAAGGGACCCCGTGAAGCTTCACGATTTCACTGATAAACACCTGAGCAAGAGTCTTAGCATTAGGAAGTGCGGGTAGCGCAATAAAGTGTACCATTTTGCTAAACCTGTCTACTACTACCAAGATAACTGTTTTACCCGCAGACAACGGTAAGTCAGTGATGAAATCCATTGACAGATGTGTCCATGGCCTATTGGGGATGAAAAGTGGCAATAAAGACCCTGCTGGACGAGTATGAGAGACTTTCGGCGTGCACAAGTAGAACAAGTAGAAACGAAATCCATTACATCCTGACGCAACCTTGGCCACCAAAAACGACGAGACAATAGCTCCAAGGTTGCTTTACTACCCGGGTGCCCAGCAAGTGCCGAATTATGATGTTCCTTTAATAATTCAAGACGCAGGTTTAACGGTACAAACAATTTCTCTGAGGGGCAAGAGGCCGGGGCGTCCCCCTGGACCTCTAACACCTTTCCCTCTAGAACAGAGTGTTCAGCAGAGACAACCACTCCTCTTTGTAAAATAGGTACCGGATCACTAACATTACCCCCTCCAGGGAAACTACGAGATAATGCGTCTGCCTTGGTATTTTTTGCCCCAGGACGATAGGTGATTACAAAGTTAAATCTGGTAAAGAATAGCGACCACCTAGCTTGTCTAGGGGTGAGACGCTTAGCCGATTCTAGGTACAGAAGGTTTTTGTGATCCGTAATCACCGTGACGGGGTGGATTGCTCCCTCTAAGAAGTGACGCCACTCTTCAAACACCAGTTTAATCGCCAACAGTTCCCTATTTCCAATATCATAGTTCTTTTCTGCAGTAGATAACTTTTTGGAAAAGAAAGCGCAAGGACGCCATTTGCCAGGAGACGGACAATGAGACAGCACCGCCCCCACTCCCACCTCTGACGCATCTACTTCAACAATAAAAGGCTGGGAGACATCAGGTTGAATTAGAACAGGTGCCGAGGTAAATCTCTCTTTTAGAGAGGAAAATGCAATTTTAGCGGCGTCAGACCATTTAGAAAAATCAGTCCCCTTCCTAGTCATGTCAGTAAGGGGTTTAACGATCACTGAATAATTTTTAATGAACTTTCTATAGAAATTTGCGAAACCCAAAAACCGTTGTAGACCTTTAAGGTTCTCAGGAAGATCCCAATCTAAAATTGCCTGGACCTTCCTAGGATCCATACGGAAACCTGAAGCAGATAGATATCCCAGGAACTGTATTTCCTGAACGGCGAAGACACATTTTTCAATTTTCGCATATAATTTATTCGTCCGTAGGACCTGCAGTACTTGCCTGACATGTACTTCATGTGTTTTCAGATCAGCCGAATAAATTAAGATATCATCTAGGTATATGACTACAAACCTGCCGATGAGATGACTAAAAATATCATTAACGAAATGTTGGAAGACAGCAGGGGCATTGGTCAGACCGAAAGGCATGACTACATTTTCATAATGCCCCTCAGGGGTGTTAAAAGCTGTCTTCCACTCATCCCCTTCCTTGATACGAATCAGATTGTAGGCCCCCCTAAGATCAAGTTTGGAGAACCACCTAGCACCCGCAATCTGATTAAAAAGGTCAGGAATGAGAGGAAGAGGGTATGGGTCTCGGATGGTTATCCGGTTTAGCTCACAGAAATCTAAGCAAGGACGCAGGCCCCCATCTTTCTTCAGCCACGGGTGAAGAAGAGGGTCTGATGTGTCCCTTAGCCAGACTCTCGGAGATATAATCTTTCATGGCTTGTCTCTCGGGACCCGAAAGATTATACAACCTGGACTTGGGTAATTTTGCACCGGGAATCAGGTTAACCGGGCAATCATAAGGACGATGAGGTGGTAGCTTCTTACAACCCTTTTCAGAAAAAACGTCCTCAAAGTCCGAAATAAATGTAGGTAGGGAAGCTATGGAGGCGATTAAGCAATTGTTATTTAAGCAATTCTCTCTGCAATGCTCACTCCACTCCAATATCTCCCTGGCCTGCCAATCCACCACTGGATTGTGCGCTACCAACCAGGGAAGACCCAATACCACAGGAGAGGGAAGGCCCTCCAGAACGTAACATGAAAGACACTCATTATGGTGGTCCCCTACCCGAAGGTGTAAGTTATGGACAATGTGAGTGAGGTTTCTCTGAGACAGAGGAGCAGAATCAATAGCGAATATGGGAATAGGTCTCTGCAGCGTACAGAGAGACAAACCCATAGTGCGGGCAAAATGGGCATCTATCAAATTTACCCCTGCTCCACTGTCTAGAAAAAAAGAAATAGACTTAGTCTTAACACCAAAAACAATAACCGCTGGCAACACAAATTGAGATGTTTGTATGGAGGAAACGTATACCCCCCCGGCTGACATCCTCCGCACAGCCTGGGGTTAGTAGTTTTCCAACGGTTTTTTTGTTTTTGAGAAAGGAGGGACAGACATTAATGAAATGACCCCTCCCCCCCCACAGAAAAAACAAGCCCCCCACCTACGGCGAACCTCAGGAGGACGGACTTGACGAGAAGTTCCTCCTAGCTGCATAGGCTCATCTAAGTCAGTACAGACTAACTGCTGCTTGGGAGAGGTTACCAATTGCTCAGGAATTTTCGATCTCTCCCTAAGACGTCTATCTATTCTGATAGAGAGGGACATAACAGCATCAAGGGAAAGGGGGGTCTCATACAGCGCCAGCGCATCCTTAACCCTTTCAGATAACCCAGAGCAGAACTGACTCCTGAGAGCCGGGTCGTTCCACTGAGTATCCGTAACCCACCTACGGAACTCTGAGCAATATTCCTCTGCTGGCCGATCTCCCTGTAGGAGTCTCCGTAACTTCGACTCAGCCAGGGCGACTCGGTCAGGGTCATCATATATGAGACCCAAAGCCCCAAAAAATCCCTCCACTGACCGGAGAGCCTGGGAACCAGGGGGTAACGAGAACGCCCAGGATTGCGGGTTTCCCTGAAGCAGGGAAATAACAATCCCCACCCGCTGTTCTTCATTACCTGAGGAGTAAGGGCGCAGCTTAAAATATAATTTGCAGGCCTCACGGAACGTCACAAATTTGTCCCTTCCCCCAGAAAATCTGTCAGGAAGAACAACCTTGGGTTCTGTAACAACCTGCTTACCCATAGCAACCGCTGGGCTTGCGGTCTGCTGCTTTTGCTGCTGTTGTTGGAGGACAGACGCCTTCAATCCTGCCACCTCCAAAGACAGGCTTTGAAGCTGTTTTGCCAAAGCAGCAATAGGATCTTTTTTTTTTTTTTTCAAAAAATAAGGGCCAGTTATAATATCACGATCGGCGTGACTATCACATACGTGACACAGAGGGAGGGAAAGAGGAAGGCCCTGCCCAAGTGAGAGGGAAGGTGGTGACCCCTGACTCACCTTGCGGCTGGCACCTGGCTGCCCTGACGTCCCTAGACGGGTTCCTCACCCGTACGCCGATCACGTGCCTAAAACCCTGGCTTTCCCTAAGATGAGCCCTAGATAGTGAACAGGGCGGTGGGAACACTAGTCCGCACCACTAGCTCTAAAGGAAAACACCAAGGGGAGGACAGACAATACAGACTCAACATATAATCCCAGGTGGGCGACAACAGGAGACAACAAGAAGCCCAACAGGGATCCGGAGGGTAGCACTCTGGAACAACAACCAGGATTCACAGCTCCAGTGGGTCAGTATAGAAGTCCAGGCAGGAAGCTCTATAACTGGCAACTAGAGAAGTGTGAGAGGAGAATATAAGGAGGTTGGGAGTGGCAGACAAGAAACAGCTGAGGAGGAGAAGCTACGGATCCCTGAGTGAGACAAAAAGGATAGCAAGGCAAACACAGAAAACAATCACTAAGAAACAACGTGATCTTTAGACATAGAGCGCGCAGCCACCCGCTGCGACTTCCTGACCCCGGGTATAACGGAGTCAGACGTGGCTCTTGACACGCTCGTGACAACATGTATTGGATTTTATTTTTATATTTTTATATTTTTAAGCAAGCTGAATCATTGCACTATTGACACTTTATTATATCATGAATAATGGTTATTACAAATCACGATATGCATTACGTTTTAGGTGGTATTTTTTTTTTTTTTGTACAATTGATTGATTACTGGATTGATTTGATTCATGATTTATTGATTACATGAACCTGTATAAATATGCACACAACACAATGTTATTTTGCCATTGCTTGAGAAAGATCCCAGGAAGCGGATTGAAACGTTGCATGCCTGGTGAATAAAGTCACTTAATTTATTTTACTCCGTGGATGTGCCGTGGAATTTCTTCTATCTATCTATCTATCTATCTATCTATCTATCTATCTATTTATCGCAGCAGACATGTCAGACATGTCAGACATGTCAGGGCATGTTCTAATATCTAACACCTATCTATTTATCTGTGTATCTACCATTTTATCTATCTAACAATTTCTAACTATCTATTTATCTAAAGAAGAGAAAAAATGCAGTGGACGGTTTATTCACCCATCTAGCAGCAACGTTTCAGCTCTCTCTTTGGAGCCTTTGTCCAGCTGAATAACATGTGCAAATCAGCATACAAAATAGTGCAAGTAATTGTCAAAATTCCAAATTGATATACAACAATAAAGTGCAAGTGCATAAAAGATATAGCAATGTAGAAAATATAATTCATCTATCACCATAGTTCAATCCCACATAGCTGTGAACATGATCATATAAATTACATAACATGATCAATACAGTGCAAAATCACAGAATTTACATGATTGCCAATCAAGTGTGGTGAAGTGTACACAGTGTATCACAATGATGAATCAATTAATACATTAACAACCTTTGAATGGATCACGTTGAACCAAAGAGACCTGGTGGGAACTGTTGGTGTCCGGAAAAGCAGTCGGCACATGCGCCACTCCATCTATTATCGCGAGACACATAGTAATTACAGGAAATATGGGGACCACATCAAAGATACATATTTCCTGTAATTACTTTGTGTTTCGCGATAATAGATGGAGCGGCGCATGCGCCGACTGCTTTTCCGGACGCCAACAGTTCCCACCAGGTCTCTTTGGTTCAACGTGAGAAACTCAAAGGTTTTTAATGTTTTAATTGATTCATCATTGTGATACACTGTGTACACTTCACCACATTTGATTGGCAATCAGGAGGATTTGCACCGTGCTTATTGTGTGCTGCTTTTTTTTTCCCTGTATATCTATTTATCTATCTATCGACGCAGACATGTCAGGCATGTTCTAATATATAACATCTATCCATTTATCTATGTATCTACCATTTTATCCATCTATCTATCTATCTATCTATCTATCTAACAATTATCAACTATCTATTTATCTATCTATTGACCTGACATGTCTGACATGTCTGACATGTCTGCGGCATGTTCTAATATCTAACATATATCCATTTATCTATGTATCTATACTATGTATCTATCCTCCATTTTTTTTCTATCTACAACTTTATCTATCTTTCTACATTTTATCTATCTATTTATATTTCTATCTACATATCTATCTATTTATCTCTATCTACCCCATTTGTCTATGTAGCTATTTTATACCATTTTATCTATCTAACATTTTCTATCTAACTATTTATCTATCTATCGACGCAGACATGTTGTGGCATGTTCTAATATATAACATCTATCAATTTATCTATGTATCTATCCATTTTTTCTATCCACCATTTTATCTATCAATTATTTATCTATCTATTTTATCTATTATCTATCCAACAATTTCTATCTATCCATCTTTCTATCAATTACCTACCTTTCTAAATACATTTCTTTCTATCTATCTTTGTATCTCTCTATCTAGCTCTCTAGCTATCAATTTGTACAAACACCTACCAATTACATACGCCCTAGAGTTATACGTTTACATCTTAATTTCTAGGAGCAGTAACAGAGGACCAATATAGAGTTTTTATTAGTTTAATACTTTAGGTCTAGATTGTATTACATAACCCTTACAGTTATTCATTTATATCTTAATTTTTAGGAGGAGTAACACAGGAACAATATAGAATTATTTATTAATGTTCTACTTTAGGTTTAGAATGTATCATTTTCTAGCATCGCAACCGATGTCGCTGCAACAGAAATAACCGAATCAGCGACAGCCGCGACAGGCAAAATCATTTTTTGAATCAAATTTGTCTCGATACATAATTATGTTTTACTAAAAATCAAAGGCGTGCGTGATTTTAAGCAAAATATTTGTTTGCCGCATCCAGAGCAAATACGTAACATTTATAATTGATTCGTCAAGCATCCTAAAACTAACAGACATAAACGCCTTTTTCACCGTCACAGCCGCTGCAGCGGCAACAGAAACAACAGAAACTGCTACATCTGCGATAGTCAAAATCATTTTTGCAGCGGTAGGAAATTTGCCTCGTTACATAATTATGTCTTAATAAAAAGGCGTACGTGATTTAAGCAAAATACTTGCTCGCCGCATCTAGAACAGATACGTAACATAATTGATTCGTCTGACATCCTAAAAACTAAATGTAAATAAAATCTAGCAGACATATCCGTCTTATGTCCCGTCACACCAGCGGTAGATGCGACAGAAACAACAGAATTCTGTAGCAAAGATATGTAGAACTTAAAAGTAAAGTTACTATGTTAACCAAACTTTCTGTAACAAAGATATGTAAAACAAAAATGTAGGCCATTTTTTCTTTTGACAGTAAATACACTATCTTAATTAGTTAAAATTACATAAACCGCTAGGACATACCAGTTATAGCAGATACTTAAAAATGTTGCTAAAATGATGGCAAGTGCTAATTTGTGTTAAAGAGATTTTGTTATATCTCATGAAGTATCTTTTTTACAGAATACTTGCATTCCTCATGAAATAACAAGGCTGACACAAGAATATTTGTCAGCTGTTTGTACCTGCAATTACATATTTATAAATAACTAGACATTATTCCCAATAACAGGTGTTAGAATTGGCCGTCGCACAGAGCAATCATCACACCGCTCTCCATGTATGGTGCGGGCAGCGTTGATCAGTCAGGGCAGTCGGTGTGGCCAGTGGGAAACGGCATTGATCGGTCGGAGCGCGGTGTGATGATTGCTCTGCAAAAATCCGTTATTGTGCCAGGCATAATGTGTCAGCCTTGTTATTTCATGTGGAATACAAGTATTCTGTAAAAAAGATACTTCATGAGATACAGTATAACAAAACCTCTTTAACACAAATAAGGCTACTTTAACACTGGCTTTTTGGGTTCCGTTTGTGAGATCCGTTCAGGGCTCTCACAAGCGGTCCAAAACGGATCAGTTTGCATTCTAATGCATTCTGAATGGAAAAGGATCTGCTCAGAATGCATAAGTTTGCCTCCGTTCCACCTCTATTGCACTTTGGAGACGGACACTAAAACGCTGCTTGCAGCGTTTTAGTGTCAGTCTGATGAAACTGAGCCAAACAGACTGTTGGGGACACCAGACACTAGCTATTAGGGCCGCAAAAGTCCTTTTAAGGACTGGTATAGGTGTGTTATCGATAGGTGTGACATACTGAAGGGTGTGATATACTTATAATATACTTTCTAACATAGAAAGTATATTATAGTGCATTCGTATTGTGCAGCAGTTGTGTGCGGTTCTGCTGTGATACTGCAGCTAGATAGAGGGACAAAAACTACTGGAATAACTAATTGAAACAGGTGTGATATACCTGTTGCCCCCGCAAAAAAAAAAAATATTGATGGGTGTGATACACCTTTAATATACCTTCTAACATAGAAAGTATATTATTGTCATGACTGTGACTGATCCAGACAGGTCTGGGAGGAGAAGGTCGCAGCGACTTGCTACTCGCAATAGCTTGTGAGTTTGCTCCGTGGTTCAGGGTATGTCATCCGGGTTTTGCCTTGTGAACCTTTTTGTCCTGACTGGGAGTTTGTAGGCATCCTTCTCAGGTGAGTCCTGTCTGCCACTCCCAGCTACTATATTAGTTTCAGTTTCACTTGCAGTCATTGCCAGATATAGTCCTTACTTCCAGTGCTATTCTGACCTTTGAAGGAGATCGGTTGACAGTATATCTGGCCTTTAAAAAAAAAAAAAGTGACATTTCTTTTTTTTTTTCTTTTTTGCTTGCTGTTTTGCTTTGTATTTTTCGGTTCCACTATGGATCCGGTTACGGTTTTGGCAAAAGAATTACAGGGGTTATCCCTTGAAGTGGCAGGATTAAAAGCAACAGTGCTGCAGCAGCAGCAGCAATCCTTGGGTTCCACCGTTGCTACAGGAAACCAAGGTACTCCTGAGCCAAAAGTTGTTTTACCTGATAGGTTCTCAGGAGGGAGAGACCAATTTGTAACCTTCAGAGAAGCTTGTAAATTGTTCTTCAGGTTACGCCTTAGATCCTCTGGCGGCGAGGAACAACGGGTGGGCATTGTAATTTCTCTCCTGCAAGGAGATCCGCAGGCTTGGGCTTTCTCCCTACCATCAGACTCTCCGGCCTTACGATCAGTGGAGGAGATTTTTGAAGCCCTGGGTCTCGTATATGATGACCCGGACAGGGTCTCACTGGCTGAGTCTAAGCTACGTGGACTTCGGCAAGAGAACCGGTCTGCTGAACTATATTGTTCCGAATTCCGTAGGTGGGCTACTGATACATTATGGAACGACTCGGCCCTTAGGAGTCAGTTCTGCCAGGGGTTGTCTGAAAAATTAAAAGACGCGCTGGCGGTATACGAGGTCCCTGGGTCTCTTGAGGCTGCTATGTCTCTGTCCATACGAATCGACAGACGACTCAAGGAGAGACTATTAAATTCTACAGAGGCCTCTATAGGGCAGGGATCGGTTTGTTATGATCCAGTCGAACCAATGTAAATAGGGGGTGCCACTAGACAGGTGAATCCTCCGAAGGTCCGCCGTAGGTCAGAGGTTTGTTTTCGTTGTGGGGGGAGGGGTCATTTGGTAAAGGTATGTCCCTCAGAACCCAAGAGAACAAACAAAGGAGCCGCCGGAAAACTAGAGTCCCCAGATTGTGCGGAGGATAACAGGCGTATTTGTTTCCTCCATACGCATGTCTCAGTTTTTGTTGTCTACTGTTGAGGCTGGCAATAAGACTGAGATCTGTTCCGTCTTTTTGGACAGTGGGGCGGGGGTCAACTTGGTGGATTCACGGTTTGCTCAGGCTCTGGGTTTTACTCCAGAACCGGTACACAGAACTATTCCTGTTTTTGCCATCGACTCCTCCCCTCTTACTCAGAGAGAGATAACTCAGATCATCCATAATATC
The DNA here is from genome assembly GCF_014858855.1 of Bufo gargarizans. NCBI lineage: Eukaryota > Metazoa > Chordata > Amphibia > Anura > Bufonidae > Bufo > Bufo gargarizans. The sequence continues at coordinate 375,649,056 of NC_058083.1, read as the reverse complement.
TACATTGTGAAGCTTCACGGGGTCCCTTCCGATATTGTTTCGGATTGTGGTACCCAATTTGCTTCAAAATTTTGGAAAGCTTTTTGTTCTCGTTTAGGGGTTCATCTGTCATTTTTTTTCATCTTTCCATCCACAGTCCAACGGTCAGACTGAACGTACCAATCAAAACTTAGAGACATATTTGAGATGCTTTGTTTCCGAAAATCAGGAGGAGTGGTCATCTTATTTACCATTAGCCGAGTTTGCCATTAATAATCGTCGTCAAGAATCCACCGATAAGTCACCATTTTTTGGTGCGTATGGTTTCCATCCTCAGTTTTGTACGTTTAGTGAGGGGGGGCCGTCTGGGATTCCCGAGGAGCAACGATTTGCGTCTTCACTTTCATCAGTGCGGCAGAGTGTGCAAGAAAGTTTGAAGAGAATTGGTGGTAGATACAAACGTGTGGCTGATAAGAAGCGCTCTGAAGGTCCGGACCTTGGGGTGAATGACTTGGTGTGGTTGTCTACCAGAAATATCAAGTTGAAGGTTCCCTCGTGGAAATTAGGTCAGAGATTTATTGGTCCTTATAGGGTAATTAAGATCATTAACCCGGTGGCTTTTCGTCTGGAGCTACCTCAGACTTTAAGGATCCATAATGTCTTCCACAGATCTCTGCTTAAGAGATATGTAGAACCTCCTGAACCATTGTCATTACCGCCTCCACCGGTGGTTGTTGATGGCAGTCTTGAGTTTCAGGTAGAAAAGATTGTTGATTCACGATATGTTCACCGCTCTCTTCAGTACCTGGTGCACTGGAAAGGTTATGGTTCCGAAGAGAGAATGTGGGTGCCAGCATCAGAGATAAAGGCGGACAGACTCATTCGGGCTTTTCATAGGTCCCATCCGGAGAGGCCTGGTCTTGAGGGTCCGGTGGCCCCTCGTAGAAAGGGGGGTACTGTCACGACTGTGACTGATCCAGACAGGTCTGGGAGGAGAAGGTCGCAGCGACTTGCTACTCGCGATAGCTTGTGAGTTTGCTCCGTGGTTCAGGGTATGTCATCCGGGTTTTGCCTTGTGAACCTTTTTGTCCTGACTGGGAGTTTGTAGGCATCCTTCTCAGGTGAGTCCTGTCTGCCACTCCCAGCTACTATATTAGTTTCAGTTTCACTTGCAGTCATATAGTCCTTACTTCCAGTGCTATTCTGACCTTTGAAGGAGATCGGTTGACGGTATTGCTGTGGAGCTCTTGTCTGGCGTGGACTGTCGTTATTGGGATCACCTTCTCTGCTCATGACTGGATAAGTCTATCTCTGCATTAGATTGTTTGCTTGTTGCTGTCTTCCCTGTTGTTCTCCTAGACATGAGTGATGGTGACTAGTGCTCCTATCTGCCTTTCCCCAATCTAGTCTTCTTAGGGTGACTGAGGGTTTAGGCATCCTGCTCGCCGCACGGGTTCACACCCCGTCTAGGGTATCAGGGCAGACAGGTGCCAGCTTAGGGTTAGTCAGGGGTGACCGTTCTATTTCCCATCCGTAGATAAGGGTCCCCCTTCCCCTCCGTCTGGTGTGACACGACTGCTGCTGGGATAGCGGTCGTGACAATTATAGTGCATTTGTATTGTGCAGCAGTTGTGTGCTGTTCTGCTGAGATACCGCAGCTAGATAGAGGAACAAACACTATTGGAATAACTAATTCTAACTGGTGTGATATACCTGTTGCCCCCCCCATCCCCAAAAAAAAGTTATTGGGGGGTGTGATATACCTATAATATACCTTCTAACATAGAAAGTATATTATAGTGCATTTGTATTGTGCAGCAGTTGTGTGCGGTTCTGCTGAGATACCACAGCTAGATAGAGGGACAAATACTATTGTAAAAACTAATCGCATCTGGTGTAATTTACCTGTTGCCCCACAAAAAAAAAACAATTGAGGAGTGCAATATACCTAAAATATATCTTCTAACATAGAACGTATATTATAGTGAATTTGTATTGTGCAGAAGTTGTGTGCGGTTCTGCTGAGATACCACATCTCGATAGAAAGGACAAACGATATTGGAATAACTATTTGCACCTTGTGTGATATACCTGTTGCCCCCCAAAAAACTGATTAAGGGGTGTGGTATGCCTGCTTTCACAAAATAGTGATTAAGGGGTGTAATACACCAACTTCCGCAAAATATTGATTGAGGGGTGTGATATACCGGCTTCCACCAAATATAGATTGAGGACTGCGATACACTTACATCCACCAAATATTGATTAAGGGTTTTGATATACCTGCTTCCAGCATTCTAAATGGAAAAGGATCCGCTCAAAACTGATTTTACGAACCTTGTTAACCCTTTAGGTGTTGCACAAGAGTTATTGGAAAATGGGGATGAAATTTGAGAATTTCATTTTTTTTTTTCAAATTTTCAATTTTTAACCAATTAACCGGATGATCAAGGCACGTGTCACATTGAGTAGTGGTGTCCTTTTTTGGGTCAGTCCCTTCTTTCCAGTATGGGGGACCACACCTGGAATGTGTTGGCTAGGGACGATCCGGGCGCCTCCAGTTCCCGAGGTACTCCGGCCTGCTCTTTCCCGGTCAGAAAAGATCAGGGCCTTGAGGACTGCCTTACAGAACTGAAGGAATGTCCCTGTGTTGCCAGCACAAAAGAGTTGTACAAGGCAACCTGTACCAAGTAGACCGCAACTTTTTTGTACCATGCCTGGGTTTTGCGCATAACATTATATGGCTTGAGGACTTGATCAGAGAGATCAACTCCTCCCATATACCGATTGTAGTCGACGATACAATCGGTCTTGCAGCAGTACCTCGCACAGGGACAGGGGTGATGCCGTTACAATGAATTGTGGATAGTACAAGGACATCCCTCTTGTCCTTATATCTGACCAGCAACAGGTTTCTAGTGGTAAGGGCACGGGTCTCACCCCTGGGGATAGGTACCTGGAGGGGGTGGGCAGGGAGGCCACGTTGATTTTTCCGCATGGTCCCACAAACGGACGTGGATCTGGCGGCGAGGGACTGGAACAAGGGGATACTAGTGAAAGTTATCCACGTACAGGTGGTAACCCTTATCTAGAAGTGGGTGCATAAGGTCTGAAATCATTTGGACCTTTCTGGACCTCTATGACAACCTTGGTTTGAGACACTGACGTCAGGAGAGATGTTTGTCAGTTGATAATAACAGACACACACACACATCACTGAGAAACACTCAATCATAAAGATAAACATTGGTGCTCACACAGATACTACCGGAACATCCTTATATGGTATGTAATACGTCACATATAAGAATGTATGCAGTTGTGCCGAATGACCCTGAATGAGACAGAACATTTGTTCTAGTTCTAGGATATTCCCAGAATCTGTCCTGGGACAGATAAAAAACCTAACTCACAGCGGGGAGGATGTGAAACAGTGCGTGGGTGAGATATTATAACAATTCTGTACATGTAAGAGAAGACAAGATGGAGTCACATTTGCCTTCAATACTCTCTTAGAACCAAATTTCTTAGATAATATGGTTCTTACCCTTGCCCATTTCCCTGTATACCGCCATATATTTTCTATATCCTTCATGTGAGTTGCCTTCAGGATTAGGCAGCAGAGTCTCATAAAATGACATATTTGATACTCCTTTCATTATCAGTTTCCATACACATGGTATGATACATGTTGCAACTAATGCTATTACTATAATAATTATCAGGATAATGATTCCCAACTGTACAAGTGCATGTTTCCAGGTAGTGAACCAGCCAAAATACTGACCCCCAAGGGTTATCGATATCTGAGTTTCTTTTGAGCCAGTGTGACCTTACCATTAGGGCCGGTGTTGTTGGGTATGAATGTGCAGCAGGATGAGGGGTATGTCAGTACCTTACAGACACCACCTCTTTCTGCAAGTATCATATCGAGTACCATGCAGTTTTTAAATATCATAATGGAATCTGCCTGTAACTGTTCTGCTACACCTTGTAACGCATCCCTGGTGTAGTTTGCAAACCTTTGTTGATTATAGTAAATATAGTTGATCCAGTCTACATTTTTGTTGATTGTTATGTGGGGAATTATGGATTCAAATCCTGCTGCCACCTGACCTCTGGCCTTGAATTCATCAGGGACCCCTCTTGGGACCCCGTTGCATCAATATACATGTGTGGGTCGAAGCTACATTTTGGGAGGGCACGACGGTTGCGTATATGTGCATCGGTGTCTTTTTTATTTTCAGTGAAGATGTGTATGTTCATGATGGTTTTAGCAAGAGCACATTCACCTTTCCAGGAACTCTCTAGTCTAGATCTTATCTTTCCATCCCCACAGATCCAATATACCTCTCCAATCGAGTATACTTTGTTCTGTGTGAGGGAGGTATCTGTTTCACTGTAAGTTGCACAGTATCCTTCAGTGAAATTGCCCAGGGATCTTCCTTGATCTCCCCCTCTGTGGCAGGTATAGTTACCAGGATAGATATGTATACCTGCACCAGGGTGGGGAGTTTTTATGAGGAGTGGGTATTTTTGCTTCCATTCTTCACATGCAGACTGGTTACTAGATGAATTTGAGAATAATTGCAAAAAACATTCCTCAACACTAGAGGGCAATATTAAGGGCACAGTACCTAGGTGAGGCTTAGCAGTCCCACATACAGTACAGACCAAAAGTTTGGACACACCTTCTCATTTAAAGAGTTTTCTTTATTTTCATGACTATGAAAATTGTAGATTCACACTGAAGGCATCAAAACTATGAATATTCTAGGTTCTTCAAAGTAGCCACCTTTTGCTTTGATTACTGCTTTGCACACTCTTGGCATTCTCTTGATGAGCTTCAAGAGGTAGTCACCTGAAATAGGCTTCCAACAGTCTTGAAGGAGTTCCCAGAGATGCTTAGCACTTGTTGGCCCTTTTGCCTTCACTCTGCGGCCTAGCAGATATTCTACCACGAAGGCCTGATTCAAACAGTCTCCTCTTAACAGTTGTTCTAGAGATGTGTCTGCTGCTAGAACTCTGTGTGGCATTGACCTGGTCTCTAAACTGAGCTGCTGTTAACCTGCGATTTCTGAGGCTGGTGACTCGGATGAACTTATCCTCCTCTGCAGAGGTGACTCTTGGTCTTCCTTTCCTGTGGCGGTCCGCATGTGAGCCAGTTTCTTTGTAGCGCTTGATGGTTTTTGTGACTGCACTTGGGGACACTTTCAAAGTTTTCCCAATTTTTCGGACTGACTGACCTTCATTTCTTAAAGTAATGATGGCCACTTGTTTTTCTTTACTTAGCTGCTTTTTTCTTGCCATAATACAAATTCTAACAGTCTATTCAGTAGGACTATCAGCTGTGTATCCACCTGACTTCTCCACAACACAACTGATGGTCCCAACCCCATTTATAAGGCAAGAAATCCCACTTATTAAACCTGACAGGGCACACCTGTGAAGTGAAAAACATTTCAGGTGACTACCTCTTGAAGCTCATCAAGAGAATGCCAAGAGTGTGCAAAGCAGTAATCAAAGCAAAAGGTGGCTACTTTGAAGAACCTAGAATATGACATATTTTCAGTTGTTTCACACTTTTTTGTTATGTATATAATTCCACATGTGTTAATTCATAGTTTTGATGCCTTTAGTGTGTATCTACAATTTTCATAGTTATGAAAATAAAGAAAACTCTTTGAATGAGAAGGTGTGTCCAAACTTTTGGTCTGTACTGTATATAAATAACAATTACTTTTATTTACTGAAGCAGTGCTATACTTCATCCATTCTAACCATAGGTTGGCATCAGAGAACCCAGTTTCTGCTGCAAGAGCCTCCTCATATGTTGGGTCAGATATTGCTCTCATATTGTTAAAAGTTAAGATACAGGGTTTGAGGGGGTTTGTATGTTTCTGAGGGTATGTCCATTCTTATAGTGGTTACCGCATCTCGTGGAAGGACTGCACTTCATTATGCTGCATAAACAGAAGGAGTAAGTTGCAATGTGAGTACTGGAGGAATTGTACCAGAAGGTAGTGATTCCACCTTTCTGAGTTATAGCATCTTCAGCTTTGTTATCCTCCGGCAGAGTCATTAGGATCGTCAGTAATCCCACAGTCTAAGTGGACCGTCTGTGCCATCTTCCAGAATTGAGGGAGTGCATCCTGGTGGAGGTCAGAGCTGTCTACTCCCGTTAATACCTCACTTTGTCCTTTTTCGAGGTCAGGACTGTCTGTCCTCGTTATTACCTGCCTTTGGGGTGCCTCCTTTACCAGTTTCACTCTGGTGGTGTGGATCCAAGAAGGTGCTTCTTCTGTGAGTACTGCTGTGCTGGTTGCGGCTACCACTGTAGTCGTTGGTCCGTAGGTGAAGTCTCCTGCAAATTTTCCTTTCTTTAATTTCTTTATCAGCACTAAATCTCCCACTTGGAATGGGTGAGTTGGTTCCTGTGGAAGACAAGGAGACTTACAAGAAACTTTTTCCTCAATTTCACTTAGGGCTTTAATCAATCTGGTTTAATGCCTGTAATATAGAAATTCTGTGCTAGCAGCATGTGAGTTGCTTGAATGCTGTTTTGTCCTACTCCATGAAAATGTGCAATGAACAGAGGGGAGCTGTGCTGTGGTATGCATGGTTCCTCCTCTTTGCAGTCTAATCCTGTCCTAGGATTCTTTTGCAAGATTGGATAACACCAATCGGACATTTTATCGTCAGTAGCTGAGGACTGGAGATCCACAAGCATCTGAGTTAACTCAAGTGAAGGAGGTACTAATTTCACCATTTGCAATGTGGCCGGGGCCATCAGTGCAGCCTTCTTGGACTCCATCTGCCAGGGTATTGCCTTGGGACACATGATCTTTACCACAGTGGACAATTGCAATCTGTGAGGGCAATCTTATGGCTTCTAAAAGTTGTATGACAAGTTGTGAATGTGAGACGTGCTTACCATCAGCTGCAATGAATCGTCTCCTTTGCCAAATGACCCCGTGGTCCCAGACCACTTCATGTGCGTATGTGCTGTCAGTGTAAATGGTGACTGGCTTGCCTTCATGTAGTATGCATGCTCTCGTGTGTACAATTCTGCTGCTTGTGCAGATTGGTATGTGATGGGTCTGGCTTCCAGGACAACATGTGTGTCATTTTGTATGGCAAGTATACAATCATGTATATGCCTCTGTCAAGTGATCCTCAGGTCCTTTAAGTCCTAATAGGGCATTCAAGATAGGTGCTGGACCTAAGGTGTGTGTTGCATATTTGATTTGGAGGGAGGGATTGCTGAGGAGTAGAATCTCATATCTAGATAGTCTCTGTGCGGACATGTGCTGTGTGTCTATATGCTCCTGAGAAGGCCCACTACATCATGTGTGGTGTAACAGGATAGTCTCATGTCCCATTGTGAGTGGCGTTGCAAGCTCAACCATCATAGCACAGGCTGCAAGAGATCTCAAACAGGCTGGCATTCCTTGGATGGATGCCAGAACCACCTTTGAGAAAAAGGCACAAGGACGTAACTTGCCTCCGTGATATTGTGTCAGCACACCCGCCATGGTTTTACAATTTTGTCGAGCATATACGTGGAATGTGAGTTTGTAGTCAGGGAGGCCCACACCTGGACTTGTCATTAAAGAACATTTCAAATAATCAAATGCATTAAATATTTCCTCAGACCACCTGATGAGATCTGGCATGTCTGCCAGAGTGGCTTATCTAATTACATTGTCATAGTAGGAGCAATCAGGAATCCATTGTCTGCAGTAGTTTATCATACCAAGGAAAGATAACATTTCTTTCTTGGTGTGCGGGGTGACCAGGCCCGCAACAGACTGGACTCTTTCTGTGCTGATTCTCTTTTCTCCCTTTGTGAGAACAAAGCCCAAGTATTCAACTTGCTTTTTACACCATTGCATTTTCTTGCATGACACCTTGTGTCCACATTCAGACAACCATTTCAACAAAGATAAACCATCTGTTACATTGGCCTCCTCTGACACACTGCACAAATAACAAATCATCCACGTATTGCAAGAGTACAGAACCCGGGGGGGGGGGGGGGGGCGGTGCCAGTGTTTTAAACTGGCTTGGAGGATAATGCTGTACACTACAGGCGAATCAGAATATCCCTGGGGTATCCTGCACCAGGTGAGTTGACGACCCTCAAAGGAAAAAGCAAAAAGAGTCTGGTCTGCTTGTCAACCGGGATAGAGAAGAAAGCATTTTTCAAGTCTATCACGCTGAAACAGACAGCATCTGCAGTAAATGGCTGACAGCAACTGAGAAATATCTCGGCTGTCTCTGTTTACTCACTTGTTGGCTCCTGAACTTTTGTAACTATGTGTGGGGGTCTGTATATTCCTGATCTCAAAGCATCCAGCTGCCTCCTTCTCATATAAATGTTTCTCAAAGTCTTGTATTTTGTCTGAGGTCCATGAGAAAACGCGCTGCTTTACAATCAACATGAGATTGGGAAGGAGAACTAGGCTGTCACTATTTGCAGGCTGCAGTCCCTGGTTGGGAGGGGGAAACTCACACTTAGATTTTCCTCCACCCACAGTAAGAAAATTTATCAAATGACAGAGTGATAATATTACAGTGAGATATGTTCTTACACTTACCACCAGAACAATAGCTCTCACACAAACAGATGAATCTTAACACTCTATGTATATTATACTTTAAATATAGGTATGCGTCAAACCAAGGTAGGTCAGTCTCCCTTAGACTGTTCTCTTACATGTACCCCTGGTACAAAAAAATCTCTGTCGACAGTTAGATAAAGTAAATAGATCTCCCGGAGATCCTATGGTGTGTCCCTGACACAAACCAACTTACGGATAGATCTTCCTGAGACTCTATCCTGTGCATGTTACTCCAAGTGCCGGCCTTACTCATGGAAGTAGTCCAGGTACTTATTATAAACTCCCGGAGTCTATTTTTAAGGCTTAACAATGTATCCCGGATACATAATAAAAACTCACGGGTAGAAATGTGGCCAGTGCCCTCGCACCCGACAGTGGCCAAAAGGGATGTCTCTCTTCCCGGACACTAGGGTGGCCTTCGCTATCCCGGACGGAGCCCCCAAACTGAAAGGATTTGGACAATTCTGGACCTCTACGACAACCTTGGTTTGAGACACTGACGTCAGGAGAGATATTTCTCAGTTGCTAATAAAAGACCACACACACATCACTGAGAAACACTCTAACTTTATTATGCTATAGTTTGGCCTTATATAGGCAGTAGAAAAGTTTGCATAACAATAGCGTTAAACCAATCATAAAGATAAACATTGGTGCTCACACAGATACTACCGGAACATCCTTTTATGGTGTGTAATACGTCACATATAAGAATGTACATAGTTGTGCCGAATGACCCTGAATGAGACAGAACATTTGTTCTAGTTCTAGGATATTCCCAGAATCTGTCCTGGGACAGATAAGGAAACCTAACTCACAGCGGGGAGGATGTGAAACAGTGCATGGGTGAGATATTATAACAATTCTGTTCATGTAAGAGAAGACAAGATGGAGTCACATTTCCCTTCAATCCCCTCTTAGAACCAAATTTCTTAGATAATATGGTTCTTACCCTTGCCCTTTTCCCTGTATACCGCCATATATTTTCTATATCCTTCATGTGAGTTGCCTACAGGATTAGGCAGCAGAGTTTCATAAAATGACATATTTGATACTCCTTTCATTATCAGTTTCCGTACACATGGTATGATACATGCTGCAACTAATGCTATTACTATAATAATTATCAGGATAATGATTCCCAACTGTACAAGTGCCTGTTTCCAGGTAGTGAACCAGACAAAGTACTAATCCCAAGGGTTATCAATACCTGAGTTTCTTTTAAACTCGATTGATAAATCCTCGAGTTTCTTTATTGCCAGTGTGACTTTACCGGTGTTGTTGGGTATAAACGTGCAGCAAGATGAGGGGTCTGTCAATACCTTACAGACACCACCTCTTTCTGCAAGTATCATATCGAGTACCATGCAGTTTTGAAATATCATAATAGAATCTGCCTGTAACTGTTCTGCTACACCTTGTAACGCATCCCTGGTATAGTTACAAGGTGTAGGGGGGGATGTGGGTGTAGGGGGTGTGTGTGTGGGTGAGATATTAGAAAAATTCTGTGCATGTAAGAGAAGACAAGATGGAGTCACAATTCCCTTCAAGGTCCCACACAAGTTTTCCGCTAACACCAAGAGTGGGGGGACATTCTGGTGGTTGAATACGGGAATCTCGCCCCTCGTATACACAAAACTTGTAACTGTACCTGAGGTACTCTCACAAAGTTTGTACAGCTTCATGCCATACCTTGCCCGCTTTGTGGGAACATGCTGGCAGAAAATTAGTCTCCGCTTGAACGCAATGAGAAACTCATCAACCGCAACCTCCTTCCAGGTACATAGGCCTGTACTAATTTAGCCCCAAAGTGATCGATGACCGGCCTGATTTTGCACAGGCGGTCATAGGCAGGATCATCTCGGGGGGGGGGGGGGGACATGCTGCATTATCTGAATAATGCAGGCATTTCCGGATGGCCTCAAAACGGGAGCGTGTCATGGCCTTACAGTAAAGTGGTGTCTGGTAGAGGATGTCCCCACTCCATTAATGCCTGACACTAGTTTTCTTGACTAGGCCCATATGCAGCACGAGGCCCCAAAATGTCCTCATCTCGGCTGCACTGACCGGCGTCCAGCCACCGGGCCTAGCAAATAAAGCCTGGGTGTTGAGCAACGAACTATTGGGCGTACAGGTTCGTCCTCTCCACCATTAGATTTACCAGTTGGTCACTGAAAAAATGACAAAAAAAGTCACATTCAGTGAAGCCCACTGTGGAAATCTGGATTCCTGGTTGGCCTACAAAATCAGGAATAACGGGTTCAAATCGCTCTGGGGTATACAAGACAGGTTTACCGGCAGGGGGCTCCAGTGGATTTAACTGGTGGGCAGGAAAACTAGTACGAGCCCCAGAGCTACTCGTACTAGGGTGGGCCATAGGGTCCCTAACATGGCGGTCCCCTTGCTCCACTCCCCTTGCTCTGCCTGGCGGCATCTCTGCCGCCTTGGGGGCTTATCATCATCACTAGATGATGAGGAAGACGCGGATGACAACAGGAAAGTGGGGTCATCCTCGTCCTCACTGGGACTCTCGGACTCGAAAGCAAGCTCAGCGTATGCCTCCTCGGCCGAGAACATCCGGCGGGCCATAGGGGAGTGTGTGTCTGCCTGTGTATGTGCGTGCAAATCTTTATTTGGTGTGCATGTGTGTGGGGGCACGGGTGTTCGCGGACTTATCCCTAAAACTAACTAAAAAAAAAGAAAAAAAAAGAAAAAAAAAGAAAAAAAAAATTGAATTATTATAATTTTTTTATTCAAAACCGCTGATCAACCGCCCGAAGTTGATCAGCGCTGGGGTGTGCGATGCGCTAACAGTGGCCGGACGCTAAGCGTGTCAACCACAGTCAGCATACGCGCAAAAAAAAAAAACCTGCCTGCGTCTCAAAAAAGTTGGGGGTAGGGGCAAGCGGCAGCACCCCTTGGGGGGTCAGTCTAGGGTCACACAGCTGTGACTGATAAACACACTCACCTAGCTCACGACAGTGGGGACTACCTCACATTTCTAAAAAATTAATGAGGCATGGATCTCAGAGGAATTCAACAACTATGACATCCACATGTAATTGAATTTACTCATGCCAGCCCACACATATCTGCCACTACCCAGAACAAAGAATGGTCCTTGTCGTATGTATATGCAGTGGCAAAAAAGGCCTTTTCTGTCAGGTGAATGCCTAATGTTTTGAGCCTGTACTCCACTGACCTGTAGTAAAATTGGTATCCAATGACCGTCCAATATACCTCTAGCTACATAATCTCCTGATCTTTTCTGTACAGTGAATGCCTAATTGTTGGAGCCTCGGAGGAATTCAACACCTGTGACGACCACATGCTATCAAATTTCATCTATTATCATTTGGGGTTTATTTAAGAGGGGGGATTTCGTTAAACCATGTTTTTAATCCAATTTTATATTTTTACTTCTTTTAACCCCTTCCCGCCTGCAATCCGTATGTATACGTGATAGCTGCACATACCCCGTGCAGCTACCACGTATATAAACGTTCTGGCAGCTCTTTAATCCAAGCGCTGCAAAGCTTCTGACCCTGGCCTGTATTCTGTCCCTGCCCTGTATGCTGTCACTCAATCAGAGTGGCCCCTTGCCAGCAATCGATTCGATTGGTTAGTCTGTGCAGACTAACCAATCGGATCGCGGCAGTGAAAAAGTGCCGGTTTCAGGCTCTGATCTGCGCTCTGCAGATCAGAGCCTGAAATCACAGTGTCCTCGTGCCCCTCCCGATCCGTGCAGCCCCCCCCCCGATCTGTGCAACCCCCCTCCCGATCTGTGCAGGCCCCCTTCGATCTGTGCAGCCCCCCATCTGTGCCCCATCTTGTGTCCACCGTGCCCCTCCTTGAGTCCGCCCCCTCCCCGCCCCATACATTCCTCCTGCTGGCCGTGACACCCCTCCCTTCCAGAGCTGCCCCCCTCTCGGTCCCCCTGCTGTGTTTGATGGCGGTGGCTCCATTCCTGAGCCGCCGCCATCATCAGAGTGTCAGCTCTATGCTGACACTCTGCTGTAACCCCATAGATGCCGCAGCAGCGGCATGCATGGGGTTAATAGAGGGAGGGGGGTCCCTCTCTCCACCATGGGGCTGCTGCGCTGCGATGGCCGCCCCGATGGTTGCCATGGCAACCGGACGCTTTTCAAAAACGTCCGCTGTTGCCACCTACAGGGCATCTGATTGCATTACACTTTGCAATGCAAGAGCATTGCAAAGTATAGTACAGCCCCACTGGATCTTCAAGATCCAAGAGGGACTTGATAAAAAAAAAAAAAAGTGAAAAAAAAAGTAAAAATAAATAAATAAAAATGTAAAATTAAAAAAACTAAATTGCTTTTTCCTATAAAAAATGAAAAATAAAAAAAATACACATATTAGGTATCACTGCGTCCGTAACGACCATCCCTATAAAGATATAACATGATAGACCCCGTCCGATAAACACCATAAAAAAATAAAAACTGTGTAAAAAAAGCGCCATTTTTGTCACCTTACATCACATAAAGTGCAACAGCAAGCGATCAAAAAGGCGTATGACCCCCAAAATAGTACCAATCAAAAAATAATTCTGAAATTTATGAAATGCTATTATTGTGTAAAACTTAAATAAATAAGAAAAAGCATACATATTAGGTGTTGCCATGTCCGTAACGATCTTCTCTATAAAACTATCACATGACCTAACTCCTCAGACGAACGTTGTAGAAATAAATAAATGAAAACTGTTCCAAAACAGCCAATTTTTGGGTCACCTTGCCCCATAAAGTGTAATAATGAATGATCAAAAACTCCTATGTATCCAAAAATGGTACCAATAAAAACCTCAACACTTTCTGCAAAAAACGAGCCCCTGCACAAGACGATCGGCAGAAAAATAAAAACATATGGCATTCAGAAAACCAATCCAGCACAATCTGCCTTCCAAAAACCGTATGGTATTCCTTTCCTTCTGCGCCCTGCCGTGTGCCCGTGCAGCAGTTTAAGACCACATGTGGGGTGTTTATGTAAACCGCGGAAACAGGGTAATAAATATTGAGTTTTGTTTTGCTGTTAACCCTCAATGTGTTAAAGAAAAATAAATATTAAAATGGAAAATCTGCCAAAAAAGTGAAATTTAGAAATTTCATCTCCATTTTCCTTTAATTCTTGTGGAACGCCTAAAGGGTTAACAAAGTTTGTAAAATCAGTTGTAACTTGAGGGGTGTAGTTTCTACAATGGGGTCATTTATGAGGGGTTTCCCCAAAAAGTGACTTCAGACCTGAACTGGTCCTTTAAAAAGTGGGTTTTGGGAACTTTCTTAAAAATTGTAAGAATTGTTTCTAAACTTCTAAGCCTTCTAACGTCCTAAAAAAATAAAATGACACTTCCAAAATGATGCAAACATAGCTGACATATGGGGAATGTTAAGTAATAAATATTTTATTAGGTATCACTTTCTGTTTTAGAAGCAGAGAAATTGAAATTTGGAGAATTGTGAATTTTTCAAAACTTTTGGTAAATTTGTGATTTTTTTCATAAATAAAGGTGAAATATATTGACTCAAATATATGACTATCATGAAGTACAATGTGTCACAAGAAAACAATCTCAGAATGGCGTGGATAAGTAAAAGTGTTTCAAAGCTATTACCACATAAAGTGACGCATGTCAGATTAGTAAATTTTGACCTGGACACTGGGGCATCAATGACCCTTGGTCATGAAAGGGTTAAACATATGTATTTGATATATATTTGTACTGTACTACAGTAAAATCATTATCCAATGACCGACTGATATACCTCCAGCCACATAATCATTTGCTCTTTTCTGTCCAGTCAATGCCTAATGTTTGGGGCCTATCCTCCACTGGCCTGCAGTAAAATTGATATCCAAAGACCATCTAATATACCTCCAGCCACATGATCTCTTGATCTTTTCTGTACGGTGAATGCATAATTTTTGGGGCCTGTAATCTAACTGGCCAACAGTAAAATTGCTATACAGTTCTCCCGCCATTAAAGTGAATCGGGGCCGCTGTGAACTTGCGGTTCACAAACATTTAATCACAAATCGTCTCAGCCGATGTTCGTCCATCACTATTAGGCATTTACCGGACAGAAAAGATCAAGTGATTATGTGGCTGGAGGTATATTAGACGGTCATTGGATAACTACTTTACTGCTGGTCAGTGGAGTACAGGGCCCAAACATTCGGTATTCACCATACAGAAAAGAACAAGTGATTTTACTGTTGGCCAGATAGATTAAAGGCCCCAAATATTATACATTCACTGTACAGAAAAGATCAAGTAATCATGTGGCTGGAGTTATATTAGACGGTCTTTGGATATCATTTTTACTGGAGGCCAGTGGTGTATAGGCCCCAAACATTAGGCATTTACCGGACAGAAAAGATCAAGTGATTATGTGGTTGGAGATATATTAAACGGTCATTAGATAACAATTTTACTGTAGGCCTGTACAAATACATGTCAAATATATATGTTTAAAAGAAGTAAAAATATAAAATTGGATTATAAACATGGCTAACAAAATCCCCCCTCTTGAATAAACCCCAAATGATAATAGGTGAAATTCGATAACATGTGGTCATCATAGGTGTTGAATTCCTCCGAGGCTCCAACAATTATGCATTCACCGTACAGAAAAGATCAAGTGATTATGTGGCTGGAGGTATATTAGACGGTAATTAGAAACCAATTTTACTGCAGGCCAGTGGATTACAGGCCCCAAACATTAGACATTCACCGGACAGAAAAGGCCTTTTATGCCGCTGTAGTTACGTAAGAGAGGGATTATTCTTTGTTCTGTGTGGTGGCGGATATGTATGGGCTGGCAAAGGGAAATTCAATTAAACGTGGTCGTCACAGGTGTTGATTTACTCCATGCCTCATTCATTTTTTTTCAAGTGAGGTAGTCCACACTGTCGTCAGCTAGGCGAGTGCTCTTATCAGTCATGATTCCCCCTGCTGCGCTTAACGTCCTTTCAGACAGGACACTCGTCGAGAGGCACTCCAAGAGTTCCTTGGCAAATTGTGCCAGCTCTGGCCACAGGTCAAGCCTGCACACTCAGAAGTCCAGGGGTTCCTTGCTTCTCAGAGCGTCCACATCAGTCGTTAACCTGATGTAGTCGGACACCTGTCGGTCTAGGCGTTCCCTGAGGCTGGATCTGGACTGCGGCTGTCTAATGGGTTGTGTAACGCGGCGCCGAAGGCGCACTCAGTCCCCCATCAACCTCAGACCTGCTGCTTAGCTTCGGGAGCGAGGATCTGTGTTTGACCTCGTTCCCAGGGCGGCTTTGCTAGCTGGGAGGCTCCCTGCTCCTACCGTAGGTCTACCTTGAGCGCCAAGCTGATCACTCGGTGCTCAACTTGTCTGTCTGTCGGTCATGTGACGCTGGCCACGTCACATGACCCTCAATCCCCACTATAAATACAGGTGGCCTGCTGGCTACAAGTTGCCTGTGATTTTCCTATAGGCTGTGTACTTAATTGTTATTGAACTACCTCTGGAATTGAACCTCAATCCGCCTCCTGACGCCTCTTCTGCCTGCTCCCTGTACCTTGACGCTACCGCTCAGATTTTGACCTCAGCTTGTTTACGGATTTGTCTTTGCCTCTTCCCTTGTTCTGATGTGACCTCCTGGACTGACCTCAGCTAGTTGACCTCAGCCGCCTCGACTTCCATTTTTGTTCTACCTCTTGTCCGCCTATTGTAACTTCTCAGTGGCTGTCCTCTTCCCTGCTGTCTCTTTCTTTCTGCTTGCACTTAGTAGGTTAGGGACTGTCACCCAGTTGCGCTCCGTCACCTAGGGCGGGTGGTGCAAGTAGGCATGGACAGGGGACCGGGTGGCAGCTCAGGGGGTGCATTGTTGGCTGGTGCAGATGATGCAGAGAATAATCAGACATATATGGATGGCTGTAGTTTACTAGGATTCATTTGTATTGAAGAGACATACAGCAGAAAGCATGGTGCTCATGTTAGCACAGGAGATATAGAAAAAAACAACAACCATAGATAACAGGAAAATGCAATAACAGATAGTCAGCACATAGAACATTATGATAGAGTATTTGTGTATAGTGACATCTAGTGGTCAGACTCAATACTTCAAATACATAGGCATACAGGGAAATAAACCAAGCAATGTATAACATAGCATGAAACAATGTTCAGTCTCCAACACCCCTTCTCATTGTGAAGTGCTTAATTAGACAAACCGATTCTTCTTATTAGATCCATATGTCTCTTTGCAGGCAAAGGCTTAGTAAGGATGTCTGCTAACATTTCCTCAGTGGGACAGTATCGTAGATCCATCTGTCCTTGCTCTTGCAAGTCTCTTAAGAAGTGATATCTCACATCTATGTGTTTGGTTCTGGGGTTTATCCCCTCTGTCTGTGCGAGTGCTATACATCCTTGATTGTCCTCATAGATTGGCGTGGACTCTGTCTGGTTGTGATCTAGATCTTCCAGCAATTGTCTCAACCAGATTACCTCTTGCCCTGCTTGTGATGCGGCCACATATTCTGCTTCGGTGGAGGACAGTGTCACTGTGGACTGTTTTCTGGTGGTTCAGCTGATCAGCCCGTCTTTGAATAGAAACAGGTGTCCACTGGTGGATTTCCGATCACTGGGGTCACCTGCCCAGTCTGCATCCACATATCCAGTCAGACCACTTTTCCCTGTTGATGAAAGTTTTAGTTTAAAGTCTATTGTTCCCTTCAAATAGCGTATGATCCTTTTTGCTGCGTTCCAGTCCATCTGGGTTGGCTGGGATACTTTTCTGCATAAGAATCCCACTGCTGTGGCTATGTCAGGCCTTGCCACTGTAGCAATGTATAGTAACTTCCCCATTGCTCTTCTGAATTGTGAGTCATCTTGCAAGGGGTTAATTGAGTTGTTTAATTCTTTAAGATAATTTGTCTCTATAGGCGAGTTGACTGGTTTGGCATCATTGAGCCCAAAAGTTTCAATTACTTCCTGTATTTTGTGACTCTGGTTAATAAGAAAACTACCATCTTCTTCTCTTTCTATCTGCATGCCTAGGAAGTGTTTGACATCACCTAGATCTTTTGTTTCAAAGTCCATGTTTAAGACCTCCAGCAGTCTGGAACAATCCCCTTCTTGCTCATAACATACTAACAGATCATCTACATAAATGAGTACAAATATCCACCTACCATTTAGTTTCTTGGTGTATAGGCAGGGATCGGCCTTGCTCCTCTGAAAGGATTCTCTCAAAAGCGCCTCATTAATCTTCATGTTCCATGCTCTGGCTGCCTGCTTGAGCCCGTAGATCCCCTTCTTAAGTTTGCATACCTGTTCTGGCTTTTGTGGGTCTACAAAGCCCTCTGGTTGCTCCAGGTAGATGTCTTCTGTTAAGTCACTGTGTAGGAAAGCGGTTTTTACATCAAAGTGCTTTACTAGCATTTGTTTTGTAGTTGCAACTGTGAGTAGAGCTCTGATTGTGGTATGTTTGACGACTGGGGCAAATGTCTCATCGTAGTCTTCTCCATATTTTTGGGAGTATCCTTTGGCTACGAGTCTCGCTTTATATCTCTCAACTGTACCATCAGTGTTGTACTTGACCTTGAAAGTCCATTTACAGCCAATTGCCCTCTTTTTGGCCGGCAGTTGCGTTAGCACCCAAGCCTGCGTGTCCTGTAGTGAGATGATTTCTTCCTCAGCTGCCTTTATCCATCTCTGTTATGTCTTTCCAACAAGTGGGTTCTCTTACGCAGGATGTTTCTACTTTGTACGAGAGTCTGTTGGGGGGTTTACCTTTGTTTTCCCTCATTGAGCGTCTTGGTTCAGCGTCATTAGCTGGTTCAGTTTGTTCCAGTCTCTTCTGTGACACAGTATCACTCTCGAGTGTTTGTTCCATAGGAAAAAAAAACCTGCTCAGCGTTATCTGGTTCTTCTGCTCTTGGCATGCCTGGCTCCGTTACTTCATTTCTCAGGTCCTCGATAAATGTTACGCTGCTGCTGATTGTCACTTTATCGGTCTTTGGGTCTAGGATTCTGTATCCTTTGGTGTTTTCGGCATAACCAACAAAGACACCTTCAATTGCTCTATTTTGGAGCTTGCTGCGCTTTTCTCCCGGAATGTAAGCAAAAGCCGTTGGTGCTGCCGTTTGTGCTGCTTCTCCCCAATATTTTTCAGGGAGTCCAGAATCAGTCAACATGCATCTGATCATTTCAGTCAGAGATCTGTTTTTCCTCTCTGCTACCCCGTTCTGCTCTGGAGTATATGGGACAGTCTTTTGATGTTCTATTCCTAGTTCCCTGAGTGTATTCTCTACTTGAAACCCGGTGTACTCGCCACCATTATCACTTCTGAGTACTAATGGTTTTCTGTGAAATGTATTGCTTACTTTGGTAACATAGTCCTTCAGCTTGTCGAATATTTCTGACTTGTTCTTCATTAGGTATGTCACTGTAAACCTTGAGTAGTCGTCTATAAAAGTTAATATATATTTATTTCCTCCTGGGGTGGTTGTTCTCATAGGCCCGCATACATCTGTGTGTATTAGGTCGATCGGTCTAGTTGCTCTGCTTTCACTTGCCTTTGGTGGGGTTACTCTGGTGGCTTTGGCCTTGATGCAGCATTCACACCTTAGCGTGTTTGGGCAGCCTGTTAACTTGAAGCCTTTCGTTAAATCCCGTCTGGCCAGCTCCTGTATGCTGTCAGGGTGCCTGTGGCCCAGACGTCTGTGCCATAAATGAATACAGTTCTTGTGCTTATGTGTGCAGAGCTTTGTTTCTTGCTCAACAACATCAAGTTCATAAAGGTGCTTACCCGCTTTAGCTGTTGCTATCACTCTTTCCCCATCTTGGATAGTGCATTGGTCACCTTTAAACATTGTGGTTAGTCCTTTGCTTGCCAGTCGCCTGACTGATATAAGGCCGCCATTGAGCCTGGGAACATACAATACATCCGTCATTGGTATTTTTAACACTTGTCCAGCCTCATTTTTACAAGTGACTATTCCATATCCTGTTCCTTCAGCAGTTGTGCAACTCCCGTCTGCAAGATATATGGTTTCTTTCTTGTCTGGATTGAGCTCTACGAAGAATTCTCTATCGTTAGTCATGTGACTTGTTGCTCCAGAATCTATATACCATTTATGGTTGGTGACAGCATCTGTCACTTTAAAAGTTCCGTCCCCTTGCTGCTTGGTCGCTGTTTTTCATCATGGTTATGAGTGCCTGATTGGGATCTTTTTCCCTCTGCTCATTCCTCCACAATGGACAGTCGCGCTTGAAATGCCCAGCCCTGTTACACCGGAAACATAGTTTGGCCTTCCAGCTTGGCATCTTAGTGTCTGTTGCTTTAAGAGCTGCTCCTGTATCGCTCTCTTGCCTGTGAGAAGTTTGCTCCTTTCTGCGCTTGTATTCATCTGAATGTCGAGATTTCACCAACTGTAATGTGAGTTCTGCTTCAGATCTTGTCTCTAATGCATTAATCAGAGGGTTGTATGACTCTGGCAGACTGCATAAAAGTATTGCTGTCACATGGTTATCTTTGATCACCTCTCCGAGGTCCCTGAGTTGTGCAACAATCTCCAGAACGCTTCTTATATGTTCTTGCATATCCCCTTCTGGAGTCAGTTTTGACTGATACAGCTTCCTTAGTAAATATAACTTGTTGTTTAAGCTAGAGCTCTCATGTAATCTACGGAGTGCATTCCACATACCTTTGGCAGTATCTTCCCCTTTTATGTGGATAAGCTGTTCATCTTCTACCAGTAGGGCTATTGTGGCTCTTGCCTGTCTGTTTTTCTTATCCCACTCCTGGTTGTCTACATCCGGCCTGTCTGTGGTGAGGACATCCCATGTGTCATCTTTGCTCAGCAACATCTCCATCTTGAACTTCCACATCTGGTAGTTGTCACTATTTAGCTTAGTGATCCCCAGTTTAAGATCCCCGCTGCTAGCCATGTTTAATGTACCTTGCTCGTATTCCAAGCACCTGGATACCTCAGAGCAGATTTCCTCTGCAGCTTGATCAAAGATGGTGTGCAGATGAAGACTAGGCCTCTGTTCCGACTGTTTGATGATTCACGTTGTCTGGGCCCATAAACTTTGTTGGCTGGTGCAGATGATGCAGAGAATAATCAGACATATATGGATGGCTGTAGTTTACTAGGATTCATTTGTATTGAAGAGACATACAGCAGAGAGCATGGTGCTCATGTTAGCACAGGAGATATAGAAGAACAACAACCATAGATAACAGGAAAATGCAATAACAGATAGTCAGCACATAGAACATTATGATAGAGTATTTGTGTATAGTGACATCTAGTGGTCAGACTCAATACTTCAAATACATAGGCATACAGGGAAATAAACCAAGCAATGTATAACATAGCATGAAACAATGTTCAGTCTCCAACATGCATCTCTGCCTTATTTTGACTCCCGTGACTCTACTCGTGACAGGTTGGTTGCAAGAATGATCTCTTATCCGAGTTGACCGACACATCTTCAAACCGTCCTCTTCTTGCATAAGCTGTAGGATTGGTACCCGCAACTGTTTCTCTGTGGGTGGAAATTCCTCTGTCAGCGCCTGCAGCAGCAGAATGCAGCAACTCTCACAGCAGTGCCTGGAAATGCTGCATTCTGACAGCGCTCTGTGATGCTGGCAACATGTCCGCCATTTTGTGTTTGTACCGGAGGTCTAAGTACGTTGCCACCCAGTACTGGCCCTCGCCCTTTATGATTTTTATATGGGGGTCCCTCTTCAAACACTGGAGCATGAAAGCGCCCATTTGCACTAAATTGGAAGCGGTGGAGCGCCATGGCTCCTATTCATCGCCCAGGAGAATGTCGTCCTTGGTCTCCCCCACCATCCACGGACAACACCAGGGATCCCTGAAAAGTTTAAAGTCCCCCTCAAAGCCTTCTTTTCTTGCCCCTCCTCCTCACCCCAGGCACCATCCTCCTCTGACTCCTCTTCAGATTCCTGCTGACTTGCCTCAGATTGAGTAGTACATCTGAGAATTAATTCAGCATTGCGACTTCCTCATCTTCCAGCTCCTTCTCCTTGATGGCTTGATCAATGACACGATGCAATGCACGCTCCAGAAAGAAGGTGTAAGGTATGATGTCACTGATAGTGCCCTGGCTACGACTGACCAGTTTTATGATCTCATCAAATGGCCGCAGAAGTCTGCATGCGTCGCACGTGAGCAGCCACTGGCATGGTGAAAAGAAACCAAGCTCTCCAGAATCTGCCCTCCTGCAGAGTTCGTACAGATAGTTGTTACCAGCACGTTGCTGCTGGAGCAGCCTATCAAGCATATACATGGTGGAGTTCCAGCGCGTCGGGCTGTCAAAAATCAGATGTCTGACGGGCAGGTGGTCTCGCAGCTGAACGTCAGCAAGGTGATTCATGGCCGTATAAGATCTTCTAGAATGGTCAGAGATTTTCCTGGCCTGCCGCAAGTTGTCCTGGACCCTGGGGTATTTGGCAATGAATCACTGCATGACTAAATTCAGGACATGTGCCATGCATGGCATGTGTGTCATTTTGCCCTGTTTCAGCTTGCTCAGCAGATTGGCACCGTTGTCGCACACCACTGTACCAACTGTCAAATTGAGCATGTTTAGCCACTGATTGGCCTGTGACCGCAGATGTGAAAGCAGTGCAGGATCGTTGTGGCTCTTGGCTTCCAGGCACAACAGCTGCAGCACAGCTGCAGCACAGCTTGGCAACGTCTCACCTGGCACGTCAAATAGATTCTGGGGAGCTTGGGGGGTGCAGCAGAAGAGGCGATAGCAGTGGAAAAGGAAGAGTCAGCCGAGGAGGAGATGGAGGATGGAGTAGGAGGAGGAGAAGAAGAGGCAGGCCTGCATGCAATCCATAGTGGTAACGCCAAATCCACATGGGTGCCACAGGTTGCTTGCTTGACAGCCGTCAGAAAGTGGGCAGTAAAAGTTATGTACCTTTCCTGCCCGTGTTTGCTTCACCACGTGTATGTGGTCAGATGTATCTTGGCACCGACACTGTGTGCCAGAGATACATTCACTTGACGCTGAACATGGCCATATAGGTCTGGTATGCCCTTCTGGTAGAAATATTTCCTTTCAGGAACCTTCCATTTCGGTGTGCCAATGGCCGCAAATTTTCTAAAGACCTCTGGGTCCACCAGTTTATATGGCAGTAGTTGGCAGACTAGCAGTTCCGACAAGCCAACGGTCAGCTGTTGGGCAAGAGGTTTATCTGGCGTCATCAACTTTTTACGTTTGAACATTTGGGCCACGGAAGCCTGCCTTTTGCCAGATGAACGCGACGACAGCACGGAGTAAGGTGGAGTGGAGGACAAATGGGAGAAGAGAGGAGAAGGAGAAGACACAGGACGTGGAGCACAGGAAGTGTGGCTTTGTGGGTTCTGACAGTGTTGCTCCCACTGGGCTTGTTGATGGGAGGCCAGGTGCCTTCTTAAGGCAGTCGTCCCTAGGTGAGTGTTGGGCTTACCGCGATTATGCCTTGACAGCACAGGCTGCAGATGGCAACACTATTGTCAGCAGCTAACACATTTAAAAAAAGCCCACACTGCAGAGCCATGTGTCGGCGTCCTGGGAGCGCCAGATGTGACCGTGCATGGAGGATGGCTCGCTCCAGATACATTTACAGTCTGATTTTTGCCTCCTGTGCACTGCAAGTTCTGCCTGCTTCTCCTTCTTCTACCCCCTATCTGCTGCTCTGTCTCTCTGTCTGAACTCCCCTACCTCTTCCTCTTTAGTGGACACCCACGTGACATCTATCGACACGTCATCATCATCACCTTCACCGACACTGACATTAGAGATCTCAGAGTAGGCAGCAACAGCGGGGACCTCCGTCCTTGGGCTAATCTGGGTACTGTCATCAGACCGCTGGGTGGCGGCCGTTGCTACCTCCTCTTCCTGATCCGATGCCAAGAATGGCTATGCTTCGGTAAGGTCTGGGTATGGATGAGAAAATAATTCCTCTGACTCAAGTGGAGGGGTTATGGTGGTGGTGGTGTCTTTGGGGGTGTACCCAGCAGAGAGTGAGGATGGTGCAGATACAGAGGATGAGGAGTGTGCAGAAGCGGAAGGCTGAGTGAGCCACTGAACCAATTTTGGTGCATCCTTTGGACCTTCTCCAACTTCCCACTTAGGCTCCGGCCTGGTGCGCCTGCCCGACCACTACCACCCCTGCAGACTGGCCTGCCTCTTCCTCCCTTTGTCATTTTCAAAATGACCTTGTGACAAAGTCCCTATAGAAGAGCAGTATTTGTGGAAGCAGGACTATTGCAGGCCTCAATCAATATTTGCTGAAAGCTGGTATATCAATCCCCTCTATCAGTATTTTGTGGAAGCAGGTATATAGAACCCCTTAATGAGTATTTGCTGGAAGCTGGTATATCAAACCCCTTAATCAATATTTGGTGGAAGCCAGTGTATCGCAGGCCTCAATCAATATTTTGTTGAAGCCGGTGAATCACACCACTCAAAATATATTTTGTCTAAGCTGGTGTATCCCCCCGCACTATTTTTTGGGTTATTAACCTTCTCATTTAGTTTTTGTCATATACTATATCATTACACTGTTGAATATAATTAGTGTTGAGCAAATCGAAGTTGAATTTGATCAGAATTTCAGGAAAAATTTGATTAGTCATAGATCCGAATGTCCTCCCGCTTTGTGGTAACAAGTCAGATTTTTCCCAGAATGGCTGCTGCACATATTACACAGTGAAAGTAAGAAGCCTGAGAATAAGGGATCTTCCATAATGCTGTGCACCATGCCAATTAACAGTCAGCCCCTGTGATGTCACAGCTCTATAAAAAGCCCCCTCCAGCCCTGCCTCCATTTTAGAGTAAACTTAGCGCAGGGAAAGACATGTCAGGCGCAAGGGACAGTGATTAAGAAACATTTTAATTACAAAATATTAGTTTGGAACAGTACATCTTCCAAGGGAACGGGAAGTGGAAAAAAATATTCTGGAGCTGGCAGAAGTAACAGCAGAAGAAGGGGGCTGGTAGCAGCAGTCACAGCAACAGGCCATAACTGCCATTGTCATCCAGCAGTCATGTTTTGACCAGCAACCCAGCTGTCCTAGAATGGTTGACCCCATCTTCAACATCATCTAAACTGACATCAGACACCTCCAGACAGGAGTTGTAAGGTTCTTCTGACACCACACTTAGTTGGCGTGGCCCAGGATCAACCTATATGCCCCATCTGCCTCTTCCATTTTCTGCATTCTGTTGTCTCTGCTCCACTTTTCAGTGAGCTTATCTAGGATAGTCAAGTGTCCAGCCAACATGTGGAGGAGAGATTTGCTGCTACTTCCTGCAGATGGGCAATAGCAACGATGAGAGTCGCGTGGGAGCGGTGCGGCCCTGAAACTATTTAGGGGGACATTAGTAATGCGTAGAAAGTAGTGGATGATGATGTAGCCAATGGCAATTGGGAGTTGGGTGAAGTGGGGGATTTATCATCAGGGGAAGATGATGGCAGCATCCATGTGATACAGCGGCTGAGCCAGCAGGGTGCAGGACTGGCCGTAAGTCAGCAGGGTGGCAGCAATGTGAGATCTGGAGCCAAACATGCCCAGTGTTGACCATTTACTACTCATGAGGTTACCAGTCTGGAAAGAATTAGCGGTGCATGGGTTCATAGAGGCAGCGGCAGACAGTAAGCATGCAGTGTTGGGGGTAAAATGCCATACTTGCCAGTGTGGGAATTTTTCATCGTGTCTACTGTTCCAATTGCTGAGAGGGAGGATAAACTCAACTACTATTGAGACATCCTATGTAGTCAGTTGGTCGCTGCCTATATGCACCATCACCCATCCTCACAAAGGTCTGACTGGAGTGCCCCCTATACTCAATGCTCCACAGCCATAACTGCTGGAGAGGGATGGGGGGGTCAGGAGGAGCAACAGCTCTATCAACAGCAACTTAAGTCTGGAGTCTCTAATGTGCACTTTTCTTCACCCGCCTATTTAAAAAAACACCCAGTAGCAGCAGCAATACATGGAGCAGAACCTGAACCAGCAGGTGGTGGCATACTTGTAGTGCACCCGACCACCCCAGATCCAAGATCAGCTGGACTACTGGGCAACCAAACTTGATTTGTGGGTGCAGCTGGCTGAGTTTGCCCTGGACAAGCTTTCCTGCCCGGCCAGTGGTGTGGCATCAGAGCGGGTGTTTAGTGCAACGTTTCTCCAAAGAGAACTCGCCTTTCCACCCAAAATGTTGAGAGACTAACCTTTATAAAGATGAATCAGGCATGGACGAGCCAGGATTTTCACAGGCCAGTGCCTGATGCATCAGACTAGATCATTCTGGCAGCCACACCAAAACTTTGTGAAAAATGGCCCGTTATTTCTGGTCATGTGCTTCAGTCACTATTCTGATGCTGCCACCTGCCTGATGCCACATACCTGCTGTCTCTGCTGCCATCTTATCCTACTGCCACTGCTTTTGCTACCCACTTTCCCACTCTGTGACTGGGCTACTTTGTTGACTCCTCATGCTGTTGCCACTTCACCACTCTGACTGGTCCATTCTGTTGCTTCCCTCACAACTCTGACTGGGCTACTATGTTGACTACTCATGCTATTGCCACCCTCACTAGTGTTGGGTGAGCATGCTCGGCCAAACACCAGCTCAACTTAAGCATATTGCACTGAATATCGCGTGTGCTCGAGAGCTCGAGTTCAGCCTCTATTTCTGAAAAGTTTCTGGCAGAATTCGAACTCAAAACCTTCTACATTACAGTCAAGAATGTTAACCACTACACTGTAGAGCTGCATGGGCAGTGACTAAAAAAAAAAAATAAATATGAGACTTCTGCTGTATAGGAATATTTACTACTAGTAAGTATTCCTATACAGCAGAAGTCTTTTCTATTTTTTTTTTTTTTTTTTTTTTTAACTGACCATGCAGCTCTATAGTGTAGTGGTAACATTCCTGGCTGTAATGTAGAAGAAGCCGAACTAGAGTTCCGACACCCTCCGCTCTTTGGAGCATACTCGGGTTCTCCCATTGACTTACATTGTGCTTGGGTGCTCTGTAGAGCACCCGAGCATTGGAAAGTGTTCTACTCGAGCACCAAAGCACACAAGCACTTTGATGCTTGATCAACACTAACCCTCACCACTCTGACTGGGCCACTATGTTGACTCCCTGTTTGGCCTTGTTGTCCTCATTGTTTCTTCTGATCTGTCATAAGAATGGAAAAATGAAAAACACAATGGATCATGTTTTTGGAGCACCCATAAGTCCTTTATCACATGGTCAGTATTTTGCATCAGGATCTGCTCATGATTTGGAAGCCGAAAGCAGAAATGTGTCCAAAACACAGAAGACATGCAAATATTTCTATCACATGGTATCTCTGATACTGATGCAAAAAACTGACCAAATACTTACCATGTGATAGAGGCAATTTAACCCATTTGCTACCAGTGCTGTACATGTGTGATCATGGCATCTAAAGGGTGAAAAACCCAGAAGCGCAAGCTTCTTACCAACATCCTCTGTGGCCAATAAAAAGACTTGGGGTATTGATGCTGCAATTCTTATTTTGGGCAGTAGGTGGCCAACATACAAAATGACCAATTCTCCTCTTATCATGGGTCTAAAAGACCCATGAGAGTTCAGAAAAAAAAACACTGGATTCGTAGGCCCAAATACAAGCTTCAAAACCATAAAAAAGTTAAATAAATGTAAAACATATTAAAAAAATGTTTAAATCACCCCCCTTTCCATAGAATAAAAAAAATATACATACATAACCAAAAATATAAACATCATGGGCATCACAACATTCAAAAATGCCCATACTATTAAAATATGAAAATACTTTTCCAATACTGCAAATGGCGTAACGGAAAAAGGGTCAAAATTGTTAATTTGCCATCACTTCTCTTACCGAAAAAAATGCAATAAAATGTGATCAAAAGTCACACACACTAAAAATCTGTAGTAAAACTACAGATTGTCCCGCAAAAAAAGAGCCCCCCCACACAGCTCACTAGATATAACTATAATAAAGTTATGGGGGTCAGAATATGGCGATGTAAAAAAAAAAACTTT
The DNA here is from genome assembly GCF_014858855.1 of Bufo gargarizans. Classification (NCBI taxonomy): domain Eukaryota; kingdom Metazoa; phylum Chordata; class Amphibia; order Anura; family Bufonidae; genus Bufo; species Bufo gargarizans. The sequence continues at coordinate 375,621,368 of NC_058083.1, read as the reverse complement.
TTTTTTCAAAGATTACATTTATTTTGACACTATTCAAACATAAAAAACCTATAAATATATATTATTGTTGTAATCGTGCTGACCCAGAGAATATAGGGCACAGGTAAGTTTTGCCACAAAGGGAACACTGTGGCAATAAAATCCAATTCCACCTCATTTGAAAAAAAATAAATCCCGCTTCCCACTACATTGTATGCCATATTAAATGGTGGCATTAGAAAGTACAACTTTCTATGCAAAAAATAAGCCCACATGAGGCTTTGTGAACTGATAATTAAAAAAGCTATTACTCAAGATGGGGAAGAAACATGAAAACGCAAAAACTAAAAAACCTTCGGCATCCTAAGGGTTAAGGTCTACTTGCAAGACTTTCTTTTACCATTTGAATAAAAGGGATTTCAGAGACAAATAGTCAAAACTCATGCAAATTGCGCATTACGCCTCTATCACATGGTCAGTATTTTGCATCAGGATTTGCTCATGATTTGGATGCCAAAAGCAGGAGTGAGTACAAAACACAGAAGACATGCAAACTTTCCACACATCACATGTCATCTCTGTTTTGGATCCTCTCCTGTTTTTTGGCCTTAGCAATACTGATGGATTACTGACCAAATGCGGACCGTGTGAAGGCGAATGCTGAAAAGGCAGGATTCGTTTTTTGTGGGTTGTTCTTATGACGGATCAGAAGAAGGGCAAAATAACCAGTCATGTCCACACAAACTTACTGTGGACACCCTCTCCGCTGTGTCATAGGCCCACTTGTATCAGCATGTAACAGAACTGGTTCTCTAACAGTCTATATTGAATTAGCAGACGGTATAAAAGGAGTGCCCTCTGTCACTCCATATCACAATCTTGGTCCACTGCACTGTTCTTTATACCTGACACTAACATTGACCTGTAAGGCTAAGTTCACACTTCAGTTATTTGGTCAATGTTGGACCCGTAATTAATTAAATAAGTGAAGTGTGAACTGAGTCTAAGAGTGACGCCTGTCAACTGCCTGTTATACTGACGCACAGTAACCATTTCACAACCACAGTGGACTAGTTATGCACGTTTCTGCGCTGCACAGTGATTTAAGTTGAGATTAGGGATGAGCGAACTCGAACTGTATAGTTCGGGTTCGTACCGAATTTTGGGGTGTCCGTGACACGGACCCGAACCCGGACATTTTCGTAAAAGTCCGGGTTCGGGTTCGGTGTTCGTCGCTTTCTTCGCGCTTTTGTGACGCTTTCTTGGCGCTTTTTGAAAGGCTGCAAAGCAGCCAATCAACAAGCGTCATACTACTTGCCCCAAGAGGCCATCACAGCCATGCCTACTATTGGCATGGCTGTGATTGGCCAGAGCACCATGTGACCCAGCCTCTATTTAAGCTGGAGTCACATAGCGCCGCCCGTCACTCTGCTCTGATTAGCGTAGGGAGAGGTTGCGGCTGCGACAGTAGGGCGAGATTAGGCAGATTAACTCCTCCAAAGGACTTGATTAACTGATCGATCTGCAGCTGTGGATCATTGAGCTGCTGATCCTCAATTGCTCACTGTTTTTAGGCTGCACAGACCGTTTGTCAGTCTCATTTTTCTGGGGTGATCGGCGGCCATTTTGTGTCTTGTGGTGCGCCAGCACAAGCTGCGACCAAGTGCATTTAACCCTCAATGGTGTGGTTGTTTTTTGGCTAAAGCCTACATCAGGGTGAAGCTGTCACACCAAGTGCATTTAACCAGCAATAGTCTGTTCATTTTTTGGCCATATACAAAATCAGGGGCAAGCTGCGCCTGTCACCAAGTGCATTTAACCCTCAATGGTGTGGTTGTTTTTTGGCTAAAGCCTACATCAGGGTGAAGCTGTCACACCAAGTGCATTTAACCAGCAATAGTCTGTTCATTTTTTGGCCATATACAAAATCAGGGGCAAGCTGCGCCTGTCACCAAGTGCATTTAACCCTCAATGGTGTGGTTGTTTTTTGGCTAAAGCCTACATCAGGGTGAAGCTGTCACACCAAGTGCATTTAACCAGCAATAGTCTGTTCATTTTTTGGCCATATACAAAATCAGGGGCAAGCTGCGCCTGTCACCAAGTGCATTTAACCCTCAATGGTGTGGTTGTTTTTTGGCTAAAGCCTACATCAGGGTGAAGCTGTCACACCAAGTGCATTTAACCAGCAATAGTCTGTTCATTTTTTGGCCATATCCCAGTCTAATTCTGTCACTAAATCCATACCGGTCACCCAGCGCCTAAATACTAGGCCTCAAATTTATATCCAGCTAAATCTGTCCCTAGTGCTGTAGCTGGGCGAGTTATTTAGTGTCCGTTCAAGCACATTTCTTGTTCTGGGTTGAAATACAATTCCCAATTTAGCAATTTCATAATTTAGTGGTTCCTGCTATATCAGAGCTATTTGAAATCTATCCCAAAAAGGGTATATAATATTGAAGGTGCACATTGGGTCATTCAGAATAACTTCACACACACCCGCTACTGTGTATTTCCAAGTCTAATTCTGTCACTAAACCCATACCTGTCACCCAGCGCCTAAATACTAGGCCTCAAATTTAAATCCCTCTAAATCTCTCGTTACCCACCGCTGTACTGTTGTTGCTGGGCAAGATATTTAGTGTCCGTCAAAGCACATTTTTTGTTCTGGGTTGAAGTACAATTCCCAATTTAGCAATTTCATAATTTAGTGGTTTCTGCTATATCAGAGCTATTTGAAATCTATCCCTAAAAGGGTATATAATATTGAAGGTGCACATAGGGTCATTCAGAATAACTTCACACACACGCTTCTGTGCATTTCCAAGTCTAATTCTGTCACTAAATCCATACCGGTGACCCAGCGCCTAAATACTAGGCCTCAAATTTAAATCCCTCTAAATCTCTCGTTACCCACCACTGTACTGTTGTTGCTGGGCAAGATATTTAGTGTCCGTCAAAGCACATTTTTTGTTCTGGGTTGAAGTACAATTCCCAATTTAGCAATTTCATAATTTAGTGGTTTCTGCTATATCAGAGCTATTTGAAATCTATCCCTAAAAGGGTATATAATATTGAAGGTGCACATAGGGTCATTCAGAATAACTTCACACACACGCTTCTGTGCATTTCCAAGTCTAATTCTGTCACTAAATCCATACCGGTGACCCAGCGCCTAAATACTAGGCCTCAAATTTAAATCCCTCTAAATCTCTCGTTACCCACCGCTGTACTGTTGTTGCTGGGCAAGATATTTAGTGTCCGTCAAAGCACATTTTTTGTTCTGGGTTGAAGTACAATTCCCAATTTAGCAATTTCATAATTTAGTGGTTTCTGCTATATCAGAGCTATTTGAAATCTATCCCTAAAAGGGTATATAATATTGAAGGTGCACATAGGGTCATTCAGAATAACTTCACACACACGCTTCTGTGCATTTCCAAGTCTAATTCTGTCACTAAATCCATACCGGTGACCCAGCGCCTAAATACTAGGCCTCAAATTTAAATCCCTCTAAATCTCTCGTTACCCACCGCTGTACTGTTGTTGCTGGGCAAGATATTTAGTGTCCGTCAAAGCACATTTTTTGTTCTGGGTTGAAGTACAATTCCCAATTTAGCAATTTCATAATTTAGTGGTTCCTGCTATATCAGAGCTATTTGAAATCTATCCCAAAAAGGGTATATAATATTGAAGGTGCACATTGGGTCATTCAGAATAACTTCACACACACCCGCTACTGTGTATTTCCAAGTCTAATTCTGTCACTAAACCCATACCTGTCACCCAGCGCCTAAATACTAGGCCTCAAATTTAAATCCCTCTAAATCTCTCGTTACCCACCGCTGTACTGTTGTTGCTGGGCAAGATATTTAGTGTCCGTCAAAGCACATTTTTTGTTCTGGGTTGAAGTACAATTCCCAATTTAGCAATTTCATAATTTAGTGGTTTCTGCTATATCAGAGCTATTTGAAATCTATCCCTAAAAGGGTATATAATATTGAAGGTGCACATAGGGTCATTCAGAATAACTTCACACACACGCTTCTGTGCATTTCCAAGTCTAATTCTGTCACTAAATCCATACCGGTGACCCAGCGCCTAAATACTAGGCCTCAAATTTAAATCCCTCTAAATCTCTCGTTACCCACCGCTGTACTGTTGTTGCTGGGCAAGATATTTAGTGTCCGTCAAAGCACATTTTTTGTTCTGGGTTGAAGTACAATTCCCAATTTAGCAATTTCATAATTTAGTGGTTTCTGCTATATCAGAGCTATTTGAAATCTATCCCTAAAAGGGTATATAATATTGAAGGTGCACATAGGGTCATTCAGAATAACTTCACACACACGCTTCTGTGCATTTCCAAGTCTAATTCTGTCACTAAATCCATACCGGTGACCCAGCGCCTAAATACTAGGCCTCAAATTTAAATCCCTCTAAATCTCTCGTTACCCACCACTGTACTGTTGTTGCTGGGCAAGATATTTAGTGTCCGTCAAAGCACATTTTTTGTTCTGGGTTGAAGTACAATTCCCAATTTAGCAATTTCATAATTTAGTGGTTCCTGCTATATCAGAGCTATTTGAAATCTATCCCAAAAAGGGTATATAATATTGAAGGTGCACATTGGGTCATTCAGAATAACTTCACACACACCCGCTACTGTGTATTTCCAAGTCTAATTCTGTCACTAAACCCATACCTGTCACCCAGCGCCTAAATACTAGGCCTCAAATTTAAATCCCTCTAAATCTCTCGTTACCCACCGCTGTACTGTTGTTGCTGGGCAAGATATTTAGTGTCCGTCAAAGCACATTTTTTGTTCTGGGTTGAAGTACAATTCCCAATTTAGCAATTTCATAATTTAGTGGTTTCTGCTATATCAGAGCTATTTGAAATCTATCCCTAAAAGGGTATATAATATTGAAGGTGCACATAGGGTCATTCAGAATAACTTCACACACACGCTTCTGTGCATTTCCAAGTCTAATTCTGTCACTAAATCCATACTGGTGACCCAGCGCCTAAATACTAGGCCTCAAATTTAAATCCCTCTAAATCTCTCGTTACCCACCGCTGTACTGTTGTTGCTGGGCAAGATATTTAGTGTCCGTCAAAGCACATTTTTTGTTCTGGGTTGAAGTACAATTCCCAATTTAGCAATTTCATAATTTAGTGGTTCCTGCTATATCAGAGCTATTTGAAATCTATCCCAAAAAGGGTATATAATATTGAAGGTGCACATTGGGTCATTCAGAATAACTTCACACACACCCGCTACTGTGTATTTCCAAGTCTAATTCTGTCACTAAACCCATACCTGTCACCCAGCGCCTAAATACTAGGCCTCAAATTTAAATCCCTCTAAATCTCTCGTTACCGCTGTACTGTTGTAGCTGGGAAAGTTATTTAGTGCCCGTCAAAGCACATTTTTTGTTCTGGGTTGAAGTACAATTCCCAATTTAGCAATTTCATAATTTAGTGGTTCCTGCTATATCAGAGCTATTTGAAATCTATCCCAAAAAGGGTATATAATATTCAAGGTGCACATTGGGTCATTCAGAATAACTTCACACACACGCTTCTGTGCATTTCCAAGTCTAATTCTGTCACTAAATCCATACCGGTCACCCAGCGCCTAAATACTAGGCCTCAAATTTATATCCCGCTGAATTTGAATACAATACATTGGGCCAAATAATATATTTGTTGTTGTGGTGAACCATAACAATGAGAAAAACATCTAGTAAGGGACGCGGACGTGGACATGGTCGTGGTGGTGTTAGTGGACCCTCTGGTGCTGGGAGAGGACGTGGCCGTTCTGCCACATCCACACGTCCTAGTGTACCAACTACCTCAGGTCCCAGTAGCCGCCAGAATTTACAGCGATATATGGTGGGGCCCAATGCCGTTCTAAGGATGGTAAGGCCTGAGCAGGTACAGGCATTAGTCAATTGGGTGGCCGACAGTGGATCCAGCACGTTCACATTATCTCCCACCCAGTCTTCTGCAGAAAGCGCACAGATGGCGCCTGAAAACCAACCCCATCAGTCTGTCACATCACCCCCATGCATACCAGGGAAACTGTCTCAGCCTCAAGTTATGCAGCAGTCTCTTATGCTGTTTGAAGACTCCGCTGGCAGGGTTTCCCAAGGGCATCCACCTAGCCCTTCCCCAGCGGTGAAAGACATAGAATGCACTGACGCACAACCACTTATGTTTCCTGATGATGAGGACATGGGAATACCACCTCAGCATGTCTCTGATGATGACGAAACACAGGTGCCAACTGCTGCGTCTTTCTGCAGTGTGCAGACTGAACAGGAGGTCAGGGATCAAGACTGGGTGGAAGACGATGCAGGGGACGATGAGGTCCTAGACCCCACATGGAATGAAGGTCGTGCCACTGACTTTCACAGTTCGGAGGAAGAGGCAGTGGTGAGACCGAGCCAACAGCGTAGCAAAAGAGGGAGCAGTGGGCAAAAGCAGAACACCCGCCGCCAAGAGACTCCGCCTGCTACTGACCGCCGCCATCTGGGACCGAGCACCCCAAAGGCAGCTTCAAGGAGTTCCCTGGCATGGCACTTCTTCAAACAATGTGCTGACGACAAGACCCGAGTGGTTTGCACGCTGTGCCATCAGAGCCTGAAGCGAGGCATTAACGTTCTGAACCTGAGCACAACCTGCATGACCAGGCACCTGCATGCAAAGCATGAACTGCAGTGGAGTAAACACCTTAAAACCAAGGAAGTCACTCAGGCTCCCCCTGCTACCTCTTCTGCTGCTGCCGCCTCGGCCTATTCTGCTGCTGCCGCCTCGGCCTCTTCCTCCGCCTCTGGAGGAACGTTGGCACCTGCCGCCCAGCAAACAGGGGATGTACCACCAACACCACCACCACCACCTCCGTCACCAAGCGTCTCAACCATGTCACACGCCAGCGTTCAGCTCTCCATCTCACAAACATTTGATAGAAAGCGTAAATTCCCACCTAGCCACCCTCGATCCCTGGCCCTGAATGCCAGCATTTCTAAACTACTGGCCTATGAAATGCTGTCATTTAGGCTGGTGGACACAGACAGCTTCAAACAGCTCATGTCGCTTGCTGTCCCACAGTATGTTGTTCCCAGCCGGCACTACTTCTCCAAGAGAGCCGTGCCTTCCCTGCACAACCAAGTATCCGATAAAATCAAGTGTGCACTGCGCAACGCCATCTGTAGCAAGGTCCACCTAACCACAGATACGTGGACCAGTAAGCACGGCCAGGGACGCTATATCTCCCTAACTGCACACTGGGTAAATGTAGTGGCAGCTGGGCCCCAGGCGGAGAGCTGTTTGGCGCACGTCCTGCCGCCGCCAAGGATCGCAGGGCAACATTCTTTGCCTCCTGTTGCCACCTCCTCCTTCTCGGCTTCCTCCTCCTCTTCTTCCACCTGCTCATCCAGTCAGCCACACACCTTCACCACCAACTTCAGCACAGCCCGGGGTAAACGTCAGCAGGCCATTCTGAAACTCATATGTTTGGGGGACAGGCCCCACACCGCACAGGAGTTGTGGCGGGGTATTGAACAACAGACCGACGAGTGGTTGCTGCCGGTGAGCCTCAAGCCCGGCCTGGTGGTGTGTGATAATGGGCGAAATCTCGTTGCAGCTCTGGGACTAGCCAATTTGACGCACATCCCTTGCTTGGCGCATGTGCTGAATTTGGTGGTGCAGAAGTTCATTCACAACTACCCCGACATGTCAGAGCTGCTGCATAAAGTGCGGGCCGTCTGTTCGCGCTTCCGGCGTTCACATCCTGCCGCTGCTCGCCTGTCTGCGCTACAGCGTAACTTCGGCCTTCCCGCTCACCGCCTCATATGCGACGTGCCCACCAGGTGGAACTCCACCTTGCACATGCTGGACAGACTGTGCGAGCAGCAGCAGGCCATAGTGGAGTTTCAGCTGCAGCACGCACGGGTCAGTCGCACTACAGAACAGCACCACTTCACCACCAATGACTGGGCCTCCATGCGAGACCTGTGTGCCCTGTTGCGCTGTTTCGAGTACTCCACCAACATGGCCAGTGGCGATGACACCGTTATCAGCGTTACAATACCACTTCTATGTCTCCTTGAGAAAACACTTAGGGCGATGATGGAACAGGAGGTGGCCCAGGAGGAGGAGGAGGAGGATGAGGAAGAGGGGTCATTTTTACCACTTTCAGGCCAGTCTCTTCGAAGTGACTCAGAGGGAGGTTTTTTGCAACAGCAGAGGCCAGGTACAAATGTGGCCAGCCAGGGCCCACTACTGGAGGACGAGGAGGACGAGGATGAGGAGGAGGTGGAGGAGGATGAGGATGAAGCATGGTCACAGCGGGGTGGCACCCAACGCAGCTCGGGTCCATCACTGGTGCGTGGCTGGGGGGAAAGGCAGGACGATGACGATACGCCTCCCACAGAGGACAGCTTGTCCTTACCCCTGGGCAGCCTGGCACACATGAGCGACTACATGCTGCAGTGCCTGCGCAACGACAGCAGAGTTGCCCACATTTTAACCTGTGCGGACTACTGGGTTGCCACCCTGCTGGATCCACGCTACAAAGACAATGTGCCCACCTTACTTCCTGCACTGGAGCGTGATAGGAAGATGCGCGAGTACAAGCGCACGTTGGTAGACGCGCTACTGAGAGCATTCCCAAATGTCACAGGGGAACAAGTGGAAGCCCAAGGCCAAGGCAGAGGAGGAGCAAGAGGTCGCCAAGGCAGCTGTGTCACGGCCAGCTCCTCTGAGGGCAGGGTTAGCATGGCAGAGATGTGGAAAACTTTTGTCAACACGCCACAGCTAACTGCACCACCACCTGATACGCAACGTGTTAGCAGGAGGCAACATTTCACTAACATGGTGGAACAGTACGTGTGCACACCCCTCCACGTACTGACTGATGGTTCGGCCCCATTCAACTTCTGGGTCTCTAAATTGTCCACGTGGCCAGAGCTAGCCTTTTATGCCTTGGAGGTGCTGGCCTGCCCGGCAGCCAGCGTTTTGTCTGAACGTGTATTCAGCACGGCAGGGGGCGTCATTACAGACAAACGCAGCCGCCTGTCTACAGCCAATGTGGACAAGCTGACGTTCATAAAAATGAACCAGGCATGGATCCCACAGGACCTGTCCGTCCCTTGTCCAGATTAGACATTAACTACCTCCCCATAACCATATATTATTGGACTCCAGGGCACTTCCTCATTCAATCCTATTTTTATTTTCATTTTACCATTATATTGCGATGCTACCCAAAGTTGAATGAACCTCTCCTCTGCCTGTGTGCTAGGCCTAAATATATGCCAATGGACTGTTGCAGTGGTGGCTGACATGAAGCCTGATTCTCTGCTATGACATGCAGACTAATTCTCTGCTGACATGAAGCCAGATTGTCTGTTACGGGACCTCTCTCCTCTGCCTGGGTGCTGGGCCTAAATTTATGACAATGGACTGTTGCAGTGGTGGCTGACGTGAAGCCTGATTCTCTGCTATGACATGCAGACTGATTCTCTGCTGACATGAAGCCAGATCGTCTGTTACGGGACCTCTCTGCTCTGCCTGTGTGCTAGGCCTAAATATATGCCAATGGACTGTTGCAGTGGTGGGTGACGTGAAGCCTCATTCTCTGCTATGACATGCAGACTGATTCTCTGCTGACATGAAGCCAGATTGTCTGTTACGGGACCTCTCTGCTCTGCCTGTGTGCTAGGCCTAAATATATGCCAATGGACTGTTGCAGTGGTGGGTGACGTGAAGCCTCATTCTCTGCTATGACATGCAGACTGATTCTCTGCTGTCATGAAGCCAGATTGTCTGTTACGGGACCTCTCTGCTCTGCCTGTGTGCTAGGCCTAAATATATGCCAATGGACTGTTGCAGTGGTGGGTGACGTGAAGCCTCATTCTCTGCTATGACATGCAGACTGATTCTCTGCTGACATGAAGCCAGATTGTCTGTTACGGGACCTCTCTGCTCTGCCTGTGTGCTAGGCCTAAATATATGCCAATGGACTGTTGCAGTGGTGGGTGACGTGAAGCCTCATTCTCTGCTATGACATGCAGACTGATTCTCTGCTGTCATGAAGCCAGATTGTCTGTTACGGGACCTCTCTGCTCTGCCTGTGTGCTAGGCCTAAATATATGCCAATGGACTGTTGCAGTGGTGGCTGACGTGAAGCCTCATTCTCTGCTATGACATGCAGACTAATTCTCTGCTGACATGAAGACAGATTCTCTGTTACGGGACCTCTCTCCTCTGCCTGGGTGCCGGGGCCTAAATATCTGAGAATGGACTGTTCCAGTGGTGGGTGACGGGAAGCCAGATTCTCTGCTATGGAACCTCTCTCCAATTGATTTTGGTTAATTTTTATTTATTTAATTTTTATTTTAATTAATTTCCCTATCCACATTTGTTTGCAGGGGATTTACCTACATGTTGCTGCCTTTTGCAGCCCTCTAGCCCTTTCCTGGGCTGTTTTACAGCCGTTTTAGTGCCGAAAAGTTCGGGTCCCCATTGACTTCAATGGGGTTCGGGTTCGGGACGAAGTTCGGATCGGGTTCGGATCCCGAACCCGAACATTTCCGGGATGTTCGGCCGAACTTCTCGAACCCGAACATCCAGGTGTTCGCTCAACTCTAGTTGAGATACATACTCCCTACAGCCAGAATATAGCTTATTTTTTGGGGGAAATTTGGTGAAGCAATATACTGATAAGAACTCATTACCAGGGATGAGCGAACCCGAACTGTATAGTTCGGGTTCGTACCGAATTTTGGGGTGTCCGTGACACGGACCCGAACCCGGACATTTTCGTAAAAGTCCGGGTTCAGGTTCTGTGTTCGTCGCTTTCTTGCCGCTTTTTGAAAGGCTGCAAAGCAGCCAATCAACAAGCGTCATACTACTTGCCCCAAGAGGCCGTCACAGCCATGCCTACTATTGGCATGGCTGTGATTGGCCAGAGCACCATGTGACCCAGCCTCTATTTAGGCTGGAGTCACATAGCGCCGCCTGTCACTCTGCTCTGATTAGCGTAGGGAGAGGTTGCAGCTGCGACAGTAGGGCGAGATTAGGCTGATTAACTCCTCCAAAAGACTCCATCCATTGATCGATCTGCAGCTGTGGATGATTGAACTGCTGCTATTGAATTGCTCACAGTTTTTAGGCTGCCCAGAGCGTTTTTCAGTCACTTTTTTCTGGGGTGATCGGCGGCCATTTTGTGTCTTGTGTTGCGCCAGCACAAGCAGCCACCAAGTGCATTTAACCCTCAATGGTGTGGTTGTTTTTTGGCTAAAGCCTACATCAGGGTCAAGCTGTCACACCAAGTGCATTTAACCAGCAATAGTCTGTTTATTTTTTGGCCAGTCTTGTGTTGCGCCAGCACAAGCTGCCACCAAGTGCATTTAACCCTCAATGGTGTGGTTGTTTTTTGGCTAAAGCCTACATCAGGGTCAAGCTGTCACACCAAGTGCATTTAACCAGCAATAGTCTGTTTATTTTTTGGCCATATACTACATCAGGGGCAAGCTGCGCCTGTCACCAAGTGCATTTAACCCTCAGTAGTGTGGTTGGTCAAGCTGTCACACCAAGTGCATTTAACCATCAATAGTGTGGTTATTTTTTGGCCATATCCCAGTCTAATTCTGTCAGTAAACGTATACCTGTCACCCAGCGCCTAAATACTAGGCCTCAAGTTTATATCCAGCTAAATCTGTCGTTACTGGTGTGGCTGGTCAAGTTATTTAGTGTCCGTCAAAGCACAGTTTTTGTTCTGGGTTGAAATACAATTCCCAATTTAGCAATTTCCTAATTTAGTGGTTTCTGCTGTATCAGAGCTATTTGAAATCTATCCCTAAAAGGGTATATAATATTCAAGGTGCACATAAGGTCATTCTGAATAACTTCACACACACGCTACTGTGCATTTCCAAGTCTAATTCTGTCAGTAAATCTATACCTGTCACCCAGCGCCTAAATACTAGGCCTCAAATTTATATCCAGCTAAATCTGTCGTTACTGCTGTACTGTTGTGGCTGGGCAAGATATTTAGTGTCCGTCAAAGCACATTTTTTGTTCTGGGTTGAAATACAATTCCCAATTTAGCAATTTCCTAATTTAGTGGTTTCTGCTGTATCAGGCCTACTTTAAATACATCCCTAAAAGGGTATATCAGAATCAAGGTGCTGATAGGGTCATTCTCAATAACTTCACACACACGCTACTGTGCATATCCCAGTCTAATTCTGTCCGTAAAACGTATACCTGTCACCCAGCGCCTAAATACTAGGCCTCAAATTCATAGTCAGCTAAATCTGTGGTTACTGCTGTGCCTGTATTAGTGTAATACGGTACCTAAATAGATAGCCAGATAGTGTTAGGTGTCTGTAAAAAAAGGCCTGAATTTGAATTCAATACATTGGGCCAAATAATATTTTTGTTGTTGTGGTGAACGATAACAATGAGGAAAACATCTAGTAAGGGACGCGGACGTGGACATGGTCGTGGTGGTGTTAGTGGACCCTCTGGTGCTGGGAGAGGACGTGGCCGTTCTGCCACATCCTCACGTCCTAGTGTACCAACTACCTCAGGTCCCAGTAGCCGCCAGAATTTACAGCGATATATGGTGGGGCCCAATGCCGTTCTAAGGATGGTAAGGCCTGAGCAGGTACAGGCATTAGTCAATTGGGTGGCTGACAGTGGATCCAGCACGTTCACATTATCTCCCACCCAGTCTTCTGCAGAAAGCGGACAGATGGCGCCTGAAAACCAACCCCATCAGTCTGTCACATCACCCCCATGCATATCAGGGAAACTGTCTGAGCCTCAAGTTATGCAGCAGTCTCTTATGCTGTTTGAAGACTCTGCTGGCAGGGTTTCCCAAGGGCATCCACCTAGCCCTTCCCCAGCGGTGGAAGACATAGAATGCACTGACGCACAACCACTTATGTTTCCTGATGATGAGGACATGGGAATACCACCTCAGCAAGTCTCTGATGATGACGAAACACAGGTGCCAACTGCTGCATCTTTCTGCAGTGTGCAGACTGAACAGGAGGTCAGGGATCAAGACTGGGTGGAAGACGATGCAGGGGACGATGAGGTCCTAGACCCCACATGGAATGAAGGTCGTGCCACTGACTTTCACAGTTCGGAGGAAGAGGCAGTGGTGAGACCGAGCCAACAGCGTAGCAAAAGAGGGAGCAGTGGGCAAAAGCAGAACACCCGCCGCCAAGAGACTCCGCCTGCTACTGACATGCCGCCATCTGGGACCGAGCACCCCAAAGGCAGCTTCAAGGAGTTCCCTGGCATGGCACTTCTTCAAACAATGTGCTGACGACAAGACCCGAGTGGCTTGCACTCTGTGCCATCAGAGCCTGAAGCGAGGCATTAACGTTCTGAACCTTAGCACAACCTGCATGACCAGGCACCTGCATGCAAAGCATGAACTGCAGTGGAGTAAACACCTTAAAAACAAGGAAGTCACTCAGGCTCCCCCTGCTACCTCTTCTGCTGCTGCCGCCTCGGCCTCTTCTGCTGCTGCCGCCTCGGCCTCTTCCTCCGCCTCTGGAGGAACGCTGGCACCTGCCGCCCAGCAAACAGGGGATGTACCACCAACACCACCACCACCTCCGTCACCAAGCATCTCAACCATGTCACACGGCAGCGTTCAGCTCTCCATCTCACAAACATTTGAGAGAAAGTGTAAATTCCCACCTAGCCACCCTCGATCCCTGGCCCTGAAGGCCAGCATTTCTAAACTACTGGCCTATGAAATGCTGTCATTTAGGCTGGTGGACACAGACAGCTTCAAATAGCTCATGTCGCTTGCTGTCCCACAATATGTTGTTCCCAGCCGGCACTACTTCTCCAAGAGAGCCGTGCCTTCCCTGCACAACCAAGTATCCGATAAAATCAAGTGTGCACTGCGCAACGCCATCTGTAGCAAGGTCCACCTAACCACAGATACGTGGACCAGTAAGCACGGCCAGGGACGCTATATCTCCCTAACTGCACACTGGGTAAATGTAGTGGCAGCTGGGCCCCAGGCGGAGAGCTGTTTGGCGCACGTCCTTCCGCCGCCAAGGATCGCAGGGCAACATTCTTTGCCTCCTGTTGCCACCTCCTCCTTCTCGGCTTCCTCCTCCTCTTCTTCCACCTGCTCATCCAGTCAGCCACACACCTTCACCACCAACTTCAGCACAGCCCGGGGTAAACGTCAGCAGGCCATTCTGAAACTCATATGTTTGGGGGACAGGCCCCACACCGCACAGGAGTTGTGGCGTGGTATAGAACAACAGACCGACGAGTGGTTGCTGCCGGTGAGCCTCAAGCCCGGCCTGGTGGTGTGCGATAATGGGCGAAATCTCATTGCAGCTCTGGGACTAGCCGGTTTGACGCACATCCCTTGCCTGGCGCATGTGCTGAATTTGGTGGTGCAGAAGTTCATTCACAACTACCCCGACATGTCAGAGCTGCTGCATAAAGTGCGGGCCGTCTGTTCGCGCTTCCGGCGTTCACATCCTGCCGCTGCTCGCCTGTCTGCGCTACAGCGTAACTTCGGCCTTCCCGCTCACCGCCTCATATGCGACGTGCCCACCAGGTGGAACTCCACCTTGCACATGCTGGACAGACTGTGCGAGCAGCAGCAGGCCATAGTGGAGTTTCAGCTGCAGCACGCACGGGTCAGTCGCACTGTGGAACAGCACCACTTCACCACCAATGACTGGGCCACCAATGCGAGACCTGTGTGCCCTGTTGCGCTGTTTCGAGTACTCCACCAACATGGCCAGTGGCGATGATGCCGTTATCAGCGTTACAATACCACTTCTATGTCTCCTTGAGAAAACACAGGGCGATGATGGAAGAGGAGGTGGCCCAGGAGGAGGAGGAGGAAGAGGGGTAATTTTTAGCACTTTCAGGCCAGTCTCTTCGAAGTGACTCAGAGGGAGGATTTTTGCAACAGCAGAGGCCAGGTACAAATGTGGCCAGCCAGGGCCCACTACTGGAGGACGAGGAGGACGAGGATGAGGAGGAGGTGGAGGAGGATGAGGATGAAGCATGGTCACAGCGGGGTGCACCCAACGCAGCTCGGGCCCATCACTGGTGCGTGGCTGGGGGGAAAGGCAGGACGATGACGATACGCCTCCCACAGAGGACAGCTTGTCCTTACCCCTGGGCAGCCTGGCACACATGAGCGACTACATGCTGCAGTGCCTGCGCAACGACAGCAGAGTTGCCCACACTTTAACGTGTGCGGACTACTGGGTTGCCACCCTGCTGGATCCACGGTACAAAGACAATGTGCCCACCTTACTTCCTGCACTGGAGCGTGATAGGAAGATGCGTGAGTACAAGCGCACGTTGTTAGACGCGCTACTGAGAGCATTCCCAAATGTCACAGGGGAACAAGTGGAAGCCCAAGGCCAAGGCAGAGGAGGAGCAAGAGGTCACCAAGGCAGCTGTGTCACAGCCAGCTCCTCTGAGGGCAGGGTTAGCATGGCAGAGATGTGGAAAAGTTTTGTCAACACGCCACAGCTAACTGCACCACCACCTGAAGGCAACATTTCACTAGCAGAAGGCAACATTTCACTAACATGGTGGAACAGTACGTGTGCACACCCCTCCACGTACTGACTGATGGTTCGGCCTCATTCAACTTCTGGGTCTCTAAATTGTCCACGTGGCCAGAGCTAGCCTTTTATGCCTTGGAGGTGCTGGCCTTCCCGGCGGCCAGCGTTTTGTCTGAACGTGTATTCAGCACGGCAGGGGGCGTCATTACAGACAAACGCAGCCGCCTGTCTACAGCCAATGTGGACAAGCTGACGTTCATAAAAATGAACCAGGCATGAACCAGGACCTGTCCATCCCTTGTGCAGATTAGACATTAACTACCTCCCCTTAACCATATATTATTGTACTCCAGGGCACTTCCTCATTCAATCCTATTTTTATTTTCATTTTACCATTATATTGCGAGGCTACCCAAAGTTGAATGAACCTCTCCTCTGTCTGGGTGCCGGGGCCTAAATATATGCCAATGGACTGTTCCAATGTTGGGTGACGTGAAGCCTGATTCTCTGCTATGACATGCAGACTAATTCTCTGCTGACATGAAGCCAGAGTCTCTGTTACGGGACCTCTCTCCTCTGCCTGGGTGCTGGGCCTAAATATATGACAATGGACTGTTGCACTGGTGGCTGACGTGAAGCCTGATTCTCTGCTATGACATGCAGACTGATTCTCTGCTGACATGAAGCCAGAGTCTCTGTTACGGGACCTCTCTCCTCTGCCTGGGTGCTGGGCCTAAATATCTGACAATGGACTGTTCCAGTGGTGGCTGACATGAAGCCTGATTCTCTGCTATGACATGCAGACTGATTCTCTGCTGACATGAAGCCAGATCCTCTTTTACGGAACCTCTCTCCTCTGCCTGGGTGCTGGGCCTAAATATATGACAATGGACTGTTCACTGGTGGCTGACGTGAAGCCTGATTCTCTGCTATGACATTCAGACTGATTCTCTGCTGACATGAAGCCAGAGTCTCTGTTACGGGACCTCTCTCCTCTGCCTGGGTGCTGGGCCTAAATATCTGACAATGGACTGTTCCAGTGGTGGGTGACGTGAAGCCAGATTCTCTGCTATGACATGCAGACTGATTCTCTGCTGACATGAAGCCAGATCCTCTTTTACGGGACCTCTCTCCTCTGCCTGGGTGCTGGGCCTAAATATATGACAATGGACTGTTGCACTGGTGGCTGACGTGAAGCCTGATTCTCTGCTATGACATGCAGACTGATTCTCTGCTGACATGAAGACAGATTCTCTGTTACGGGACCTCTCTCCTCTGCCTGGGTGCTCGGCCTAAATATCTAACAATGGACTGTTGCAGTGGTGGCTGACGTGAAGCCTGATTCTCTGCTATGACATGCAGACTAATTCTCTGCTGACATGAAGACAGATTCTCTGTTACGGGACCTCTCTCCTCTGCCTGTGTGCTGGGCCTAAATATATGCCAATGGACTGTTGCAGTGGTGGCTGACGTGAAGCCTGATTCTCTGCTATGACATGCAGACTGATTCTCTGCTGACATGAAGCCAGATTCTCTGTTACGGGACTTCTCTCCTCTGCCTGGGTCTAAATATCTGAGAATGGACTGTTCCAGTGGTGGGTGACGTGAAGCCAGATTCTCTGCTATGGGACCTCTCTCCAATTGATATTGGTTATTTTTTATTTATTTTATTTTTATTTTTATTCATTTCCCTATCCACATTTGTTTGCATGGGATTTACCTACATGTTGCTGCCTTTTGCAGCCCTCTAGCCCTTTCCTGGGCTGTTTTACAGCCTTTTTAGTGCCGAAAAGTTCGGGTCCCCATTGACTTCAATGGGGTTCGGGTTCGGGACGAAGTTCGGATCCCGAACCCGAACATTTCCGGGAAGTTTGGCCGAACTTCTCGAACCCGAACATCCAGGTGTCCGCTCAACTCTACTCATTACCAGCATTTACTGTGAGCTGTAAAATGAGGATAATTACCACAAAAATAATCTACCAAGAACTTAAAAAATAAATCACTAATACATCTTTTATTTTATTTTTTACAGACTTTGGAAAATAGTTACTTATTTTCATGGAAAATTGGGGATTGCTGGCAATCCTGTCTCCAAGCGCAGTGCCACTGTTAATAAGTGTTGCACTTGTTTCCCCAATGACAGTAGTTCTGTTTCCTTTAAAATGTATTGTGTCCTCTTCCAGTACAACACCATCATTAAGTGGTAACTGTGTTATGATTAAAAATAACACTAACCATTTTCAAGCTTGGCTATAATTTTTATATTAAAGAGTCTTAGCTTCTGGCCATGCTGCATTAAACTTCCAAATGACATTTGGGGCAGAGAAAAAATAATTACAGTAAATGGAAAATTCTAAGGCAGCACCAAAGAATAACCACTAGGTGGTGATACAGCACAAGAATAAAACAAAACATTCTATAGATTAAACTGTTGACTACCACACAACCAGAAGGGAACAAGGAAAGTTACAAAGCGTATAGTAAAGAGTAACAGTTGGTCCTATAGCGCAGGGAAAAACATGATATCCTGAGTAAACTTGATTATCACAAAACTAGGATGCAAAAAGGCAATGTTCATGCCAAAAGAAATAGGCACAAAAAATCTGCATAGAAATGGGTATTCTCGGCAGAGAAAGGGGAAGAGGTTCCTATGAAAATGAATGTTAGGTAGATCATCTTTATTCTTAGCCCACTTTAATCTAAAAGACAAGAAAGAATATTAATAATGTTCTTCAGCTACCATCAGAAAAAACACAGGAATACAGCTTAAGACACCCCCCACCTGTTCTAGTGATTGGTGGGAGTTACATAGTTAAGGCTACTTTCACACTTGCATTCAGAGCAGATCCGTCTGGGGTCTGCCCAGACGGATCCGCTCATATAATGCAGACGATGGGATCCGTTCAGAACAGATCCGTCTGCATTATATTTTAGAAAAAATTCTAAGTGTGAAAATAGCTTCAGACGGATCCGTCCAGACTTTACATTGAAAGTCAATGAGGGACGGATCCGTTTGAAAATTGAGCCATATTGTGTCAACTTCAAACGGATCCGTCCCCATTGACTTACATTGTAAGTCTGGACGGATCCATTTGCCTCCGCGCGGCCAGTCGGACACCCTAAGGCCTCATGCACATGACAGTATTTTTTCACGGTCCGCAAAAACGGGGTCCATAGGTCCGTGATCCGTGACCGTTTTTTCGTCCGTGGGTCTTCCTTGATTTTTGGAGGATCCACGGACATGAAAAAAAAGTCGTTTTGGTGTCCGCCTGGCCGTTCGGAGCCAAACGAATTACAATGCAAGTCAATGGGGACGGATCCGTTTGAAGTTGACACAATATGGTGCCATTTCAAACGGATCCGTCCCCCATTGACTTTTAATGTAAAGTCAGGAGTCCCTTTTATACCATCGGATCGGAGTTTTCTCCAATCCGATGGTATATTTTAACTTGAAGCGTCCCCAACACCATGGGAACGCCTCTATGTTAGAATATACTGTCGGATATGAGCTAGATCGTGAAACTCAGATCCGACAGTATATTCTAACACAGAGGCATTCCCATGGTGATGGGGACGCTTCAGGATAGAATATACTAAAAAACTGTGTACATGACTGCCCCCCCCCCCGTTTTTAACTCATTAGTGGCCAGTGCGGCCGCCCCCTCCCCCCTGTAGTTAACTCATTGGTGGCCAGTGCAGCCGGCCCCCCCTCCCTCCCCTGTAGTTAACTCATTGGTGGCCAGTGGGCCCCCCCCTCCCTCCCCTGTAGTTAACTCATTGGTGGCCAGTGCGGCCGCCACCCCCTCCCGCCCCTGTAGTTAACTCATTGGTGGCCAGTGGGCCCCCCTCCCTCCCCTGTAGTTAACTCATTGGTAGCCAGTGGGCCCCCCCCTCCGTCCCCTGTAGTTAACTCGTTAGTGGCAGTGTGCGCCACCCCCCCGCCCCCCCTTCCTCCCTCTATTCTTTTTAATACATTGGTGGCAGTGTGCGCCCCCCCCGCCCCCCCTTCCTCCCTCTATTGTTTTAACACATTGGTGGCAGTGTGCGGCCTCCCCTCTACCCCCCCATCATTGGTGGCAGTGGAGTTCCGATCGGAGACCCAGTTTAATCGCTGGGGCTCCGATTGGTAACCATGGCAACCAGGACGCTACTGCAGCCCTGGTTGCCATGGTTACTTAGCAATAGTACAATAGTAAAAGATTCATACTTACCTGGGAGCTGCGATGTCTGTGTCCGGCCGGGAGCTCCTCCTACTGGTAAGTGACAGGTCTGTGCGGCGCATTGCTGTCACTTACCAGTAGGTGGAGCTCCCGGCCGGACACAGACATCGCAGCTCCCAGGTAAGTATGAATCTTTTACTATTGTACTATTGCTAAGTAACCATGGCAACCAGGGCTGCAGTAGCGTCCTGGTTGCCATGGTTACCGATCGGAGCCCCAACGATTAAACTGGGACTCCGATCGGAACTCCGCTGCCACCAATGATCGGGGGAGGGGGGGGGGGAGGCCTCACACTGGCCACTGTTAATGCTATAGAGGGATCGGGGGCCGAGGGGGGGCCGATGGGGGGCGCACACTGTGCCACCAACGAATAATTATTACAATACAGGGAGGAAGGGGGGATGGGGGGCGCACACTGTGCCACCAATGAATAATTATTACAATAGAGGGAGGAAGGGGGGGCCGATGGGGGGCGCACACTGTGCCACCAACGAATAATTATTACAATAGAGGGAGGGGGGCCGCACTGGCCACCAATGATATTCAAACTGGGGAGAGGGGGGTCTGCCCCCTGCTGCCTGGCAGCCCTGATCTCTTACAGGGGGATATGATAGTACAATTAACCCCTTCAGGTGCCGCACCTGAAGGGGTTAATTGTGCTGATCACGGCCCCCTGTAAGAGATCGGGTGCTGCCATGCAGCAGGGGGCAGTCTTGTACACAGTTTATAGTGTATTCTAACTAGAAGCGTCCCATCACCATGGGAACGCCTCTGTGTTAGAATATACTGTCAGAAATGAGTTTTCACGAAGTGAAAACTTAGATCTGAAAAAGCTTTTATGCAGACGGATCTTCGGATCCGTCTGTATGAAAGTAACCTACGGCCACGGATCACGGACACGGATGCCAATCTTGTGTGCATCCGTGTTCTTTCACGGACCCATTGACTTGAATGGGTCCGTGAACCGTTGTCCATCAAAAAAATAGGACAGGTCAGGTGTCTGCCTGCTGAGCGGAGCGGAGGCCAAACGCTGGACTGGTGCCCAGAACTGAACTGCATATTACAGATACGACCGCCCCAACGATTTGTATATTGGTAGTATACCATCCCTTTTCCGCAAGTCCATGCCTCGTTTAACACTAAAACTGCCGCATGTTCCATAATACCTATAATTACCAATAGAGGTCATTTTGACCACCATTCAAAAGTACTGACTCTGAGGTAAAAATAACTTTTTTTTTGGCAATAAACTAAATAACATTTATGTTGAGATCCAGTACAGCAGTTTTAACCCATCATCCTCTCCAGAATCTTCGGTATCGTCAATTATATCACTGTTACTGTTTGACTATCATTCTTTGGAAATGTCATGTGGAAAATATTCTTCATCAGACTCATGAGTCTATTTGTTCCTGATTTTTCTTCTTCTGACTCATTTTCAGATAAATTCTGAAGACATGTCAAAATGTTGTCGTTTGTCAGACCACTCTGCTTATTCACTCTTCAAATATAAGTTGCAAAAAGTGATCTGTAAGATCGCAGAAGTAATAAAATTACACTGTACAAACACGCAGAGTTGTATCTTCAACTGTAATGTTTGTTACTGAAGTGCAGACAAAAATTTCTAGTAGAAACACGGATCAAACATGTTCAGACAAGTTTAGACAAAACTAAATGCTGAATCATCCCTGATATGCACTCTGAAGCACTCTGTAATATTAGGTGTATTGCTTACTACTACTTTTATTTATGGGGTCAAATGGACCCATTTGGTACTTATAGGTATGAATTGTAACATCTGGGCCCCTGAAAAAATTGCAATTGACTTTTGTGTTCTAAAATATACACTACTATGAATAAATAAAACTCACGAAAACTCAGAACTCGTTTTCTAAAATGTTAGAAGTTATAAGAAAAATAAATATCAAAAGTGTCAAAATAAGCCTTCTGGTAGTTCTAGTGTTACTGCATAACAATATCACTGGTAGACTTAGAAGCAGCTGATTGACATTGTATGCTGTTATTTAATCTATGATATATTGATACACCCAAATCCTTCTCTACAAGTGACTCTCCCAGTGTTATATGCCCTAGGACATATAATTATGACTACTGAGATTCATAATAGCTTTGAGCGAGCATGCTCAGCCGAATACCAGTTCGGCTCGAGCATTACTATGCTCGGCACATGGCGGTACTCGGCCTCGGCGTTCTCCTACCCGCAAGTTTTACGGCTGCTAAGCAGCCAATAAATGTGCAGGTAACTACTGCCATCACTGTAATGCCAGTAGTCAAAAGTCTTGTAAGGACTATTGTGTGTGACAGCAGCAATATATTTTTGTAGTGCAACTTGCGCTAAATTGCTCAGTGTTAGGGAGAGCTGTGCATAGAAAGGGACAGACATTGTAGCGAGTGTAATAGGAAGATTTTTATACAAAAAACTTTTCAGAGACCCAAAAGTCCTTTGTGTGTGACAGCAGCAATATATATTTTTAGCGCATCCTGTGCTTAATACAGTGTAATAGGCCGCTGCAGACAGTTAAAGTATCCGTGCCACATCTCTTGTTTAAAGTGTGTGCATTCCTAAAATATCAGTGACATTCCAGCAGCGACCTGCAAGTCCAAGATGCATCCAGACATCCTCTGCATGCTGTTACAAAACCATTTTGGTGGTGTTTCCATAAATTTCTAACATTTTCCTAAGAGCCAGGCACCATCCCCTCTTTAGAGCAGGTAGCTGGTTTAATGCTTGGGTTCTCCCATTGACTTCAATTATACTTGGGCCTGAACATTTTGATGTGTTCGGCCCGAGCCCCCGAGCACTACGGTGCACGATCAACACTAATGCATAACTTTACATTTATCCACATTGAACATCATTTGCCAAGTTGATGCCCAATCACTCAGAGTGTTCAAGTAAGCTTGAATCTAATGGACATCTTCCATAGACTGTACAGTACTACATAGCTTACTGTCATCTACAAAAAGATAAACTGTGCTATTAATCCCATCGTCAATATCATTAATCAGAATAGGAATCACTGACCACAACTCTCTGGACACGATCTTTCTGCCTGTTTTCAATCCAGTTACAAACTATACTTTGCAAGCCTATAGACCTTATTTTACCTATTAACCCCCTTCCTGACATATGATGTAATAGTACATCATGACGGAAAGTGACTTGCCGCATTTAGACGTACTGTTACGTCATTATGATCTGGCACCGGAGCGGTGCGCGCCTGATCACTGCAGGGCCTGGCATTCTCTGATAGCCAGGCACCTGCTGTATCTGCCGGAATTGCTGTAAAAGCCGATGCCAGCAGATTAACCCTGTGGGTTTGCTGCGGGTGAGGGAGCCCATCGAGTCCCCACGCTGCTGTGGTGGGGACCCTATGGGTGAGAAGGCAGCCCGATGCCATACACAGGCTGCCCAATTACTTGCATGGCATCAGGACCTGCCTTTTACGGGGGCTGAGGAGATTCAGCCCCAGGCTCATCTCCTAGCTACCTGTTAGTGTATTACTCTGCGTAATACAGTAACAGGCAATACATTACAATGCAGATGTATTGTAATGCATTGTAGAGGGGATCAGACCATCAAAAGTTGAAGTCCCAAAATGGGACAAAAGAAAAGTTAAAAAAAGCTAAAAAAAAAAAAGTTTCACATGAAAAAAGAAAAAAAATGCCCATTTCCACTGATTTTGTAATAAAAAATAGAAAAAAAAGGAAAAACGCACATGTTAGATATCACAGCGTTTGTAATGACCGGATCATAAAAATATGACATGATCCACCCCGTCCGATAAACACCATAAATTTTTTTATAAAAACTGTTTGAAAAAAAATGCTATTTTTGTTACCTTACATCACAAAAAGCATCAAGCAATAAAAAAGGTGTATGCCGTCCAAAATAGTACCAATCAAACCTCATCCCGCAAAAAATTTGACCCTACCTAAGACAATCAGTCAAAAAAATAAAATATATGATTCTCAGACTTAAATGTTTTTTTTTTGCTTCAAAACTGCTATGAAGTCCAGTGTCAAGTACCCACAGTCAGTGATGGTCTGGGATGCCATGTCAGCTGCTGGTGTTGGTCCACTGTGTTTTATCAAGGGCAGGGTCAATGCAGCTAGCTATCAGGAGATTTTGGAGCACTTTATGCTTCCATCTGCTGAAAAGCTTTATGGAGACGAAGATTTCATTTTTCAGCACGACCTGGCACCTGCTCACAGTGACAAAACCACTGGTAAATGGTTTACTGACCATGGTATTACTGTGCTCAATTGGCCTGCCAACTCTCCTGACCTGAACCCCATAGAGAATCTGTGGGTTATTGGGAAGAGAAAGTTAAGAGATGCAAGACCCAACACTCTGGATGAGCTTAAGGCTGCTATCGAAGCATCCTGGGCCTCCATAACACCTCAGCAGTGCCACAGGCTGATTGCCTCCATGCCACGCCGCATTGAAGCAGTCATTTCTGCAAAAGGATTCCCGACCAAGTATTGAGTGCATAACTGAACATAATTATTTGAAGGTTGACTATTTTTGTATTAAAAACACTTTTCTATTATTGGTCGGATGAAATATGCATTTTTTTTTAGATAGGAATATTGGGTTTTCATGAGCTGTATGCCAAAATCATCAATATTAAAACAATAAAAGGCTTGAACTACTTCAGTTGGTGTGTAATGAATCTAAAATATATGAAAGTCTAATGTTTATCAGTACATTACAGAAAATAATGAATTTTATCACAATATGCTATTTTTTTTTAGAAGGACCTGTATAAATGATGAGTGGTATTTTGTCTGAATAGAGAAGGCATCTGGAAAATCCTAATCACCTCTGGGTGAGATCTAGGAGGGGAGAGAAGGAAATTACTGAGGCAGTGGTCTATTCTCATATAAGAGAGAAATTGGGAGGAAGGTAAGCAATATAATTGGCAAATTTTATCAAAGGAAATCATGGCTGAGTTCTCCACTAATTGGGCCGAGGACATAATGCCGGCTGCGGTCCAGGGTGAAAGATCAATATTGTTTATACACAAACTTAGAGTATTCATCGATACATGCGGTAAAATATTGAGATTGGTTGTACCTTGTAATAAGTGAAATTTGGACCACAGTACAATAGCCTGTTTCACCATAATCAGAGGATGGTCTATACTCTTAGGTTTTAATAGAGATAGGTAGAATAAATCCTTCAACGATCCATTAGGGGTAAGTAAGGATTCCATCTCAACCCATGGTTTTGTTGAAAGTGGATTCCACCACTCTCTAGTAAAAGAAAGACTAATAGAGAGAAAGTAATCTTTGATGGAGGGGAGGCCTAGTCCACCAACCTGTCTCCTTCTAAACATAATAGATTGGGCCACTCTGGGATGACTAGATTTCCATATATACCTATTGATATTTTTTTGAGCGTCTCTGAAAAAGGAATCAGGAACTGGAACAGGTAGCGCCCGGAAAATATAGATGAGCTTAGGTAAAGTCATCATTTGAAAGGACGCTATTCTGCCAACCCAAGAAATCTCTTGCATGCTAAAAGAAGCAAAATCCTTAGTTATAGTCGTAAAGAGTGGTGCATAATTGTGTTGGTATGCAAGTGAACATGGGTAGGACAATTCGATTCCCAAGTAAGGGAGATGTGATGTTTGCCAGTCAAGCGGGACATATTCTTTAGAACTCTTAGCTCTGTCAGAGGGATGTTAATAGGTAGCACTTGAGATTTGGAGTTATTAATTTTATAATAGGAGAGACTGCCATAATGAGAAATAATGGAAAATGCATGAGTTAATGAATGTTTAGGGTTAGTCATTATTAAAATAATATCACCAGCATATAATGATATTACATGGGACTTTGAACCTATTTGTAACCCTTGTATTTCGGGCGAGAGGGGAATGTGTTGAGCAAGGGGTTCTAAGGCCAGAATAAATAAGAGGAGGGAAAGAGGACATCCCTGCCGGGAACCGTTAGTAATATGAAAGCTTTTTGAGAGTACGCCATTAACAAAAATCTTTGCTATAGGGTCTGAATATAAACCGCAGATTGCGTGAATAATAGGGCCAGTAAAACCCATGGATTCAAGAACAGAAAAAGCATAATGCCAGTGAAGGCGATCAAACGCCTTTTCTGCGTCCATGTTAACCGCAACCATAGGAGTGTTGCTTAATTCCGCAACATTAATGATGTTAAACAAGCATCTAGTATTATCAGACGCCTGTCTACCTTTCACAAAGCCTAATTGGTCATCACCTATTAATTGGGGAAGCATTGCGGCTAGCCTGGAAGCAATCAGTTTAGCGAAGATTTTAATGTCAGAATTTAGAAGGGATATTGGCCTAAAATTTTCGGGCGAGTCCAAATTATTTTTTTTTTATTGAAATTTCTTATTGTTTTCAATTTTTCAAAGCAATATACAATTTTCTAAGAGCTAAATTATACAACAGTACATATGACATAAAAAAGAGCGACAGTCACCTATCTTCAGGCGTCACAAGTGTAAACAACTAGCGGGCAGTTGAACCCAACATGACAGGCATCAGCAATAAAAAAAAACTAAACATATGAATAAGTCAAATGGAGCATAGAATCGTGGGAGTTAAATCATATTTCAAGTGACGTGTGCGTGTGTATAAAGGGGGGGGGGGGATAAATAAGTGAATCTCTATATGGGAGTTAAAGAGGTAGGGCAATAAGGGACAACTATTGACCTCTGTTGCTAAACAAAATTCCTATACAGCTTCCATGGTGACCAAGTTTTCAAGAAAGATGATCTAGAGTGCGACTCCCAGTGAGAAATTTCCTCTAGTCTATATATTTGGTCAACCTTATTGGTCCAATGCTCAATACTGGGGATATCTGAGGATAACAAGTGAGTCGGCAGGAGCAATCTAGCGGCTGCCAACAGGAGAGTAAAAAGGGATTTTTTGTATGGGTCCATGCCTTCCATCCCAAGTGATAGCAAAGTCAGTTCAGGAGAGCAGGAGAGGGATGTCAGACATATCTGGTTACACAATTGGGTTATTTGTATGCCACCAGGGAGTGATCAGGTCACATGACCACCAAATGTGCAAAAAGGAACCTTTAGCATTGTGGCATCTCCAACAAAGATCAGAGCCTGTTTTGCTATATCTACTAGTTTTGTCTGGAGTCTTATACCAGTGCATAAGGATCTTATAGCTATTTTCTTGGATGCGTATGCATCTAGATATCTTGTGTGGGAGGATTAGTCATTTAGAAATCTCTTGAGGTGTCAAGGACCGTTGAAGGTCTTTCTCCCATAGGCCAACTATTGCGGGCTTAATGGTAGAGGTAGGAGACTTCAGATGTTTATATATCGTAGAAATAGCTTTAGGGGGATATCTCTTATTTCTCAACATTTCCACAAACCCGTTTATTTCTTCTGATGGGAGGGGGCTTTTTACCATACTAAGTAGCTCTGTTTTGAGGAAATGCAACAGGGTGGGGTTATGGATCTGCGTACCCAGGAGTTTGCATATTTCAGGGTCAGGAATTATACAGCCCTCAGGATCCAGAAATTGAGATATGGGAATCTCCGAGGACCTTATAAGGAGCGGACAGCTTTCTTTCATCTCTTTGGGGGCTAAGTCGATGATATCTTTTACAAGCATGAGTGGACCAAGTGGCAATGGGGCCCCACAGGTGGACGAGAAACCCCCCCAGAGAGTTGGGTATTGAGCTTAGGGTCGGGGGTGATCTGTCAGGCAGCAAGAGGGCCCGGGGAGAAGAGGGGAGGAGGGCGGTCTCCAATGTGAGCCAGGATTTATGAGTGGGTTCTCTAATCCAGTCTATAGCTCAAGAGAGCTGAATAGCAAACATATAGGACTTAAACATATAGGTTTAGTCAAAGTGTCAAAGGAGATAACAAGGGCTTTTACCTTGCCAAATAAACTTGCGGATATGTTTATTTAGGGATGTAAAGTAGGACCTAGGGATATCAATAGGGATAACCTGCATCATATATGTGAATTTTGGCATGATCAATGACATAAAGATGTTCTTCCTACCGAAACCTGGAGAGGTAAGGAGAATCTAAAGAGTCCAACTGAGCAGTCATAGATGCTAGGAGGGGCTTGCAGTTTAATTGAAATAAGTCAGGTAAGTGATGGGAAATTTTGATCCCCAGGTAGGTTAACTGTTGGGTTTGCCAATTGAATGGGGAATTTATTTGGAGGGAGGAAAGACTGGTGGAAGAGAGGCCCATATGCAAAACATGGGATTTGGAGGGGTTAACCTTAAAATTGGAAAGGGAACCAAAAAGGCTGAGTGTTGAGAGGATCTTGGGCATGGAACTCTGTGGATTAGTGGTGACAATCAGTAAATCATCAGCAAAGGCTGCCAATTTAAATTCTCGAGTCCCTACTTTCAAACCCTAAATTTCTCCATCTTGTCTGAGGGCTTTTAGAAGAGATTCCATTACCAGGACGAAAAGGAGAGGAGAGAGAGGGCACCCCTGTCTTGTTCCATTTCTAATGGGTAAATGGGAGGAGAGAAGCCCATTGACGGACACGGACGCCGAGGAGTAGATGTACATGGAAAATATAGAATTGATATATTGTTCCGGTATTTGTAATTTAGACAGGGTTAGTCTGATATAAGTCCAATCAACTCTATCAAATGCTTTCTCGGCGTCCGTGCCAAGCAGGACCAGGGGGGTGGATTTATGTGAGGCAAAAAACAGGGCATCTAGTATTTTTGTGGTATTATCTTTGCCCTCTCGACCTTTGACAAAGCCAACTTGATCTGGTTGGATTAGCTCAGGGAGCAGGCTTTGTAACCTAGAGGCTAACATATTGGCTAAAAGCTTAAGGTCAACATTAAGTAAGGAGATTGGGCGGTAATTGGGGCAATTCGTGGGGTCTTTGCCTTCTTTGGGAATTATCGTAATGACTGCTTTAGTCATATCAGAGGAAAGTGGGTGATTAGCCATCGTTAGATTTCAGATAGGGAGTAAGCGGGGTAGCAAGATATTTTTAAAGGACGAGTAATAAGTTATGGGGAGACCATCAGGGCCAGGGCACTTGCCTTTAGGGGTAGCTTTAATAGCTGTAGTTAGTTCAGGGATAGTGAACGGTTTAGTCAGGGATTCCTGTTTTGCCAGATTTAATGCAGGGAGGTCAAGGGTCTCCGGAAAGGAGCTAATATTGGACTCTCTACTAAAGGAGGGATTAGGGAGATCAGGGGCTGGGAGGTTATAGAGGGACTTATAAAATAATCTAAATTGTTCAGCAATTTCTTCTGCTTTAAAAAGTTGGACTCCTTGGGAGGATTTAATGGATTGAACGTAGCGGGAATTTCTCCTCCGCTTGATTCGGCTCATAACATATTTAGAGGCTTTGTTGCCATGAGCAAAAATCTTCTGTTGAGCGGATAGGAAAAATTTGGCTGAACGCTCATTCAGAAGATTTTTCAACTGAGTTCTAAGAGAAGAAAGTTCTGTTAGTTGTTGTGCCATTAAAGATTGCTTATGCGCTTTTTCTGCCTGGTGAATTTGTGATAGCAAGGTGTTGAGTCTTTTCTCTGATTCTTTCTTAAGAAAAGAGCAGAGACTGATCAACCTGCCTCGGATATAGGCTTTGTGGGCATCCCAGAGAACCTGGGGAGACACATCTGGGGTATTATTGGTTAAAAAATATTCCTCTAAATAAGAGGAAATTTGGGCAGTGTGTTTGGCATTATTCAGCAAAGACTTGTTGA
Source organism: Bufo gargarizans (assembly GCF_014858855.1). Classification (NCBI taxonomy): domain Eukaryota; kingdom Metazoa; phylum Chordata; class Amphibia; order Anura; family Bufonidae; genus Bufo; species Bufo gargarizans. The sequence goes on along the minus strand of NC_058083.1, from coordinate 375,591,859 downwards.
ATCTCCAGTTTGGATGCCTGGCGTTTTTTGCTCTGGACATATATTACAGAAGACTGGGGAGTGGTCTGATAAGGGGATGTCTCCTATTTTCGGTAATGAGCAGAATTGTAGTTTCTCCTTTGGGACCAAAATGTACTCGATTCTGCTATAAGAGTTATTCACAGAAGAATAAAAGGAGTAGTCAATTGAATCAGGGTTGTGGCAACGCCACACGTCTATAATTCCCAGGTTGTGTAATTTGGTATGCATCAGTCTGAGAGTCTTTGCTGAAACAGCCACATTAAAGCCACATTGAAATCCCCAGCGACAATTAGGAAACCTTCCCTGTGTTGCTCGATTAAGGAGAAGACGGGGATAAGCCAGCTAAGCTGATCAGTGTTTGGGGCGTAGATGTTTACAAACGTGAACATAGATTGTCCCACCTGTCCTTTGAGGATCAAGTATCGACCATCTGAGTCTTGTACATAAAAAGTATATTGAAAAGGGAGGCCTCTACGGAAGCCTATACTAACCCACCTCGAAGCTGCACCCCAGGCCCCACAATAGTACCAGCAGGGGAATTTAGAGTAAGAAAGATTGGGATAATTATTGTGTTTGAAGTGCGTCTCCTGAAGAAAGACTACTGAACATTTCTTTGTGCAGGAGAGAGAAGATCTGGCATCTTTTAGAGGGGATCTCAGCCCCCTTAACATTGTATGATGCTAAAGTCAGCCATAACTTTTTAGAAAAGTGGGAAATCAAAGGGCTATAAGTGATACAGCAAGGGAAAAAATGCCAAACCAGATACAACGTGAGGAGGTGAGTGCAGCCATGAGGAGAGCCAGAAAACATTCAAATTTCTCGATAGTCCCATTCATCCAAGTTTTCCTTCCCTGTGGGGATACCCGCTCACACATTTGAAAGAGTGTTGAAGCGTTTCTTGAGTACCTGTCAAAATAAGAACAAAGTGGAACACAAAACAAAACAGTAAATGGAGACAAAAGATGAATGGATACCATCCAAACAAGGCAAGATATATAAATGTTGCCTTTCTGAGTATTTAACATGTAGGGGGGAATAGGGTAGCATACCCAGGAGCACTTCCCTCTACATTAGTAAACATACTGGAGCCTACTGACTCTTGTGATGGTGGTGGAGGAAACGTGGGGATCAGTATAATAACTAGAAAGGCTTTCAGATTCTTGCCCGCTATAGAGCAAGTGAGGGTTAAATGAAGGGAGGAGATTATATCTACACTCGTCTGGTGGAGAGGATAACGCAGAGTGCTTAGATGTATAGGCTGGTAGGTGAGGGTAACTCACCCGACACCTGAGGTATAGCATAGCATAAGTAGACGGGGAGTTATTAGAACAATACACGAGTCAATAAACAATAACATGACTGGCCTGACCTTAAAACAGATGGGAAAACTCAGGGGAGAAATCCCTACTGTCTCTACATCTATTACCAGGTGGAGAACGAGGCTCGGATAGAATGCAAGCCAGGGTTTCCCCCCTGTATATAGCATGCAGTCACAATTAAATCTGTGGAACAGTAACTCAAAGGTAATAAGTCCCATCTGATGATTCTCTTGGTCTCCCAAATCTAGAGGGGAGAAAGTAGGGCAGACTACTTATCCACCATGGATAGGCGTTTGGGGGCGGAGAAGGAATCTCTTCTTCTTCTTCTTTGGGGCCTAGGGGTGCGTTGGGGCTCCCAGGGAATCATCTTAGGAAGATCAGGAAGAGTTCAAATTCTGGACCATGTTCCAGTTTGCAATGGGTAGTGGAGAGAGCTGGAGAAGATCGTATGCCTTGTCCAAATCCGTAAATGAGGAAATATGGATACGCCGACCCTCATGTAGGAAGGATAGTTCGAAAGGGAATGTCTATCTGTAGATAATCCTGTGTTGTCTCAACCAATCTGTGAGAGGCTTCAAGGCTTCACGCTTCTTGAGAGTTGATTGCGCCAAGTCTTGAAAAATAGTGATGTTGTTTTCTTCCCATTCCACAGAGTTGGAGTTTCTGGCGCTTGCGAGTATGGCCTCTTTTACAGGGAAGTGCAGGAATTTACAAATTACGTCCCTGGGGGGTTCATTTGCCTGCGGCTTGGGTCTGAGGCCTCTATGTGCCCATTCAAGCAGGACCTCATGTGCTGAGTCAGGACCTAAGATCTTGAGGCATATCTGGATTACCGTTTCCAGAATGTCCATAGCTAAGATGGTTTCAGGTATCCCTCTAAAGCGCAAGCTATTTCGCCTGCTTCTATTTTCTTGGTCCTCCATGGCTGTGTATAAGGAATTTATGTGGCACTGAGCTAGCAACATGCTAGAGGACACTTCGCTCTGGTGTTGGAGGATTGTAGCCTGAGTTTCCTCCAAGGCTTCTACTCTCCAGCCTATGTGTTTAACATCTTCTTTTATTGAAGAAATGTCCACACTGAGGGGACCCAGGGCTTCTGCAAGAGCTTCTTTTAAGAAAGCTCTGGAAATCAGCAGGCATTCCACCTCACTGGGATCGTCCCCTACCTTATCACAGCAAGTAGCTGCAGGTGGCTTCTGTCCGGAGCGTGGAGTGCCGGGCGCCATCTTGGAACTGCGGTTCACTGCCACAGCGGCAGCCTTTTTAATAAATTTCTCCATCTCCCCAGCCTGGTTTTGGGAGCGGTTACTTCCTAGCTGGTCTGTGGACTTTTGGCCCCCGATCTTGACCATTTCAGCATCCAGTTAGCTTATGACAAGGTGCTGAGAGGGATATGCAGGCAGGAGAGCAACGCTTCACACGTCCATCCGGTTCAAGCGCTGGCTCCGCCCCCCCACGAGTCCGGGGTTTTGACAGGTTTGGGTAATGTGACAATTAGTGCCATCAACATGTCTGAAGGAAATGAAGAGCCAGACATCATTTTTTGAAACAGTGGGAGAAGGAAAGGGGTTAAAATAGGGTAATAGTGTTTATAATATTCATTTGATAGCCCGTCTGGGCATGGAGATTTTCCCAGGGGGAGGGAAGAAATTAATTTATTCAATTCAAGATCTTGAATTGGGGCGTTTAGTTGTGATAGGTGAGATTGGGATAGTTTGGGCAGTTTAGCTTTGTCAATAAAGTCTTGTACAAGGGATTCATAATCAGTTGGAAGGGATACACAATACTTAAGATTGTATAAGTCATTGTAGTAGAGGCGGAATTGCTCTGCTATATCTCTTGGATCAATAACTTTCGATTTAGTCGTAGGATGTAAGAGGAAGGGGAACCTAGATTTTGCTTGCTGGTGTTTAAGTTTTGAGGCTAGAAGTTTTCCTGCTTTGTTTCCCTGAGCATAATATCTGTCCTTAGTGCGCATGAGGGATTTAGTAAAGTCATTATTAAGGAGTCACATTAATTTATCTCTTTCAATGCGCAGGTCAGAGGTTGTCTCAACAGATGGAAGTTGCTTATTTCTAGATTCTAGAGTCGAGATCCTTGCTAAAGTATCTGTTAGTTTTTTTTCCCTTTTTTTTTTTCCTATGTGATTTATTTGTATTAAGATGCCTCTTATGAATGCCTTGTGTGCTTGCCATACTACGTACGGATCAGGAACTGAGTTTGCATTCAACTGAAAGTATTCCTGTAGGGATTTTGTAATCGCAGGTTTGTGTTTAGGGTTGGAAAGGATAAATGGGTTATTCCTCCAAACTGGAGGGGGCAAAGATTGGAATTGTTCTGCCAATTGGAGTAAAATAGGAGCGTGATTGGACCATTTGATAATACCAATAGAAGAGTTTAAAGTGTGGAAGTGGGTTGTTTGGTCTACTAGAAACATGTCAATTCTAGAATAAGAGAGGTGTGAGGATGATAGGAAGGTGTAGTCCCTTTCCTGGCTGTGCTGAGCCCTCCAGACATCTATAAGGCCTTCAGAGTGAAGAAAAGCTGCTAAGCCTATAGGGGAGCATCTCGAGGGATTAGGTGAGTCAAGAGAGAGATCCACTATTGAGTTAAAATTGCCACATAACGATTAGTTTACCTTGCTTAATTTTGTGGTCTTCATAACTCTATGTAGGAAAGAAATCTGGTGTTCGTTTGCCGCATAAATATTCACTAATGTGTATTTGATATTGTTCACCACACATACCAAGACAACGTATCTGCCCCGGGGATCTATCACCTGTGAGAGTAGAGAAAAGGACACTGAGTTTCTGACAGCAATAAATACACCTCTGTTTTTCTGTACATTATGAGAATGAATTATAGTTGGGAACAAGCGGTGTCTAATCCTGTAGGCATCTTTCTGCAACAGGTGGGATTCCTGAATACACAGTACATCAGCTTTACCAGACATCGCCTCTTTCCAAAGATAAGCTCTTTTCTGTGGGCAGTTTAGTCCCCTGGAGTTGAGGCAAAAGTTCCATGTTGAAACCAAGATTAGGAATCTATTCAAACTTGATGAGGTATAACATACCGGAGGTGCACCAATGGTAGTCATAAATACAAATTCAGCTGAAAAGCGCATTACGCCACCTGTGGCGTATAATTAGAAAACTAAAATAAACATGTAACGGGTAACAGTCACTTGATAAATGCGTAGAAGGAAGAAAAGGAGGTATCTGTGTCTTTATCTTCTGGAATCTTCACGGCTTGCCCACGCAGAGTCTGCAAACAGCATTTCAGCGCAAGGTTAAATTTAGTGACTATAACTTGCACTTGACCAGGAAAAGTCTTTGAAAAGATAGATGTGCAGATCACTTTTGATGTTGAGAAGTATAAGGAATATTGTGAGCTGGGTTGGAGATGATAATTTGCCAACCTTTTAGTAGATTTTTCCCTTCTTCAAGGGATCAGACTAAGTGAGAGCGTCCATCTTTAGATATAAGTAACTTCATAGGGTATCCCCATTTGTAACTAATTTCATGTTTGCGCAGTGAGAGCGTTATAGGTAGAAGCTCACAGCGTTGTTTCAAGGTGGCCGCAGAAAGATCTGTGTATAAACAGAGAGATTGGTAAGGAGCCGGGAGAGTGCCTAGCTTTTTGGCTGCCAACATCACCGTTTCTTTTGTTTGGAAAAAGTGGATACGTGCTAGAGCGTCTCTAGGGATATCTGGTCCCAGGTGTTTCGGTTTTGGAACACTATGGGCTCAGTCCACAATTAATTCTTGAGGAGTAAGAGACCCAAAAAGCTTCTGGATATAAGAAGGCAGTTCCATGTTAGAAATATCTTCTGGGATGCCGCGAAACTTAATATTGTTCCGTCGCAAACGATCCTCTAAGTCTGCCATTTTTAGCTTTATACTTTCCATCTTGTTTGCCATTTCATTGTGAGCATCAATTATTTCATTTTGGGATGTTGCAAAGTCTGACATTTTAGACTCAATATGCGTCACCCTTTGCTCAACGTTATGTAATTTAGCAGACATGGGAGCAGTTAAGGCTGCTAGATCGTCTCCTATCCTGGAGGGATAGGAGACGAAATAGAAGGGAAGTGTTCTGGGTCCTGCGTTGGAGACGGAGCGCTCAGCAGTGGTGTGGCGGGAGCAGTAGCTGTTCCAGGGCTCCGAGTGCCATCTTGGATTTTCCCTTTCTCGAAATATTTCTCTACGTTTTCGCTATTCAGCCTTGGGAGCAGTCTTTTTTATTTCCCCATCACTTGCAGAGCTGAATGAGCCTCTTTTCGGGTTGTTTCAGGTGGAATTGGAAGTACTATGCTTGGTTTATATCGCTGTGGTGCAGGTACTGCTGGGCTAAGCGTCCATCCGACTCGGCAGCCAAGCCACGCCCGAGGGGTCTGCCTTTATGTAAAGTCCTGTCTAAAGCCCACTGTCCGAGAAGATAAAAATGAGGGACATGAACATGTGGCGTCACTGTGGGTAGAAATACATGGAGGCAAAAACATTAATAAATTACAAATAGGAGTTTATTATAAACCACCTAATATACCAGAGTCAACAGAAAATCTACTACTAAACAAGATAGACGAGGCGGCAAATTATAATGAGGTGGTTATTATGGGGGACTTCAACGATATATCTGAAACTTATATATCTCATAAAGGAAACAGGTTCTTGGCAATAACCAAACACATTACCTTTCCCAACTAGTTCAATACCCGAATAGAGGGACAAGCATACTGGACTAAGTATTAACCAATAGACCTGACAGAACAACAGATGTGCAGGTTGGGGGACACCTTGGAAATAGTGACCATAAAGTAATAATCTTCCAATTATTATTCAAAAGAGTGTTTCTTCAGGGAGGAACAAAAATACCAATCTTCAAAAAAGCTAAATGTAGCCAACTAAGAGAGGTCATAGGCCTAACTAACTGGGACAAAGTTCTCAAAAATAAAAAATACAGCCACAAAATGGAATATTCTTAAAAGCATCCTAAAATCTAATTGTGAGAGATACATACCTTATAGGAATAAAAGGTTAAGGAACAAGAAAAAAACAATATGGATAAACTTTAAAGAAATCAATTAATGACGAAAAGAAAGCATTTAAATCACTAAAACAGGAGGGTGGCGAGGAAGCACTGAAAAACTATAAGGAAAAAAAATTGAATATGTAAAAAACTAATAAAAGAAGCCAAACTAGAGACCAAGAGATTACTTGCCAAAGAGAGCAAAACTAACCCTAAAATGTTCTTCAATTACATAAATGGTAAATATTATAAATCTGTAGGTGGCGGCTCTCCTTGAGGGGGGAGTTGCAGAGAGCAATGAGGAGAAAGCAAAGCTATTAAATATTTTTTTTATCCACTGTATTCACTGAAGAAAATAAACTGTCAGATGAAATGCAGAATGTAAAAGTAAATTCCCCTTTAACCACTTCAGCCCTGCTAGCTGAAACCCCCTTCATGACCAGAGCACTTTTTACACTTCGGCACTACACTACTTTCACCGTTTATCGCTCGGTCATGCACCCAAATGAATTTTACCTCCTTTTCTTCTCACTAATAGAGCTTTCATTTGGTGGTATTTTATTGCTGTTATTAATCAAAATGTAACGATTTTTTTGCAAAAAAACGAAATTTTTCACTTTCAGCTGTAAAATTTTGCAAAAAAAAAAGACATCCATATATACATTTTTTGCTAAATTTATAGTTCTACATGTCTTTGATAAAAAAAAATGTTTGGGCAAAAAAAAAAATGGTTTGGGTAAAAGTTATAGCGTTTACAAACTATGGTACAAAAATGTGAATTTCCGCTTTTTGAAGCAGCTCTGACTTTCTGAGCACCTGTCATGATTCCTGAGGTTCTACAATGCCCAGACAGTAGAAAAACCCCACAAATGACCCCATTTCGGAAAGTAGACACCCTAAGGTATTCACTGATGGGCATAGTGAATTCATAGAACTTTAAATTTTTTGTCACAAGTTAGCGGAAAATGATTATTTTTATTTTATTTTATTTTTTTCTTACAAAGTCTCATATTCCACTAACTTGCGACAAAAAATAAAAAATTCTAGGAACTCGCCATGCCCCTCACAGAATACCTTGGGGTGTCTTCTTTCCAAAATGGGGTCACTTGTGGGGTAGTTATACTGCCCTGGCAATTTAGGGGCCCAAATGTGTGAGAGGTACTTTGCAATCAAAATGTGTAAAAAATGGCCTGCGAAATCCGAAAGGTGCACTTTGGAATATGTGCCCCTTTGCCCACCTTGGCTGCAAAAAAAGTGTCACACATCTGGTATCGCCGTACTCAGGAGAAGTTGGGGAATGTGTTTTGGGGTGTCATTTTACATATACCTATGCTGGGTGAGAGAAATATCTTGGCAAAAGACAACTTTTCCAATTTTTTATACAAAGTTGGCATTTGACCAAGATATTTTTCTCACCCCGCATGGGTATATGTAAAATGACACCATAAAACACATTCCCCAGCTTCTCCTGAGTACGGTGATACCAGATGTGTGACACTTTTTTGCAGCCTAGATGCGCAAAGGTGCCCAAATTCCTTTTAGGAGGGCATTTTTAGACATTTGGATCCCAGACTTCTTCTCACGCTTTCGGGCCCCTAAAAAGTCAGTGCAGTATAAATACCCCACATGTGACCCCATTTTGGAAAGAAGACACCCCGAGGTATTCAATGAGGGGCCTGGCGAGTTCATAGAATTTTTTTTTTTTTTGCATAAGTTAGCGGAAATTGATTTTTTATTTTTATTTTCTCACAAAGTCTCACTTTCCGCTAACTTAGGACAAAAATTTCAATCTTTCATGGACTCAATATGCCCCTCACGGCATACCTTGGGGTGTCTTCTTTCCGAAATGGGGTCACATGTGGGGTATTTATACTGCCCTGGCTTTTTAGGGGCCCGAAAGTGTGAGAAGAAGTCTGGAATATAAATGTCTAAAAATGTTTACGCATTTGGATTCCGTGAGGGGTACGGTGAGTTCATGTGAGATTTTATTTTTTGACACAAGTTAGTGGAATATGAGACTTAGTAAGAAAAAACAAACAAAAAATATATATATTTCCGCTAACTTGGGCCAAAAAAAATTCTGAATGGAGGCTTACAGGGGGGTTGATCAATGACAGGGGGGTGATCAATGACAGGGGGGTGATCACCCATATAGATTCCCTGATCACCCCCCTGTCATTGATCACCCCCCTGGTAAGGCTCCATTCAGACGTCCGTATGATTTTTACGGATCCATGGATACATGGATCGGATCCTCAAAACACATGCGGACGTCTGAATGGAGCCTTACAGGGGGGTGATCAATGACAGGCGGGTGATCACCCATATACACTCCCTGATCACCCCCTGTCATTGATCACCCCCCTGTAAGGCGCGCGTTCACAGGAAATCTCGGGTATCGCGAGATGACGCGCCGATGCGTCCAGGAGGAACAAATCAACCACCTCCCGGACGCATCGGCGCGTTAGGAGGTCGGGAGGTGGTTAAAAGTGCCCTGTCTCACCCAGAAAGAAGTACAGTGGCGTATTAAAAAGATTAAAATAGACATCCTAAGAGAATTTAGTAATGCCATAGCCAGACCCTTATTTCTGATATTTAAGGACTCTATACTGACAGGGAGTGTTCCACAGGATTGGCGCATAGCAAATGTGGTGCTAATGTTTAAAAAGGGTCCAAAAACAGAGCCCGGAAACTATAGGCCGGTAAGTTTAACATCTGTCGTGGGTAAACTGTTTGAAGGTTTTCTAAGAGAAGCTAACTTTGAGAACTTCAATGAAAATAAGCAAATAACGCCATATCAGCATGGCTTCATGAGGGATCGGTCATGTCAAACTAATTTAATCAGTTACTATAAGGAGGTAAGTTCTAGACTTCACAGCGGCGAATCAATGGATGTCGTATATCTGGACTCCTCCAAAGCATACCACAAAAAAGGCTAGTATATAAAATGAGAATGCTTGGACTGGGAGAAAATGTCTGTATATGGGTAAGTAACTGGCTCAGTGATAGAAAACAGAGGGTGGTTATTAACGGTACACCCTCAGATTGGGTCACTATCATTAGTGGGGTACCTCAGGGGTCAGTATTGGGCCCTATTCTCTTCAATATATTTATTAATGATCTTGTAGAAGGCTTCCACAGTAAAATATCAATTTTAGACTCCCTGATCAGTGCAGAATTGTAAAAATTGGTCTGGTCATTAAGGGTGTTTAAGCTAGGGGAGCTGAGGTGGTTAAACATCATCTGCCACTTCTCTGCGCAAGTTTCTAATCTATCCAGATCCCTCTGTATCAGTATACTATCCTCTTCCGTGTTAATTACTTTACACAGTTTAAAAAAAATTGATCCGCAAAACACATATGGACGTCTGAATGGAGCCAGCCTTACAGGGGGGTGATCAATGACAGGGGGGTGATCAAGGAGTCTATATGGGCTATATGTCATTGATCACCCCCCTGCAAGGTTCCATTCAGATGTCCGTATGTGTTTTGCATATGTGTTTTGCGGATCCGCGGATCCGTGGATCGGATCCGCAAAACACATACGGACGTCTGAATGGAGCCATACAGGGGGGTGATCAATTACAGGGGGGTGATCAGGGAGTCTAATATGGGGTGATCAAGGGTTAATAAGGGGTTAATAAGTGACAGGGGGGTGTAGTGTAGTGGTGTTTGGTGCTACTTATTACTGAGCTGACTGTGTCCTCTGGTGGTCGATCCAAGCAAAAGGGACCACCAGAGGACCAGGTAGCAGGTACATTAGACGCTGTTATCAAAACAGCGTCTAATATACCTTTTAGGGGTTAATAAAAATTGCATCTACAGCCTGCCAGCGAACAATCGCCGCTGGCAGGCTGTAGATCAGCTAGTTTACCTCTGGTTCCTGTGAATGCGCGCGCCTGTGTGCGCGCATTCACAGGAAATCTCGCGTCTCGCGAGATGACGCCCCCGGCGCGTCCACTCGGAATAACAGGGCCGCCGCAAAGACGCAATCCTGCGTATGGCGGTCCTGTAGTGGTTAACACTGACAAATGTTAGGTTATGCACATAGGAAGGAATAATGCAAATCACCCGTACATACTAAATTGTAAAACACTGGGTAACACTGACATGGAAAAGGACCTAAGAATTTTTGTGAACAGCAAATTAAGCCATATAAACCAGTGTCAGGCAGCTGCTGCCAAGGCCAATAAGATAATGATTTGTATAAAAAAGGGCATAGATGCCCGTGATGAGAACATAGTCCTACCACTTTACAAATCATTAGTCAGACCACACATGGAGTACTGTGAACAAGGCAGACATAGCAGAGCTGGAGAGGGTACAGAGGAGGGCAACTAAAGTAATAACTGGAATGGGATTCTTTACGGTAAGAGCAGTGAGACTATGGAACTCTGCCTGATGAGGTGGTGATGATGAATTCACTAAAATAGTTCAAGAGGGGCCTGGATGTATTTCTGGAGTAAAGTAATATTACAGGCTATAGCTACTAGAGATGGGTGGTTAATCCAGGGAGATATTCTGATTGCCTGGAATTTTTTTTCCCTTAAGTAGAGAAAAATGGCTTCTACCTCACATGTTTTCTTTTTGGCTTATTCTGGATTAACAGGCCGAACTTGATGGACAAATGTCTTTTTTCGGCCTTATATATACTATGTTATATATACTATGGTACCTTGCTCCATAAAGTTTAATAATGAATGATCAAATAATCATATGTACCCAAACATGATGCCAAAAAAAGTCAACTCTTCCTGCAAAAAACGAGCCCCTGCACAAGACGATCGGCAGAAAAAATAAAAAAAAATACGGCGTTCAGAAAATGGAGACACAAAACATAATTATTTTTTCAAAAATGCTTTATTATGTAAAACTGAAACAAAGAAAGTAGACATTTTTGATATCATTGTGTCCATAACAACCTGTTCTATAAAAATAGCACATGATCTACCCTGTCAGATGAGTGTTGTAAAAAATAAAAACGGTGCCAAAACAGCCATTTTTGGTTACCACGCCTCACAAAAAAATATAGAGCAATAAAAAAACATATGTACCCAAAAATAGTACCAATAAAACTGGCACATTATCCCCTAGTTTCCAAAATGGGGTCACTTTTAGAGAGTTTCTACTGTAAGGGTGCATCAGTGGGGCTTCAAATGGGACATGGCATCTAAAAACCAGTCTAGCCCTCCAAAAACCGTATAGTGCTCCTTTTCTTCTGCGCCCTGCCGTGTGCCCTTATATCAGTTTACGACCATATGTGGGGTGTTTCTGTAAACCACAGAATAAGGGTAATAAATAGAGTTTTGTTTGGCTGTTAATCCTCAATGTGTTAAAGAAAAAAATTTATTAAAATGGAAAATCTGCCCAAAAAATTAAATCTATAAATTGCATCTTCATTTTCCTTTAATTCTTGTGGAACACCTAAAGGGTTAACAAAGTTTGTAAAATAAGTTTTGAGTAACTTGAGGGGTGTAGTTTCTACAATTGGGTCATTTATGGGGATGGGGGGTTTCCACTACGTAAGCCCCACAAAGTGACTTCAGACCTGAACTGTTCCTTAAAAAGTGGGTTTTGGAAATTTTCTTCAAAATTTTAAGAATTGCTTCTAAAATTCTAAGCCTTCGAACATCCTAAGAAAATAAAATGACATTTACAAAATGATGCCAATATAAAGTAGACATATGGGGAATGTTAAGTAATAAATATTTTATGAGGTATCACTTTCTGTTTTTAAAGCAGCAAAATTGAAATTGAAATTTAGAAAATTTAGAATTTTTCAAAAATGTTGGTACATTTGGGATTTTTTCATAAATAAAGGTTAAATATATTGACTCAAATTTATGACTATTATGAAGTACAATGTGTCACAAGAAAATAATCTCAGAATGGCTTTGATAAAAAAAAGTGTTCCAAAGCTATTACCACATAAAGTGACACATGTAAGATTAGCAAAAAAATGGCCTGGGCAGAAGGGCTAAAACTGGCGTTAAATGTCCGAGGGATGTATTAAAAGCCTTTGCAAAATCCAGAAATACTACATCTACAGCTGCCCCTTTGTCCAGGCTTCTACTGACCTACTCATAAAAACAAATCAGGTTAATCTGACAACTTCTGTTCTTTGTAAACCCATGTTGGGTATCACTTATGATACTATTAATAGTCACAAACTCCTATATATAGTATATACAAACATTTTTCCCACGATATAAGTTAAACTAACTGGTCTATAATTACATGTAGAGGACCTACAGTTGTGTTCAAAATTCAACCCCCGGCCCCAATGCTGTAAAGGGTTTTAGGGAATTTAGTGTACATTTGTAATTGTGTTCAGAATGAAATCTTACAAGGACTTTTTAAAGAACCAAATGCAACTAAAATGACATCAATTGTTTTTGTAATACAGTATTAAATGTTTTTTTTTTGTGATTCCTTCATTGACACAATTATTCAACCCCTTAAAGACTACCACTCTTAAGAACAGAGGTTCATTCAAGTGTTTTCAATCAGGTATTGAAAACACCTGTGGATGTTAAGGAGCAGCAATCAAGAATAATAAGCACCAATTAGGCAGATTTAAAAGGACTGTGATACTCAGCTCCTTTTAGACATTTACTGGTGTGTTTACAAGCATGGTGAAGTCAAGAGAATGGTCCAGGAAGACAAGAGAAGAGGTGATTTCTCTTCACAGGAAGGGCAATGGCTATAAGAAGATTGCAAAGATGTTAAACATACCAAGAGACACCATAGGAAGCATCATTCGCACATTCAAGGCAAAGGGCACTGTTGAAACTCTACCTGGTCGTGGCAGAAAGAAGATGCTGACTTTGACTGCTGTGCGCTACCTGAAGCGCAAAGTGGAGAAAAGTCCCCATGTGACTGCTGAGGAAGTGAAAAAAGATTTGTCAGATGTGGGTACTGAAGTTTCAGCTCAGACAATAAGGCGCACACTGCGTAATTAAGGCCTACATGCCAGAACTCCCAGGCGCACCCCCTTGCTGTCTCCAAAGAATAAGAAGAGTCGACTGCAGTATGCCAAAAGTCATGTGGACAAACCACAAAAGTTTAGGGATAGTGTTCTGTGGACTGATGAAACAAAATTAGAACTGTTTGGACCCATGGATCAACGCTATGTTTGGAGGAGGAAGAACAAGGCCTATGAAGAAAAGAACACCTTGCCTACTGTAAAGCATGGCGGCGGGTCAATCATGCTTTGGGGCTGTTTTGCTTCTACAGGTACAGGGAAGGCTCAGCGTGTGCAAGGTACCATGAATTCTCTTCAGTACCAGGAGATATTGGATGAAAATGTGATGCAGTCCCTCACAAACCTGAGGCTTGGGAGATGCTGGACCTTTCAACAGGACAATGATCCCAAGCATACCTCCAAGTCCACTAGAGCATGGTTGCAGATTAAAGGCTGGAACATTTTGAAGTGACCATCTCAGTCACCAGACTTAAATCCGATTGAGAACCTCTGGTGGGACTTAAAGAAAGCAGTTGCAGTGCACAAGCCTAAGAATGTGACTGAACTGGAGGCTTTTGCCCATGAAGAATGGGCGAAGATACCCGTAGATCGCTGCAAGACACTTGTGTCAAGCTATGCTTCACGTTTAAAAGCTGTTATAATTGGAAAAAAAAAAAGTTGGGACACTAAACAAATTGTGAATAAAAACTGAATGCAATGATGTGGAGATGGCAAATGTCAATATTTGTAATAGAACGTAGATGACAGATCAAACGTTTAATCCGAGTAAATGTATCATTTTAAAGGAAAAATACGTTGAATCAAAATTTCACGGTGTCAACAAATCCCCAAAAAGTTGGGAAAAGTAGCAATAAGAGGCTGGAAAAAGTAAATTTGAGCATAACAAAGAGCTGGAAGACCAATTAACACTAATTAGGTCAATTGGCAACATGATGGGTATAAAAATAGCTTCTCAGAGTGGCAGTGTCTCTCAGAAGCCAAGATGGGTAGAGGATAACCAATTCCCACAATGTTGCGTAGAAAGATAGTGGAGCAATATCAGAAAGGTGTTACCCAGCGAAAAATTGCAAAGACTTTGCATCTATCATCATCAACTGTGCATAACATCATCCGAAGATTCAGAGAATCTGGAACAATCTCTGTGCGTAAGGGTCAAGGCCGTAAAACCATACTGGATGCCCGTGATCTCCGGGCCCTTAAATGACACTGCACCACAAACAGGAATGCTACTGTAAAGGAAATCACAGAATGGGCTCAGGAATACTTCCAGAAACCATTGTCAGTGAACACAATCCACCGTGCCGTCCGTCGTTGCCAGCTGAAACTCTACAGTGCAAAGAAGAAGCCATTTCTAAGCAAGATCCACAAGCTCAGGCAATTTCACTGGGCCAGGGATCATTTAAAATGGAGTGTGGCAAAATGGAAGACTGTTCTGTGGTCAGACGAGTCACGATTCAAAGTTCTTTTTGGAAATCTGGGACGCCATGTCATCCGGACCAAAGAGGACAAGGACAACCCAAGTTGTTATCAACGCTCAGTTCAGAAGCCTGCATCTCTGATGGTATGGGGTTGCATGAGTGCGTGTGGCATGGGCAGCTTGCATGTTTGGAAAGGCACCATCAATGCAGAAAAATATATTCAGGTTCTAGAACAACATATGCTCCCATCCAGACGTCATCTCTTTCAGGGAAGACCCTGCATTTTTCAACAAGATAATGCCAGACCACATTCTGCATTAATCACAACATCATGGCTGCATAGGATAAGGATCCGTGCTGAAATGGCAAGTCTGCAGTCCAGATCTTTCACCTATAGAGAACATTTGGCGCATCATAAAGAGGAAGGTGCAACAAAGAAGGCCCAAGACGATTGAACAGTTAGAGGCCTGTATTAGACAGGAATGGGAGAGCATTCCCATTTCTAAACTTGAGAAACTGGTCTCCTCGGTCCCCAGATGTCTGTTGAGTGTTGTAAGAAGAAGGGGAGATACCACACAGTGGTGAAAATGGCCTTGTCCCAACTTTTTGGGGATTTGTTGACACCATGAAATTCTGATTCAACATATTTTTCCCTTAAAATGGTACATTTTCTCAGTTTAAACTTTTGTTCCGTGATTTATGTTCTATTCTGAATAAAATATTAGAAATTGGCACCTCCACGTTATTGCATTCAGTTTTTATTCCCGATTTGTATAGTGTCCCAACTTTTTTGGAATCCGATTTGTACTAAGATTAAATGTCACTTGGGGGTTGAATAAAACTGATAATGATGTGAGCACAGAAAATACATTTGTGTTTATTTCATTATAAATGCTATGTTATATTTGTCTGACTTACAAGTGCCTCTTTGATTCAATTGTAAACAAGATGACTGAAATGATCAAAATCAATGTCAAACTGGCCAAAAAACTGAATTTCAGTGGGGGTTGAATAATTTTGAACACAACTGTATATCCTTTTTTGAATCAAGGGCACGGCAATATCTGAACTGAGATCTTTAGGAACTCTCGAGTGTAATCCATCTGGACCCGGAGTTTTGTTCACATTTACCTTACTTAACTTAGCTTGGACCATGTGTACAGCTAATTGAGTTAATTACTGGATGTACTAACATCCCTGGCACCACCAATACCAGCTCCTTTCTCTTCTTTTGTATATACAGAGCTAAAAAAAAAAAAGAAGTAAATCTGACTTTACCTTATCTTCAGTGACTAACCCCCCTTTATCGTTTTTTAGGGGAACTACCTGATCAGACCTTGGTGTTTTAGCATGTATATATTTAAATCATTTTGGGGAATTTGTTTTGCTCTCCTTTGCCACTTGCTGTTCGTTTTGTATTTTTGCAGATTTTTATCTCTTTTTACTAATTATTATTGATTTATTAAGCCCTTTGTAAACTTCAAAGGCTACAGTTGACTAATCAGATTTGTATTTTTTAAATGCCCTTTTTTGTTATTTATTGCCCTTTTACATGCACCGTATAACCAAATAGAGTGGGCTGCTCAGGCTGGTACAGTGGTCATAATGGGAGATTTTAACTTACCAGACATTGATTGGGGTCTTGGTTCTGCATCAACTTGCTATAGGACCACTTTATGGGCAAGTTTGTCGAAAATCTGACTATGGGTAATTCTCTGTTGGATCTGGTAATTTCTAATGATGCAGAGCTTGTTGGAAATGTTATTGTTCGAGAAATACATGGTAATAGTGATATAATATATTGTTATATAATTATATGCCCCCTGAGCTATAAGAAGCAAAATCTGGCTGGTAGAGCAAAAACAATGTTTTTTAAAAAGGCCAACTTCCCTGGGTTGAGGGCAGCATTTCAGGGCATAGACTGAGAGCAGCTACTGTCACATAATAATACTGAGGATAAATGGGAGGCTGTAAATTCATATTGAGTAACTGCACTAAAAAATCTATTTCTTTAAATAACAAGTATAAATGGCTAAAATTGGCTTAAAGCTACTGTAAAAAGTGATTCTTTAATAGTCTGGGCCTGGGCGTCAGACATTTATTATGTATTTTGTGGATAGCAGATAAATATCTTAGGTGGGACAACCCACTTAAGGTAACTAAAAACAGCATACAATAATATGAATCCTGGTTTTCTATTTTTCTAAATGTGCTTTTATACAATAGCTAAAGCTGAATTTTCTATGTGTTATGTTTTTTTGTTTTTTTTTCTTCAGGCTTTTCTATGGAACAACATAAAAAAAAACTAATCACAAATATTTGTGTCAGAAAACCTCCCCCAAAAAAATGCTTGTACAAATGCATGCAATTCATGGTATTTTACGATAAGAAAAGAGACCTCAAACAAAGACTTCAAAAACTAAATGTGAACAAAGCCTTAAAGGGCATCTGTCACCACAGTTTCGGACTGCTATAATAAATGAGTAGTACTGCAGATAAGGAGTCCATATTGCTGCTTTCTATTCTGCTACTGTCCCCTTAACAGTGACCTATAACAGTGAAGAAAAATAAGGAAATCTGGTGTAAACACATGTGTATGTCAGTGAGGCACACACTGAAGGACCTGCGAGCTTTTATTGGCTAATAAGAGTCATGTGATAAAGCCAGATTTGCATTATTTGGGAATATGTTTAAAAAACCGTACATCATAGAGAGCTGAGAACCTTATGAAAACCTTCTCAGTAGGGATGAGCGAACTCGAACTGTATAGTTCGGGTTCGTACCGAATTTTGGGGTGTCCGTGACACGGACCCGAACCCGGACATTTTCGTAAAAGTCCGGGTTCGGGTTCGGTGTTCGTCGCTTTCTTGGCGCTTTTGTGACGCTTTCTTGGCGCTTTTTGAAAGGCTGCAAAGCAGCCAATCAACAAGCGTCATACTACTTGCCCCAAGAGGCCATCACAGCCATGCCTACTATTGGCATGGCTGTGATTGGCCAGAGCACCATGTGACCCAGCCTCTATTTAAGCTGGAGTCACATAGCGCCGCCCGTCACTCTGCTCTGATTAGCGTAGGGAGAGGTTGCGGCTGCGACAGTAGGGCGAGATTAGGCAGATTAACTCCTCCAAAGGACTTGATTAACTGATCGATCTGCAGCTGTGGATCATTGAGCTGCTGATCCTCAATTGCTCACTGTTTTTAGGCTGCCCAGACCGTTTGTCAGTCACATTTTTCTGGGGTGATCGGCGGCCATTTTGTGTCTTGTGGTGCGCCAGCACAAGCTGCGACCAAGTGCATTTAACCCTCAATGGTGTGGTTGTTTTTTGGCTAAAGCCTACATCAGGGTGAAGCTGTCACACCAAGTGCATTTAACCAGCAATAGTCTGTTCATTTTTTGGCCATATACAAAATCAGGGGCAAGCTGCGCCTGTCACCAAGTGCATTTAACCCTCAATGGTGTGGTTGTTTTTTGGCTAAAGCCTACATCAGGGTGAAGCTGTCACACCAAGTGCATTTAACCAGCAATAGTCTGTTCATTTTTTGGCCATATACAAAATCAGGGGCAAGCTGCGCCTGTCACCAAGTGCATTTAACCCTCAATGGTGTGGTTGTTTTTTGGCTAAAGCCTACATCAGGGTGAAGCTGTCACACCAAGTGCATTTAACCAGCAATAGTCTGTTCATTTTTTGGCCATATACAAAATCAGGGGCAAGCTGCGCCTGTCACCAAGTGCATTTAACCCTCAATGGTGTGGTTGTTTTTTGGCTAAAGCCTACATCAGGGTGAAGCTGTCACACCAAGTGCATTTAACCAGCAATAGTCTGTTCATTTTTTGGCCATATACAAAATCAGGGGCAAGCTGCGCCTGTCACCAAGTGCATTTAACCCTCAATGGTGTGGTTGTTTTCTGGCTAAAGCCTACATCAGGGTGAAGCTGTCACACCAAGTGCATTTAACCAGCAATAGTCTGTTTATTTTTTGGCCATATACTACATCAGGGGCAAGCTGCGCCCGTCACCAAGTGCATTTAACCCTCAGTAGTGTGGTTGGTCAAGCTGTGACACCAAGTGCATTTAACCAGCAATAGTCTGTTCATTTTTTGGCCATATACTACATCAGGGGCAAGCTGCGCCCGTCACCAAGTGCATTTAACCAGCAATAGTGTGGTTATTTTTTGGCCATATCCCAGTCTAATTCTGTCACTAAATCCATACCGGTCACCCAGCGCCTAAATACTAGGCCTCAAATTTATATCCCGCTAAATCTCTCGTTACCGCTGTCCTGTTGTAGCTGGGAAAGTTATTTAGTGTCCGTCAAAGCACATTTTTTGTTCTGGGTTGAAGTACAATTCCCAATTTAGCAATTTCATAATTTAGTGGTTTCTGCTATATCAGAGCTATTTGAAATCTATCCCAAAAAGGGTATATAATATTCAAGGTGCACATAGGGTCATTCAGAATAACTTCACACACACGCTTCTGTGCATTTCCAAGTCTAATTCTGTCACTAAATCCATACCGGTCACCCAGCGCCTAAATACTAGGCCTCAAATTTATATCCCGCTGAATTTGAATACAATACATTGGGCCAAATAATATATTTGTTGTTGTGGTGAACCATAACAATGAGAAAAACATCTAGTAAGGGACGCGGACGTGGACATGGTCGTGGTGGTGTTAGTGGACCCTCTGGTGCTGGGAGAGGACGTGGCCGTTCTGCCACATCCACACGTCCTAGTGTACCAACTACCTCAGGTCCCAGTAGCCGCCAGAATTTACAGCGATATATGGTGGGGCCCAATGCCGTTCTAAGGATGGTAAGGCCTGAGCAGGTACAGGCATTAGTCAATTGGGTGGCCGACAGTGGATCCAGCACGTTCACATTATCTCCCACCCAGTCTTCTGCAGAAAGCGCACAGATGGCGCCTGAAAACCAACCCCATCAGTCTGTCACATCACCCCCATGCATACCAGGGAAACTGTCTCAGCCTCAAGTTATGCAGCAGTCTCTTATGCTGTTTGAAGACTCCGCTGGCAGGGTTTCCCAAGGGCATCCACCTAGCCCTTCCCCAGCGGTGAAAGACATAGAATGCACTGACGCACAACCACTTATGTTTCCTGATGATGAGGACATGGGAATACCACCTCAGCATGTCTCTGATGATGACGAAACACAGGTGCCAACTGCTGCGTCTTTCTGCAGTGTGCAGACTGAACAGGAGGTCAGGGATCAAGACTGGGTGGAAGACGATGCAGGGGACGATGAGGTCCTAGACCCCACATGGAATGAAGGTCGTGCCACTGACTTTCACAGTTCGGAGGAAGAGGCAGTGGTGAGACCGAGCCAACAGCGTAGCAAAAGAGGGAGCAGTGGGCAAAAGCAGAACACCCGCCGCCAAGAGACTCCGCCTGCTACTGACCGCCGCCATCTGGGACCGAGCACCCCAAAGGCAGCTTCAAGGAGTTCCCTGGCATGGCACTTCTTCAAACAATGTGCTGACGACAAGACCCGAGTGGTTTGCACGCTGTGCCATCAGAGCCTGAAGCGAGGCATTAACGTTCTGAACCTGAGCACAACCTGCATGACCAGGCACCTGCATGCAAAGCATGAACTGCAGTGGAGTAAACACCTTAAAACCAAGGAAGTCACTCAGGCTCCCCCTGCTACCTCTTCTGCTGCTGCCGCCTCGGCCTATTCTGCTGCTGCCGCCTCGGCCTCTTCCTCCGCCTCTGGAGGAACGTTGGCACCTGCCGCCCAGCAAACAGGGGATGTACCACCAACACCACCACCACCACCTCCGTCACCAAGCGTCTCAACCATGTCACACGCCAGCGTTCAGCTCTCCATCTCACAAACATTTGATAGAAAGCGTAAATTCCCACCTAGCCACCCTCGATCCCTGGCCCTGAATGCCAGCATTTCTAAACTACTGGCCTATGAAATGCTGTCATTTAGGCTGGTGGACACAGACAGCTTCAAACAGCTCATGTCGCTTGCTGTCCCACAGTATGTTGTTCCCAGCCGGCACTACTTCTCCAAGAGAGCCGTGCCTTCCCTGCACAACCAAGTATCCGATAAAATCAAGTGTGCACTGCGCAACGCCATCTGTAGCAAGGTCCACCTAACCACAGATACGTGGACCAGTAAGCACGGCCAGGGACGCTATATCTCCCTAACTGCACACTGGGTAAATGTAGTGGCAGCTGGGCCCCAGGCGGAGAGCTGTTTGGCGCACGTCCTTCCGCCGCCAAGGATCGCAGGGCAACATTCTTTGCCTCCTGTTGCCACCTCCTCCTTCTCGGCTTCCTCCTCCTCTTCTTCCACCTGCTCATCCAGTCAGCCACACACCTTCACCACCAACTTCAGCACAGCCCGGGGTAAACGTCAGCAGGCCATTCTGAAACTCATATGTTTGGGGGACAGGCCCCACACCGCACAGGAGTTGTGGCGGGGTATTGAACAACAGACCGACGAGTGGTTGCTGCCGGTGAGCCTCAAGCCCGGCCTGGTGGTGTGTGATAATGGGCGAAATCTCGTTGCAGCTCTGGGACTAGCCAATTTGACGCACATCCCTTGCTTGGCGCATGTGCTGAATTTGGTGGTGCAGAAGTTCATTCACAACTACCCCGACATGTCAGAGCTGCTGCATAAAGTGCGGGCCGTCTGTTCGCGCTTCCGGCGTTCACATCCTGCCGCTGCTCGCCTGTCTGCGCTACAGCGTAACTTCGGCCTTCCCGCTCACCGCCTCATATGCGACGTGCCCACCAGGTGGAACTCCACCTTGCACATGCTGGACAGACTGTGCGAGCAGCAGCAGGCCATAGTGGAGTTTCAGCTGCAGCACGCACGGGTCAGTCGCACTACAGAACAGCACCACTTCACCACCAATGACTGGGCCTCCATGCGAGACCTGTGTGCCCTGTTGCGCTGTTTCGAGTACTCCACCAACATGGCCAGTGGCGATGACACCGTTATCAGCGTTACAATACCACTTCTATGTCTCCTTGAGAAAACACTTAGGGCGATGATGGAAGAGGAGGTGGCCCAGGAGGAGGAGGAGGAGGAGGAGGAAGAGGGGTCATTTTTAGCACTTTCAGGCCAGTCTCTTCGAAGTGACTCAGAGGGAGGTTTTTGGCAACAGCAGAGGCCAGGTACAAATGTGGCCAGCCAGGGCCCACTACTGGAGGACGAGGAGGACGAGGATGAGGAGGAGGTGGAGGAGGATGAGGATGAAGCATGGTCACAGCGGGGTGGCACCCAACGCAGCTCGGGTCCATCACTGGTGCGTGGCTGGGGGGAAAGGCAGGACGATGACGATACGCCTCCCACAGAGGACCGCTTGTCCTTACCCCTGGGCAGCCTGGCACACATGAGCGACTACATGCTGCAGTGCCTGCGCAACGACAGCAGAGTTGCCCACATTTTAACCTGTGCGGACTACTGGGTTGCCACCCTGCTGGATCCACGCTACAAAGACAATGTGCCCACCTTACTTCCTGCACTGGAGCGTGATAGGAAGATGCGCGAGTACAAGCGCACGTTGGTAGACGCGCTACTGAGAGCATTCCCAAATGTCACAGGGGAACAAGTGGAAGCCCAAGGCCAAGGCAGAGGAGGAGCAAGAGGTCGCCAAGGCAGCTGTGTCACGGCCAGCTCCTCTGAGGGCAGGGTTAGCATGGCAGAGATGTGGAAAACTTTTGTCAACACGCCACAGCTAACTGCACCACCACCTGATACGCAACGTGTTAGCAGGAGGCAACATTTCACTAACATGGTGGAACAGTACGTGTGCACACCCCTCCACGTACTGACTGATGGTTCGGCCCCATTCAACTTCTGGGTCTCTAAATTGTCCACGTGGCCAGAGCTAGCCTTTTATGCCTTGGAGGTGCTGGCCTGCCCGGCAGCCAGCGTTTTGTCTGAACGTGTATTCAGCACGGCAGGGGGCGTCATTACAGACAAACGCAGCCGCCTGTCTACAGCCAATGTGGACAAGCTGACGTTCATAAAAATGAACCAGGCATGGATCCCACAGGACCTGTCCGTCCCTTGTCCAGATTAGACATTAACTACCTCCCCATAACCATATATTATTGGACTCCAGGGCACTTCCTCATTCAATCCTATTTTTATTTTCATTTTACCATTATATTGCAAGGCTACCCAAAGTTGAATGAACCTCTCCTCTGCCTGTGTGCTAGGCCTAAATATATGCCAATGGATTGTTGCAGTGGTGGCTGACGTGAAGCCTCATTCTCTGCTATGACATGCAGACTGATTCTCTGGTGACATGAAGCCAGATTGTCTGTTACGGGACCTCTCTCCTCTGCCTGGGTGCTGGGCCTGAATTTATGACAATGGACTGTTGCAGTGGTGGCTGACGTGAAGCCTGATTCTCTGCTATGACATGCAGACTGATTCTCTGCTGACATGAAGCCAGATCCTCTGTTGCGGGACCTCTCTCCTCTGCCTGGGTGCTGGGCCTAAATTTATGAAAATGGACTGTTGCAGTGGTGGGTGACGTGAAGCCTCATTCTCTGCTATGACATGCAGACTGATTCTCTGCTGACATGAAGCCAGATTGTCTGTTACGGGACCTCTCTCCTCTGCCTGGGTGCTGGGCCTAAATATCTGACAATGGACTGTTGCATTGGTGGCTGACGTGAAGCCTGATTCTCTGCTATGATATGAAGACTGATTCTCTGCTGACATGAAGCCAGATTGTCTGTTACGGGACCTCTCTCCTCTGCCTGTGTGCTAGGCCTAAATATATGCCAATGGATTGTTGCAGTGGTGGCTGACGTGAAGCCTGATTCTCTGCTATGACATGCAGACTAATTCTCTGCTGACATGAAGCCAGATTGTCTGTTACGGGACCTCTCTCCTCTGCCTGGGTGCTGGGCCTAAATTTATGACAATGGACTGTTGCAGTGGTGGCTGACGTGAAGCCTGATTCTCTGCTATGACATGCAGACTGATTCTCTGCTGACATGAAGCCAGATCCTCTGTTACGGGACCTCTCTCCTCTGCCTGGGTGCTGGGCCTAAATTTATGAAAATGGACTGTTGCAGTGGTGGGTGACGTGAAGCCTCATTCTCTGCTATGACATGCAGACTGATTCTCTGCTGACATGAAGCCAGATTGTCTGTTACGGGACCTCTCTCCTCTGCCTGGGTGCTGGGCCTGAATTTATGACAATGGACTGTTGCAGTGGTGGCTGACGTGAAGCCTGATTCTCTGCTATGACATGCAGACTAATTCTCTGCTGACATGAAGCCAGATTGTCTGTTACGGGACCTCTCTCCTCTGCCTGGGTGCTGGGCCTAAATTTATGAAAATGGACTCTTACAGTGGTGGGTGACGTGAAGCCTGATTCTCTGCTATGACATGAAGACTGATTCTCTGCTGACATGAAGCCAGATCCTCTGTTACGGGACCTCTCTCCTCTGCCTGGGTGCTGGGCCTAAATATCTGACAATGGACTGTTGCATTGGTGGCTGACGTGAAGCCTGATTCTCTGCTATGATATGAAGACTGATTCTCTGCTGACATGAAGCCAGATTGTCTGTTACGGGACCTCTCTCCTCTGCCTGTGTGCTAGGCCTAAATATATGCCAATGGATTGTTGCAGTGGTGGCTGACGTGAAGCCTGATTCTCTGCTATGACATGCAGACTGATTCTCTGGTGACATGAAGCCAGATCCTCTGTTACGGGACCTCTCTCCTCTGCCTGGGTGCTGGGCCTAAATTTATGAAAATGGACTGTTGCAGTGGTGGGTGACGTGAAGCCTGATTCTCTGCTATGATATGAAGACTGATTCTCTGCTGACATGAAGCCAGATTGTCTGTTACGGGACCTCTCTCCTCTGCCTGGGTGCTGGGCCTAAATTTATGAAAATGGACTCTTACAGTGGTGGGTGACGTGAAGCCTGATTCTCTGCTATGACATGAAGACTGATTCTCTGCTGACATGAAGCCAGATTGTCTGTTACGGGACCTCTCTCCTCTGCCTGGGTGCCGGGGCCTAAATATCTGAGAATGGACTGTTCCAGTGGTGGGTGACGGGAAGCCAGATTCTCTGCTATGGAACCTCTCTCCAATTGATTTTGGTTAATTTTTATTTATTTAATTTTTATTTTAATTAATTTCCCTATCCACATTTGTTTGCAGGGGATTTACCTACATGTTGCTGCCTTTTGCAGCCCTCTAGCCCTTTCCTGGGCTGTTTTACAGCCGTTTTAGTGCCGAAAAGTTCGGGTCCCCATTGACTTCAATGGGGTTCGGGTTCGGGACGAAGTTCGGATCGGGTTCGGATCCCGAACCCGAACATTTCCGGGATGTTCGGCCGAACTTCTCGAACCCGAACATCCAGGTGTTCGCTCAACTCTACTTCTCAGACATCGGATGTAACTTTGTGCCAAATAAGGAGTCCAATGTTTCAGGCATTTGGATGCTTATAAAGGACAGATAGGCAGACATAGATTTTTATAATATAGATACCGTATTTTTCACTTTATAAGAAACACCCGATGATAATACACACCAAGGTTTTTGAGGAGGAAAACAAGAAAACAATATTTTGAACCAAAAGGTGTGCTTTTGGAGGGTTTCTAACGAATGGTGGTTTGTGGATGACATTATTATGGGGGATCTGGGGATGACACTTTTATGGGGGGGATCTGTGGCTGATGCATTGTTATGGAGGATCAGTGGATCACACACTGATATGGGGAAATCTGTGGATGACTGTGACAAAAGTAACATTGCCACTGGGTTTTGGAGGGGCCTGTTTGCCAGCCTCTTGCCTCAGGATTATGGCCCATATACTAACTTTGAAGGAGAAGATAGACCGGCCCCACAGCCTAAATCTGTGGAACTGTTTTGGGCAGGAAAGCCATGCTTGCGGTCGGCCAAATGTAACTTGTTGTTTGTCCAGATCAGAGCTATCCATGGATGTATACATTATGGGGATATGTGGGGTTTTGAGGTGTTTTCTGTGTTTTGGGAAAAATGAGTGTTTTCTGCCTGTGAGGGATTGAGTCAGCCCATTGTGTTTGGTAATTGTATCACAGGCAGAGCCTATTGTGTTTTGTTAATTGTGTTTGGTAATTGTATCACAGACAATGCCCAATTGTATTTTGTTAATTGCGTCACACACAATGCCCATTGTATTTTGTTGATTGCGTCACAGACAGAGGGATGTGGTTTCTGGGAAGGTTTCAATACTGTAAATGCATTTGATTGGCTAATGTATAACCTGTCGCAGTCTTCCACAAGGTCCCCAGGGGGAGTGTCCCTTGTTGGAAAACCTGCATAAAAGGCTGTAGCCCCATTAAAGAGTTCCTGTTTTACCCTCAACATAGAGCGTCATTTCCTGCATGGGGGGAAAGGCTGTATCTACACTGGGGATTGCTATACGCTATATACTCCCCTGGCTATAATCTTAGAGCTCTTTTAAGAGCTTGTTCCTGCATCGCTCTCTGAAGAAAGAGAGGTTCACCCACTGGAGCCTTGTCATAGGTCCAGGGTGGGTAGGAGACGGCGAGACCCCAACCAAGCTGCGGCGGTTCGTGGGGTCTGCAGTGCTTATGGTGTCAAGTGGAGTGCTTGGAGCTTGAAGCACTAGGAGCATCCATTAACGGAGGTACCCAGTCTGGGTGCCAGGAGATCCGTTACAATGACGCACTGTTATGGGGGGAATCTGTGGATGACACTATTATGGGGGATCTGTGGATTACACTATTATGGGGGATCTGTGGATGACACAGTTATGGGGGGGATCTGTTGATGATGCATTGTTATGGGGGATATGTGGATTATACACTGTTATGGGGGATCTGTGGATGACACTGTTATGGTGGGATCTGTGGATGACACTGTTATGGTGGGATCTGTGGATGACACTATTTTGGGGAGGATCTGTGGATGACATTGTTCTGGGGAGGATCTGTGGATGACACTGTTATTGGGGGATCTGTGGATGATGACACTATTATGGGGGGGATCTGTGGATGACACATATATAGTATATTATGATGGTTCCCTCATGGCCCTATGTGTTACAGTATTACGTTATTAATGTGTACCCTCATGTCCCTGTGTGAATAGTAACCCCATTACAACAGGCCCTGCTCACAGCAGTCTTTACATATGAAGTCTATTTATTGAATGCTCAAGCAGTGGCTCTGGTTTGTTAAACTAACGTAATCATCTGTAGTAGTACACACTGTGAAAGTGGGGGGCAGGCAGGCATCTTAACATCACTCCTCCTGCTCTGCCAGCTTCATTAATGTAGTGGGAGGAGAATGACCGGCCTGCCTGCCGCTTTGATAGTGAGTACTACTTTAACAAACCAGGGCCACTGCTTCAGCATTAAATAAATAGACTTTACATGTAAAGACTGCTGTGAGCAGGGTCCGGTGTAATGGAGTACAGTGACTGCACCGGTCTCCGCCGCAAGTGCAACAGCCGTAGCCAGCCTCCAGCCCTTCCTCCCACCTCACGTGATAGAGGTTTATTGTAAATTATACATTGCAGGCCACACTGTGCAGCATAGCGGGCGGCGATATATCAGTCTCAGACATTTAAAAATGGCACTATTCGCTTTATAAGACGCACTCCCATCCCCCCAATTTTGGGAGAAAAAAGTGTGTCTTACAAATAGAAAAATACGATAGTTAATTCTGTTATATAGGCTTGTTAAGCCTAGTATACTATTTTTTAGGGAGTAGTAATATTCTTTATTTAAACATTTATCAATAAGGACTGCTGTCTTAATATTTCAGTTGCTGTAATCAGATCCATATTCTGTACACTTGGCTAAGAGGCTGTTCACATCTCGATTTTGCAATAGGTCAAGCAGATACATTTTTTAAAAGAAAAAAGGTATAGATACTGATGTACCCATAGACTATAATTAGGCATATGGTGCATATTTTTCCACTCTGTTTGTCATTGCTTATGTTTCTGTAATGTAGTATATCACGCTTTTCCTACAAAAAACAAACAAACCTTACATTATAGTTATTGTTGAGTGAAATGAAGTATCCGAAGTGGACTTTAATCTGAAAAATTTGATTTGTCACAAAGCTGAATTTTCTTCTTCATAATGAATCAATCTTTCCTAAAATTGTGTTAGCAAAACCAGACGTGAACAGCTCCTTAGATGTACATGGATATTGCTACAAACACATACATATCACAAAATACCTACTGTAATAGTTGCTCAGATGTTTACCATTAATCAGACAAAGGAGCATGGTGAACCTTATACTATTGTGTTGAAATAAGAGTAAACCATGTTTACAGTATAATTATATCTAATTACAACCTGTTCAATTATTACACATGATTAATTAAAACTTCTTTCCTTCAGCTAGCAGCACACTTCCCAGATGTCCCTCTCTTGTGTTTCACTCATACAACAATGTTAGCCTTCTTTCCTATATAAGACTGAAATAAAAGCAACAGCATTTAAACAAAAGTTTTGTATGTGACTGCTTTGTATTTTTCACTCTGCTTCCTCCTTTTGCAGCTGTTGGTGAGGATTACACTATGATCAAATTTCAGGAATTTAAAGTAACATTTTAAGAGTATTGTTTCTTCATCACTGCAGGGTGAGTAAATCCATGTACTGTAGCAATGCAGTGAAACTCTAATTAATACATACCTATATTCTTGGGGCTGTAAAATTAAATAAAAAATAAATACATTTTTACTTACCTATGAGAAATTTGAGAATCTTTAGATAAACGTTGTAGAATTTAGAGACCACTTAGTGAAGAAATGTAGAAATACCTTATGGAACTATTGGAAACATGATATTTATGGAGGTAGGGTTTATTCGACGAAATGATTTCTTGATGTTAGAGAAAAATTGTGGCGCTGTCATAGTGCACCATCACTAACTTCTATTAGGGATAAAGCATTTTTACAGGAAAGTTACAAAATTAAAGCTTGAGGGAGGAGTTTAAAGAGGTTGTCCAGCCTAGGAGCCCATGGTGCTGTCCTATTCCCTTGAATCATATGTCACTGCATGAGCAGTCATGGGACAAACCAGAAGCAAGTGAGAACGAGGCAGTGATGGGGGCACAGTAGAACCATGGACATGTTTTGTTTGTTTTTTTCTTTTTTTAAATGGTGCTCACATCAGAAGTATGTACTCACATTATCATATGGGGCCTATACTATCAGAATATTCACAATAAATGTATTCAATTCAAAGACGGTGAATAATTTTGATTTACTTGATAAAATCAATTTCTTACTTTTATAAGTTATAAGGTGTTTAGAGGATAGAATAGGCAGTCATGGCAAGGTTAAATAGTATCAGGTTTTGGATCTCACATGAATAATGGAGCTCAGTTACCAAATCCATGAATTGTTTCTTTTCCAAAAGCTCACCTAGAGTGACTAAATTTTTATTAATATTTTGCATTTTACACCACAGAGGCCTGCGCCTTTATAAGAAATGTATTTTTTTTACACATACCGCTTTTTTCGCTCTATAAGACGCAATGGCCCATAAGACGTAGCTAAGTTTTAGGACAATAAGAACAAAATAGTTTTCATTAGACCTCAAGTCAAACCAGCAATTAGACCCCCAATGTTAATCAGACCACAGCTGAAAGCCCCAATCAGACCCCCAATGTTAATAAGACCCCAATAAGACCTCAGCTCAGACCCCCAATTAGACCTCACCTCAGACCCCAATGTGAATGACCCCAAATCAGACCTTAGATACAAGCCTCATGCCTCTCATAAGCCCCATTGCCTCTCATCAGTCCCCACTGCCTCATATCAGCCTCCATTGCCTATCAGCCCCATATGCCTCTCATCAGTCCCCATTGTCTCATATCCACCCGATAGCCTCTCATCAGCCCCCAATGCCTCTCATCAGCTCCCATATGTCAATCATCAGCCCCCATTGCTTCTCATCTGCCCCCATTGCCTTTCATTATCCCCAACAGCCTTTCATCAGCCCCCATTGCCTCATATCAGCCCCCAGCAGACTCTCATCAGCCCCCAGCAGCCTCGGATCAGCCCTTATGCTTTATAAAATAAAATACTTACCTCACCTGTTCTGGATTCCATAGCTACTCACTGCCAGAGTGATATTCTTTCTCCTGCTGTTAGCTGTGCTGTGAACCGGCGCACACAGCGTGAGGTCACAGACCGCCAGCACGCTGTGCGCAGCCACAGTACAGCCGACAGCTGATGACCAATAAGTGGTGAGTACAGAGCCTTCACAGCTTCCCAGTCCTCTAGTAATAATGAGCGCTTCCATAATGGGGGGGGGGGGGGGGCGTCTTATGGGGCAAAAAATATGGTGTGTGTGTGTATATATATAACAAAGAATACAGAACTGGCAGATGATAATGTAAAATATAAAGAAGACAATTAAAATAGAGTGTTTAGAGATATTTTCAGTCCACAGAGATAGAGGAACAATGGGGCAGATGGGGGAAGGCGGAGGAAGGGTTAGATAAATAATTGGGAGGATACAAATGAACATCCATAGTACATCAAATAATAACAGAGTGTTTGTGCCAGAACTTGCTTACCTCACCTCAAAAATTCAGTATCAAAGCAGTTATCATTTGAATAAATCTCCAGTGTAACCACAATTTAAGGAAGTAAGGGTGTTTTCTATTTATCTAGCTAGAGAGTACTTCAAAGCGGTTTAGATAATTTACTTTGTCTATGGATTCAGGAAAATATGGGGTTTGTTTGTTTGTACGAACAGTAAAGGTGAATCAACATTATGGCAGCAGCAATAAGACAGGTAACTAAATTAAGATTGGACAGGCAATAAGATTTGGAAGGTGTAGCCAATAATTTGAAATGAGGTGAGCAAAACTTTTTAATGATTGATTAAATTTTGTTCCAGAAGTGCCTAATCAACGGGCACAGCTGCCATCTCCCACTTGTGTTTGTGAAAGAAATGTTTTGGGGACATAAAGCAGTTCAGGGATTTAATACCACATGGAAAGGTCGAGAAACTATGTGAATTAGATAAGTTCTGCCCTACCAAGATAGTGAGATGCCCAACTCTCACAGCTATATAGACAGATATATAGGTTTGAAAATAGAAGGGTTGAGAAAAATATTATTATTAAGTAGATAATCCAATTATTTAAAGTAGAGAGTATCTTCTCAAAGCCCGTCAAGCTTTTCCGAACCCCATGATGAGCAAGGAATGTGTTGCAGATGATTTTCAAGGTCTGGTAGTGTATCAATGAAAGCTTGGAATATTGAAGAAAAGAATGGAAAGTTGATAGTAGAAGGCCTCGTAAAGAATGGGTGGAAAGTCTATGTCGTAGATATAAGCAATGGGGTTATTATTCTGTGTAAGAAAAGGGAACAAGTAAGCTAGGAGAAGTGGAGATTAGTGATGGACGAACATCGGCCGAGACGGTTTGTGAATGCGATCACGCGAAAGCGATCAAATGTTTGCGAACCACGAGTTTGGCGGGCCCCATTCACTTTAACCCCAAATGGACCCATGACGTACCGGTACGGCATGGATCCCGAGTCCTTAACCGCCTCCGGACCGCCTAACGCAGATGTGCGGTCCGGAGGCGGCAGCCCTGCGCACGACGACGCATATACACGTCATCTCGCGAGGGCCGGGATTTCCTGTGAACGCGCGCACACAGGCGCGCGAGCTCACAGGAACGGAAGGTAAGCGAGTGGATCTCCAGCCTGCCAGCGGCGATCGCTCGCTGGCAGGCTGGAGATCCGAATTTTTTAACCCCTAACAGGTATATTAGACGCTGTTTTCATAACAGCGTCTAATATACCTCCTACCTGGTCCTCTGGTGGTCCCTTTTGTTAGGATCGACCACCAGAGGACTCAGGTAGCTCAGTACAGTCGCACCAAACACCACACTACACTACACCCCCCCCCGGTCACTTATTAACCCCTTATAAACTCCCTGATCACCCCCCTGTCATTGATCACCGCCCTGTCATTGATCACCCCCCTGTAAGGCTCCATTCAGACGTCCGCATGATTTTTACGGATCCATGGATACATGGATCGGATCTGCAAAACACATGCGGACGTCTGAATGGAGCCATACAGGGGGTGATCAATGACAGGCGGGTGATCACCCATATACACTCCCTGATCACCCCCCTGTAAGGCTCCATTCAGATGTCCGCATGTGTTTTGTGGATCCGATCCATGTATCCATGGATCCGTAAAAATCATGCGGACGTCTGAATGGAGCCTTACAGGGGGGTGATCAATGACAGGCGGGTGATCACCCATATACACTCCCTGATCACCCCCTGTCATTGATCACCCCCCTGTAAGGCTCCATTCAGACGTCCGCATGTGTTTTGTGGATCCGATCCATGTATCCATGGATCTGTAAAAATCATGCGGATGTCTGAATGGAGCCTTACAGGGGGGTGATCAATGACAGGCGGGTGATCACCCATATACACTCCCTGATCACCCCCTGTCATTGATCACCCCCCTGTCATTGATCACCCCCCTGTAAGGTTCCATTCAGACGTCCGCATGTGTTTTGTGGATCCGATCCATGTATCCATGGATCCGTAAAAATCATGCAGACGTCTGAATGGAGCCTTACAGGGGGGTGATCAATGACAGGCGGGTGATCACCCATATACACTCCCTGATCACCCCCTGTCATTGATCACCCCCCTGTCATTGATCACCCCCCTGTAAGGCTCCATTCAGACGTCCGCATGATTTTTACGGATCCATGGATACATGGATCGGATCCGCAAAACACATGCGGACGTCTGAATGGAGCCTTACAGGGGGTGATCAATGACAGGCGGGTGATCACCCATATACACTCCCTGATCACCCCCCTGTCATTGATCACCCCCCTGTAAGGCTCCATTCAGACGTCCGCATGTGTTTTGTGGATCCGATCCATGTATCCATGGATCCGTAAAAATCATGCGGACGTCTGAATGGAGCCTTACAGGGGGGGTGATCAGTGACAGGGGGGTGATCACCCTGATCACCCCCTGTCATTGATAACCCCCCTGTAAGGCTCCATTCAGACGTCCGCATGTGTTTTGTGGATCCGATCCATGTATCCATGGATCCGTAAAAATCATGCGGACGTCTGAATGGAGCCTTACAGGGGGGGTGATCAGTGACAGGGGGGGTGATCACCCTGATCACCCCCTGTCATTGATCATCCCCCTGTAAGGCTCCATTCAGACGTCCGCATGTGTTTTGTGGATCCGATCCATGTATCCATGGATCCGTAAAAATCATGCGGACGTCTGAATGGAGCCTTACAGGGGGGGGGTGATCAGTGACAGGGGGGTGATCACCCTGATCACCCCCTGTCATTGATAACCCCCCTGTAAGGCTCCATTCAGACGTCCGCATGTGTTTTGCGGATCCGATCCATGGATCCATGGATCCGTAAAAATCATGCGGACGTCTGAATGGAGCCTTACAGGGGGGGTGATCAGTGACAGGGGGGTGATCACCCTGATCACCCCCTGTCATTGATAACCCCCCTGTAAGGCTCCATTCAGACGTCCGCATGTGTTTTGCGGATCCG
Source organism: Bufo gargarizans (assembly GCF_014858855.1). Classification (NCBI taxonomy): domain Eukaryota; kingdom Metazoa; phylum Chordata; class Amphibia; order Anura; family Bufonidae; genus Bufo; species Bufo gargarizans. The sequence continues at coordinate 375,558,527 of NC_058083.1, read as the reverse complement.
ATCCATGGATCCGTAAAAATTATACGGACGTCTGAATGGAGCCTTACAGGGGGGTGATCAGGGAGTCTATATGAGTGATCACCCCCCTGTCATTGATCACCCCCCTGTCATTGATCACCCCCCTGTAAGGCTCCATTCAGACATTTTTTTTTGGCACAAGTTAGCGGAAATTTTTTGTTTGTTTTTGTTTTTTCTTACAAAGTCTCATATTCTACTAACTTGTGTCAAAAAATAAAATCTCACATGAACTCACCATACCCCTCACGGAATCCAAATGCGTAAACATTTTTAGACATTTATATTCCAGACTTCTTCTCACACTTTAGGGCCCCTAAAAAGCCAGGGCAGTATAAATACCCCACATGTGACCCCATTTCGGAAAGAAGACACCCCAAGGTATTCCGTGAGGGGCATATTGAGTCCATGAAAGATTGAAATTTTTGTCCTAAGTTAGCGGAAAGTGAGACTTTGTGAGAAAAAAACAAAAAAAAATCAATATCCGCTAACTTATGCAAAAAAAATAAAAATTCTAGGAACTCGCCATGCCCCTCATTAAATACCTTGGGGTGTCTTCTTTCCAAAGTGGGGTCACATTTGGGGTATTTATACTGCCCTGGCTTTTTAGGGGCCCGAAAGTGTGAGAAGAAGTCTGGGATCCAAATGTCTAAAAATGCCCTCCTAAAAGGAATTTGGGCCCCTTTGCGCATCTAGGCTGCAAAAAAGTGTCACACATGTGGTATCGCCGTACTCATGAGAAGTTGGGGAATGTGTTTTGGGGTGTCATTTTACATATACCCATGCTGGGTGAGAAAAATATCTTGGTCAAATGCCAACTTTGTATAAAAAAATGGGAAAAGTTGTCAATTGCCAAGATATTTCTCTCACCCAGCATGGGTATATGTAAAATGACACCCCAAAACACATTGCCCAACTTCTCCTGAGTACGGCGATACCACATGTGTGACACTTTTTTGCAGCCAAGGTGGGCAAAGGGGCACATATTCCAAAGTGCACCTTTCGGATTTCGCAGGCCATTTTTTACACATTTTGATTGCAAGGTACTTCTTACACATTTGGGCCCCTAAATTGCCAGGGCAGTATAACTACGCCACAAGTGACCCCATTTTGGAAAGAAGACACCCCAAGGTATTCTGTGAGGGGCACAGCGAGTTCCTAGAATTTTTTATTTTTTGTCACAAGTTAGCGTAAAATGATGATTTTTCTTTTTTTTTCTTTTTTCCTTACAAAGTCTCATATTCCACTAACTTGCGACAAAAAATAAAAAATTCTAGGAACTCGCCATGCCCCTCACGGAATACCTTGGGGTGTCTTCTTTCCAAAATGGGGTCACTTGTGGCGTAGTTATACTGCCCTGGCAATTTAGGGGCCCATATGTGTGAGAAGTACTTTGCAATCAAAATCTGTAAAAAAATGACCGGTGAAATCCGAAAGGTGCACTTTGGAATATGTGCCCCTTTGCCCACCTTGGCTGCAAAAATGTGTCACACATCTGGTATCGCCGTACTCAGGAGAAGTTGGGGAATGTGTTTTGGGGTGTCATTTTACATATACCCATGCTGGGAGAGAGAAATATCTTGGCAAAAGACAACTTTTCCCATTTTTTTATACAAAGTTGGCATTTGACCAAGATATTTTTCTCACCCAGCATGGGTATATGTAAAATGACACCCCAAAACACATTCCCCAACTTCTCCTGAGTACGGCGATACCACATGTGTGACACTTTTTTGCAGCCAAGGTGGGCAAAGGGGCACATATTCCAAAGAGCACCTTTCGGATTTCGCAGGCCATTTTTTACACATTTTGATTGCAAGGTACTTCTTACACATTTGGGCCCCTAAATTGCCAGGGCAGTATAACTACGCCACAAGTGACCCCATTTTGGAAAGAAGACACCCCAAGGTATTCCGTGAGGGGCACGGCGAGTTCCTAGAATTTTTTATTTTTTGTCACAAGTTAGCGGAAAATTATGATTTTTCTTTTTTTTTCTTTTTTCCTTACAAAGTCTCATATTCCACTAACTTGCGACAAAAAATAAAAAATTCTAGGAACTCGCCATGCCCCTCACGGAATACCTTGGGGGTGTCTTATTTCCAAAATGGGGTCACTTGTGGCGTAGTTATACTGCCCTGGCAATTTAGGGGCCCATATGTGTGAGAAGTACTTTGCAATCAAAATCTGTAAAAAATGACCGGTGAAATCCGAAAGGTGCACTTTGGAATATGTGCCCCTTTGCCCACCTTGGCATCAAAAAAGTGTCACACATCTGGTATCGCCGTACTCAGGAGAAGTTGGGGAATGTGTTTTGGGGTGTCATTTTACATATACCCTTGCTGGGTGAGAGAAATATCTTGGCAAAAGACAACTTTTCCCATTTTTTTTATACAAAGTTGGCATTTGACCAAGATATTTTTCTCACCCAGCATGGGTATATGTAAAATGACACCCCAAAACACATTCCCCAACTTCTCCTGAGTACGGCGATACCAGATGTGTGACACTTTTTTGCAGCCAAGGTGGGCAAAGGGGCACATATTCCAAAGTGCACCTTTTGGATTTTACCGGGCATTTTTTACACATTTCGATTGCAAAGTTCTTCTCACACATTTGGGCCCCTAAATTGCCAGGGCAGTATAACTACCCCACAAGTGACCCCATTTTGGAAAGAAGACACCCCAAGGTATTCCGTGAGGGGCATGGCGAGTTCCTAGAATTTTTTATTTTTTGTCGCAAGTTAGTGGAATATGAGACTTTGTAAGAAAAAAATAAAAATAAAAAATCATCATCATTTTCCGCTAACTTGTGACAAAAAATAAAAAGTTCTATGAACTCACTATGCCCATCAGCGAATACCTTAGGGTGTCTACTTCCTGAAATGGGGTCATTTGTGGGGGTTTTCTACTGTTTGGGCATTGTAGAACCTCAGGAATCATGACAGGTGCTCAGAAAGTCAGAGCTGCTTCAAAAAGCGGAAATTCACATTTTTGTACCATAGTTTGTAAACGCTATAACTTTTACCCAAACCATTTTTTTTTTGCCCAAACATTTTTTTTTTATCAAAGACATGTAGAACTATAAATTTAGTGAAAAATTTATATATGGATGTCGTTTTTTTTGCAAAATTTTACAGCTGAAAGTGAAAAATTTAATTTTTGGGCAAAAAAATAGTTACATTTCGATTAATAACAAAAAAAGTAAAAATGTCAGCAGCAATAAAATACCACCAAATGAAAGCTCTATTAGTGAGAAGAAAAGGAGGTAAAATTCATTTGGGTGGTAAGTTGCATGACCGAGCTATAAACGGTGAAAGGAGTGTAGTGCCGAAGTGCAAAAAGTGGCCTGGTCATGAAGGGGGTTTCAGCTAGCGGGGCTGAAGTGGTTAAGGACCCATGACGTACCGGTACATCATCTATAATTCCGATCACTGTTGCCTGGCGGGCCGTGATTGGAACACTGTGCCTGCTCAAATCATTGAGCAGGCATCACGGCTAAATGCGCGGGGAGTTCCCGTAACCCCCCGTGTCGGCGATCGCCGCAAACCGCAGGTCAATACAGACCTGCGGTTTGCGTCTTTTTATTGTGCGGGCGGCGTGCCATCAGGTCCCCAATGCCTTCCGGTGAAGAGCCTGTGAGATCCAGCCCCCTGGATCTCACAGGCCCCGGAAGCTGTACAAGTAATACAGTCGTGGCCAAAAGTTTTGAAAATTACATAAATATTGGAAATTGGAAAAGTTGCTGCTTAAGTTTTCATAATAGCAATTTGCATATACTCCAGAATGTTATGAAGAGTGATCAGATGAATTGCATAGTCCTTCTTTGCCATGAAAATTAACTTAATCCCCAAAAAACCTTTCCACTGCATTTCATTAGTGTCATTAAAGGACCTGCTGAAATCATTTCAGTAATCATCTTGTTAACTCAGGTGAGAATGTTGACGAGCACAAGGCTGGAGATCATTATGTCAGGCTGATTGGGTTAAAATGGCAGACTTGAACTGTTAAAAGCAGGGTGAGGCTTGAAATCATTGTTCTTCCATTGTTAACCATGGTAACCTGCAAAGAAACGCGTGCAGTCATCATTGCGTTGCATAAAAATGGCTTCACAGGCAAGGATATTGTGGCTACTAAGATTGCACCTCAATCAACAATTTATAGGATCATCAAGAACTTCCAGGAAAGAGGTTCAATTCTTGTTAAGAAGGCTTCAGGGCGTCCAAGAAAGTCCAGCAAGCGCCAGGATCGTCTCCTAAAGAGGATTCAGCTGCGGGATCGGAGTGCCACCAGTGCAGAGCTTGCTCAGGAATGGCAGCAGGCAGGTGTGAGTGCATCTGCACGCACAGTGAGGCGAAGACTTTTGGAAGATGGCCTGGTGTTAAGAAGGGCAGCAAAGAAGCCACTTCTCTCCAAAAAACACATCAGGGACAGATTGATCTTCTGCAGAAAATATGGTGAATGGACTGCTGAGGACTGGGGCAAAGTCATATTCTCTGATGAAGCCTCTTTCCGATTGTTTGGGGCATCAGGAAAAAGGCTTGTCCGGAGAAGAAAAGGTGAGCGCTACCATCAGTCCTGTGTCATGCCAACAGTAAAGCATCCTGAGACCATTCATGTGTGGGGTTGCTTCTCATCCAAGGGAGTGGGCTCACTCACAATTTCTGCCCAAAAACACAGCCATGAATATAGGATGGTACCAAAACACCCTCCAACAGCAACTTCTTCCAACAACCCAACAACAGTTTGGTGAAGAACAATGCATTTTCCAGCACGAAGGAGCACCGTGCCATAAGGCAGAAGTGATTATGAAAGAATGAAATGCTATCAGTCAGGAATTGGCCCAGAAGTTGATTAAGAGCATGCCCAGTCAAATTGCAGAGGTCCTGAAAAAGAAGAGCCAACACTGCAAATAGTGACTCTGCATAAATGTCATGTAATTGTCGATAAAAGCTTTTGAAACGTATGAAGTGTGTGTAACTATATTTCACTACATCACAGAAACAACTGAAACAAAGATCTAAAAGCAGTTTAGCAGCAAACTTTGTCAAAACTAATATTTGTGTTATTCTCAAAACTTTTGGCCATGACTGTACAAATAGTCCTACAACATGGACAGTGACATACTAGAGAGGGATCAATGACAAAAATGCCAACAAAAATATGTATTTTAATCAGGGGACATTTTTATGTGTCTTAAAGGTAAATTCTCTGAAATGTACCCTACTGAAGCCTAGAAATTTTTTATTTAAGGCCACATGAGTACCGGCCTTAAAAATTAGGCATTCACCAGACATAAAAGAAATTTTGGGGGGAAACTGGTATATCACACCAGTAGAAAGTATTTGTTCCAATGTCGTTTGTCCCTACCTGTAGCAAAACCCTACCTAACGCAGCAAAACCGTTAACCAATGCTGCACTACCCAAATGCACTATATAGAAAGTATATTATTGGTATATCACACCCCCCTGCTTTAATCTGTTTTTTTAGGGGGCAACTGGTATTTTACACCAGTAGAAATTATTTGTTCCAAATTCGTTTATCACTATCTGTAGCCGAGGTAACGCAGCAAACCCGCAGACAAATGCTGCACTACCCAAATGCAATATATAGAAAGTATATAATTGGTATATAACACCCCTGCTTCAATCAGTTTTTTGGGGGGGCCACTGGTATATCACACCAGTAGCAATTATTTGTTCCAAAGCGTTTGTCACTCTGTGTAACTGAGGTAACGCAGCTAAACTGCAAACAAATGCTGCACTATCCAAATGCACTATATAGAAAGTATATTATTGGTATATAACATCCCTGCTCCAATCAGTTTTTTAGGGGGCCACTGGTATTTCACATCAGTAGAAATTATTTGTTTCAATGTAGTTTGTCACTATCTATAGCTGAGGTAACACAGCAAAACCGTAAACGAATGCTGCACTACCCAAATGCACTATATAGAAAGTATATAATTGAAGCAGAGGTGTTAAATACCAATCAGTTTATTTTTTTGTTTTTTGTGGGGCAACTGGTATATCACACCAGTAGAAATTATTTGTTCCAATGGCGTTTGTCACTATCTGTAGCTGTGGTAACGCAGCAAAACCACAAAAGAATGCTGCACTACCTAAATGCAATATATAGAAAGTATATTATTGGAGTATAACATCCCTGCTTCAATCAGTTTTTTGGGGTGACAACTGGTATATCACACCAGCAGTATTGCAGCAGAACCGCACACAACTTCTGCACAATACAAATGCACTATAATATACTTTCTATGTTAGAAAGTTAAAGTGTATTACACCCCTTAGTAAGTCACACCTATCAATAGGACACCTATACCAGGGCTTTTGTGGCCCTATTATCTAGCGTTTGGTGTCCCTAACAGTCTATCCCTGCTCCACACAGCAACCTCTCCCTACTCTGGCAAAAGACTGAATGTAAAATGGCAGCCAGATCAGGTTTATTTATAAGATAGGGGGTATGTCCATGTGCTGAAACATCTCAATTGGCTGTCCTGTACCACCTGATCGATGTGTCATGGGTCAAAGTTTTTCACAATGTAAAAAAATATGGTACCCACGGTCATCGCCATATGTTCCCCCGTTCGGCAAACCATGAACAAGCTAAGTTTGCAGCGTGACGACCGCCGGGTGAACCGCAAGGCCATCTCTAGTGGAGATTGGTCTGGAGCCAAAGAATGCCATTAAAAATTTAAAACAAATGAGGATTTTGAGTAAAATCTAATTAACATGTTGTTGCTCTGTACCTCACTAGTGGACTACTCAAAATGATTGGATAGTTGCCTCGCTTGCCACACCCCAAAACACATTCCCCAACTTCTCCTGAGTACAGCGATCCCAAATGTGTGACACTTTTTTGCAGCCTAGATGCGCAAAGGTGCCCAAATACATTTTAGGAGGGCATTTTTAGACATTTGGATCCCAGACTTCTTCTCACGCTTTAGGGCCCCTAAAAAGCCAGGGCAGTATAAATACCCCACATGTGACCCCATTTTGGAAAGAAGACACCCCAAGGTATTCAATAAGGGGCATGCCGAGTTCATATAAAAAAAAAAATTGGGGGCACAATTTAGCGGACATTGATTTTTTTTTTCTCTCACAAAGTCTCCCTTTCCGCTAACTTGAGACAAAAATTGTAATCTTTCATGGACTCAATATGCCCCTCAGCGAATACCTTGGGGTGTCTTCTTTCCAAAATGGTGTTATTTGTGGGGTGTTTGTACTGCCCTGGCATTTGAGGGTCTCCGCAATCATATGTATGGCCAGCATTAGGAGTTTCGGCTATTCTCCTTATATTGAGCATGCAGGTAATGAGATATTTTTTTTTTTCAGTTCAGCCTCTGGGCTGAAAGAAAAAATGAACGGCACAGATTTCTTCATTCGCATCGATCAATGTGGATGAAAAAATCTCTTCCCCCCCAAAAAAAGGAGGGGAAAGGTGTCTGCCAGGACATAGGAGCTCCGCCCAACATCCATACCCACTTAGCTCGTATGCCCTGGATTTCTCCATTCACATCAATCGATGTGGATGAATAAATCATTGCCGGGATACTTTTTTTTTTATATATATATATATATATATATATATATATACAAAGTGTTTGCAAAAGCATATGAACACTGCCGCCTCCTCAGCTCATATGCCTCGGCAAACGTATCTTTTACTGCAGAGGAGAAATCTCGTCTTGCAGCACCGCATACACCGACTTCTGTGTAATCTGACAGCAGCACAATGCTTCTGTCAAAATGCACATCAGTGCTGCAGCTAGTCGATTGGTCCACCTGGAAGGTAAAAAAAAAAAGAAAAGAAAAAAGAAAAAACCAGGCCGCAACACAATAAATTTATTAACTTTATAATAACTTTTGAACAGAACATATAAACTCTAACTTTTTGAGCTGAACGTTTTGCTCTCCTTCCCCATGGGACAATGTGCAAAGCGCAAATCGCCCAAAGATGTGGCGAAGTACATTATGCACTTTGTCCCAGGTGAAAGGAGAGGTTTGCAGCCCTAATAGCCCTGTGTGCCTGTCCTGTGAGATGTGATCCCTATGCTAAGTGTACCTGTGTGTGGTACGTCCGGAAACACTCTCCAAAGCATAGGGCAGGGTGGTCTGGGCAGTTAGAACAGAAATAGCGGGTGTCATGCCTTATTCCACTCCTGCTACAGACACAACATCTTTTTCGGGGTGACGGTTGGGTTGAGGTACCGGCAACGACACTGGGGAAATGTCGCTCGTGTAGTCGGCTAACTAGACTGGTGGATGGGGCCACGGAACCTCCTGGATACAGGAGGTTCTCGATGATCTCTTCCTGAAATTTGAGGAAGGATCCTGTTCTCCCAGCCTTACTGTAGAGAACAAAACTATTATATGCAGCCAATTTAATTAAATATACAGACACCTTCTTATAGCAGCGTCTGGTGCGTCGGGAAACTAAATACGGAGACAACATCTGGTCCACTCCTCCCATGAGCAAATTATAGTCGTGGACACAGAGAGGCTTTTCAATGACACTGGTTGCTTGCTCAATTTGGATTGTCGTGTCTGCGTGAATGGAGGAGAGCATGTAAACGTCACGCTTGTCTCTCCATTTCACCGTGAGCAGTTCTTCGTTACACAAGGCAGTCCTCTCCTCCCTTGCCAGACGGGTGGTAACGAGCCGTTGGGGGAAGCCCGTGTGACTAGTTTGCGTGGTGCCACAGCAGCCAATATAGGAACAAATGCCTGAAGAGGGCCACACTTGTGTAGAAATTGTCCACATAAAGATGGTACCCCTTGCCAAATAAGGGTGACCCCAAGTCCCAGACTGTCTTCCCACTGCTCTCCAGGTAGTCAGGGCAACCAACTGGCTCCAGGGTCTGATCTTTACCCTCATAGATCCGAAATTTGTGGGTATAGCCTGTGGCCCTTTCACAGAGCTTATACAATTTGTACCCCATACCGGGCGCGCTTGCTTGGGATGTATTGTTTGAAGCCAAGGCGCCTGGTAAAATGTATTAGGGACTCGTCTACACAGATGTTTTGCTTAGGGGTATACAAATCTGCAAATTTCTGGTTGAAGTGGTCTATGAGGGGCCGAATTTTGTGGAGCCGGTCAAAAGCTGGGTGGCCTCTGGGACGAGAGGTGCTATTGTCAAAACAAAAGGAACCTCAAGGAGGAAGTTCTGAAGAACGTCTGTCAGAGCTTCTCAGATGTCTGGTGGTGACAGTACCCCTCCTTCTACGAGTGGACTCCGGACAATCAGAGCCCACCTTCTCAGGATGGGACCTATGGAAAGCCCTGATGAGACGAGTGGCCTTAATGTCCGTCACTGGGACCCACATCCTCTCCTCAGGACCATAACCCTCCCAATGAACGAGGTACTGGAGAGAACCGCGGACAACACGAGAATCCACAATCCTAGAGACCTGAAATTCAAGATTACCATCAACCACAATCGGAGGAGGAGGCAATGACGAGGGTACAATGGGTTGGATATAAGGTTTTAATAAGGACTTATGAAAAACATTATGGATCTTCCAAGTCTGAGAAAGATCAAGACGGTAGGCAACAGGATTGATGACGGGCAGGATTTTGTAAGGCCAAATAAACTTAGGACCCAACTTCCAGGAGGGAACCTTCAATTTGATATTCTTAGTAGACAACCACACCAGAACACCAACATTCAGGTCCGGACCAGGCACACGTCTCTTATCTGCCACACGCTTATATCTCTCACTCATGCTCTTTAGATTATCCTGAATCTTTTGCCAAATAGATGACAAAGACGAGGAGAATCTGTCCTCATAAGGTAAACCAGAAGACCCCTCTCCAGAGAATGTCCAAATTGTGGATGAAACCCATATGCACCAAAAGATTGTGACTTTTCTGAGGACTCCTGACGAAGGTTATTTAAAGCAAACTCAGCAAGGGACAAAAAAGAACACCAATCCTCCGGATTCTCCTCCACAAAACAGCGCAGATATGTCTCCAGATTATGATTGACGTGCTCTGTCTGGCCATTCGACTGCGGGTGGAAAGCAGAAGAGAATGAGAACCGAACCCCCAAGCGAGAACAGAAAGCCTTCCAGAATCTGGAAACAAACTGCGTGCCCCTATCAGAGACTATGTGTCCAAAGACGGGAAGGAATGGGTAAGGGAAGGAGAGGACCTGATGGCCGTGAATGAGGGACTTTGGCATGAGCGCAGGTCTCACAGGCTGCCACAAAACCCTCAACCGACTTTTGAAGCGCTGGCCACCCGAATCGGAGCGATGAGATCCACTGTGGGTCTTGCCCCCGGGTGCCCAGCAAGGACAGTATCGTGGTGCTCCTTAAAAATCTTGTGTCTTAAAGCGAGAGGCACAAACAACCTCCCAGGAGGACAAAGATCAGGAGCCTCTGACTAGGCTACCTAAACGTCTGCCTCCAATTCAGGATAAAGAGCAGAGACCACCACACCTTAAGCCAAAATGCGACCCGGGTCTTCAAAATTCCCACCTCCCGGAAAACAACATAACAGGGCATCCGCCTTCACATTCTTAACCCCAGGGCGGAACGTGACAACAAAATTTAACCTTGAAAAGAATAAAGACCATCTGGCCTGTCTCGGGTTCAGATGCTTGGCTGACTCCAAGTAGGCCAGATTCTTATGGTCAGTAAACACGGTAATACGGTGTCTGGCTCCCTCTAGCCAATGGCACCATTCCTCAAAAGCTAACTTGATGGCCAACAACTCCCTATCTCCCACATCGTAATTTCTCTCTGCGGAGGAGAGTTTCTTCGAGAAAAAGCCACACGGTCGCCATTTGGCAGGAGAGGGACCCTGAGACAAGACCGCACCCACACCCACCTCAGAAGCGTCCACCTCAACTATGAAGGACAGAGAAATATCAGGCTGTACCAAGATGGGAGCGGATGCAAAACTCTCCTTGATATTAGAAAAGGCCTTACGCGCCTCTACCGACCAGGAGGAAAAATCTACCCCCTTTCTAGTCATATCAGTAAGTGGTTTAACAACAGAGGAATAATTCAAAATAAACTTCCTGTAATAATTGGCAAAACCCAAAAAACGCATCAGCGCCTTCTGATTCTCAGGAAGCTCCCACTCAAGCACAGCGCGGACCTTCTCGAGGTCCATGCGAAAATCAGAAGCGGAGAGAAGAAACCCCAGAAATTGAATTTCTGGAACAGCAAACACACATTTTTCCAGTTTAGCGTACAATTAATTCTCCCACAGGATGAGCAAGACCTGACGTAAGTGTTCCTTATGAGTTTTGAAATCAGGAGAAAAAATCTAAATGTCATCTAGATACACTAATACAAATTTCCCCATTAAATGATAAAAAATGCTGTTCACAAAATGCTGAAAGACGGCTGGAGCATTCATCAAACCAAAAGGCATAACCAAATTCTCAAAATGGCCCTCAGGGGTATTGAAGGCCATCTTCCATTCGTCTCCCTCTCTGACCCTGACCAGGTTGCATGCCCCTCTTAGATCCAAGAAAAAACTTTAGCCCCAACAATCTGGTTAAACAGGTCCGGGATCAGAGGAAGCGGATAAGGGTCACGAATTGTGATACTGTTCAGCTCCCTGAAATCCAGACATGGTCTTAAAGAACCATCTTTTTTCTTAAAGAAAAAACAGCGGCAACAGGTGACTTCGAGGGTCGTATGTGTCCCTTTCTCAGACTCTCAGAGATATAAGCACGCATAGCGACCCTTTCAGGTTGGGAGAGATTGTATAAACGAGATTTAGGCAGCTTGGCACCTGGGGTAAGATTAATAGGGCAATCGTACACCACTCTCAAGTCCTGAACACCACTCTCAGAGAAGACATCCGAAAATTCTGAGAGAAAAGATGGTACAGTCTTAGTAGAAACCTCAGAAACAGATGTCGTGAGGCAATTCTCTCAACTCACAATCAAACGGATATTGTGAACTATGCCCTTTAACGATTTCTGAGAAAGTGGAGCGGAATCAATAGAAAAAACAGATATATCCTTTCCCAAAGTGCATACCTGGAAACCATGAGTTATAGCAAATTGATTATCAATGAGATTGACAGCTGCTCCACTATCTACAAAAATCTCACAAAAAATGTTCTTGCTCTCTAGCGCCACCCTGGAAGGTAGGACAAAACGGGAACTACAAGCAAATGGAAAACCTTAAATTTCCGCATCAACCTTGCCAATAGTAACAGATGTAGCATTTTTAGAGGATTTTTTTCCTTTTGTTTCTTTATTACTCTCAAAAAACTACCTGAATCTCCTAGAGGGACAGACATTTGCCAAATGATTTATACCTCCACAACAGAAACAAACCTTCCTATGAGAGCTGAATCCTCTATTGTCAGAGGCAAGCAAACCCAGCTGCATGGGCCCCTGCTCAGAAGGGATTGAGAGCGACTGAGACCCCTGTGCACTGAATGAGACCGCCACACTGTCCTTGGACTGAGTATTACAGGAAGGAGTGATCTCTCCTCTCTCTCTAAGACGCCTGTCAATACGAACGGCCCGAGACATGGCAGAGTCCAAGGAGGTAGGTCTCTCATGAAAGGCAAATGAATCTTTTAATCCCTCTGAAAGACCATGGCAAAATTGACTTCGGAGTGCAGCATCATTCCAACCAGTATCAGCTGCCCATCTCCGAAATTCTGAACAGTATATCTCTGCGGACTGTTTACCCTGGCATAAAAGACGTAGTCTAGACTCCTCATCACCAGAGGAATGGGGAATTAGGCGAAAATGGAGTTTGCAAGCCTCTCTAAAACGAACAAAATTCTCACTACCCCCGGAGAACGTATCCGGGAGAGAGATCTTAGGCTCAGAACAAACTCCATGAATGCAAGCTGAACCGGTCACCTGAAACTGAGAAACAGTTTTACGGAGATCTGCTACCTCCAATGAAAGACCCTGCATGTGTTCAGTCAAAAGTGAAACCGGATCCATGCTTGAGATGGTTTTGGCGGTTTATAATGTCGCGGAAGGTGTACAGAAAACTAGAAGACACAAAATGAAGATCCGACTGACTGGATCCAAAACTAAGGAACCAAAGGGAGAGCCCTGCAACAGACCTGGCTCTCTCCCTTACTGCTCAGCCTATGCAAAAATCTCAATGGTAGATGATCGCATATCCTCGTTCCTCGACTGCATAACACCTGAACACCCTATAATAGTGAGGGGACACGACCACCGGCTCCCTACACTTGATACGGAGGGAGTCAGGGTCACCTGGGATCCAGCAACAGGAAAACACAAATGAATGAACTAAACTTATCTGTAGAAGACTCAGTAGTAGCATCCAGCATGAACACACTCCAGGAAGTTGTATAAACCGCAAAGTGATGCAATATGGGAAGGGATTTAAAGGGATGCAATCAGTGCAACTACATGACAGCTGAGAGAGGCTAACAAGATGAGAAAACGAAAGCAAAACAAAAGGAATCTCAAGGAGGAGGTTCTGAAGGACGTCTGTCAGAGCTTCTCAGATGTCTGGTGGTGACAGTAATCTTTCAACCCGATCTGCCATAAAGTTAATTCAAGCGCCAGGATGACAACAGACTATTTGATGATCCTGGTCATTGAGACAGATCACCATATCTGTACCTACCCATAATAATTGAGTCTCCCACTACCAGAACCTGTATGGCCTGCCCTGCTATCCTTATCCCCTGCTTATTGGAGCTGACATTCCCTTCACACTGGCAAAGTAAGTGTCTTGATGCAGCAGTGCTATCCCTGAGCTGACATCACCCTCCTCTAACAGCCTTGCAAACTTTGTTCCCCCTGAAATGAGGAACATTGGCTTCCACCTGAAAATTATTTTAATTTTTTGCCTTCCACTGAATCGACTTGCAGGATAACAGGCTAAGATCGATGGACAGATGTCTTTTCTCAGCCTTACAAACTATGTTACTGTGTTAACATCCTACAATGATCTTTTTGGCTACTGGCACGCCATACACAGGATCACAGAGTTCAAACAAATACATTTATTTGCCCAAGTATGGTACATGCAGTTTATGACCACACATTACAATTGTATATAAAAGCACAAGGATAGCAGGGAGCAATATATTGTATTCCTCTGTATTTCCCTGTCCTACAGTTATCCTCACCCTGGCCTGAAATAGCTTATAACAGGGAGCAATAGATTGTATTCCACTTTCGGCGCAGGGGCCGGCCGCTCTGCTTTTGCACTCTGCTCCCTCTTTTTCTGTGTGGCTGGGGCTGTGTGACCCCCACCTCATCCTCCAAAGTGCACACATCACTCGCATGACCTGAATGCCATGTGAGGTCTAGGAACTCATCATCCTACACTTCATATTTCACCCACTTCTCACCCCTGGCCTCGTCATCATCATCAGAGATGCACTGCGGCGATCCTCCCACATCCTCATTCCCAAACATAAGAGGTTGGGCATCAGTGCACTCAATCTCTTCCACTTGTGGGGCAGGGCTAGGGGTGATGGCCCATGGAAACCCTGCCAGCAGAGTCATCAAAAAGCCTACGTGATTGCTGCATGACTTGGGGCTGAGACTGTTTGGCTGATGTGCAAGGGGTTGAGGTGAAAGACGGATGCCCATGGGTCGCCGGTACCAACGCTACACTTTCAGCAGGGGACCGGGTGGGAGACAATGTGTAGAAACTGGAGGCACCATCAATTTTACTACTGCCTTTACTTGTTCTGGCCTCACCATTTGTAGAGCTGTATATGGGCCAACAATATGAGGCAGAACCTTCAGTCGGCTGCATGCACCAGAGGAAGGTATTTCATTTGGGCACATAGCTGGCACAGATCAACGACATCCTCTCCCTACAGCAGGAGCTCCACCACCATCAACACCAGCAGCACCATGGTCACATCCCCTATTTGATGCTCTCCTCATTTTTTTTTACGGTCACCCCCCGGATTGGCTGACAAACAATTATTTGTCATGGGAGCAAATTAAGTCTCTTGTTCTAATGGAGTTTCTTGTTGTAATGGGCAGTGGACGTGGAGCCACTTTGCCAATGAACCAATCTGGCTTTTGGCTAAACCTAAGCGTGTTGTCCTGGTGGTTCCCTGTTTTTCACCCTTTACCCCTGTACATGGATCTGAACTTTACTACAGAAAACAAACCACGCTGCCACCTCCTTGAGTAGTCCTGATGTAGTTGACAACTGACCCACGGAGGTCAGAGACACCAGCGAGAAGCATCAGAGACACAGGCAAAAGGCATAGTCTGAACACAGTCCAAGGGCAGGCCAGGCTGTGCATATTCCAGATAGCAGTTATAAGGTAGAGGTAGGAAGCAAGAACCAGAATCAGTAGACAGGCAGGGTATGGTTTACGGGTAGTCAGACAAGATTTCCCGCCTTCACTGGTTATTGGAAACAAATAAAAATCAAACCTTCGGCTAGGAGGTGGATCCATATCCCAGATAAATAGGTAGGCTCATCAGCACCTAAATCAGCAGCTGGACAGAGAGCAAGAGGAAAGGAATAACTCCTGCAGTAATGAAAGGAAGTTCACTGAGCATCGGTCCCAATATACACAAGGAGAGAAGAGCGACGCCCATGCCTGATTGGGACAGCAGGAAAGCAGCAGGCATGGATCATCAGCATGATAGCTCTTCTTAGAGCTGGATTGTGCCAGGATTTTTTTCAGGGTGACTGAAGCATTAATGTTCTCTGCAGACTCTCAAAACCTTTCCTCAGGACCAAAACCCTTCCTATCCACAAGATAAAAGATCTTGCCCTGACCATCTTCATATCCAATATAATGCTGATCTCAAATTCATCTTCACAGGAACAGCAATGGAATAACATGAAAAGAATAGGGAATGCCGATAGATTGTAGCAGAAGGAGCTTGTAAAAGGCGGAATTAACTTTGAAAAATAATTTAGAAGGGTTCTAAAAACCAAGGAGCGTATTTGAAAGATGGCAACCTTAGACAAATGTTTCTTGAAGGCAACCATACCCTGTCACCTGGTGAAAACGCTCCGGCATGACCTATTGGATACAGGTACTTATTGGATAACCAACAGTCAGCAGCATATATAGTAGTACAAACCAGCAACGACAAAGGATGGTGCATGTGATAGTGATTCACCCTTCTGCTGACTCGCCAGGGATTAAACCTCTGTGACTTTGGGGGAACCCAAGACCAACTACTCCAGCCTGTAGCACCCCGATTTTGGCCGGCCGTGCACAGTGAGGCATATGGCCAGAAGACAAGATCGTCCCAACCTGGACTCTCCAACCAAACCCGTAGGCTCGAGGTTGGGCAGAAGAGCAGTTCTGTAGTTCACTAGCTGGAACCTTAGTACCTAGGCTGACATCCTGTAGAATAGCTGCTGATGACAGGGGAGTCCTCCCTTTTATTTCCCTCAGTTGCCATTTCAGTGCATTGGCCCCCATAGGATTGGTGGGAGATAATTGTGGCTTTTCCATCATTGGTTGGCAGTTCAATCTAACTGCATAACGTCATTCTGATGACACAGCTTTTCCACTTCACCTAGAAAGACTGCACGGCTACTAATACACAGCAGGGCAGCTAATGCAATCCACAGGTGATATAATTAGCAGGTTCTTTCCTGTACGTCTGCTGGCTTGTTAGTCAGACCAAAAGGTACTGCATAGTTGATTCAAGTTGCTGTAGAAGTCTGACAGCTACAAGAAAGACACAATAAACAATATCTCTTGTCCTTGGCTGCCCAAAATGATGGACAAAGAAACTGTATACCTGGTGCAAATTAAGAACAATCCACCCCACAAGTGGTCAGGTGTTATCATCAGTTTACATGATGTCGTTTGTCATAGATATCAAGGCCCAAGAAAGAAAAGCTTTGGTCTTTTGCCAAATCTGAAGAAAATTCTGGGCTGTAGAGTCCAGAGCTGGCATTTCAGTTGTCAATTGACAGGCAGGACATAAAAGATCAATTTCTCTGTATGGAGTATACTTACACAAAGCTCCAGAGGTTCTGTGTATTTCAGTATGATCTTAGTAAGAGACCTCAAATCTACAGAAGTTACAATCAAGGGCTTCTTTATCTGCTGTACAAGAATGTGGTATTGATTCCCCAAGGCCTGATGCAGGAAGCTGCATGTCGATTTAGAGTCTATGAGGGCCTGAATAGTGCACCAAATACCTTCAGGAGAAAAATCCATAGGAATAGTCAGTTTTGCAGAATTTGAGTGTTCACCTAGGGCTATCTCTCGTACAGACCCTAAGCTCTGAAGTTTTCCCGGTTTTTTAGGACAAGCATCAAGATAGTGTCCCTTCTCTCCACAGTAGTGGCAAAGACCATTAGTACTTTTGTGCTGCCATTCCTCTGCAGACAACCTAAGATGATCCACCTGCATGGATTCATAAGTTGTAGTTGTGAGGGTGGAAGGTAGAGGTGACAAAGGTCTCTAGAAGGTAGGTGCTAAGTGAGACATGCTCCTCTGCCATGCCGCCTCCTTAGCACGCTCCTGTAACTGCAAATATATTTGAGTGGCGGGGGATACCAGGGCATCCAATGAGGTAGGAACATCATGGCCAGCAAATTCATCCTTAATCCGGCCAATCAATCCCTCCCAGAAGGCAGCAACCAGAGCTTCATTAATCCAGCCCAGTTCAGAACCCAGGGTAAGGAACTGGATGATGTATTGACCCAAAGAAAGACTGTCTTGACTATTCTATGACGAAGGGTGCAAAGAGGATGCACCTGAAACACATCAGATAGATAAACACTGTCGATATCCATCTATATGTGATTGATTTTAAAGAAGACAAATGTAAATATTGGATTTTTTTTTAATTACCTTTACCGGAGGCTGAACCTTTTCACTTATCTGCAGCAATAGTGCAGTTCTGCATGCTCTGTGCCCCGGGGTCCAAGTGTGAAGCTGGCAACTGGAACTGGTGTGAACATCACAAGACCTCCACATTGATAAAGAACTTTCTGTGGGAGTCAAAACTTGTTTTTTGTTTTTCTCTGAAATAAACTAGATAGGTGCATATTATCCAGACTACACCCCCTTTTGGCCACATATAACAAGTATATGAGCCAAAGCAAAGATACTTTAAAATTAGTAGAAGAAATGTACTGTATGTTTTATAATATAACAATTTTGAATGTTTCCCAAGAAATATAATTAAGTTTGTGGCAATAAAAAAAGGGATGTGTAAAAAGCTACACATTCTTAATAACATAAAATATGCATGTATACCCATACAAACATATGACAATTCTAAGGTGTTGCTTGATAATTATATTTCAGTAATGTGATCTGTAAATGAGTTTGTACTTCCCATATCAAATGCCTGCATTCATAATTTATTGCAACATGGTTTATTGATGCTCATTACAAACTGTTAATGAGGTATCATCTTCTCATACAATAATGGCATTACATGTAAGCCTCTAGCTTTCCTACCATGAGAATTTGTTTTCCAGCTGGGATACCTTGTTTCAAGAGCACTACTGTTGGGAAATGACAAACTTCATTTTAGTCAACTTTTTCTTAAAAAATAAATAAATAAAAAAGAACATGCAAAAGCATGTTTACAGGGTATTTAGATTATTTTACAGTATTTATAGACCATTAAAGGGGTTATCCTATGAAAATGTCAATGGGCAGCGAGATGAGGGTACAATGGGTTGGACATAAGGTTTTAATAAGGACTTATGAAAAACATTATGGATCTTCCAAGTCTGTGGAAGATCAAGACGGTAGGCAACAGGATTGATGACGGACAAGATTTTGTAAGGCCCAACTTAGGACCCAACTTCCAGGAGGGAGCCTTCAATTAGATTTTCTTAGCAGACAGCCACACCAGATCACCAACATTCAGGTCCGGACCAGGCACACGTCTCTTATCCGCCACACGCTTATATCTCTCACTCATGCTCTTTAGATTATCCTGAATCTTTTGCCAAATAGATGACAAAGACGAGGAGAATCTGTCCTCATCAGGTAAACCAGAAGACCCCTCTCCCTAGAATGTCCCAAACTGTGGATGAAACCCATATGCACCAAAAAATGGTGACTTATCAGAGGACTCCTGACGAAGGTTATTTAAAGCAAACTCAGCAAGGGATAAAAAAGAACACCGATCCTCCTGATTCTGCGCCACAAAACAGCGCAGATATGTCTCCAGATTCTGATTGACGCGCTCTGTCTGGCCATTCGACTGCGGGTGGAAAGCCGAAGAGAATGAGAACCGAACCCCCAAGCGAGAACAGAAAGCCTTCCGGAATCTGGAAACAAACTGCGTGCCCCTATCAGAGACTATGTCTGAAGGAATACCATGCAATTTGACAATGTGATCAATAAATGCCTGCGCCAGCGTCTTAGCATTGGGCAAGACAGGAAAAGGGATGAAATGCACCATTTTGCTAAAACGGTCCACCACCACCAGAATTACAGTCTTCCCTGAGAAACGAGGCAGGTCCGTAATGAAGTCCATGGACAGATGGGTCAAAGGACGGGAAGGAATGGGTAAGGGAAGGAGAGGACCTGATGGCCGTGAATGGCCACAAACCCCTCAACCGACTTACGAAGCGCCAGCCACCAGAATCTCCGAGCGATGAGATCCACTGTGGCTCTTGCCCCGGGGTGCCCAGAAAGGACTGTATCGTGGTGTTCCTTAAAAGTCTTAAAGCGAGAGGCACAAACAACCTCCCAGGAGGACAAAGATCAGAAGCCTCTGACTGGGCTGCCTGCACCTCTGCCTCCAATTCAGGAAAAAGAGCAGAGACCACCACACCTTCAGCCAAAATGGGACCCGGATCTTCAAAATTCCCACCTCCCGGAAAACAACGTGACAGGGCATCTGCCTTCACATTCTTGAACCCCAGGCCGAACGTGACAACAAAATTAAACCTTGAAAAGAACAAAGACCATCTGGCCTGTCTCGGGTTCAGACGCTTGGCTGACTCCAAGTAGGCTAGATTTTTATGGTCAGTAAACACGGTAATAGGGCTCCCTCTAGCCAATGGCGCCATTCCTCAAAAGCCAACTTGATGGCCAACAACTCCCTATCTCCCACATCGTAATTTCTCTCTGCGGAGGAGAGTTTATTCGAGAAAAAGCCACACGGTCGCCATTTGGCAGGAGAGGAACCCTGAGACAAGACCGCACCCACACCCACCTCAGAAGCATCAACCTCAACTATGAAGGGTAGAGAAATATCAGGTTGTACCAAGATGGGAGCGGAAGCAAAACTCTCCTTGATATTAGAAAAGGCCTTATGCGCCTCTATCGACCAGGAAGAAAAATCTACCCCCTTTCTAGTCATATCAGTAAGTGGTTTAACAACAGAGGAATAATTCAAAATAAACTTCCTGTAATAATTGGCAAAGCCCAAAAAACGCATCAGCGCCTTCTGATTCTCAGGAAGCTCCCACTCAAGCACAGCGTGGACCTTCTCGGGGTCCATGCGAAAACCAGAAGCGGAGAGAAGAAACCCCAGAAATTGAATTTCTGGAACCGCAAACACACATTTTTCCAGTTTCGCGTACAATTTATTCTCCCGCAGGATGAGCAAGACCTGACGTAAGTGTTCCTTATGAGTTTTGAAATCAGGAGAAAAAATCTAAATGTCATCCAAATACACTAATACAAATTTCCCCATTAAATTATAAAAAATGCTGTTTACGAAATGCTGAAAAACGGCTGGAGCATTCATCAAACCAAAAGGCATAACCAAATTCTCAAAATGGCCCTCAGGGGTATTGAAGGCCGTCTTCCATTCGTCTCCTTCTCTGACCCTGACCAGGTTGTATGCCCCTCTTAGATCTAATTTGGAAAAAACTTTAGCCCCAACAATCTGGTTAAACAGGTCCGTGATCAGAGGAAGCGGATAAGGGTCACGAATTGTGATACTGTTCAGCTCCCTGAAATCCAGACAAGGTCTTATAGAACCATCTTTTTTCTTAACAAAGAAAAAAACAGCGGCAACAGGTGACTTCGAGGGTCGTATGTGTCCTTTTCTCAGACTCTCAGAGATATAAGCACGCATAGCGACCCTTTCAGGTTGGGAGAGATTGTATAAACGAGATTTAGGCAGCTTGGCGCCTGGGATGAGATTAATAGGGCAATCGTACTCCCTGCGCGGGGGCAAATACTGAACTCCACTCTCAGAGAAGACATCCGAGAATTTAGAGAGAAAAGATGGTACAGTCTTAGTAGAAACCTCAGAAACAGATGTCGTGAGGCAATTCTCTCTGCAAAAGTCACTCCAACCATTTATTTGCCTCGCTTGCCAATCAATGGTGGGGTTATGTTTAGTGAGCCAGGGTAGCCCCAACACCAGAGGAGTAGGCAATCCGCTAAGGACGAAACATGACACATCCTCAACATGAGCATCACTCACAATTAAACGGATATTGTGAACTATGCCCTTTAATGATTTCTGAGAAAGTGGAGCGGAATCAATAGCAAAAACAGGAATATACTTTCCCAAAGTGCATACCTGGAAACCATGAGTTATCGCAAATTGATTATCAATGAGATTGACAGCTGCTCCATGATCTACAAAAATCTCACAAAAAATGTTCTTGCTCTCTAGCGCCACCCTGGCAGGCAGGACAAAACGGGAACTACAAGCAAACGGAAAACCTTCAATTTCCGCCTCAACCCTGCCAATGTGAACAGATGGGACATTTTTAAAGGATTTTTTCCTTTTTGTTTCTTTATTACTCCCAAAAAACTGCCTGAATCTCCTAGAGGGACAAACATTTGCCAAATGAATTATACCTCCACAACAAAAACAAACCTTCCCATGCGGGCTGAATCTTCTATTGTCAGAGGCAATCAACCCCAGCTGCATGGGCTCCTGCACAGAAGGGGTTGACAGCGACTGACACCCCTGCGCACAGAATGGGACCGCTGCACTGTCCTGGGATTGAGTATGACAGGAAGGAGTGATCTCTCCTCTCTCTCTAAGACGCCTGTCAATACGAACGGCCTGAGACATGGCAGAGTCCAAGGAGGTAGGCCTCTCATGAAAGGCAAATGCATCTTTCAATCCCTCTGAAAGACCATGGCAAAATAGACTTCAGAGTGCAGCATCATTCCAACCAGTATCAGCTGCCCATCTCTGAAATTCTGAGCAGTATATCTCTGCGGATTGTTTACCCTGGCATAACAGACGTAGTCTAGACTCAGCCAAAGCAATACAATTCGGATCATCATATATCTGACCCAGGGCTAAAAAGAATTCATCCACTGAACGGAGGGGCCATGCCCCCACCGGCAGCGAAAAGGCCCAGGACTGAGCGTTATCCCTGAGCAGCGATATAATGATCCCCACCCTCCGTTCCTCATCACCAGAGGAATGGGGAAGAAGGCGAAAATGGAGTTTGCAAGCCTCTCTAAAACGCACAAAATTCTCACTACCCCCGGAGAATGTATCCGGGAGCGAGATCTTAGGCTCAGAACAAACTCCATGAACGCAAGCTGAACCGGTCACTTGAAACTGAGAAAGAGTCCTACGGAGATCTGCTACCTCCAATGAAAGACCCTGAAAGCGTTCAGTCAAAAGTGAAACCGGATCCATGCTTGAGACGGTTTTGGCGGTTTATAATGTCACGGAAGGTGTACAGGAAACAAGACAACACAAAATGAATATACGACTCACTGGATCCAAAACTAAGGAACAAAAAGGGAGACCCCTGCATCAGACCTGGCACTCTCCCTGACTGCTCAGCCTATGCGAAAATCCCAATGGTAGATGATCGCATATCCTCGTACCTCGACTGTATAACACCTGAACACCCTATAATAGTGAGGGGACACGACTACCGGCTTCCTACACTAGATGCGGAGGGAGTCAGGGTCACCTGGGATCCAGCAAACAGAAAAACACAAATGAATGCACAGCACTTATCTTGTAGAAGACTGGGAAGTAGGATCAGCATGCACACACACTCCAGGAAGTAATATAAACCGCAAACTGATGCACTATGGGGAGGAATTTAAAGGGATGCAATCAGTCCAACTACATGACAGCTGAGAGAGGCTAACGAGATGAGGAACTGAAAGCAAAACAAAGGAAGCTCAAGGAGGAGGTTCTGAAAGGCATCTGTCAGAGCTTTTCAGATGTCTGGTGGTGACAGACGCATGATAAGAAGGGGGAGCGTGGGCATCACTTTAGATGTACTCAAATCATCTTCCATAACATGATGAGCTTCCCATGTGTAGCACTGACCCACATGACACTCCAAACACTGGTATCCTCCAGATTTGCCGGGGATATCGTTCCGTCAGCGGGGCCACATAGGTATTATGGGAACATCAAGCCCTAGTCATTGCTGATCCTCATATTTAGTAGCAAGATGGTTACTACCAGGCTTCACAAAAAAATAAAAATAAAAAATAAAAAAATTCACATCAAGCGTATGACACCTGCATAGACCATGCGGTTCACGCGTTCGTGACAGTCAATTCAGCCTACGTTACAGGCCTCATTTCTTTGTGGTTCCCTTGTCATGCATACTCGGATTGTATCACGCGTCCTGATCCAACCAATCATACGTTCCAGCAGAAATGTACACGTATTCATACTTTCATTTTCAAGTTCCCATCCAGGTCATATGTCTTTTTCGCACCACAGTCCACACTCGTCATACTACTTTCTTTTACCCCTTTTAGGCTGTCAAGCTTAGATATATTTTGCTCTACACGGGTGTTCTGTGAATTGTCATACTACCAGGTATGTACACCTGCTCATACGGCGTTTCTACCATACATTTCATGTGATCCCGCTAGGTTAGTGTGCTGGCATTAGGGTCACAGGCACCCCACTAGGTTTACCCCGTCTTGGCAATCGCCGTCAGTTAGTGGTCCCGCGAGGCCAACACCCCGCCTCAAACGTTCAGAGGCATCCACCCATCGAGCCACACGTTAGCTAGCCGCCTCGCATGTTGCATAGAGAGGGCCTCATCTGTCACTCCCTTCCCCTATTTTCTGTCTTACAGTCACCGAGAGGCCTAAAACTCCTGCCATTACGACGAGTGGCCTCAATAACCCCTCGCGCCAACGCATAGATAGAGCCTCTCAAGCCGCTTGGCAATTAGCAGGGCCTCATCTGTCACCAAACAAGTATAAACTTTTGCTGTCCGGCCTAGCTAGCCTGCCAGCACAGTTTGGTGGCTTTTTCCTACACTAATCAATTGTTTTGTTTTTAGTATGTCTCTGGAAGGGGTAGCGGACTTCTCCCTACCTGGCACCCCGGCTAGATCTGTCACTCCCACTTAGCGAGAAGAGCTAGCCAGTCCAGCATCAATCAGATCCTGGACGATCCATCGCATAACCACAGAGTTGAGGAGACGGCAAATCCCCTATCCCGCTACAGCAAGGAAAGCGGAGCTTTTCAGGCTACTACGCGCATCCACAAATAACATGGATGTCGGGGAAGGACCTAGCCAGTCCAATCCAGGGGACATACATGCCATGTTATCCTCACTCATGGCGTCTATGAGTAAGGTCAACTCCAGGCTGGAGAAACTGGAGTCGGTCACCACGACCCTTTCCTTGGCAAGGCCTCCTCCTGCGGCTTCACAGGCACCAGCCGGCTTGCCGGTGGTCGCGCCAACCATCAACCTGGATGACCAGGAAGTTAGCCCGGCTCATATGATACCGGAGCATATTAAAAGATATATCCTGGAAGGTAAGGACGTCAACCTGGCCTCCCTGTTGATTGCCTCCCAGGATATTGTCGAGAACAAGACTTATGCATACGACGATGTTTCGGTTATTGTTAGGTCTAGGGATGCCCGCCTAAACAGGAAACTGACTATCCCCGAATTTGTTCTAGCCTTTGGCATTTACAGGGATGTCATCTGTGCGGTCTATCCCAACAAGAAAGAGGAGTTTGATCTCTATATGCACAAGCTGGTAGACCTAGGCAACAAATATGGTGGTTCAGCTTTTTATGACTACCATAGGTCTTTTTCTGCAAAAGTGTCTGGAGCCTTCTCCCAGTACGGAATCCGCTCCAACTGGGCCAAGATCGATACCGTCATATTTTGCAGACACTTTGCGAGACTAAGAACGCCGGTCTGTGCATACTGCTCCTCCACAGCCCACACCACAAATTTTTGTCCCAACACGGCGGACAGACATGCCCCCACGCAGGGAGCCGGTCCCTCTGGGGTTCCGGAGAAGTTATCACGAGACAAACTGGGACGCCCAATCAAGTTTCTGGGCAAATCCCAGATATGTAATAACTTCAATATGGGGTCCTGTAATTACAGCGGATGTAGACTGTTGCATGTGTGTACAAAATGTTTTAGGGCACATGCCAAGACCATGTGTCCGAATAAAATTTATTCAAAGCCTTACCTAACGTCCATCAATATGCCAGTTTTCACTGCATTCATGTCCCAGCACCCATCCAGATATCTCATAGATTTTCTCATCTCTGGTTTAACAGAAGGCTTCCATACAGGTATCCTGCACTTATCAATCGGAACCCTGGAATGCCCCAATCTTCAATCTGCCCAACACAACCCCACAGCGGTCGACACCCTCATAGCCCAAGAAGTAGCTGAGGGCTTCGTTTTAGGGCCTTTCAAAACTCCTCCATTCGCAGAATGGCACAACAACCCCATTGGTATCGTCACAGCAAAATCTTCCCAGAAACAGAGACTCATCATTGACTTATCGGCACCCCACTCTTCGGCCAACCCCAGTCTCAACTCCCTCATTCCCTCTGAGGAATTCTCCCTGCAGTACACCACCATAGATCATGCCATTACCGCCATCATACAAGCAGGGGTTGGAGCTTGGCTCAGTAAGACCAACATCACTAACGCCTTTAAATTACTACCGATACACCCTATAGTGGTGCACCTGCATGGCATCAAGTGGTCCGGGAACTACTATTTTTTCTCCCGGTTAACCTTTGGGTCCAAGAGTAGCCCAGCCATTTTTGACACGTTTGCCGAAGCATTATGCTGGTTGCTTTTGGACATAGCCAGGTGCCCCACGGTATTACATTACCTTGATGATTTCCTACTGATAGAAGAGAACACTTCCCCTCCCACCAGTCTCAGAGCCACCATCAAGCTGTTTGAGGAACTAGGTGTACCCATCTCCCCCAAGAAAACAGAGGGGCCAGACACGGTTATCACCTTTTTGGGTGTCCAATTAGATTCAGCCACAATGCAAGCCAGTCTACCACACGATAAGATTCGGAACATTCTCACTTACATTGACAACTACCTTCGGCTCGGTACTTGCAACCGCAAGGAACTACAGTCCCTGCTGGGATCCCTGAATTTTGCCATGCGTATCATACCTCAAGGCCGTTCCTTCAGATCATGGCTATTGCATCTCTTTCCACTTTTCCTACACGACACGCACAGGTTGTCCCTAGATGCCCAAGCTATGGCAGATCTAAACACGTGGAAGAGATTTGTATCCACTTGGAATGGTAAAAGCATGTTCCTCCCTCAGCTGACTGACTCATCCCCCACCATTTGGTCAGATGCGGCATCTACCACTGGCTTTGCAGCAATTTTGGGGAATGATTGGATTTGGGGCAGCTGGCCTTCAGCAGTTCAAGATCTGGAAGGGTTTTCCACTACCTCAGCTCTTTTTTAAATCTATCCTATTGTGGCGGCTGCCGTAGCGTGGGGTCATTTATGGGCAAACATGCCAGTCCGTTGCTACTCAGACAACCAGGCGACCTGTCAAATAATCAACAAAGGTCGTTCCAAATCTCTCACAATCATGAGATTCCTGTGGAAACTCACTTGGTTGGCAGCTTGCAATAATTTTTCCCTATGCTGTTTCCATGTCCCAGGGGTGTGTAACACAGCTGCTAACAATTTGTCTCGCTTAAAATTTCAGGCGTTTCATCAGGCTCTCCTGTCAGCGGCACCCACAGCCACCATCACTCCAACTTTTCAACAACTCATACTGGACTAGAAACCATCATGCAGCATAGCAGGACATTGTCCCAATTAGCACTTTCAGACAATACACTCAGAACATACAGCAGAGCTTTCACACTATTTAAAAGATTCCTTCTGGAACATCACATTACGCACCCTTTTGTCATGATTTCTCTTTTGGGGTTTGCTTCCTTCTGCCACCTTAAACTTAAAATGTCATATAACACCATCAAACTCTATCTCACTGGCATTCAACACCACATGCTCATCTTACACCCTAATAACATCAGTTTCATGGCCTCCCACCAAATCAAAACCATACTCAGAGGTATTCAGAAAGCAGAACCAGCACGTACAGCTCAGAGGCTACCCATAGACAATCATATCTTCAAAGCGTTATCCAACCTACTAGACTCAAAACCATTTGACACCAATACAAACTCCATCATCAAAACAGCAATATACTTGGCTTTCTATGGATTCCTAAGGCCGGGAGAATTCACTACAACCTCCACGACCCAAACTACTCCTTTCCTCCTTTTTTCCCACCTGACAAAACACATGGATCATTACATCCTGACTTTACCTCACTCCAAAAACAGTCAGCACATACCCATAAACATTCCGTACTATCCCACGCACAACAGATAGTGTCCAGTCAGGGTTCTTGATGCCTACATACAGCATCATAACTTTCTACCCTCACAACCATTACTACAGCTGCAAGGTTCAGTGCTCACCACTACAACCTTCATGACTTACGTCAGGTCTTCCCTCACACAACTGGGCCTCAACGCAGCCAACTACTCAGGGCACTCCGTTTGTATAGGAGCCTCCAGTGCAAACATCCCAACTCATGTTATCAAAACTTTGGGGCGCTGGAAGTCATCCGCTTACTCACGGTACATACCTAACCCAGTACAAGAATTAAGGGATGCTTTCAAAAACATGTCTGGTTGAAAAAAGCATATGTATTTATTGTCTGTAAAGAAAATTGGTTTACTTCAATTTTTGCCCTCTTCTTTCTCAGGCCTACCTTGTCCTCGGTTCCGGCACACCACAACCGACTGCGCTTTATTTCTCTATTTTTCCCAGGGTTCCTCACTGTACTATTGTAAGCGCCTAACACAAGTATTAAGGCAATTTGCCTGGATTTGTGGGAGGGGCTGAGTTCCACCTCCAGCCAATTTAAGGCACTCCCCTTACCTGGCTCCTGTACCGTCTGAGGTCAGAGCTGCTTGACCCTCCCACCACACCACTTATTAACACTCATTTCCTTTCTATTTCTTTTCCTGGGTAGGCCCTCTTCTTTCTCAGGCCTACCTCGTCCTCAGTTCCGGCACACCACAACCGACTGCGCTTTATTTCCCTATTTTTCCCAGGGTTCCTCACTGTACTATTGTAAGCGCCTAACACAAATATATATATATATATATATATATATATATATATATTACAGATAGTTAGTGGGAGATAGTCAATGTAGGTTAGCTAGTGATATAGTGTAGCTGATAGTTCTTCCGCCCATACATACATGCTACATACATAGTGCTGTGATGTCACAAGTTCACGACAATACTTATAGTGCACAAATAATAGTGCACAAATTAGTAATATATAGTCAAACCTGCTAAAATGTGAAGTTGCACGTATTGCGGCAAAATTTGTGCATCATTAAATGACGATTAGCGCAATTGCAAATATATTGGAGCACTCTATCTGCATATAAAGCTATTGTAATGTTCTGCCATGCCAACCATTTTCTGCAGTGTCAGGAAACTTCTAGCAGCTTGAAAAATGTAGTAACAGTGACCCACGCCTGTATTTCGCGCGCAATACACGCATATTACATTGCCGATTTTTCGCAATCAAGAATATAATGGCAAATTTGTAAATTTATAACGAATATTCGCAAAATATTGCAAATTCAATTATTGCCCCTGACGCTCATCAATATTTATGAATACATCTACAGTTGGCTGTTTACTATTTCGGGACCACAGCATCTGAGAGCTAAAAACCTTGAAGTTCTGCACTTCCAGGCCTGGAATGCTTCTCCCATGAGCTGATCAAGGAAGCTGTTTGTGTGTTGTGAAAGGCCTGAGTCTGCTGAAGACTACTAGGCTTTTAACAGTTATATTCCAATGTAGGCCTGCAGATGGCAGCACTATATTGATTTGTGGTCGAGGCTACGGATGTTGAGAGAACGAGTGGTGGCTGCGTGGCCACAGGTGACCTGACATAACTGGCCTGAGGTGTGCCCGAAGCCATGTCCGAGGGTAGGCCTATAAGGGGGCAAAAGAGACGGTTAGGAAGAATTTGATGTTTATTGAGGTTACAACACGAGGTTACAGAAAGCGTCGGAGATTTCCTTGTGCGGATTGGGAATGTAACGGGTGAAGCAGGAGGACTGCCAGCGGCCCATTTTCCGGATGATGTGGCACGGGACGTTGTGTTTTGATGCTGCTGAAGCGGCACCTATGCGGAAGGAGTGACCCGATATGGTTTTGGGATCGTGGCCCAACCCCTTGGCCAGGATGCGAATATGATGGATGAACCGGGCCGTGGTGAGAAATGTACCTTTGAACGGTAGAAGTGGTTCGTTCTTGGAGGAATGTGCCAGCAGGGCCAATAGCTTATTGAGAATCTGGACCGGGCACCACTTGTTGAAGGTTCGGAAGAATTTGATTTGGACAGGCGGCCCGGATTGCGATGTTTTGGTGGATGGTAGGTTTAGTACGTGGTGATCTGGGTGACAAATTAACTGGCTTTTGGTTAAACCTTTAGTTTTGAATGACACTACGGTGAATTCTCCCGGGCGCAAGAAGCCATAAAAACTCAGATACATTGCGGCTTTAATGACCATGGAAGGAAGAAGGCCAAAAGGAAAACCGTCTAATGAATCTGAGAGCTTTCTGAACAGCTCCCCTGACACAGGTTGCCTGCTGGGCGTGCTGCTCCGGCTGTTCCTGAGGATGCCCCTAAGGGTGGCCTTGACTACTGGGGAAGTGAAGGCTGACTTGCTACCTGGGTCTCTCAGCATGGAGTGGTGCTGAACCCCTGACAAATACAGCTTGATGGAGTTGTAGGATAGCTTGAGGTGCGTGTGACAATATGCGAGGAAGGCTATTAAATATGTGGACTTATCTGTGTTGGTTCTAGGATGGAGATGGGAAAATTGTTTATAGATGTTCCAACCGGTCCTGTAGTTCCTGGTCGTGTTGGCGGAAAGAGAGCTGAGCATGAGGGACTTTGCAGTGGAAATGAAATGTCCTAATCCATTCAAAGGGTGTGGTAATCCGGAGGCAAAAGACTCGTTGGTTCCGCCTCTGGCATGATCTGGAAGAAATTATCAAGGTTAAAACTAGGGATGAGCGAACTCGAACTGTATAGTTCGGGTTCGTACCGAATTTTGGGGTGTCCGTGACACGGACCCGAACCCGGACATTTTCGTAAAAGTCCGGGTTCGGGTTCGGTGTTCGTCGCTTTCTTCGCGCTTTTGTGACGCTTTCTTGGCGCTTTTTGAAAGGCTGCAAAGCAGCCAATCAACAAGCGTCATACTACTTGCCCCAAGAGGCCATCACAGCCATGCCTACTATTGGCATGGCTGTGATTGGCCAGAGCACCATGTGACCCAGCCTCTATTTAAGCTGGAGTCACATAGCGCCGCCCGTCACTCTGCTCTGATTAGCGTAGGGAGAGGTTGCGGCTGCGACAGTAGGGCGAGATTAGGCAGATTAACTCCTCCAAAGGACTTGATTAACTGATCGATCTGCAGCTGTGGATCATTGAGCTGCTGATCCTCAATTGCTCACTGTTTTTAGGCTGCCCAGACCGTTTGTCAGTCACATTTTTCTGGGGTGATCGGCGGCCATTTTGTGTCTTGTGGTGCGCCAGCACAAGCTGCGACCAAGTGCATTTAACCCTCAATGGTGTGGTTGTTTTTTGGCTAAAGCCTACATCAGGGTGAAGCTGTCACACCAAGTGCATTTAACCAGCAATAGTCTGTTTATTTTTTGGCCATATACTACATCAGGGGCAAGCTGCGCCTGTCACCAAGTGCATTTAACCCTCAATGGTGCGTTTGTTTTTTGGCTAAAGCCTACATCAGGGTGAAGCTGTCACACCAAGTGCATTTAACCAGCAATAGTCTGTTTATTTTTTGGCCATATACTACATCAGGGGCAAGCTGCGCCCGTCACCAAGTGCATTTAACCCTCAGTAGTGTGGTTGGTCAAGCTATCACACCAAGTGCATTTAACCAGCAATAGTCTGTTCATTTTTTGGCCATATACTAAATCAGGGGCAAGCTGCGCCCGTCACCAAGTGCATTTAACCAGCAATAGTCTGTTCATTTTTTGGCCATATACTACATCAGGGGCAAGCTGCGCCCGTCACCAAGTGCATTTAACCCTCAGTAGTGTGGTTGGTCAAGCTGTGACACCAAGTGCATTTAACCAGCAATAGTCTGTTCATTTTTTGGCCATATACTACATCAGGGGCAAGCTGCGCCCATCACCAAGTGCATTTAACCAGCAATAGTGTGGTTATTTTTTGGCCATATCCCAGTCTAATTCTGTCACTAAATCCATACCGGTCACCCAGCGCCTAAATACTAGGCCTCAAATTTATATCCCGCTAAATCTCTCGTTACCGCTGTCCTGTTGTGGCTGGGAAAGTTATTTAGTGTCCGTCAAAGCACATTTTTTGTTCTGGGTTGAAATACAATTCCCAATTTAGCAATTTAAAAATTTAGTGGTTTCTGCTGTATCAGAGCTATTTGAAATCTATCCCTAAAAGGGTATATAATATTCAAGGTGCACATAGGGTCATTCAGAATAACTTCACACACCCGCTACTGTGCATTTCCAAGTCTAATTCTGTCACTAAACCCATACCTGTCACCCAGCGCCTAAATACTAGGCCTCAAATTCATATCCAGCTAAATCTGTCGTTAGTGCTGTAGCTGGGCGAGTTATTTAGTGTCCGTTCAAGCACATTTCTTGTTCTGGGTTGAAATACAATTCCCAATTTAGCAATTTCATAATTTAGTGGTTTCTGCTATATCAGAGCTATTTGAAATCTATCCCTAAAAGGGTAGATCATATTGAAGGTGCACATAGGGACATTCAGAATAACTTCACACACCCGCTACTGTGCATTTCCAAGTCTAATTCTGTCACTAAACCCATACCTGTCACCCAGCGCCTAAATACTAGGCCTCAAATTTATATCCAGCTAAATCTGTCCTTAGTGCTGTAGCTGGGCGAGTTATTTAGTGTCCGTTCAAGCACATTTCTTGTTCTGGGTTGAAATACAATTCCCAATTTAGCAATTTCATAATTTAGTGGTTTCTGCTATATCAGAGCTATTTGAAATCTATCCCTAAAAGGGTAGATCATATTGAAGGTGCACATAGGGACATTCAGAATAACTTCACACACCCGCTACTGTGCATTTCCAAGTCTAATTCTGTCACTAAACCCATACCTGTCACCCAGCGCCTAAATACTAGGCCTCAAATTTATATCCAGCTAAATCTGTCCTTAGTGCTGTAGCTGGGCGAGTTATTTAGTGTCCGTTCAAGCACATTTCTTGTTCTGGGTTGAAATACAATTCCCAATTTAGCAATTTCATAATTTAGTGGTTTCTGCTATATCAGAGCTATTTGAAATCTATCCCTAAAAGGGTATATAATATTCAAGGTGCACATTGGGTCATTCAGAATAACTTCACACACACCCGCTACTGTGTATTTCCAAGTCTAATTCTGTCACTAAACCCATACCTGTCACCCAGCGCCTAAATACTAGGCCTCAAATTCATATCCAGCTAAATCTGTCGTTAGTGCTGTAGCTGGGCGAGTTATTTAGTGTCCGTTCAAGCACATTTCTTGTTCTGGGTTGAAATACAATTCCCAATTTAGCAATTTCATAATTTAGTGGTTTCTGCTATATCAGAGCTATTTGAAATCTATCCCTAAAAGGGTAGATCATATTGAAGGTGCACATAGGGACATTCAGAATAACTTCACACACCCGCTACTGTGCATTTCCAAGTCTAATTCTGTCACTAAACCCATACCTGTCACCCAGCGCCTAAATACTAGGCCTCAAATTTATATCCAGCTAAATCTGTCCTTAGTGCTGTAGCTGGGCGAGTTATTTAGTGTCCGTTCAAGCACATTTCTTGTTCTGGGTTGAAATACAATTCCCAATTTAGCAATTTCATAATTTAGTGGTTTCTGCTATATCAGAGCTATTTGAAATCTATCCCTAAAAGGGTATATAATATTCAAGGTGCACATTGGGTCATTCAGAATAACTTCACACACACCCGCTACTGTGTATTTCTAAGTCTAATTCTGTCACTAAACCCATACCTGTCACCCAGCGCCTAAATACTAGGCCTCAAATTTATATCCTGCTAAATCTCTCGTTAACGCTGTCCTGTTGTGGCTGGGAAAGTTATTTAGTGTCCGTCAAAGCACATTTTTTGTTCTGGGTTGAAATACAATTCCCAATTTAGCAATTTCATAATTTAGTGGTTTCTGCTATATCAGAGCTATTTGAAATCTATCCCTAAAAGGGTAGATCATATTGAAGGTGCACATAGGGACATTCAGAATAACTTCACACACCCGCTACTGTGCATTTCCAAGTCTAATTCTGTCACTAAACCCATACCTGTCACCCAGCGCCTAAATACTAGGCCTCAAATTTATATCCAGCTAAATCTGTCCTTAGTGCTGTAGCTGGGCGAGTTATTTAGTGTCCGTTCAAGCACATTTCTTGTTCTGGGTTGAAATACAATTCCCAATTTAGCAATTTCATAATTTAGTGGTTTCTGCTATATCAGAGCTATTTGAAATCTATCCCTAAAAGGGTATATAATATTCAAGGTGCACATTGGGTCATTCAGAATAACTTCACACACACCCGCTACTGTGTATTTCTAAGTCTAATTCTGTCACTAAACCCATACCTGTCACCCAGCGCCTAAATACTAGGCCTCAAATTTATATCCTGCTAAATCTCTCGTTAACGCTGTCCTGTTGTGGCTGGGAAAGTTATTTAGTGTCCGTCAAAGCACATTTTTTGTTCTGGGTTGAAATACAATTCCCAATTTAGCAATTTCATAATTTAGTGGTTTCTGCTATATCAGAGCTATTTGAAATCTATCCCTAAAAGGGTAGATCATATTGAAGGTGCACATAGGGACATTCAGAATAACTTCACACACCCGCTACTGTGCATTTCCAAGTCTAATTCTGTCACTAAACCCATACCTGTCACCCAGCGCCTAAATACTAGGCCTCAAATTTATATCCAGCTAAATCTGTCCTTAGTGCTGTAGCTGGGCGAGTTATTTAGTGTCCGTTCAAGCACATTTCTTGTTCTGGGTTGAAATACAATTCCCAATTTAGCAATTTCATAATTTAGTGGTTTCTGCTATATCAGAGCTATTTGAAATCTATCCCTAAAAGGGTATATAATATTCAAGGTGCACATTGGGTCATTCAGAATAACTTCACACACACCCGCTACTGTGTATTTCTAAGTCTAATTCTGTCACTAAACCCATACCTGTCACCCAGCGCCTAAATACTAGGCCTCAAATTTATATCCTGCTAAATCTCTCGTTAACGCTGTCCTGTTGTGGCTGGGAAAGTTATTTAGTGTCCGTCAAAGCACATTTTTTGTTCTGGGTTGAAATACAATTCCCAATTTAGCAATTTCATAATTTAGTGGTTTCTGCTATATCAGAGCTATTTGAAATCTATCCCTAAAAGGGTAGATCATATTGAAGGTGCACATAGGGACATTCAGAATAACTTCACACACCCGCTACTGTGCATTTCCAAGTCTAATTCTGTCACTAAACCCATACCTGTCACCCAGCGCCTAAATACTAGGCCTCAAATTTATATCCAGCTAAATCTGTCCTTAGTGCTGTAGCTGGGCGAGTTATTTAGTGTCCGTTCAAGCACATTTCTTGTTCTGGGTTGAAATACAATTCCCAATTTAGCAATTTCATAATTTAGTGGTTTCTGCTATATCAGAGCTATTTGAAATCTATCCCTAAAAGGGTATATAATATTCAAGGTGCACATTGGGTCATTCAGAATAACTTCACACACACCCGCTACTGTGTATTTCTAAGTCTAATTCTGTCACTAAACCCATACCTGTCACCCAGCGCCTAAATACTAGGCCTCAAATTTATATCCTGCTAAATCTCTCGTTAACGCTGTCCTGTTGTGGCTGGGAAAGTTATTTAGTGTCCGTCAAAGCACATTTTTTGTTCTGGGTTGAAATACAATTCCCAATTTAGCAATTTCATAATTTAGTGGTTTCTGCTATATCAGAGCTATTTGAAATCTATCCCTAAAAGGGTAGATCATATTGAAGGTGCACATAGGGACATTCAGAATAACTTCACACACCCGCTACTGTGCATTTCCAAGTCTAATTCTGTCACTAAACCCATACCTGTCACCCAGCGCCTAAATACTAGGCCTCAAATTTATATCCAGCTAAATCTGTCCTTAGTGCTGTAGCTGGGCGAGTTATTTAGTGTCCGTTCAAGCACATTTCTTGTTCTGGGTTGAAATACAATTCCCAATTTAGCAATTTCATAATTTAGTGGTTTCTGCTATATCAGAGCTATTTGAAATCTATCCCTAAAAGGGTATATAATATTCAAGGTGCACATTGGGTCATTCAGAATAACTTCACACACACCCGCTACTGTGTATTTCTAAGTCTAATTCTGTCACTAAACCCATACCTGTCACCCAGCGCCTAAATACTAGGCCTCAAATTTATATCCTGCTAAATCTCTCGTTAACGCTGTCCTGTTGTGGCTGGGAAAGTTATTTAGTGTCCGTCAAAGCACATTTTTTGTTCTGGGTTGAAATACAATTCCCAATTTAGCAATTTCATAATTTAGTGGTTTCTGCTATATCAGAGCTATTTGAAATCTATCCCTAAAAGGGTATATAATATTCAAGGTGCACATTGGGTCATTCAGAATAACTTCACACACACCCGCTACTGTGTATTTCTAAGTCTAATTCTGTCACTAAACCCATACCTGTCACCCAGCGCCTAAATACTAGGCCTCAAATTTATATCCTGCTAAATCTCTCGTTAACGCTGTCCTGTTGTGGCTGGGAAAGTTATTTAGTGTCCGTCAAAGCACATTTTTTGTTCTGGGTTGAAATACAATTCCCAATTTAGCAATTTCATAATTTAGTGGTTTCTGCTATATCAGAGCTATTTGAAATCTATCCCTAAAAGGGTATATAATATTCAAGGTGCACATTGGGTCATTCAGAATAACTTCACACACACACCGCTACTGTGTATTTCTAAGTCTAATTCTGTCACTAAACCCATACCTGTCACCCAGCGCCTAAATACTAGGCCTCAAATTTATATCCTGCTAAATCTCTCGTTAACGCTGTCCTGTTGTGGCTGGGAAAGTTATTTAGTGTCCGTCAAAGCACATTTTTTGTTCTGGGTTGAAATACAATTCCCAATTTAGCAATTTCATAATTTAGTGGTTTCTGCTATATCAGAGCTATTTGAAATCTATCCCTAAAAGGGTATATAATATTCAAGGTGCACATTGGGTCATTCAGAATAACTTCACACACACACGCTTCTGTGCATTTCCAAGTCTAATTCTGTCACTAAATCCATACCGGTCACCCAGCGCCTAAATACTAGGCCTCAAATTTATATCCTGCTAAATCTCTCGTTAACGCTGTCCTGTTGTGGCTGGGAAAGTTATTTAGTGTCCGTCAAAGCACATTTTTTGTTCTGGGTTGAAATACAATTCCCAATTTAGCAATTTCATAATTTAGTGGTTTCTGCTATATCAGAGCTATTTGAAATCTATCCCTAAAAGGGTATATAATATTCAAGGTGCACATTGGGTCATTCAGAATAACTTCACACACACACGCTTCTGTGCATTTCCAAGTCTAATTCTGTCACTAAATCCATACCGGTCACCCAGCGCCTAAATACTAGGCCTCAAATTTATATCCTGCTAAATCTCTCGTTAACGCTGTCCTGTTGTGGCTGGGAAAGTTATTTAGTGTCCGTCAAAGCACATTTTTTGTTCTGGGTTGAAATACAATTCCCAATTTAGCAATTTCATAATTTAGTGGTTTCTGCTATATCAGAGCTATTTGAAATCTATCCCTAAAAGGGTATATAATATTCAAGGTGCACATTGGGTCATTCAGAATAACTTCACACACACCCGCTACTGTGTATTTCTAAGTCTAATTCTGTCACTAAACCCATACCTGTCACCCAGCGCCTAAATACTAGGCCTCAAATTTATATCCTGCTAAATCTCTCGTTAACGCTGTCCTGTTGTGGCTGGGAAAGTTATTTAGTGTCCGTCAAAGCACATTTTTTGTTCTGGGTTGAAATACAATTCCCAATTTAGCAATTTCATAATTTAGTGGTTTCTGCTATATCAGAGCTATTTGAAATCTATCCCTAAAAGGGTATATAATATTCAAGGTGCACATTGGGTCATTCAGAATAACTTCACACACACCCGCTACTGTGTATTTCCTAAGTCTAATTCTGTCACTAAACCCATACCTGTCACCCAGCGCCTAAATACTAGGCCTCAAATTTATATCCTGCTAAATCTCTCGTTAACGCTGTCCTGTTGTGGCTGGGAAAGTTATTTAGTGTCCGTCAAAGCACATTTTTTGTTCTGGGTTGAAATACAATTCCCAATTTAGCAATTTCATAATTTAGTGGTTTCTGCTATATCAGAGCTATTTGAAATCTATCCCTAAAAGGGTATATAATATTCAAGGTGCACATTGGGTCATTCAGAATAACTTCACACACACCCGCTACTGTGTATTTCTAAGTCTAATTCTGTCACTAAACCCATACCTGTCACCCAGCGCCTAAATACTAGGCCTCAAATTTATATCCTGCTAAATCTCTCGTTAACGCTGTCCTGTTGTGGCTGGGAAAGTTATTTAGTGTCCGTCAAAGCACATTTTTTGTTCTGGGTTGAAATACAATTCCCAATTTAGCAATTTCATAATTTAGTGGTTTCTGCTATATCAGAGCTATTTGAAATCTATCCCTAAAAGGGTATATAATATTCAAGGTGCACATTGGGTCATTCAGAATAACTTCACACACACACGCTACTGTGCATTTCCAAGTCTAATTCTGTCACTAAATCCCATACCTGTCA
The DNA here is from genome assembly GCF_014858855.1 of Bufo gargarizans. Classification (NCBI taxonomy): domain Eukaryota; kingdom Metazoa; phylum Chordata; class Amphibia; order Anura; family Bufonidae; genus Bufo; species Bufo gargarizans. The sequence goes on along the minus strand of NC_058083.1, from coordinate 375,520,392 downwards.
CCCAGCGCCTAAATACTAGGCCTCAAATTTATATCCTGCTAAATCTCTCGTTAACGCTGTCCTGTTGTGGCTGGGAAAGTTATTTAGTGTCCGTCAAAGCACATTTTTTGTTCTGGGTTGAAATACAATTCCCAATTTAGCAATTTCATAATTTAGTGGTTTCTGCTATATCAGAGCTATTTGAAATCTATCCCTAAAAGGGTATATAATATTCAAGGTGCACATTGGGTCATTCAGAATAACTTCACACACACCCGCTACTGTGCATTTCCAAGTCTAATTCTGTCACTAAATCCATACCTGTCACCCAGCGCCTAAATACTAGGCCTCAAATTTATATCCTGCTAAATCTCTCGTTAACGCTGTCCTGTTGTGGCTGGGAAAGTTATTTAGTGTCCGTCAAAGCACATTTTTTGTTCTGGGTTGAAATACAATTCCCAATTTAGCAATTTCATAATTTAGTGGTTTCTGCTATATCAGAGCTATTTGAAATCTATCCCTAAAAGGGTATATAATATTCAAGGTGCACATTGGGTCATTCAGAATAACTTCACACACACACGCTTCTGTGCATTTCCAAGTCTAATTCTGTCACTAAATCCATACCGGTCACCCAGCGCCTAAATACTAGGCCTCAAATTTATATCCCGCTGAATTTGAATACAATACATTGGGCCAAATAATATATTTGTTGTTGTGGTGAACCATAACAATGAGAAAAACATCTAGTAAGGGACGCGGACGTGGACATGGTCGTGGTGGTGTTAGTGGACCCTCTGGTGCTGGGAGAGGACGTGGCCGTTCTGCCACATCCACACGTCCTAGTGTACCAACTACCTCAGGTCCCAGTAGCCGCCAGAATTTACAGCGATATATGGTGGGGCCCAATGCCGTTCTAAGGATGGTAAGGCCTGAGCAGGTACAGGCATTAGTCAATTGGGTGGCCGACAGTGGATCCAGCACGTTCACATTATCTCCCACCCAGTCTTCTGCAGAAAGCGCACAGATGGCGCCTGAAAACCAACCCCATCAGTCTGTCACATCACCCCCATGCATACCAGGGAAACTGTCTCAGCCTCAAGTTATGCAGCAGTCTCTTATGCTGTTTGAAGACTCCGCTGGCAGGGTTTCCCAAGGGCATCCACCTAGCCCTTCCCCAGCGGTGAAAGACATAGAATGCACTGACGCACAACCACTTATGTTTCCTGATGATGAGGACATGGGAATACCACCTCAGCATGTCTCTGATGATGACGAAACACAGGTGCCAACTGCTGCGTCTTTCTGCAGTGTGCAGACTGAACAGGAGGTCAGGGATCAAGACTGGGTGGAAGACGATGCAGGGGACGATGAGGTCCTAGACCCCACATGGAATGAAGGTCGTGCCACTGACTTTCACAGTTCGGAGGAAGAGGCAGTGGTGAGACCGAGCCAACAGCGTAGCAAAAGAGGGAGCAGTGGGCAAAAGCAGAACACCCGCCGCCAAGAGACTCCGCCTGCTACTGACCGCCGCCATCTGGGACCGAGCACCCCAAAGGCAGCTTCAAGGAGTTCCCTGGCATGGCACTTCTTCAAACAATGTGCTGACGACAAGACCCGAGTGGTTTGCACGCTGTGCCATCAGAGCCTGAAGCGAGGCATTAACGTTCTGAACCTGAGCACAACCTGCATGACCAGGCACCTGCATGCAAAGCATGAACTGCAGTGGAGTAAACACCTTAAAACCAAGGAAGTCACTCAGGCTCCCCCTGCTACCTCTTCTGCTGCTGCCGCCTCGGCCTATTCTGCTGCTGCCGCCTCGGCCTCTTCCTCCGCCTCTGGAGGAACGTTGGCACCTGCCGCCCAGCAAACAGGGGATGTACCACCAACACCACCACCACCACCTCCGTCACCAAGCGTCTCAACCATGTCACACGCCAGCGTTCAGCTCTCCATCTCACAAACATTTGATAGAAAGCGTAAATTCCCACCTAGCCACCCTCGATCCCTGGCCCTGAATGCCAGCATTTCTAAACTACTGGCCTATGAAATGCTGTCATTTAGGCTGGTGGACACAGACAGCTTCAAACAGCTCATGTCGCTTGCTGTCCCACAGTATGTTGTTCCCAGCCGGCACTACTTCTCCAAGAGAGCCGTGCCTTCCCTGCACAACCAAGTATCCGATAAAATCAAGTGTGCACTGCGCAACGCCATCTGTAGCAAGGTCCACCTAACCACAGATACGTGGACCAGTAAGCACGGCCAGGGACGCTATATCTCCCTAACTGCACACTGGGTAAATGTAGTGGCAGCTGGGCCCCAGGCGGAGAGCTGTTTGGCGCACGTCCTTCCGCCGCCAAGGATCGCAGGGCAACATTCTTTGCCTCCTGTTGCCACCTCCTCCTTCTCGGCTTCCTCCTCCTCTTCTTCCACCTGCTCATCCAGTCAGCCACACACCTTCACCACCAACTTCAGCACAGCCCGGGGTAAACGTCAGCAGGCCATTCTGAAACTCATATGTTTGGGGGACAGGCCCCACACCGCACAGGAGTTGTGGCGGGGTATTGAACAACAGACCGACGAGTGGTTGCTGCCGGTGAGCCTCAAGCCCGGCCTGGTGGTGTGTGATAATGGGCGAAATCTCGTTGCAGCTCTGGGACTAGCCAATTTGACGCACATCCCTTGCTTGGCGCATGTGCTGAATTTGGTGGTGCAGAAGTTCATTCACAACTACCCCGACATGTCAGAGCTGCTGCATAAAGTGCGGGCCGTCTGTTCGCGCTTCCGGCGTTCACATCCTGCTGCTGCTCGCCTGTCTGCGCTACAGCGTAACTTCGGCCTTCCCGCTCACCGCCTCATATGCGACGTGCCCACCAGGTGGAACTCCACCTTGCACATGCTGGACAGACTGTGCGAGCAGCAGCAGGCCATAGTGGAGTTTCAGCTGCAGCACGCACGGGTCAGTCGCACTACAGAACAGCACCACTTCACCACCAATGACTGGGCCTCCATGCGAGACCTGTGTGCCCTGTTGCGCTGTTTCGAGTACTCCACCAACATGGCCAGTGGCGATGACACCGTTATCAGCGTTACAATACCACTTCTATGTCTCCTTGAGAAAACACTTAGGGCGATGATGGAAGAGGAGGTGGCCCAGGAGGAGGAGGAGGAGGAGGAAGAGGGGTCATTTTTAGCACTTTCAGGCCAGTCTCTTCGAAGTGACTCAGAGGGAGGTTTTTGGCAACAGCAGAGGCCAGGTACAAATGTGGCCAGCCAGGGCCCACTACTGGAGGACGAGGAGGACGAGGATGAGGAGGAGGTGGAGGAGGATGAGGATGAAGCATGGTCACAGCGGGGTGGCACCCAACGCAGCTCGGGTCCATCACTGGTGCGTGGCTGGGGGGAAAGGCAGGACAATGACGATACGCCTCCCACAGAGGACAGCTTGTCCTTACCCCTGGGCAGCCTGGCACACATGAGCGACTACATGCTGCAGTGCCTGCGCAACGACAGCAGAGTTGCCCACATTTTAACCTGTGCGGACTACTGGGTTGCCACCCTGCTGGATCCACGCTACAAAGACAATGTGCCCACCTTACTTCCTGCACTGGAGCGTGATAGGAAGATGCGCGAGTACAAGCGCACGTTGGTAGACGCGCTACTGAGAGCATTCCCAAATGTCACAGGGGAACAAGTGGAAGCCCAAGGCCAAGGCAGAGGAGGAGCAAGAGGTCGCCAAGGCAGCTGTGTCACGGCCAGCTCCTCTGAGGGCAGGGTTAGCATGGCAGAGATGTGGAAAACTTTTGTCAACACGCCACAGCTAACTGCACCACCACCTGATACGCAACGTGTTAGCAGGAGGCAACATTTCACTAACATGGTGGAACAGTACGTGTGCACACCCCTCCACGTACTGACTGATGGTTCGGCCCCATTCAACTTCTGGGTCTCTAAATTGTCCACGTGGCCAGAGCTAGCCTTTTATGCCTTGGAGGTGCTGGCCTGCCCGGCAGCCAGCGTTTTGTCTGAACGTGTATTCAGCACGGCAGGGGGCGTCATTACAGACAAACGCAGCCGCCTGTCTACAGCCAATGTGGACAAGCTGACGTTCATAAAAATGAACCAGGCATGGATCCCACAGGACCTGTCCGTCCCTTGTCCAGATTAGACATTAACTACCTCCCCATAACCATATATTATTGGACTCCAGGGCACTTCCTCATTCAATCCTATTTTTATTTTCATTTTACCATTATATTGCGAGGCTACCCAACGTTGAATGAACCTCTCCTCTGCCTGTGTGCTAGGCCTAAATATATGCCAATGGACTGTTGCAGTGGTGGCTGACATGAAGCCTGATTCTCTGCTATGACATGCAGACTAATTCTCTGCTGACATGAAGCCAGATTGTCTGTTACGGGACCTCTCTCCTCTGCCTGGGTGCTGGGCCTAAATTTATGACAATGGACTGTTGCAGTGGTGGCTGACGTGAAGCCTGATTCTCTGCTATGACATGCAGACTGATTCTCTGCTGACATGAAGCCAGATTGTCTGTTACGGGACCTCTCTGCTCTGCCTGTGTGCTAGGCCTAAATATATGCCAATGGACTGTTGCAGTGGTGGGTGACGTGAAGCCTCATTCTCTGCTATGACATGCAGACTGATTCTCTGCTGACATGAAGCCAGATCGTCTGTTACGGGACCTCTCTGCTCTGCCTGTGTGCTAGGCCTAAATATATGCCAATGGACTGTTGCAGTGGTGGGTGACGTGAAGCCTCATTCTCTGCTATGACATGCAGACTGATTCTCTGCTGTCATGAAGCCAGATTGTCTGTTACGGGACCTCTCTGCTCTGCCTGTGTGCTAGGCCTAAATATATGCCAATGGACTGTTGCAGTGGTGGGTGACGTGAAGCCTCATTCTCTGCTATGACATGCAGACTGATTCTCTGCTGACATGAAGCCAGATTGTCTGTTACGGGACCTCTCTCCTCTGCCTGTGTGCTAGGCCTAAATATATGCCAATGGACTGTTGCAGTGGTGGCTGACGTGAAGCCTCATTCTCTGCTATGACATGCAGACTAATTCTCTGCTGACATGAAGCCAGATTGTCTGTTACGGGACCTCTCTCCTCTGCCTGGGTGCTGGGCCTAAATTTATGACAATGGACTGTTGCAGTGGTGGCTGACGTGAAGCCTGATTCTCTGCTATGACATGCAGACTGATTCTCTGCTGACATGAAGCCAGATCCTCTGTTACGGGACCTCTCTCCTCTGCCTGGGTGCTGGGCCTAAATTTATGACAATGGACTGTTGCAGTGGTGGCTGACGTGAAGCCTGATTCTCTGCTATGACATGCAGACTGATTCTCTGCTGTCATGAAGCCAGATTGTCTGTTACGGGACCTCTCTGCTCTGCCTGTGTGCTAGGCCTAAATATATGCCAATGGACTGTTGCAGTGGTGGGTGACGTGAAGCCTCATTCTCTGCTATGACATGCAGACTGATTCTCTGCTGACATGAAGCCAGATTGTCTGTTACGGGACCTCTCTCCTCTGCCTGTGTGCTAGGCCTAAATATATGCCAATGGACTGTTGCAGTGGTGGCTGACGTGAAGCCTCATTCTCTGCTATGACATGCAGACTAATTCTCTGCTGACATGAAGCCAGATTGTCTGTTACGGGACCTCTCTCCTCTGCCTGGGTGCTGGGCCTAAATTTATGACAATGGACTGTTGCAGTGGTGGCTGACGTGAAGCCTGATTCTCTGCTATGACATGCAGACTGATTCTCTGCTGACATGAAGCCAGATCCTCTGTTACGGGACCTCTCTCCTCTGCCTGTGTGTGTGCTGGGCCTAAATATATGCCAATGGACTGTTGCAGTGGTGGCTGACGTGAAGCCTCATTCTCTGCTATGACATGCAGACTGATTCTCTGCTGACATGAAGCCAGATTCTCTCTTACGGGACCTCTCTCCTCTGCCTGTGTGTGCTGGGCCTAAATATATGCCAATGGACTGTTGCAGTGGTGGCTGACGTGAAGCCTCATTCTCTGCTATGACATGCAGACTAATTCTCTGCTGACATGAAGACAGATTCTCTGTTACGGGACCTCCCTCCTCTGCCTGGGTGCTGGGCCTAAATATATGACAATGGACTGTTGCAGTGGTGGCTGACGTGAAGCCTCATTCTCTGCTATGACATGCAGACTAATTCTCTGCTGACATGAAGACAGATTCTCTGTTACGGGACCTCCCTCCTCTGCCTGGGTGCTGGGCCTAAATATATGCCAATGGACTGTTGCAGTGGTGGCTGACGTGAAGCCTCATTCTCTGCTATGACATGCAGACTGATTCTCTGCTGACATGAAGCCAGATTCTCTCTTACGGGACCTCTCTCCTCTGCCTGTGTGTGTGCTGGGCCTAAATATATGCCAATGGACTGTTGCAGTGGTGGCTGACGTGAAGCCTCATTCTCTGCTATGACATGCAGACTAATTCTCTGCTGACATGAAGACAGATTCTCTGTTACGGGACCTCCCTCCTCTGCCTGGGTGCTGGGCCTAAATATATGCCAATGGACTGTTGCAGTGGTGGCTGACGTGAAGCCTCATTCTCTGCTATGACATGCAGACTAATTCTCTGCTGACATGAAGACAGATTCTCTGTTACGGGACCTCCCTCCTCTGCCTGGGTGCTGGGCCTAAATATATGCCAATGGACTGTTGCAGTGGTGGCTGACGTGAAGCCTCATTCTCTGCTATGACATGCAGACTGATTCTCTGCTGACATGAAGACAGATTCTCTGTTACGGGACCTCTCTCCTCTGCCTGTGTGTGTGCTGGGCCTAAATATATGCCAATGGACTGTTGCAGTGGTGGCTGACGTGAAGCCTCATTCTCTGCTATGACATGCAGACTGATTCTCTGCTGACATGAAGCCAGATTCTCTGTTACGGGACCTCTCTCCTCTGCCTGTGTGTGTGCTGGGCCTAAATATATGCCAATGGACTGTTGCAGTGGTGGCTGACGTGAAGCCTCATTCTCTGCTATGACATGCAGACTGATTCTCTGCTGACATGAAGCCAGATTCTCTCTTACGGGACCTCTCTCCTCTGCCTGTGTGTGTGCTGGGCCTAAATATATGCCAATGGACTGTTGCAGTGGTGGCTGACGTGAAGCCTCATTCTCTGCTATGACATGCAGACTAATTCTCTGCTGACATGAAGACAGATTCTCTGTTACGGGACCTCTCTCCTCTGCCTGTGTGTGTGCTGGGCCTAAATATATGCCAATGGACTGTTGCAGTGGTGGCTGACGTGAAGCCTCATTCTCTGCTATGACATGCAGACTGATTCTCTGCTGACATGAAGCCAGATTGTCTGTTACGGGACCTCTCTGCTCTGCCTGTGTGCTAGGCCTAAATATATGCCAATGGACTGTTGCAGTGGTGGCTGACGTGAAGCCTCATTCTCTGCTATGACATGCAGACTAATTCTCTGCTGACATGAAGACAGATTCTCTGTTACGGGACCTCCCTCCTCTGCCTGGGTGCTGGGCCTAAATATATGCCAATGGACTGTTGCAGTGGTGGCTGACGTGAAGCCTCATTCTCTGCTATGACATGCAGACTAATTCTCTGCTGACATGAAGACAGATTCTCTGTTACGGGACCTCTCTCCTCTGCCTGGGTGCCGGGGCCTAAATATCTGAGAATGGACTGTTCCAGTGGTGGGTGACGGGAAGCCAGATTCTCTGCTATGGAACCTCTCTCCAATTGATTTTGGTTAATTTTTATTTATTTAATTTTTATTTTAATTCATTTCCCTATCCACATTTGTTTGCAGGGGATTTACCTACATGTTGCTGCCTTTTGCAGCCCTCTAGCTCTTTCCTGGGCTGTTTTACAGCCTTTTTAGTGCCGAAAAGTTCGGGTCCCCATTGACTTCAATGGGGTTCGGGTTCGGGACGAAGTTCGGATCGGGTTCGGATCCCGAACCCGAACATTTCCGGGATGTTCGGCCGAACTTCTCGAACCCGAACATCCAGGTGTTCGCTCAACTCTAGTTAAAACGGGACAATGCATCAGCGGCGGTATTACGAATGCCCGGGATGTGCCTGGCTGAAATGTGGAAATTGTGACGTAAGGATAGCCATACTAGCCTGCGAACGAAGGACATGATGTGAGGACATTTGGAGCGCCCTTTACTGAGGATATCCACCACTGATTGGTTATCTGTGATGAAAGCAACTGGGGAATCTGCCCATTGGTTACCCCAAACCTGAGCAGCCGCCACGATAGGGTAGATCTCCAGTAGAGGAGAAGATCTGAGGAAGTCGGGTAAGGAGGAAATCGCGGCGGGCCATGGTGCGGCGAACCACTGTGTGTTGTAAATGGCCGCGAAACCTCTGGATGCTGCGGCATCTGAAAAGACCATGGGGAAATCGGGACTCCATTGGGGAATAAACAGGGAAACCCCATTCCAGTGAGTAATGAAGGAATTCCACATGGTCAAATCAGCCATTGCCTGGGCATCCAAGAACACCGTGGAGTCCTGCTCAGGAGCTGATGGTAATAGATCTAGAAGCCCGGACATGAAAGCTTTCCCTTGGGGCATGATCCTTGTGGCGAAGTTTAACATGCCAAGGAGCGACTGCAGCTCTCGTTTGGTGAGGACGTGGGAGCCCGTGAACTGTGTGATGATTGACCTGATTTTGAGAAGCTTATCGGCTGGTAGTCTGGCTTCCATTTTCTCTGTGTCGAGCACGACCCCGAGAAAGGTGACCACCGTGGCGGGTCCCTCTATTTTGGACGGGGCTACCGGAACCTGGAGATCTTTGAGAATGCGCAGGAAGTTATTAAGTTTGCATGGTTTAACACTGGGGGGTTCGATCAGGAGGAAATCATCGAGGTAGTGTAGTGCCATTGGACATTTGCAGCGATTGACCAAGATCCAGTGGAGGGCTTGGGCAAACCGGTCAAATAGCCAGGGACTGCTTTTTGAACCAAAAGTTAAACGGGTAGCAAAATAGTAACTGTCCTGCCATTTGATGCCATGGAATTTCCAGAGCTGGGGATCGATGGGTAATAGTTTGAACACGTCGGCTATGTCTGCTTTAGACAACCAAGCTCCTTTGCCTGCTAACAGAATGAGGGAAATGGCTTCCTGGAGTGAGGAATATTTCATAGAGAATTCTTCCGACGGAATCAGGGAGTTTAGGCTGGGGATGTATAAACCATGAGGCGCGGACAGGTCGTAAATTAGTCGTTTTTTATTGGAGAATTTCTTGGTGACGATGCCGACGGGGTTAATCCTCCAGGAGTCGAAAGGAACGTAAGGGAAGGGGCCGATAAGGAAACCCTTCTCTACTTCCGACTGGATGAGGGAATCCACCGCGTCGGCATCCTGAAGTGCGGACAGTAAATTAGGACCCTCCCAGGTGGACTGGGGAAGGGCGATGAGACCCGTGTGGAAACACTTGCTGAAACCTGAAAGCAAAAAATCAACCAGATCGGGGCTGTGGTGGTTCTGGAGCAACCTGCCCAGAAGCTCCACATTGACCCCGCTTAGTCACTTGTGCTTGGCCGTTCTTTGTGGGCATACTGAGATGGGGTGAGCCCGGAAGCAGGAGGAACAGACATGTAGGGCCCTGCACTGGTTATAGTTACAGGAGGCTAGGTTGTAGTTGTTGCAGATTTGGCTATTGCCTAAGAAAATGATGGGGCAGCCCAATTTGTCGGTGTTGCTGTGTCTGACTTGGGTGCCGGAGGGGCCGGGCGTGGGTCTGCTGGGAGCCGATGGTTGGCCGATGGAGGGACACCAATCGGAGGTGTGGAGGATGGACTGGCAGGAGCTGCAGGCTGGAGCTCTCAAACCGGCGAAGTGCCGGCAGAAAAGCTCCATGTCCAGACACGCCCAGTTGGTGACCCGCTGGAACTGAGCCAGCGCTGCGGCGGCTTTGGCTGAGAAGGAGCGGTGGTAGTCGTAGAATGCGGATCCGCCGTATTTGTACCCCAGGTCGGTGACTCTATACATGTACAGGTCCAACTCCTCTCTTCTTTCGGGGTGGGCAGTGCAAACTATATCCCTAAAGAGGCTAAAAGCCAGGACAAACTCGGGAACGGTGAGTTTTTTGTTCAGCCGAGCGTCCCTGGATTTAAGGACAATTGAAATGTTTTCGCACGAGATTGTCTTGTTTTCTACGATATCGTGGGTGGCTATCAAGATGGCGGCTAAGTTAACGTCTTTGCCCTCCAGAATGTCTTTTTTAATGTTGTCTGTGAGGAAGTGAGCTGGAGCTATCTCGGAGAGGTTGGAAACCCTACCTGGGGAGGTGGACTGAGGTGGGGGAGCAGGAACGGAAGGATGCTCTGGAGGGACGACTGCCAGGTGCCTGGATTCCACTGCTGACAGTCTATTTTGGACGTCCAGGACCGAAGAGGACAGGCTGTTGATGGTGGCATGTAACTGAGTCAATGACAGTTGTATGGTAGCCATTGACACGTTCTCCCTGGGTGGGGATGATGAGCCGGACATCAAGAGTCTGAATAATTCCGCCTTTCTGGCGGAGGCCGGGTAAGGTATCCCTCTCTTGTTGAGCTCTGCGATCAGTCTAGGGATGGTCCAGTTCCTGAGAGAAGTAACGCTGGCGTGCTCTGAGGCAAGGGTCTCCGGAATAGACGAAGTCTCCCCCATGTTGTCCAGATGAGACATGCTGGAATTTGGAAGGATTACAGTTACTGCTGAAGGATTGACCCAGGAACCGTGCGAGTGTTGTGGATTCGGTGATTTGTGAAGAAGACCCGGAAAAGGGAGGTGAGATGAGCTATGTCACCGCGTGTGCCCGAGGTTTAAGAGATTGACATACCTGATGGTTTGGAGCTCCTGGATTTGAAACCCGTCTTGGGAAAATTCTGTTCCGTAGGAAAGGACCGCGATCGAGCTTGAAAAAATCGTGACAAGTAAGTGGGTGGCCGAAGGTAGAAGTAGAGTGAAGGGGTGAGGGGTCGAGCCCAGTTGGAGAGGCTTCTCCGGGCGGTGTGAAACAGGATGAACCTGTAACCTAAGACAGAAGAAGGTACGCGAGCCTTCAGGACGTGACTGAGCGAGGCCTGGATCGTGGATTGAAGGACGAAACGGACAGGGAGACGGGGATGGATTGAGAATGGGGGCCTGGATGACGGGACGGCGTGAAGTATGGAGGCAAGGCTGATGACGTGACAGACGTAGCGCCTGGAGGAGTGGAGGAATGGACCTTTGGACGTGGGGGAGGCCTGGGTGGCGTGGGACGTGAAGGAGAAGGAGGCCTGAGTAACGTGAACAGGCAAGAAACGTGTACGAAACGGAAGCCTGTGTAACGTAAACAGGCATGAGACGTAATGAAATGAAGCCTGAGTAACGTGACAGGCGTGAAAACATGTACGAAAGGAGGCCTGAGTGACATAAACAGGCGTGAAACCATGGACGAAAAGGAGACCTGAGTGACATAAACAGGCGTGAAAAACCTGTACGAAAAGGAGACCTGAGTAACGTGACAGGTGTGAAAACATGTACGAAAAGGAGACCTGAGTAACGTGACAGGTGTGAAACATGTACGAAAGGAGGCCTGAGTAACGTAAACAGGCGTGAAAACATGTACGAAAAGGAGGCCTGAGTAACGTAAACAGGCGAGAAAACATGTACGAAAGGAGGCCTGAGTAACGTAAACAGGCGTGAAAACATGTATGAAAAGGAGGCCTGAGTGACGTAAACAGGCGTAAAAACATGTACGAAAAGAGGGCTGAGTGACGTAAACAGGCGTGAAAACATGTACGAAAAGGAGACCTGAGTAACGTAACGGGCGTGAAAACATGTACGAAAGGAGACCTGAGTAACGTAAACAGGCGTGAAAAAACATGTACGAAAGGAGGCCTGAGTAACGTAAACAGGCGTGAAAACATGTACGAAAAGGAGGCCTGAGTAACGTAAACAGGCGTGAAAACATGTACGAAAAGGAGGCCTGAGTAACGTAAACAGGCGTGGAAACATGTACAAAAGGAGGCCTGAGTAACGTAAAGAGGCGTAAAACATGTACGAAAGGAGGCCTGAGTAACGTGAACAGGCGTGAAACGTGGAAAAGGAAGCCTGAATAGAGTAACAGGCGCAAAAGACGTGAATGAAGGGAGTGAGCAGGCGGAAAAATGAGTGAAAGGAATGGGGAGGAGGAAGGAACAGAGGAGAGTGAGTCCGCGCGGGACGTAAGACGGAGCGTGAGAATAGGGAAAGACCTGGGATGGACTAGAAGGTAGGGAGACGAGATGGAACGCAGAAGTTCCAGGGGACCTGACAGCTGGACAGAGGTGAGATGAGAATGATATAGTAGCTGAGATAAAGACGGGATGACGTATAACACGGACTGGAAGGTGACGTAAACAAACACGGACCGAAGGCCTACGTAAGACAAACTGCTGAATGAAAAGAAACACGTATGATGAAGCTGTGAATCGGAAATGAGCGACTTACCGTGGCTGATGGCGAAATCGACGGGGAAGATGACAGCGAGGGTACCGCCGCTGGGTACCGGAGGCGCTGAAGAACCTGATTACCTGGACGGTTTATGAAAGACAACCAGAAGATGAAATAGTGAACAAAAAAAAACAAACAAAAAAAAAAAATAATAATTTCCCCTCCCCCTTTCCTTTATTATAGTTTTTCCTTTTTTTTTTTTTTTTTTTTCTTCTTTTCCCCCTTTTTTTTTTTTCTTTCTCTTGCCCTCCCCCTCTGGTTTCTGCTTGTGATGCGAGATAAGTGTAACTGGTTCAGATACGGACCTGGAGTGGCGATTTTCAGGCTTGTGTGTTTTTTTTTTTTTTCCTTTGAAAGGCTGAAAAACCCAGGAGGCGGTTTGGAGTTCTTGGGACCAAAGACTGGGGTGGAAGAACAAAAAAGTAATGTGAGTGAAGGAAACGAAGGTGAGAACCATACTCCTCTGGCATCTCCTCCCTCTGCCGGAGAAGCAACCTCTGGTCCAGACGAATCTCCGTGCGTAGGGCCGGGGCAAGAGGGGGGAGGGACCCGGAGGTGGAGGAACCCTGCGGGTGTCTCCCGGAGTGCCGGCAGCCGCACCAGGAGGGGTAGGGGGGCGTTGCGCATAGAGCAGGACTGATCCCACGAAAAGCAGAGTGGCCGGCCGAAATGGAGCCGGCGGGGCACCTTTCCTGACGATGGTGGTGGGCGGGAGTCCCGGAGGGTGAGGAGCTGCGATAGTGGCCGGGATGCCGGTGAACGTGTGGACCTGCGGTCAGGTGGTGGCGCGGAGACTTACCCGGAACCGGAAGTGACGACGCAGGACGGGCGGAAGAACGATGTGCACCGCAAGAGCCCGCAATGAGAGGGTGGAGGCTTGGAGGATTTATAAGCCTCCGCCCCTCCCACAATTACAGGCTGTGAACAGCCTTAATATATATACTGAATTTTCTATTTATGTGACAGCAATGTGACGATTGCAAAGTAAAAAAAAAAAAAAGTTTTTGTTGTGGGTCAGAGTCTGGTTTAACTTAAGAAGAAAATAGTCAATTGACCTAACAAGAAGGACTTGTCCACTTTGGCCACTGTGGCGTGGCATGTAAGGTGCTTCCGAAAGAATGGAAGACTGTGTACAAATTTGCAATATTACGAACAAGGTTCTTGATAGGTAAAATAAAGCCATTGCCTCTACTTTACCCCAAATTATTGTGTATTTTGTTATAGTTTGGGTCATGAGGTCCCAGTGATCTCCATTGACAGATTGACTTAGTAAAATAGTTTTTTGTGACATATTTAATATTTAAGATGAGTAAATTTTCTGAAATTAGTTTTGATTCGGATTCAATTGATTCAGCGGTCAGAATAAACTTGAACAAATTAAAAGTGCCCCAACTGCCCAGAAAAGGCATGTATGATACTTTGGCATCTACTATGATTCTATCCAACTCCATTCAACCTTGTTAGTACCAGGACATCATTAGTACTGTTAAAGTGACAGCCACTGCACTACTATTTCCTCCTTTGCTGGCTTGATTCCAGTGATTATACACTGCTTGTGGCTGTGCTTACACAGTATAGGAAGAATTGCTGGCCTATGCGCACCCCTGCGGTCCTAGCCACCAGAGAAGCCTGTGCCTTTTCCTATAGTCTGCAGGCATAACCCCTGCAAACCCCTGGGAAAAAAAGCAGTGTATAATGTGATGCAAAAATGAATCACATTATTACATGATAAATGCCATTTGCTGAAGCGAGACAACCCCTTTAACATGACTGTACCTCCTTCACATTACAAAAGTGAAACAACAGTTACACTTTAAAATATGTTTTACTATATTTCCATAGAAAATAGGTTTTTTTCTCTTAACCAGCTCAGATAAAGTACCTGTCGACACTTTTACTGACAATTGTTGCAAAATGCTTGTGATGACACACAAGTCTGTCTAAATGAGCAGGTCAGCTTATATTACGTATTAACAGATAAGGCTTTTCACATACTGCACATTTGTGTAAGATGATCACAGATGGTGTTGATTTCTTTGCAGCTTAATTTGATCCATAGGGCATTTTCAGCCTAGACCACACATAACATGCTCGCTTACTTAGCACAGGGCACAAGGAAGGGTCATGATTAGGGATTAGTGGACCCGTGGATGTTCAGGTTTGCCGAGTTCGGCTGAACTCGAAGCCGAACCCCATTGAAGTCAATGGGGGACCCGAACTTTGGTGCACTAAAATGGCTGTAAAATAGTCATAATAAGGGTTAGAGGGCTGCAAAAGTAAGCAAAATGAGGGTCAGAGCAGGACAATTGCCCTGCAAACAAATGTAGATAGGGAAATTACTTAAAATTACATAGAATAGAAAATAAAAAATCTTGAACTAGGAGGCGGAGATCAAAGTGGAGTAGAAGGTTGAGGAGGCGATGGATGTGGTAGTGTAGGTAGAAGCGGCGGTGGAGGAGGAGGAGGTTGCCTACACTGCTTTAGTTTTTTTAGTTTTTTTTTAAATGTCCTTTATTTATTTTTATCAATTTGAGAAGGCCCCAAAACATTGGGAAATAAAAAGAGAATGCAAAGAGAAAGTGTGCTGGAGTGTAATAATAGCTGGGTGTGGCCTGTATACTTGTCTACTCAGGACAAGGTGCAAACAAGTCCCGTGGGATCCATGACTGGTTAATTTTAATGATCGTGAGCTTGTCCACATTGGCTGTGAACAGGCAACTGCGCTTGTCTGTTGTTACCCCCACCCACCGATCTAACAGACTGATTAACTATATTAATTTCCCTGTCACGGATGCAGTGCAGGTGTACCTCACACCAAAAATGGGTATATGTCAACCATCGAACTAACAGACAGATTAACTATATTCATTTTCCTGTTATGTATGCAGTGCAGGTGTACCTCACGCCAAAAAGGGATATATGTCACCCACTGATCTAACAGACTGATTAACTATATTAATTTCCCTGTCACAGATGCAGTGCAGGTATACCTCACACAAAAAATGGGTATACGTCACCCACTGAACTAACAGACAGATATACTATTATATTTTTGTTTCAGGGCTACAAAGATGGTGCATTGCACCCACAAAAGATCGCTGTAGGTCACCCACAGAATTAACAGCCAGATTAATTATTATATTTCTGTGTCAGGGGTACAAAAAAATCACTATAGGTCACCCACAGAATAATTCCTAACACTCTCCCTCACTTTAGCTGCCTGCTTTCTGTCCCTGCACTACTCAGAGCTGATGGGCGGTGCTACACGTGATCCAGCTTGTATAGAGGCTGGGTCACATGATGTATCGGCCAATCACAGCCATGTCATTACTAGGGATGGCTGTGATGGCTTCTAAGTGCCCACAGCTTAAAATCCCTGCAGCATTTTAACAAGCTTTATTAAATGCCCAAACACCGAACTCAAACCCGAACTTTTGCGGCAGATCTTTGTTCATTACTTAAATTATCATATCCTTAAGTAAGGAGCAAAGACCTGCGTTGAGACAATTGAGAGAAATAAAGGGTGTGGTCCTCAAGCCGGCTGATAAGGGTGGCGATGTGGTTGTGTGGCCAACTGACATGTATGAGACTAAGGCTTTTCGTCAACTTTGAGATGCCAATTGCTATTAACGACTGCCATGCAACCCTACAGAGAGCTTTAAAGCTCAATTGGATTCTATTCTCATGGAAGCAGTCGCGTCTGGAGTCATCACTAAAACTGTATTTGATGGTCTTACAGTGAAATATCCACTAACACTTACACTGTATATGCTACCAAAGATACATAAGTCATTACAAAAACAACCTGGCAGAACGATTGTATCCGGATGTGGTGGGCTGTGCGAACCAGTATGTTGGTTTTTGGATTCTTATTTAAAATTGTGTGTAGAGTGTTTACCATCTTATGTACGAGACTCTACAGATGTCCTTAAGCGACTAGAGGATATAAACATGGAGAATGATATGATTTTGGTATCTTGTGATGTTGAATCCTTATATACTTGTATTCAACACGATCAAGGTCTCTGCCTCTCGGTTTTTCTTACAGATGAGGAATTTACCATCTGAACTGGTTGATTTATTGATAGAGTTGTTGAACTTGGTTCTTACTCATAATTTTGTGTTCAAGATCAGTTATTTGCCGGTGTGAGTGGTGGCAATGGGTACAACATCTCATCCCATGCAAACCTTTTTCTGGGACACTGGGAACGTGAACTTGTCCAGGTGTCTATGGATGAGACAAATGAACATGTGATATCGTGGATGCAATATATTGATGATATTCTATATGTTTGCCAAAGATCCCGATTTGAACTTGATTTATTTTTGGAACAAATTAAGACTAATGATAGGAATATCATTTTGACTCAAACTGTCTCCTTGGAACAAATACATTTTTTGGACATTATTATTAAAGTGTCTGAAGTAGGTCACTTAGAAGCGTGTGTATCATAAGGAAACTGCAGTAAATACACTTGTTCATGCATCTTCCTTTTATCCTAGGCATCAAGAGAGGTCGCTACCTATTGGTAACTTTTTATGTGCCAAACACATATGCACCTCTACAACTGATTTTGAAAATGAATCTGATACCCTAGGAAGAAGTTTGGAGCAAAGGTGATATTACCAACAAGATAAACAACGAGGATATCTGCGTGCAAGAAATACACAATGTGAGACATTACTCACTCCTAGACTCAACAATACTTCCTCATTGCCACCAGTGGTTCGTATGATCACCATGCACCATACAACATGCAATGGCGTAATATGAGAAACATTTTCTCCAAGTTTTGGCCTATTTTAATGTCCTATGCTGATTCAAAACAAGTCTTGACACCTGTTCTGGCATTTATTTCCAAGCGCAGTAAAAATCTAAATGATATTCTTGTGCTGAGCCATTATGTTTCAACGAAGTGACGTTTTTTGCTTGATTTAAAAGGTCCCAAATGGGGCTCTGTCCCGTGTGGGCATTGTACCACATGTAAAGTCATCACAAGAGCAGATACATTTAGTGATTCTTCAGGTCAACAACGCTATAACATTGTGCATTTCATTAATTGTAGTACCTTGGGAGTTATCTATTACTCAACTTGTCCTTGTGGACTCATATATGTTGGTATGACCACACAAGAGTTGCGTGTCCGCATCCACAAACATGAAAAAGACATACGAGCATCATCTAGGATTGATAACTCTGACAAGGATAAAATTGCAAAACTAAAACCAATAGCGAAGCACTTTCGTTATAAGCATGATAATCGATGGCAAGATCTCAAATTTTGTGGAATTGACAAAGTATCCTTGGGCTCGAAAGGAGGTGATCTTTTTCAACGTTTGGAACAAGTGGAGAGTAAGTGGATAGTAGAACTAAAAGCTGCAACACCACATGGTCTCAATGTTAAAATTATGTTTGCGTCATTTTTAATACAAACCGGATTCCCAAAAGGTTGGGACACTATAAAAATCGTGAATAAAAACTGAATGCAATGATGTGGAGATGGCAAATGTCAATATTTTATTTGTAATAGAACGTAGATGACGGATCAAACATTTAATCTGAGTAAATGTATAATTTTAAAGGAAAAATACGTTGATTCAAAATTTCACGGTGTCAACAAATCCCCAAAAAGTTGGGACAAGTAGCAATAAGAGGCTGGAAAAAGTAAATTTGAGCATAACGAAGAGCTGGAAGACCAATTAACTCTAATTAGGTCAATTAGCAACATGATTGGGTATAAAAAGAGCTTCTCAGAGTGGCAGTGTCTCTCAGAAGCCAAGAGGGGTAGAGGATCACCAATTCCCACAATGTTACGCAGAAAGATAGTGGAGCAATATCAGAAAGGTGCTACCCAGCGAAAAATTGCAAAGACTTTGCATCTATCATCATCAACTGTGCATAACATCATCCGAAGATTCAGAGAATCTGGAACAATCTCTGTGCGTAAGGGTCAAGGCCGTAAAACCATACTGGATGCCCATAATCTCTGGGCCCTTAAACGACACTGCACCACAAACAGGAATGCTACTGTAAAGGAAATCACAGAATGGGCTCAGGAATACTTCCAGAAACCATTGTCAGTGAACACAATCAACTGTGCCATCCGCCGTTGCCAGCTGAAACTCTACAGTGCAAAGAAGAAGCCATTTCTAAGCAAGATCCACAAGCTCAGGTGTTTTCACTGGGCCAGGGATCATTTAAAATGGAGTGTGGCAAAATGGAAGACTGTTCTGTGGTCAGACGAGTCACGATTCGAAGTTCTTTTTGGAAATCTGGGACGCCATGTCATCCGGACCAAAGAGGACAAGGACAACCCAAGTTGTTATCAACTGCTCAGTTCAGAAGCCTGCATCTCTGATGGTATGGGGTTGCATGAGTGCGTGTGGCATGGGCAGCTTGCATGTCTGGAAAGGCACCATCAATGCAGAAAAATATATTCAGGTTCTAGAACAACATATGCTCCCATCCAGACGTCATCTCTTTCAGGGAAGACCCTGCATTTTTCAACAAGATAATGCCAGATCACATTCTGCATCAATCACAGCATCATGGCTGCGTAGGATAACGATCCGGGTACTAAAATGGCCAGTCTGCAGTCCAGATCTTTCACCTATAGAGAACATTTGGCGCATCATAAAGAGGAAGGTGCAACAAAGAATGCCCAAGATGATTGAACAGTTAGATGCCTGTATTAGACAAGAATGGGAGAGCATTCCTATTTCTAAACTTGAGAAACTGGTCTCCTCGGTCCCCAGACGTCTGTTGAGTATTGTAAGAAGAAGGGGAGATGCCACACAGTGGTGAAAATGGCCTTGTCCCAACTTTTGGGGGATTTGTTGACACCATGAAATTCTGATTCAACATATTTTTCCCTTAAAATGGTACATTTTCTCAGTTTAAACTTTTGTTCCGTGATTTATGTTCTATTCTGAATAAAATATTAGAAGTTGGCACCTCCACATCATTGCATTCAGTTTTTATTCACGATTTGTATAGTGTCCCAACTTTTTTGGAATCCGGTTTGTATATTAATTAATTATTATATCTATATTTCTTAACAACCTTTTTATTTCATTTGATTTTATGTGTTATACTATAGTATGGTTGATGGCAGGGGCGTACATGCCGCATCTGCAGCCAGTTCCGTTGCACAGGGGCCCAGAGCAGGAGGGGGCCCCTTCTTACCAGCTGCAGGGGGAGATAAGCTACTCCCAGGGCCGTCTTTAAAGTGGGGCAAAGGCAGCTGCACCGGGCCCAGTTGCTGCTTGGGGGTCCAAGCAGGGGCGTACGGGCCTGGCGGGGAGGGGGCCCGCTACACTCCCATGTAATGGGAGCGCTCTGACCGGGCCCAGCATGAAGTACAGTGAGAATGCCAGGCCAAATCAGAGCGCTCTTCAAACGGGTGGTGCAGAGGCAAGGAGAAGGAGGAGCAGGGGATGGGCGCACTCACACGGCCCGGCAGTTCTCATCACTGCCGGGCTGTTCGTTTCTTTAGTGAAGCAGTATGTCTGTGAAGGTTCTCAGTTATCCAGGTCAAGGTATATATCTGTAAAGAATAAATCAAGGCAACTGGACGTACTGTAGATTTCTTGAAAACGTTTCACTCGTTCTTCCAACAAGCTTTCTCAATTCTGAGTGATTGTACAAAAATTCTGGGAATAAATATGTAACTGAATCCACATCTGGTAATTATACCAAAGGTGTTGATTCCATTATCCTAATTGGAGTCAGTAGGTGATAAAGACTTCCCAGAAAAAGGTGTCAAGACAGCATTGTATGTGGCAGACAATAGATGTCTAACCCACCCACCTCTATTCAAGCTTGGCGTCTCCATTTTTACGTAGATGGCCTCCTTCACGCCTCGTTTGTACCAATCGGCCTCCTTATACAAAACACGTACTTGACTGTCTTCAAAGGTGTGACCTGTTCCTTTTAGGTGTAAGTACACGGCTGAATCTTGACCAGAGGCATAGAAGAGCCAAAACCTCTGATGTACTTACATCTAAAAGGAACAGGTCACACCTTTGAAGACAGTCAAGTACGTGTTTTGGATAAGGAGGCCGATTGGTACAAACGAGGCGTGAAGGAGGCCATCTACGTAAAAATGGAGAAGCCAAGCTTGAATAGAGGTCAGGGAGAGCTGCGCTTAGGAAGGGACAGATAGTGTAGAGAGTGTGATCGCAATATAGTCAACAGAAAAACGTTTCAAAGACTCAAGTCCTTTTAACCCCTTAGTGACCACCCATACATGTTTTTACGGCGGTCACTAAGGGGCCTTGGGCTGGAGCGCCGCCTTTTTACGGCGGCACTTCAGCCCGAGTTAACACTAAAATCAAGCGTTGTAGCTCCGTGCCCGCAGCTACCGGAGGTAGCTGAGGGCTCGGGGCAGTGATCAGAGACCGTGACAAGCGGTCTCTGATCACGTGATTGCCGTGATACACTTTATCACGGCAATCACCGAAAATGATGCCTGTACTAAAACTTTCTCCCTCCTCTCATGTAAGAGAGGAGGGAGAAAGTCTCCGATGCTAGGATCGGGTCCCCCAGCACTTCTGTCCCTAAGCTGGGTCCCGATCCTCATCCCCCCTTACGCTCAAGGAAGATGGCGGCGGCGGCCCGGCGCATGCGCGGACTGAAAGCCGGCCGCCGCCGCTCACTGTAAGGTCTCTCTCCTCAGGAGAGGCGAGAGAAGTTCAAGTTTCCCTCAGCACCCCGATTGGGGCAATATGGCCCTTACATATATTTTAATAAAGTTATTAGGGTGCCCCCCCCCCATCTAATAAAAAAAAAATGGTGCAGACATGCGCACTAGTTACTGTGCTGAAGATCTGCCTTCAGCACAGTAACCATCAGGGACCAATAATAATGGTCCCTGATCATGTGGTCTCCATGATAAACCTATCATGGAGATCACATCCATTATATTTACAAAACAGAGCCAGGACAGGGGCTGTGCTTCTCTCTCCCCTCAGTCCAGTTGTTCTGTGAGGAGAGAGAGATCAGACTTCTGTCCTGGCTCTGTGAATACATACTGTGAAATACAAAAAGAAAAAAAATCAAATTATAAACGGCCGGTCAGTGGGTGTCCGTGATTAGGCGTCCGTCATTAGACGTCTATTAGTTACAGTCAATTATCTTTATTAGGGACCCTGTTACTGTCTGTTACTGGCGGTCAGTGGGTGTCAGTCAGTCGGTGGGTGTCACTCTGTCAGTGGGTGTCAGTCATTTTTAGGGACGGTCAGTTATTTTAATTTTTCTGAGCTGTACAGAAAATAAAAAAATGGCTCGGAGATTGTTAAGTGCGGGGCAGGCATATGAATTTTCTCAACTTCCTCGAGTACCAGGAGAAGGTAATTGAGAGTCTCCTGTTTGTGTCCCCCGCACCTAGGCAAGCCTTCGATTCGGAGGACCACTCTGATTCTGGCACCGCTTCAGAGGCAGAAATATTTTCAGATAGCGGGGACTCTGATTCCATCCCCAGACCCCATAGCCCTATGGTGGTAGAAGTCGCCACCTCCCCTCATTCTCCACCCAGCGGTCCCATCCCTTCTGCTACGTGGGTTCCTGCCACTTCATTTTCCCCCCAAGTACCCCAATTTTTTTCTACTCCCCAAATTAATGTGGATGTCGGCAATTTTACCCCTTAGAGTTGGATACCCACAACCGCTGGTCTCCAAAAGTTTGGAGAAAGGAACATCCTTCGCCCTCGCAAGTGACCAGCTGCTTGCCGTGAAGTGGAAGGACAGGAAGGATGTCTACATGCAGACACCACAGTGGCAGTTAGGGAGAGGGGGGCGACGGCGGACAAGCACAAACCAGTCTGTGTGACAGACTACAATAAATGTATGGGAGGTGTAGACCTCTCGGACCAAGCGCTTCACCCCTGCTTGGTGAAGTGAAAAAACAGGGCCTGGTATAAAAAGGTAGCAATATACCTCATCCAGATTGCTACCTACAATAGTTTTATTTTATTCAAAAAGTCCCAGGGAAACCTCAACTTCCTCGAGTACCAGGAGAAGGTGATTGAGAGTCTCCTGTTTGAGTCCCCCGCACCTAGGCAAGCCTTCGATTCGGAGGACGTTCGAAGGCTTTCAGAACGCCATTTCCCTCACCCCGTCCCTGCCACTACCAGCAAAATGTATCCACAGAAAAGATGCTGGGTGTGTAGCAAACATGGAAGGAGGAGGGACACCCGGATTTACTGCTCCAGTTGCCCATCACAACCAGGTCTCTGTAATTACCCCTGCTTTGAAAGGTACCATACGGTTGCAAATTATTAATTTTATTTAATACCAAAAAGAACGGGGGGGGGGGGGGGGTTCAGGAATTCTATTTATTCTCATTTTCTGTTTAGTTTGTGGGCTTTCCAGGGAGGGAGGGATCCCTTTGGGATGGTTCGTGGAGCTAATTTTTTTTCACCTTCTTAGCATTAATTTCTACAAAAAACTAGGGGGTCTAAATGCTCACTACACCCCTAGATGAATACCTTAGGGGGTCTAGTTTTCAAAATGGGGTCCATTATGGGGGTTTTCTATTGTTTTGGCAGCTCAACGCCATTACAAGTGTGCAATGGGCCCTGAACTATTTTCAAGCAAATTTTGTGTTCTGAAAACAACTGGGTGTTCCTTTATGTTTGGGCCCTGCCGTTTGTCAAGACATAAGATTAGTGCCACAATGGGGGTATTTCTAAAGACAGGAGAAACGGGGTGATACATTTTGGAGTGTACATCTTCATTTTCATGTGCTCTGTAGAAAAAAATCTGTCTAAATTGACACTTTTGTGTAAAAAATGAAAATACATTATTTTTTTCACCTTCTTAGCATTAATTTTTACAAAAAACTAGTGGGTCAAAAAACTCATTACACCCATAGATAAATACGTTAAGGGGCCTAGTTTTTAAAATGGGTTCACTTTTGGGGGGGGGGGGGTTCTATTATTCTGACACTTATAAACCTCTGCAAACTTGGCTTGTTGCAGGAAAAAATATGTACTTCAAAAAATGTTACATTTATGTTAAAATGTAAAGTCTCCCAAATAAAATAAAAAAAGTAAAAAATTTTGTGAGTGCAGCCAAAATAAAGATGTGGAAATTAATTTCTGAAAAAAATATTGAATAGTATTTATGTATGTATATGAAATATTGCAGTTGAAAATAGGAAAATGTACCAATTTTTAAAAATTTTCATAAAATTTCACTTTTTCTATAAAGATACGCATATTTTATCGGTAGAATTTTACCACCTGAGTAAAGTACAATATGTGACGACAAACAACGTCAGAATTACTTTGATGTGCAAAACCGTTACAAAGTTATTCTAAGCTAAAATGACACATGTCAGATTTCCTAAATTTGGCTTGGTCATTAGGGCTGGGTTCAGACCTGAGCGTTTTTGATATGCGCGTTTTATGCGCGACAAAACATGCGTTTTTGCGCATTTTTGTCCATAGTCAACGCGCGTAGAACGCGCGTTTGTGTGATTGACAGCAGTGTTCTCCAATGAAAATACAGGCCTGTCTATATGAAAGGTGTCTAATGAGAGTGAAATGGAGGTGATAAATTTCATGTGTGTTGAGAGAGTGCATTGTAGTGGATTGTTTGCGACCATGGAATACTCCCGAAGGCGACCAATTGCGGCAATTGTGTCAGCAATCCTTCTCCGACGTTTGAGGCATAGGAGAGAGAGCAGGCGACGCTTCTGGGTCCATCCTGTCATTGCCAACCGACAGGAAAGGGGACAGTTCTGGGCACTGTACGAGACCCTCCTGGCCCATGAAGACAAATTTTTTTCATACATGCGGATGTCCATCACCAGGTTTGTACAAATACAATAGTTCTAGGAGTGGGGTTCCAATTGTGAAGGTACCAGTTGTAGTTTTTTGGTATTGTTAACCCTCACCATTTTCATTTGCAACAGCTTTGATGAGCTCCTGGGGTTGTTGGGCACCCGTTTACAACTTCAGGACACATTCATGCGGGACAGTATCCCACCAGTGGAAAGACTGATCATTACTTTGCGGTACGTAGACTAATTGTGGCCTAATAAAGCATTTGCATTGTGTGTTGACTGTATATTAGTGTGGCCTTTGTTATTTTCTACTGGTGGTTGTGATGTTTCAAGTGTTTTTGAGGGGGGGTATTGTATGTGTATGCTTTTTACATTTGGCATATAGATACCATGCATAGTTTATCCACATTTTTCCATACCAAACACTGTCTTCGAAATAAGAGTCCCAAAAAGTTTGCAAATGTTTTTATATTTTGGAAAAGTAATAACATTCCTCCAAAAATGCGCAAACTGTGTTTAACACAATCAACATAAGTTTCGTTATTTTTAACTTAAAATGATTCGGTAATTTTCCGATATTAACAATGAAGGAAGAACACCCCTGATGCACCAAATTATGTATGCTACTTCTCAAAGGTTTTGGTATTGTGGCTCGTTATCCTGCATGGCCTCTCTCATTCCGCCTGATTGCTGGGCAGGTTGCATTTGCGTGGTGGTGGAGGTGTTGATGCCCATGCTGGCAGAGGGATAGCTGTATGATGATTGTGGTTCTGTGTGCCATGTGTTGTGAGGGTGTGGTATGTTAGTTTGTGGGTATGTTTGTGATGTGTATGTGTGAGTGGGTGGTGGATGTTGTGGTGGATATTGTGGTGGATATTGTGGTGGATATTGTGGTGGATGTGGTGGTGGATATTGTGGTGGATGTGGTGGTGGATGTGGTGGTGGATGTGGTGGTGGATTGTTGGGCTGTGTGATGTTATAATGTGTAATGTAGCTGTCTAGAGTCCTTGTTAAGGCGTCCCTCGCTTCAGTTATGCGACTTCGGTGAACTAGCAGCATTTTTTCCTCCAAACTCAGTAAGAAAAGTGCATCACTAGTGAGTTTGGGTGCTGGATGGGCAAGTGCATCCAGTCATGCAATTAGCCGGTCCTCCTGGCGATCGGTTCTTTTCCGTTTTGAACGGTGAGTCCGAATGTTTTCGGGTTCCACGACAGGTGGGGCAGGCTGTGTGGGTGTTTGGAATGTAGGGGCGGGATCGGGTGGAGGAGGACTTAGTGGCCCCGTAGATGCACAGGCCTCACTGTCCCTGGTGACCTCCTCCTCTTCCTCCTCCTGCTGTTGTCTTTTCGACCAGATACTATCGGTGCTGTGAACATGAAAATATACATAAGTATGTGCAAGATATGAAAGTGAATGCATGTCATACCACACCCTCTCCTGCATGTGTATGCCCTGGACTCAACTACGCATTTCAGTGCATGGTATTAGAAAGGCAATTTCCTCCGCATGGACATAGCTGGACCGTGCACTTGGCGAAGCTCCACTCCTCTGTTCCTTCTCTTTGCGTCGATGACGAATGAAGGCATCTTTGAGGCTCTTCCACTTGCTTTTTAGGAAGTTTACTATAATAAAAATAAATAACATCCATTAATTGTTGTTTTTGTTTTTCACACATTTTTTTCAGCTATTTAGCTACAGGCCAATCGTTGACCCGTCTGCTCTACACCTTCCAGATCGGGAAATCCACAGCCAGTGTGATTGTGAAGGAAACCTGCAGTGCCATTTGGCAGGTCCTTCATGCTGTTGTGATGGGCCAACCAAACAAGGAGGAGTGGCTGAAAATTGCTGATACTTTTCTTAATACCTGCAATTTCCCGAACTGTGTCGGAGCAATTGACGGAAAAAACATCCGTGTTCTGAAGCCAATGAGGAGTGGCAGTCAGTTTTATAATTACGTTTGTTCTTTTTGCGGTATGTGATGCGAACTATTGTTTCCGTTATATCGATGTGGGGTCCTATGGCAGCAGCTCTGACTCTGCTGTTTACAAAAATTTACACATTTGGATTCTGTGAGGGGTATGGTGAGTTCATGTGAGATTTTATTTTTTGACACAAGTTAGTGGAATATGAGACTTTGTAAGAAAAAAAATATCAATTTCCGCTAACTTGTGCCAAAAAAAAAAATCGGATCCGCAAAACGCATACGGACGTCTGAATGGAGCCTTACAGGGGGGTGATCAATGACAGCGGGGTGATCAGGGAGTCTATATGGGGTGATCACCACCCTGTCATTGATCACCCCCCTATAAGGCTCCATTCAGATGTCCGTATGTGTTTTGTGGATCCGATCCATGGATGCGTGGATCCGTAAAACACATACGGACGTCTGAATGGAGCCTTACAGGGGGGTGATCAATGACAGGGGGGTGATCAGGGAGTGTATATGGGGTGATCACCCCCCTATAAGGCTCCATTCAGACGTCCGTATGTGTTTTGCGCCCGCGCATCACGTCAAGGTTTCTCAAGTAGCCCGAGACCTAACGCTCTCCTCGGGCTACTTGAGAAACCTTGACGTGGTGCCCGGGCTTAGACATGTTCTACACCGTAGGACATGTTGACTAATCTCTCAATTTTAAAATCAGTTTGAGGGTTTAGTTAGACTGCAGAGTGCACCTGTATTTGTTATTGTTTTGTTATATTGTTATATTGATTATGACATACGCACTTGTTACCTTGTGTGAGATGTCTATTGTGGTACTTGTGGGATCCAAATGTCTAAAAAATGCCCTCCTAAAAGAAATTTGGGCACCTTTGTG
The DNA here is from genome assembly GCF_014858855.1 of Bufo gargarizans. Classification (NCBI taxonomy): domain Eukaryota; kingdom Metazoa; phylum Chordata; class Amphibia; order Anura; family Bufonidae; genus Bufo; species Bufo gargarizans. The sequence continues at coordinate 375,493,308 of NC_058083.1, read as the reverse complement.
CATTTAGGCTGCAAAAAGTGTCACACATGTGGTATCGCCGTACTCAGGAGAAGTTGGGGAATGTGTTTTGGGGTGTCATTTTACATATACCCATGCTGGGTGAGAGAAATATCTCGGCAAAAGATAACTTTTCCCATTTTTTTTATACAAAGTTGGCATTTGACCAAGATATTTATCTCACCCAGCATGGGTATATGTAAAATGACACCCCAAAACACATTCCCCAACTTCAGTACGGCGATACCAGATGTGTGACACTTTTTTGCAGCCTAGGTGGGCAAAGGGGCCCACATTCCAAAGAGCACCTTTCGGATTTCACATGGCATTTTTTACAGATTTTGATTTCAAACTACTTCTCACACATTTGGGTCCCTAAAATGCCAGGGCAGTATAACTACCCCACAAGTGACCCCATTTTGGAAAGAAGACACCCCAAGGTATTTCATGATGGGCATAGTGAGTTCATGGAAGTTTTTATTTTTTGTCACAAGTTAGTGGAATATGAGACTTTGTAAGAAAAAAAGAAAAAAAAGAAATAATTTTCCGCTAACTTGTGACAAAAAATAAAAAGTTCTATAAACTCACTATGCCTATCAGCGAATACCTTGTGGTGTCTACTTTCTGAAATGGGGTTATTTGTGTTTTTTTTTTTGCTGTCTGGGCATTGTAGAACCTCAGGAAACATGACAGGTGCTCAGAAAGTCAGAGCTGCTTCAAAAAGCGGAAATTCATATTTTTGTACCATAGTTTGTAAACGCTATAACTTTTACCCAAACCATTTTTTTTTACCCATTTTTTTTATCAAAGACATGTAGAACTATAAATTTTGTGAAAAATGTATATATGGTTGTCGTTTTTTTTGAAAAATTTTACAACTGAAAGTGAAAAATGTCATTTTTTTGCAAAAATTTCGTTAAATTTTGATTAATAACAAAAAAAGTTAAAATGTCAGCAGCAATGAAATACCACCAAATGAAAGCTCTATTAGTGAGAAGAAAAGGAGGTAAAATTTATTTGGGTGGTAAGTTGCATGACCGAGCAATAAACAGTGAAAGTAGTGTAGTGCAGAATTGTAAAAAGTGGTCTGGTCATTATGGGTGTTTAAGCTAGGGGGGCTGAAGTGGTTAAGGATGACGCTGTGCATGGGGAAGAGATGGAAATGGGGGAAGACATTACACAGGTTCATGATAGCCAGACCACCCTCAGTTTGCCTTCTCAGCGTGAATAGGAGGCTGAAGAGGAGGAGGAGGAGCTGGAGATGGTTGCCTCAGCTACAGAGGGTAGTACCCATGGAAGTTAAATTCCATTTGTTCTGCGTGGTTGGGCAGAAGAGGAGGAAGAGGATGAAGAGGTTAGGAGTGATCCTCCTGATGGAGACAGCGAAGTCTCGTCTGTTGGTACTCTGGCACACATGGCTGACTTCATGTTAGGCTGCATTTCCCGCGCCCCGCGTGTTATACACATTTTACACAACACGGATTACTGGTTGTTCACCCTTATTGATCCCCACTACAAAGAGAACTTCTGGCTTGACCAGGACTTCTCGACTCCACCAGAGGAATGCTGATGAACATAAAGGCACTTTACATGTGTTGTTTGTAAAGTACTTATTAGACTGTATTCCCATGCACCCCTTTCACCACAAACAAGGGTATATGTTTGAATCTTCCTTTTTTCTTCCTCCTCCTCTTACATCATATCAACATGCATTGCTTATTCGTCACATATAATGCCCTCACATATATGGCCTTCGAATATAATTTTTTAGATGGTCCGCTCACTAGCAGGCCCTCACATATAATTTTTTACAGGGTCCTCTTACCAGCAGGCCCTCACATATAATTTTTTAGAGGGTCCGCTCACCAGCAGGTCCTCACATTTACAGGGTCCGCTCACCAGCAAGCCCCCACATAAAATTTTTTACAGGGTTCGCTCACCGGCAGGCCCTCACATATAATATTTTGTACAGGGTCCACTCACCAGCAGGTCCTCACATCTATTCTTTTACAGGGTCAGCTCACCTGCAGGCCCGCAACTCAATGTGAACGAGGCCCTCCTTTATGTGAGATACAGGTTGTATTGGAGTGCCTCTTTCTTGAAATTTTTGGCAGCACTTGCACCTAATATACAAGTAAATATACAGGAAAGAATGTTTTCAATCAATTTTTTCTATAAAATCAATTTTTTTTACTTTAAGGCCTTTTAATCAGCATCAGCATCAGCAGCATGGTGATAAAAATGAGTGGCAAGGTGACATACTGCGCAGATGGCAGCATGAGGAGGCCACGTAGTGGCACAATGACTGAGTCTGGATAAAAGACTAAGGCCACAGATTGTTTAGAAAGATGCAGATGGAAAGAAATCTGTGGAGCTGTAACACGGTCACCTGCAGATTAATGCAGACCAGGGGCGTAGCTATAGGGGAAGCAGGGGAAGCTGCATATTTGGGGCCCTGACCCAGAAGGGGCCCATCCAGGAGGAGTGGGACTAAAGGATTTGGTCAGGGCCCCCTCAACAGTATTACACAATGAAATTAGATACAGTGAGTATAGACAGTGTATAAAACGGATAGAAAAGCTGCCGGCCCTGGTCTGAGAGAGCGATCTTTACTAGCCATAGGAATGGGGGCGGCATGAAAGGAAGGGGTCGCTAAAAAATGACTATGGGATGGAGCCCCATTCAAAAATTTGCAGTGGGGCCCAGTAATTTATAGCTACGCCACTGATGCAGTCCACAAAAGCAAATTGGGTTTATCGATTTAAGGTCTTTTAAGCAGCACCAGCAGCAGCATGGTGATAAAAATTAATGGCAAGGTGACATAGTGTGGAGATGGCAGAATGAGGAGGCCACGTAGTGGCACAATGACTGAGTCTGGTTAAAAGACTAAGGCCACAGATTGTTTAGAAAGATGCAGATGGAAAGAAATCTGTGGAGCTGTATGATTAATTCAGCCATCAAAATCAAGTTGGGTTTGTCGGTTCCACCTCATCTCACCAGCAGGCCCGCACCTAAAATATTTTACAGGGTCAGCTCACCTGCAGGCCCACAACTCATGTTGCCTTGCTTTGAAGAAGTATCCGTAGCCATTTATCAGGCACCCTCTCCGAAATCAATCAATGATTGTTCCTTAGGCGCATAAAAGAACATCAAAAGTTGATAGGGAAGATATCCAAATGGTTGGGGACGTGCGATCAGGCAGAAGTTATCTAGAGTTAGCAAAGCGGCAGCAGGGCCTCTACTGTATAACGTTTCCCCATCCGAAATACCGTAGTGACATTCCCTGTAATTTTTTATTACTCCAATAACAGGGCATCTTAAGAGTCCTGTATTGTTATTTTTCTTCACTACCTCCACGAGTCTGGAGTGTGTGATTTGCGCGCCACCCACTTGCCTTCCTTGGATGTGGTAGCTGTTTCTCAGGCTCCCTCTCCAAAATCAAACACTGATTTCCCATTACCCGTAGTTTACAATGGTTTTGAACTGACAATTACATCGAAAGTTGATAGGTCAGACATCTGAATGGATCGTTGCAGTCACAGGGAAGTGCCATCGTCCCCAGGTTAACTAGAGTCACTAAAGCGTCAGCAGGCCACCACCCATAATGTTTTAGATGATCAGATCAGCAGGCCCTTGCTCCTAATGTTTTTGAGGGTCACCAGCAGGCCATCAATCATAATTTTTATCACTTATATCACTTTCTCATATTTGATTGTTATACAATTTGTTATTCTCCTTTTTGCCTTTACACACCACACCTTTCTTTTCCATCTTTCTTCACATTTACACACATTTTTGTATTAGTGATTTTGTATTCATACACATTTTACACATTATGATTAGTCACCTACTTTGTATTCATTTTTCATATTAAGTCACACAGTTGTTTTGTTAATTATGTGTTTATATGTTTGTTATATGCACATTGTATATTTTAATATTATATGGGGTGGCTATAGTTATATAATTGTGATACTCCTATTCAACAAACGAAAATTATGTACAATCATGTCTTCTTTTATAATTATGTTTTTTATTTCGGTGACAATTATATAATTTGGGTACACTGTAATTTAATCTATTTATATGCTTCTATCCTGCCGTCTAATGACGTTGGTTTGGAGTGCACTCTTTATGTATCATAGATGGCTAATGCCAGGCTCTTTGACCGCACCTAATATGGCAGCCATGGTGTGCTTGGACCTCTGTGGCCCTGGCTCCATGAGGAGCTAGATCACGCACGAATGTGCATTCTCCCTCTTCCGGATCACGGGGCACGCGAGCGCCATACGTCGGCATGGCGGGATGCCCAAGCGCCATGTAGCGAACGGCTTTTATTCGTAGATATATTACAGGTGGGTCTGAGTATGGATACTAATTACAATCAGTTAAGAGTTTACCCCCACTAAGTTAATATCAGATTCTATTGGATAATTACTAGTCACATGGACAGTTTGACCTTTTAACCCTATTGTTCCCTATATATTTATTACCATTACTACTCCAGTCACTACCCCTTGAGGAAGCAGACCGTGAAACGCACGTCTGGGAGTGCACTGTTGGTGTTGTTGTCTTTGTGAGCTTTATATTGGTCGCTATGTAATTGTGTTTATATATGCAATATTGATTCTTGTGTTCAGGTCTTATATATTAATTTTATAGTCACAGGTTACTTTCTATTTGTACTATTTTATCTGAGATCAAACTTAACTTGTGCTCATACTCTCATCAAAATTGACCATTATACATGTTATGCACTTTATGTTGGCCAATTGTTGCACTTGCACTTTATCATATGCCCATAAACCATGCACTACCAGTCCTATTCATTTTAATTATGTTTTTATGTATTGTGCTATGTCAATCATGTGAACAATAAATTTGTTAATAATAAATTATTTGATTATTGATTACAATTTGTGGTTACTTTATTGTTTGACACATAGTGGATCCATATATTTATGGTGGTTGTGTGCTTTATAACATATATGGGTTAAGTCATCAGTATCTGATCGGTGGGGGTCCAACAGCGGGGACCTCTGCCAGTCAGCTATTTGATAAAACATGAGCACTCCTGTGAGCGCTATGGCCTTCTCACAGTTTGCCAAGCACAGTGCAATACATTGTATAGCGGCTGTGCTTGGTATTGCGCTCAGCCATATTCACTTCAATGGGAATCAGCGCAATACCACAGCAACCACTATATAATGTATGGTGCTGGCTTGGTAAGCATGGAGAAGGCCATGGCTCCCACATAAGTGCCAGTGCCTTCTCAAACAGCTGATCTCTGAGGGTTTCAGGTCTCGGACCCAAACCGATCAGATACTGTTGACCTATCCAGAGGATAGGCCATTAGTAGAGATCAGTGAAGTTATGGAACATTTGATTCAACTGCTTTGGCAAATTTTACAAAGAAATTTGATTGTCATAAAGCACAATTCTTTGTATGTAGTGGGCGCAATAATGGGGAATGGCCATCGTGCTGCCTCCCATGATTGAACCCCTCAGATGTCACATTCATTGCTTATCACAGCATCTGAGGATACAATTTAGATCTTTCATGGGTTAATCAGGGCAAAAATACATTGCGGCAATCATGATTGAAGGCACCACACAAAATCTTGCGTGGTGGCGCATCATGATGGCCGGACTCACAGAGAGATTTTGTGCGGTATCTGCAATCAGATAGCCTCTTTGTGCACAAAAGGTATACAATTTTTTTCATTTTTACCGCCATTTCAGGGAAAATTCTTTATCACGAAGCGCAAGAAAATTTGGCTTTATTCAGATGCATCTATCTATTCTAATTAATGAGGTTCCCATTATGTACCAGTAGGAATATAACCTGCTTCTACTGATGTTTACATGCATCTTTAAGATGCCTGATGCTTTCCCCTGGCGGTATTTAAACAAGCTAAATTAGGCAGCTGGCTAGAACAGAAAGAAAGATAAGTAAAATTGTGAATATGAGAATAGGATGTGCATCCTTGCAGTACTGATTCATATATTTCACAGAGCTTGGGTCTGATTGATGGAATTTTTTTTTCTTTAAATCTTGGTTTCTAAAGGCCTCAAGCCAGCCTTGATCATCCGCACTGAACATATGTCCAAGTTTTCCCATGGGCAGTGTTCCTAATGTGTGCATCCATGTGTCTGTATTTGTTTAGAGTGTGCTCCCACTGATCTAATTGGACCTTTCCCATGACCCTCTGCTTCCTTAAGTTTGCCACTTGCTGCTACCAAATGAGGAAGGCTTTAACCAAAAGTGCCTAAATGCAAATGAATGGAGATATCTGCTCAGACTGATGTGCATTATAAATTCAATTTTGCTGAGAACCTCTTTCTAGGACAGTTATAAAGGGTTCCAAACATGTCCCATCTGTTAGAATCCTGCACTGATTTTTGTGTGCTTTGAATTCACTAGGGCACATTTTCCTCTGTTAATAAACTTTAATTCAGAGAGAGAAAATCTGTGAGAAACAACAATTTTATTTTCCAAAGTATTAATAGAGAATTAATCCAACAGTCATTTACAAATATTTACTCTATGCTATTAATTAGATTTTTTATAGTTTATTTTAATGCACATTTAAGAATAACAAAGATGATGAATTAGTAGTTCCAATGAACTGAACACAGAAAATTAAGAACTACAGTATTTTTAGTAATACTAGGTGAAAGCTTCATGAAATATGCTCCATTAGCTCAATATTTTATTTTTATCAACAAAGCAATTTACTACTAAATATACGGTGCAATGGATTTGTCAGCCTAATAAATAATGTGGGAGTACTGCTTCAGATTAAAAAATGTGTATATAAATACACACAACTTTACAAATTAGCGGTTTATTATTTAAATCTTTAGAATCCAGTTTTAGTTTAATCCTATCATTTAATTTTTATTTATTATTATTATTATTATTATAGAGGAGAGGAGAAAAGTAGTCTGGCAGCTTTACACAGTAGAGTATACATTGTAATAGATTCAACAGCTATTAGAATTTGGAATTTCCAGACCATGTAAATGACTTAGGGAAGCCAGCAGATGTCCCCACTCTGGACTTTTGTGCATCCACCTACTTAGGAAAAAGAAGTGTGAAGAGTGCTTACACAATCTACTGTACAAAAGACCAACCTTCGACCACATTAAAGAGACACTAAACCTCTAAACACATAAAAAAATTATATGCATGCATCAAAAAGTCTCTCTTGGATATGCCTGCAAAACTGCAAAAGCAGGCAGTTTTATTAAAATCTTACAGGCAGATGAAAGCCATTTTTTCAATAACTCCACCATCTTCAGCTGGATACCTATTGTGAGCACCGGCATGAGTTTGCAAAACCGGAAGTTAAGTAAAGAGGGACGGGAATTAGTCCTGATTGACTATAATGAAGTCCATAGCCTGTATAGTGCTGAAGAATCTGCAGGAGAGGACCAGAGAAATCCCAAGACACTGATTACAAGAAACAGTACAGACCAAAAGTTTGGACATACCTTCTCATTCAAAGAGTTTTCTTTATTATCATGACTATGAATATTGTAGAATCACACTGAAGGCATCAAAACTATGAATTAACACATGTGGAATTATATACATAACAACTGAAAATATGTCATATTCTAGGTTCTTCAAAGTAGCCACCTTTTGCTTTGATTACTGCTTTTCACACTCTTGGCATTTTCTTGATGAGCTTCAAGAGGTAGTCACCTGAAATGGGTTTCACTTCACAGGTGTGCCCTGTCAGGTTTAATAAGTGGGATTTCTTGCCTTATAAATGGGGTTGGGACCATCAGTTGCAGTTGTGGAGAAGTCAGGTGGATACACAGCTGATAATCCTATTGAATAGACTGTTAGAATTTGTATTATGGCAATAAAAAATTAAAGGTCAGTCAGTTAGAAAAATTGGGAAAACTTTGAAAGTGTCCCCAAATGCAGTCACAAAAACCATCAAGCGCTACAAAGAAACTGGTTCACATGCGGACCGCCCCAGGAAAGGAAGACCAAGAGTCACCTCTGCTGTGGAGGATAAGTTTACCCGAGTCACCAGCCTCAGAAATCGCAGGTTAACAGCAGCTCAGATTAGAGACCAGGTCAATGCCACACAGAGTTCTAGCAGCAGACACATCTCTAGAACAACTGTTAAGAGGAGACTGTGTGAATCAGGCCTTCATGGTAGGATATCTGCTAGGAAACCACTGCTAAGGACAGGCAACAAGCAGAAGAGACTTGTTTGGGCTAAAGGACACAAGGAATGGACATTAGACCAGTGGAAATCTGTGCTTTGGTCTGATTAGTCCAAATTTGAGATCTTTGGTTCCAACCACCGTGTCTTTGTGCAGCGCAGAAAAGGTGAACGGATGGACTCTACATGCCTGGTTCCCACTGTGAAGCATGGAGGAGGAGGTGTAATGGTGTGGGGGTGCTTTGCTGGTGACACTGTTGGGGATTTATTCAAAATTGAAGGCATACTAATCCAGCATGGCTACCACAGCATCTTGACCATGAAGGAGAGTGATGGGGTGCTGCGCCAGATGACCTGGCCTCCACAGTCACCGGACCTGAACCCAATCGAGATGGTTTGGGGTGATCTGGACCACAGAGTGAAGGCAAAAGGGCCAACAAGTGCTAAATATCTCTGGGAACTCCTTCAAGACTGTTGGAAGACCATTTCAGATGACTACCTGTTGAAGCTCATCAAGAGAATGCCAAGAGTGTGCAAAGCAGTAATCAAAGCAAAAGGTGGCTATTTTGAAGAACCTAGAATATGACATATTTTCAGTTGGTTCACACTTTTTTGTTATGTATACAGGTCCTTCTAAAAAAAATAGCATATTGTGATAAAGTTCATTATTTTCTGTAATGTACTGATAAACATTAGACTTTCATATATCTTAGATTCATTACTCACCAACTGAAGTAGTTCAAGCCTTTTATTGTTTTAATATTGATGATTTTGGCATACAGCTCATGAAAACCCAAATTTCCTATCTAAAAAAATTAGCATATTTCATCCGACCAATAAAAGAAAAGTGTTTTTAATACAAAAAAAGTCAACCTTCAAATAATTATGTTCAGTTATGCACTCAATACTTGGTCGGGAATCCTTTTGCAGAAATGACTGCTTCAATGTGGCGTGGCATGGAGGCAATCAGCCTGTGGCACTGCTGAGGTGTTATGGAGGCCCAGGATGCTTCGATAGCGGCCTTAAGCTCATCCAGAGTGTTGGGTCTTGCGTCTCTCAACTTTCTCTTCCCAATATCCAACAGATTCTCTATGGGGTTCAGGTCAGGAGAGTTGGCAGGCCAATTGAGCACAGTAATACCATGGTCAGTAAACCATTTACCAGTGGTTTTGGCACTGTGAGCAGGTGCCAGGTCGTGCTGAAAAATGAAATCTTCATCTCCATAAAGCTTTTCAGCAGATGGACGCATGAAGTGCTTCAAAATCTCCTGATAGATAGCTGCATTGACCCTGCCCTTGATAAAACACAGTGGACCAACACCAGCAGCTGACATGGCACCCCAGACCATCACTGACTGTGGGTACTTGACACTGGACTTCAGGCATTTTGGCATTTCCCTCTCCCCAGTCTTCCTCCAGACTCTGGCACCTTGATTTCCTAATGACATGCAACAGTCCAGTGCTGCTTCTCTGTAGCCCAGGTCAGGCGCTTCTGCCGCTGTTTCTGGTTCAAAAGTGGCTTGACCTGGGGAATGCGGCACCTGTAGCCCATTTCCTGCACACGCATGTACACAGTGGCTCTGGATGTTTCTACTCCAGACTCAGTCCACTGCTTCCGCAGGTCCCCCAAGGTCTGGAATCGGTCCTTCTCCACAATCTTCCTCAAGGTCCGGTCACCTCTTCTCGTTGTGCAGCGTTTTCTGCCACACTTTTTCCTTCCCACAGACTTCCCACTGAGGTGCCTTGATACAGCACTCTGGGAACAGCCTATTCGTTCAGAAATTTCTTTCTGTGTCTTACCCTCTTGCTTGAGGGTGTCAATGATGGCCTTCTGGACAGCAGTCAGCTCGGCAGTCTTACCCATGATTGCGGTTTTGAGTAAAGAACCAGGCTGGGAGTTTTTAAAAGCCTCAGGAATCTTTTGCAGGTGTTTAGAGTTAATCATTTGATTCAGATGATTAGGTTAATAGCTCGTTTAGAGAACCTTTTCATGATATGCAAATTTTTTTAGATAGGAATTTTGGGTTTTCGTGAGCTGTATGCCAAAATCATCAATATTAAAACAATAAAAGGTTTGAACTACTTCAGTTGGTGTGTAATGAATCTAAAATATATGAAAGTCTAATGTTTATCAGTACATTACAGAAAATAATGAACTTTATCACAATATGCTATTTTTTTTAGAAGGACCTGTATAATTCCACATGTGTAAATTCATAGTTTTGATACCTTCAGTGTGAATCTACAATTTTCATAGTCATGAAAATAAAGAAAACTCTTTGAATGAGAAGGTGTGTCCAAACTTTTGGTCTGTACTGTACATCCTAAAAAGGTTGTAGTACAATGTAACTACACCGCAGAACGGCAAATAAGGCACACTTTATTTTACACTTATACACCACAAAAAAAGCTGTATTACAAAGTAACTGCGTCGTAGAATGGCAAATAAGATGTACTGTTTTTACACTTATACACCCCAAAAAAGGCTGTAGTACAATGTAACTGCAATGCACAATGGCAAATAAAACATACTTTTTTTTTTTACACTTATGCAACCCAAAAAAAGCAATAGTACAAAGTAACTGCACCGCAGGACGGCAAATAAGATGTACTTTATTAACACTTATACACCCCCAAAAAAGCTGTAGAACAACGTAACTATATCGTAACTGCAAATAAGGCGTATTTTTTTTACACTTATACACCCAAAAAAAAAGCTATAGTACAAAGTAACTGCAATGCTGAAAGGCAAATAAGATCATCTTTTTTTTTATGCTTATATATAAAAAAAAAAGGCTAAAGTACAAAGTAACTGCACATCAGAACGGCAAATAAGATGAACTTTTTTTTACACTTATACACCCCAAAAAAGGCTTGAGTACAAAGTAACTACACCGCAGAACAGCAATTAGGACATACATTTTTTTTACGCTTATATGCCACAAAATATGCTGTAGTGCAAAGTAACTACATCGCAGAGCGGCAAATAAAATATATATATACCGTATTTATCGGCGTATAACACGCATTTTTCCCCCCTGAAAATAGGGGGCAAATGATGTATGCGTGTTATACGCCGATTAGGAGGCCAGAGAGGCAGGACTGAGCCGGCCGTCACAGCGGAGGGAGGAGGAAGGAGTCCCTCCCTCCCCACTGTGCGCGGCTGCCGCTGAACACCAATGAGGACAGAGTAGGAGGGGAGGGACTGTGGCCACTGCGCCACCAATGAATGGCACATGTTCCTTCTCAGGGCGACCACGGCTTTAAGCTACGGCTCCACAATCAAAATTAGTGGGAAGGAGAAAGGACGCAGCCGCTGGTGAGTTTTCGGCTAAATTTCAACTTCGCTCCGAAATTCTGAGGGAAAACCTGCCATGTGAACTGCTCCGATCGGTTACCATGGCAGCCAGGAGTCACGCTACTGAAGTCCTGGCTGCCATGGTATGTTAGTGAGCAGAGAGCAGCGCATTATACTCACGTGCGCTGTGGCCGCCGGTCGCCGCTCCTTCTGTCTGTGCGGCGGATTGCTAATGCTTACAGCATTAGCAATGCGCCGCACAGACCTATGAGAAGGAGCGACCGGCGGCCACAGCGCACGTGAGTATAATGCGCTGCTCTCTGCTCACTAACATACCATGGCAGCCAGGACTTCAGTAGCGTGACTCCTGGCTGCCATGGTAACCGATCGGAGCCCCAGCATTACACTGCTGGGGCTCCGATCGGAACTGCAAACTGCCACCAATGACGGGGGGGGGGGGGGAGGAGGAGGGGGACCCTGTGGCCACTGCCACCAATGATTAATACTGGGGAGGGAGGGGGGGGGGTTTGCGTTACCAGAGGGGGCAGATCAGGCTTTATTTGAAATTTAATTTTTTTTCCTGAAATTTCCCTCTTAAAATGAAGGTGCGTGTTATACGCCTGTGCGTGTTATACGCCGATAAATACGGTATATATATATATATATATATATATAAATATATATATTTTTTTACACTTATACACCCCAAAGAGGGATGGAGTAGAAAGTAAAAGCACCGCAGAATGGCAAATAAGAAATACTTTTTTTTACACTTATAAAAGCTATAGAACAATGTAACTGCACTGCAGAACCGCAAATAAGACGTACTTCTTTTTAAACTTATACACCCCAAAAAGGCTATAGTACAAAGTTAACTACACCACAGAACGGCAAATAAGACGTACTTTATTTTTACACTTATACACCCCAAAAAAGGCTATAATACAAAGTAACTACATTGCACAACGGTAAATAAGATGTACTTTTTTAACACCTATAAAACCCCCAAAATACTGGAGTACAAAGTAACTACACCGCATAACGGCAAATAAGATATACTTTTTTAAGCAAAAAAAAGGCTAAAGTACAAAGTAACTGCACCTCAGAACTATAAATAAGATTAACATTTTTTTTTACAAGTATACACCACTAAAAAGGCTGGAGTACAAAGTAAATACACCTCATTACGGCAAATAAGATATACTTTTTTTAAACTTATATACAACAAAAAAGCTGTAGAACAATGTAACAAAATCATAAAACTGCAAATAAGGCCTACTTTCTTTTACACTTATACACAACAAAAAATGCTATAGTACAAAGTAACTGCACCACAAAACGGAAAAAAATACATACTTTTTTAACCCTTATACACCATAAGAAAAGCTATAGAACAATGTAACTGCACTGTAGAGTGGCAAATAAACATACTTTTTTTTTTTACACTTATACAACCCAAAAAAAGCTGTAGTACAAAGTAACTGCACCACAGAATGGCAAATAAGACATAGTTTTTCTACACTTATACACCTCCAAAAAAAGCTATAGTACAAAGTAACTGCAACGCAGAAAGGCAAATAGGATCTACTTTTTTTTACCCTTATATACAAAAAAAAGGCTAAACTGCAAAGGAACTGTGCATCAGAACGGCAAATAGGATGAACTTTTTTTTACACATATACACCCAAAAAAAGGCTGGAGTGCAAAGTAACTACACCGCATAACGGCAAACAAGATATACTTTTTTTTACACTTATATGCCTCAAAAAAGGCTATAAAGTAACTACACCACAGAACGGCAATTAAGACATGCCTATACACCCCAAAATAGGCTGTAGTGCAAAGTAACTACATTGCAGAGCGGCAAGTAAGATGTACTTCTATTCTTACTTATACTCCCCAAAAAAGGCTGAAGTACAAAGTAACTGCACGAACAAAATAGCAAATAATATATACATTTTTTTTAACACTTATACACCCCAAAAAAGACTGGAGTACAAAGTAACTTCACCGCAGAATGGCAAATAAAAATACTTTGTTTACACTTATAAAAGCTATAGAACAATGTAACTGCACCGCAAAACGACAAATAAGAAGTACTCCTTTTTAAACTTATACACCCCAAAAAAGGCTATAGTACAAAGTTAACTGCATCGCAGAACAGCAAATAGGACATACTTTTTTGGCAATCTACAACATCTTAATTAGTCAGTGTGCATTTTAAGCTAATAAAATACACCAATCATTTTCTGGGGTTTTAAAAACACACTTTTTTTTCAAAAAACTGTATTTTCCTGATCTGCAAGTGTTAAATGCAAGTTTAATATATACAGCTTTCATATTCTGTTACCAAAAAAACTATTTTTTTGCAATCTACAACATCTGGATTAGTCTCTGTGCAATTTAAGCTAGAAATACATCCATCATTTTCTGGAGTTTTAAAAACACACTTTTTTGACAAAAAAAAAAACACTATTTTAAGGCCTTGCAGCATCAGTACATGTGAAACTACAGGCTTATATACTGCTGTCAAATTCAGTTGTTAAACAAACACTCGTTTGGGCACAAAAAATGTAGTTGGCAGCCTTTGACGCAGATGTAATTGTGAGATACACCCTTAATACATTTGGATTACATTCAGAGATTTTAAATACAGCCATTTGGTGCACCAATATTGAATTCAGGCCTACAGTGGTTTATGCCCTGTGAGATACTCCCTCTACATACAGGGGTTTGATTCAGGCATTTGATGTCCAGGCAGGAAGCTCTATATCTGGCAACCAGAGAAGTGTGAGAGGGGAATATAAGGAGGATTGGGAGTGCTGGACAAGGAACAGCTGAGAGAAGGAGCTACGGATCCCTGAGTGAGCCAAAAGGGTTTGCAAAGCAAACCCAGAAAGCTACAATAAGGAAACATCCCTATCTTACATAGAGCGTGCAGCCAACCGCTGCGACCTCCTGACCCCGGGTACAACAGAGTGAGGCGTGGCTCTTGACACCCTCGTGACACCATGCGAGACCTGTGTTCCTTGTTGCTCTGTTTCGAGTATTTCACCAACATGGCCAGTGCCAATAACGCAGTTCTCAGCCTTACTATCCCACTTCTATGCCTTCTTTAAAAAAAAAACGGTCCTGGCGATGATGGAAGAGGATGTGTTACAGGAGGAGGAGGAGGAAGAGAGATCATTTCGTAGGGTTTCCGGCCAGGCATTACCAATTGGCTCCAACGGTGGGTTCCTGCACCCACAAAGTTCTGGAGGATGACGAGGTGGAGGATGGGGAGGAGGAGATGGAGGAGGAGGAACCATGTTCACAGCAGGGTGGCACAAAGACCAGCTCATGGCCATCACTGGTGCGTGGATGGGGGGATAGAGAGAACACAGATGATACACCTCCCACAGAGGACAGCTTTATGTTGCCTCTGGGCAGCCTGGCACACATGAGCGATTACATGCTGCAGTGTCGACCGCAACGACCGCCGAGTTGCCCACATTCTAACTTGTTCTGATTACTGAGTGCCCACGCTGCTGGATCCCCATTACAAGGACAATGTACCGTCTTAATTCTGTCACTGGAGCGTGATCGTAAGATGCGCAAGTACAAGAGCACGCTGGTAGGCGCACTGCTGGTGGCATTCCCACCTGACAGCGGGGGCACAGTGGAAGCACAAGGCGAAGGCAGAGGACGAGGAAGAGGTCGCCAACGCAGCTGATATGGAACATCTTAGCAGGAGGCAGCATTTCACCAACATGGTGGATCAGTATGTGTTCACATGCCTACACGTACTGAATGACGGGTCTGCCCCCTTCAACTTCTGGGTCTCCAAATTGGGCACATGGCCTGAGCTTGCCCTTTACACCTTGGAGGTGTAGCCAGTGTATTATCTGAACGTGTGTTTAGCACGGCAGGGGGCGTCATCACAGACAAGCGCAGCAGCCTCTCCACAGCCAATTTGGACAAGCTCACGTTCATTAAAATGAACCAGGCTTGGATCCCTCAGGACTTGTCCAGTACCTTTTCCAGAATAGACATGTATACCGGCACTAAGCAGCCATTCTTATACTGCAGAGCAATTGCTCATGTTTGTATTTTGGATATTTCACACTCTTTTGGAGTGTACCTTAATTTTACTTAATTAAATTATAACCAAAAACCTGTGTTGGCTATCTCGTCCTCCTCCACTGCCGCTTCCACCTACTCCGCTACGTCCACCTCCTCCTCAAACTCCTACTCCATATGGAACTCCACCTCATAAATCAAATTTTTTTTTCTACATGTTTTATTTTATATCATTTCATTTATTTTTCATTAACATTTTCTAGTGAAATTAACCAATTTTTGGGTGTATAGTATCACTGCTATACCTATTAGGCCGGTTAAAAAATAAATAAAAATTCTCATTAACATTTTCGTGTGGCATTTACAAATTTTTGGGTGTATAGTACCACTTGCTATACCTAGTAGGCCGGTAAAAAAATAAATTAAAATTGTCATTTACATTTTCTGGTGAAATTCACCAATAGTACCACTGCTATAGTAGGCCCGTTAACAAAAAATAAATAAATTGTCAGTTACATTTTCATTTGCAATTCTAATTTTTTTGGGTGTAAATTACTACTGCTATACCTAGTAGACAGGCTAAACAATATAAAAAATTGTCTGTTACATTTTATGGTGAAATTCACCAATTTTTGGGTGTGATGTACCACTACAATACCTAGTAGGCCAGTTAAAAAAAAATAAAAAAAATTGTCAGTTACATTTTCAGTTGAAATTCAACAATTTTTGGTTGTGAAGTTCTACTGATATACCTATTAGACCGGTAAAAAAAAAACAAAAAAACATTTGTCAGTAACATTTTAGGGTCAAATTTACCAATTTTTGGGTGTAATATACTCCTCCTCTACCTAGTTGACAGCTTAATAAATTTCAATATTTTTTAATTTACATTTTTGGGTGACAATAAACAATTGTTTTCTGTCATAGACCCCTGCTCTACCAAGTAGACAGGTTAATAAATTTCTGTAATTTTTATGTTAGCATATTTTTCGCCCTATAAGACGCACAGAGGTTTTTGAGGAGGAAAATAAGAAAAAAAAATGTTTTAACCAAAAGGTGTGCTTTTGGTGGGTTTTGAACTAATGGTGGTCTGTGCATGACACTACTATGAGGGATCTGTGGTGGCACTATTATTGGGGGGATCTGTGGGCGGCACTGTTATGGGGGGATCTGGGAATGGCACTGTTATGAGGGGTGATCTGTGTATGGCATTGTTATGAGGGGTGATCTGTGGATGGCACTGTTATGGGGGGGTGATCTGTGGATGGCACTGTTATGGGGGGTGATCTTTGGATGGCACTGTTATGGGGGTGATCTGTGGATGGCACTGTTATGGGGTGATCTGTGGATGGCACTGTTATGGGGGGGTGATCTGTGGATGGCACTGTTATGGGGGTGATCTGTGGATGGCACTGTTATGGGGGTGATCTGTGAATGGCACTGTTATTGGGGGGTGATCTGTGGATGGCGCTGTTATGGGGGGTGATCTGTGGATGGCACTGTTATGGGGGGTGATCTGTGGATGGCACTGTTATGGGGGGTGATCTGTGAATGGCACTGTTATTGGGGGGTGATCTGTGGATGGCGCTGTTATGGGGGTGATCTGTGGATGGCACTGTTATGGGGGGTGATCTGTGGATGGCACTGTTATGGGGGGTGATCTGTGGATGGCACTGTTATGGGGGGTGATCTGTGGATGGCATTGTTATGTAGGGGGATCTGTGGATGGCACTGTTATGGGGTGGATCTGTGGATGGCACTGCTATATATGTGTCACCCACAGATCCCCCACCCCATAACAGTGCCATCCACATATCCCCCACCCCATAATAGTGACATCCACACATCACCCCCCCATAACAATGATATCCACAGATCACCCCCCCATAACAGTGCCATCCACAGATCTCCCCCTCCCCCATAACAGTGCCATCCACATATTCCCCACCCCATAATAGTGCCATCCACATATGCCCTAATATACCTGCGGGAGGGGCCAGTGTCATGCAATTGCAGCCGACGTGCCTACTTTGTGAATGAAGTAGGCGGCGCAGACACAAGACGTCGGTGAGTTACGGCCGGCGGCCCGCCCTGCTCTGCCTGCTACAGGACATTTAGTAAAAAATACAGATGGGGCTGGGGATCGGATCGGAACTTCAATGAAAGCTATTATTATAAAATGTTTAGGCAATAAAGCAGTGAGTGAGCAGTGGGGCCGGAGTACAGTGACAACACCAGCCCTTCCGCATTTGCATGACACCAGACCCTCCTCTCTCCCCCGTCCAGCTGATACATCGCAATCTGCGATGCTGTAGCATCGCAGACTGCGATGTAAAATGGCTGTAGCATCGCAGACTGCGATGTAAAATGGCAGTATTCACCCCATAAGATGCAGGGGCAAAAAAAGTGGGTCTTATGGGGAGAAAAATACGGTACATTCTTGGGTTGACATTATACAATTTTAGACGTGAATAAATCCCTGCTCTGCATAGGTGACAGGAAATAAAATTTCTGAAATTCTTCTTTAATTGATGTGCACCCCCTCTTTTGATTCAATGCTTAAACTGAAACAAGTTGTACCACATTTGCACTTCAATAATTTGTCTCACATTTCCGCTATACTCTTTTGGCCAATGTAAAGGGGGAATATTAATCACCAATATTATGCGAACATCGGTAATTAATATTCATAAATAGGAGGAACCGTCTAGTGATGACTCCGCCTATTTATGCCTTTATATAACAATAACACAATACTTTCGCTATGCTTTACACTAATCACTAATGCTAGCTGCATGCGCCTTACTAACTCGCTACCGCTAACAAGTACACGCTACACAAAGGGTACAAATATAACGGTATTTATTTAACACACTAAGCACGCAATACACTAACAATACACAGCACTACA